>NC_080187.1:1863125-2480000 GCF_030028045.1 Hippopotamus amphibius kiboko
CTGTTTTTCATTGGCATTTCCCTGGTTACAGACAAGTGGAGCATATTTCCATGTCTTTGTTCGTCTTTTCAATTTTCTTCTTTTGTAAAATGTCTCTTCAGGTTTTTTGCCTGTTTTCCTGCTGGGTCATCTGTCTTCTAGTTACTTCACAGAAGCTAAGTTTTGAAAGATGTTTATCTTACCTTCTGCCCAGTCACTGTTTTCCCCATTCAGCACTTCTCCACTCTTTTTGATGTTGTGATAAGCAGAGCTTCTTAAGACGGGGTTCCTGGCTCCCTCCCACCGAGGGCCCAGGCTCAGCACCAGCTCTTGGGGGAGGCCCTGGGGGAGGGGTTCCCCTTGGAGGATCCATGAGCCCACCTGAGCAGCAGGGCAGCCGGGAACCAGCCACAGGGGTTGCCTCAGAGCCAGCGTGGGCAGTGGGCTCCCCACGGCCCTTTCGTCTGGACGCCGGGAGCGGCTGGCCTGAAGGGGTGGCCCCGAGAGGGGCAGGAGGAGGGGCTGCGGCAGATGCCCAGAGCGCGTCTGGAGCCCCCACCACCCGGGGGCTGTGGCCCGGGTCCCTGGGACGGTGCGGGCAGCAGGAAGGCAGCCTGGGCGAGACGTCCTCCCCAGCACAACCCCAGAGAGACCCGGGAGGCGTGGTGCTGTGTCTTCGAGGACCCCTGCCTGGGGGCTAGATTCCCTGAAGACCTTCTGGGACCCTCCCCCCGATGAGGAGCCACTCTGAGCTGATGGGGGTCCCAGCCAGAGAAGGGGTCTGCAGGGCCAGGTGGTCTCCCTGGAGGTGAGCAGGGCTGGAGTGTGTGCGCCCATGTTCACTTGGGCCTCAGCCACCTAGAATTTGTGGGGCTGGTGTGGAATAGTCCTGGGTAGAGATGCTTTCTCTATCCAAAACCTGTCTTGTACCCCTTGCCCCCCACCCCACCGTCTTCTAAAGGATGAGACTTAGGCCTGAGGGTCCCCTCCCTGGTGGAGGAGCAGGGCCCACTGTGGGACCGGGTACAGCCTGCAGCCTCAGAGCCCCAGCCCCACCTAGGGATGGCGGGAGGGCAGGTCTCAGCCCCCGGGCATGGCACTGCACCTTTTGTCCAAGTCCCTGGCAGCCAGCCCCAGGCAGGGGGCTTAGAGGGCCACGGTGAGGCCCTGAGGGCAGGACGCGGGCTCCCTGCACGGCCCCCCCTTGCCACACGCTCACACCTCACGCCCAGAGCAAACCGCGCCCCTGAACCTCCTCTTGGCTGCCCAGCCCTGCCAGGCTGCCCAGGTACCAGGGTAGGATCCTAACCCGGCCCCGCCCTGAAGGACAGTCTACACCTTCTGCATCTTAGTGCAGGCCCTGGGAGAGAAGCCAGCGGGCAGGGCCTCAGGCCTGCTGGGCTCTGACAGGCACCGTTGTGTCCCTAGTGGAGGCAGGGCCGCCAGGAGGGGTGTCTCCCGGGGAAAGGAAGGTCCGGTGGGCCTCTCAGAACCTGCAGGGGTGTGCCGGGCGCGGGGTGGTGCAGGAGGCCCCTCTGCTGCAGGAGGGCTGCAGAGGGTGTGGGCTCGCCTGTGTGGTGAGGGCGGCAGTGCCGAGGGCACAGGGGACCTGGTGGTCGCTCCCAGCTCCGCACTCTGTGACCAGGGCCGTGGGATGTGCTGCAGGCTGTCTTGGACAGTCCCTCCTGAAGGTCCTGCCCTGGGCATCCCCGAGGCCCCCGAGACCACTCTGCCGGGCCCCCCACGCTCCCGCTGACATCACTGAGGTCGAAAGGTGGCTCTGGGCAGCCGGCCGCCCTTGGGGGCCTGGAATGCTGGGGGTGCTCCCCCAGGCCCCGTCCCCGGAGGCCCAGGTGGGCAGGGCTGCCTGCAGGGTGGGCGGAAGGGCTGAGGTCCTGGACGGCAGACCTCAGCGTGCATCCAGCCTGCACTCCTGACGGACCTCAGGACACAGCGCTGCGCGGCCTGCAGGAAGCCGTAGCTCGCCGATCTCACAGGAACATCCTGCGCGTCTTCCGAGACACCCCCACCCCATCAGGGTGCACAGATGCCGAGGGTCCGGACCCGAACTTGTGCCCCCAAAAGGAAAAGGCACCTCTGAGGCCGTCAGGTGTGGACCTGGGCTAAGATGAGGTCCAAGAGTGTCGTGGGGCTGCCGGCCTCCTGGTTCTCCACATGGGAGGCACGGGATGGGCCAGCTGTCGTCCCCGAGGCGGGGCCCCCTCCTGCACGCTCCGCGGGGCTGTCTGTGGACGGGTGGACGTGGGGTGGGGGCGGGGGTTGGTGTCCGCCCTGCCCCCGCCTGTGCTGGGCGCACCCTGTCTTTTGTTCTCTCTTCCGTTTGCTGCCTTCTCTGGCTTTAGTAAGTGTTTTCTGTGATGCCGGCTCCTTTCTCCCCGCCGCCAGCCGCCCTTCTCTGAGGCTCTGGGTGGTCGCCCCGAGCTTGGGTGCCCAGGCACACCTGCTGCACGTGCGCCCGTACACGCTTACACGCTCCGCCCGGGGCCAGCGGGGTGTTCACCGGCCCTGTGCATGTAACAAGTCGGAATGGCCAGCACGTCGCTAGTGATATCATTTTGACCAGTTTTCAGTGGGAATAAAAAAACGATGTTTTTCTCTAAAAAATTTTTTATGTTTGAAAACTGGGCAAAACATTGCGCAGTGGCCTCTGTGCGCCTGGTCAGGGCGCCTGGGTGGATTGAGATCTCCAGCCTCTGCTGGAGCCCCTGTCTGCACCCAGCAGTGGGTGTGTGTCCGCCCGCTCTGGAGGTGAGCCCTACGCCTCACTGCCCATCCCACGCGCCCCAAACGCAAGTCAGGCAACTCCCAAGGATCCCTGTCGGACGCCATCTTCCCCGTGTGGGGTTCTGGGGCTGCAGCCCCACCTGGGTGGAGCCCCTGGTCCAGCAGCCAAGCAGGGTCCCTCTGGCTCCGCTCCTGCAGGCGTCCCCTCCCCTCGGGGAGCTGGAGCGTGGGTGCCAGGAGGGGTGGCAGGACGCTGGGACGGGCCCTGGCCCCCCACCCTAGCCCACATTGACGGCCTGTCACTCCGTCAGGGGCCCCAAGCTCTCCCCACGCCGATCAGCCACCCTTCCTGAGCACCCACAGCCTGCACCACCCCAG
Source organism: Hippopotamus amphibius kiboko (assembly GCF_030028045.1). Classification (NCBI taxonomy): domain Eukaryota; kingdom Metazoa; phylum Chordata; class Mammalia; order Artiodactyla; family Hippopotamidae; genus Hippopotamus; species Hippopotamus amphibius. Next base: position 1,866,228 of record NC_080187.1, read on the forward strand.
CACCGCCCCCCCACCCGCCCTCCGGGCTTGTAGACACTCTCTGGGTGGGAGGGAGGGCCCCGGGTGGCCAGCGTGGGGGCGGGATGAGCTGGACGTGTGGCCAGCACACACAGAAGAGAGCCCGGCCTTGGTTCACATCCCTCCCGCGGGGCGGGCCCCTCCAGCAGCTGTGCTGTCCCGAGCCGCCCCCACACGGGGGGCTGTGTGGGTCCTCCCCCTGCCAGCCTCTCGGGGTACCCTCCATAGGGCCGAGAGCCCCCACCCCAAAACAAACACGGGTGCCTCTGTGCTGGCACCCCTCGTGGAGCACGGCTGGCCTCCAGAGCTGGGCCCCTCACCAGGGAGTCCTCCTGGACCCCCGCCGCCTGCCACCTGACTTGCGTCCTGCTTTGTGGAGGGCCGAGGTCAGCAGCGTTTCCTTGGGGTGGGGGCTTCCCGGTGGGCTCAGTGGGCTGGGGACCAGAGCACGTGTTTCTAAAGAACCCTCGGGCAGCCGGGACAGCCTCGGGCCCGGAGCCTGAAGCCGCGGAGGGTGCCTTATAGGCGACCCTCGTGTGCAGGATGCATCCGCTCAGCAGCCGTTTCCGGCGCCAAGCGAGCGTGCAAGACCTGTCGGAAGCCGTCACACGGGGGCCGTGGTGGCACCCAGAGTCCCTCTCTCATAAGGAAAAATCTCCCTCGCAGAGGCGGGCCAGGAGCCCAGCGGCTGAATTGTGCTTCAGATCTGGTGTTAAAATGACATCAGACGGCACAGCTACAAAAGTTCAGCGTAAAAATAGAGGATAAGGCTGTCGTCTGATTCTTTTCCACAAAGTCCGGGGCTGCGGGAGCCCCGGTGGGTGGGTCACAGGGCCCCTGTGGGGGTCTCGCAGCAGGCCCGCCTCCCGCACCCCCCAGGCTGCTGGCGCCTCTCCAGAGCCCGCCCCGTCGCGGCCAGGGCCGCGGCCAAGCTGGAAACCTTGCTTTACATTTGCTACTCAATGGAGAACACGGGACCTGCAGGGCCGAGAAGGGCGGCCCACCGCCCTGTGGCAAGACGCATGAGTTGACACCAGCCTGTGGCCGTGAAAACGGGTGGTGAGTCCAGGGGTGCAGCGTGGCCCTCCTGCCCCGGTGCGAGCCCCCGGCCGGGCCTCTGCCCGCCCCGTCCTGCCCCCTGCGGTCCAGCCGGGCTCCTGGCCTCCACCACGGCCAGACCTGGTCACGAGTTGCGGTGCGTTTGTGCAAAGGGACAGGGATTGTATAGATTTGTGAAAACAGGTTAAAAAAGGCTTCTTGCCGGCATCCGGCGGTGCCCGGGGCGGCCTCGGCCCTCAGCGGCCGGGCCCGGGAGCAGCTCTGGGCCGGGCGGTGGGGCGGCAGGGCCCCGACATCATGCGTCGTGCGGCTCGGCGGGCCAGGTGGCCCGGAGGGCTCCGCCCGTGAGGCGCTCAGAGCTGCGTCTCATCCCGTGTCTCGGGGTTGCAGGAGGCCAGCTTGTGGCTGCAGCTGTTCTTTCGGCTCTGGGAGCTGCTGGCCACATGGGCCAGGGGGTCGGAACGGATGAGATACCTGCGGGCAGGGCGGGAGGACCCCGATGTCACCCGCTGCCCAGCAGGCCGGGCCGGACGCCCGTGTCCACGCTTGCCTGGGGACACGGTACTTACACGATGTCGTTGGGCTCCAGTCGCGTGTCGGGCGGCGGGTTGATGAGCACGTAGGAGAGGGTGTTCTGGTGGTCATTCATCTCATCTGTGAAGGAGACAGGCCCGGCGGGTGGTCACCACTCAGCACCCCACCCCGCTCCCTGCTCTGAGGGCCCCGGGGAGCTGGCGGCCCCGGTCCAGCTGCAGAATCCTCCCGGCCTTTCAGCCGTCCTGCCTGCGCCCTCGTCCTGGTGAACCCAGCTGGGGCCGGTCCTTGAACGACACCGGCCTCGGGCCCCACGCTGCACGGGCCGGGGCAGCCACGGGGGCAGCAGGTGCTGGCGCCCCGCCGCCGGCAGCCCGCTCAGCTGAGTCTCCAGCATCTGAGGACGCGGTGACCCTGAACCAGGAGCACACCCGTGCACACCTCCACGCGTGCACACTGGCACACAGCCACACACCTACACGCCCGCATACACGCACCCCCGCCCCACACAGGCCACCCCATCCCCTCCTCAGCCCTCCACTTTGAACTTGTCCTCCGTTTCCCAAGACCTGCTCCCGCGGCACCAGCCCAGAGTCCACCCAGCTCACCCTCCCGGGGGGGCCCCTTGGGCGCACACGGGGCCAGGCTGCTGCCCGTCAGGGGAAAGCCGGGTGTCCAGCTCACAGGGTGGCCATGGCATGCGACCTGCAGGGGTGTGAATGGGTTCCGGAGATACCCCGGTCCCCTCACAGCTGTCTCTCCGGCCAGATACAGGGACAGGGTCGGCCACTGTCCGGCATCGACCCTGAGCTCACCGGCAGGAGACAAACGGCTGGTGGCCTCCGTTTACCCATCTGGAGATGTGTAAAGGCACCTCGTGACCCAGGACTGGACGACCAGGGGATGGCCCTCCGGGGGGGTTCGGCCCTGGGCGGCCTCTGCCCCAGCTCCTCCCAGCCCTTGCTCTCTGCGCCGGCCCCTCCCCTTGGGAGGGTGCAGCGAGGCCACCGAGGGACAGGATTCTCCCCGCGGGTGGGGGGCTCGGCCCGCTGGTCTGAACTGGTGAGCTCAGGGCCGGACCTGGTGGTGCCGTCAGGACCCCCACGGCGGCAGGCAGAGCACACGACATGCTTCTGGAGGACAGGCGGGGGGGGGGGGGACACGGGCTGGGACTGGGGGGCTGACGGCCGTTGCCTGGTGCCGGCCTCGTGTCCGTGCCCCGGAAGGGGATGCCCTGGCCCCCCCGCCCCTCCCACGGCGTGGGGTCACGCGTGGGGTGGCTCATGCTGGCAGCTGCCCGTTTCAGGAGGGGGGCGGCTCCTGAAGGCTCTTGGGGACCCCGCCCCCCCGCCCACCGCCCTCAGGGTGGCTCCCCAGAGACAGGCGTGCGGTTGGGACGGGGAGATGCCGGGGCTGGTGCCGGACCGGGCCCCTCTGTGTGGCCGGGGAGAGGGGGAGCCCCGCCTGCCTCGCTGGGCCCTCCCCCCGGCCCCGCGGCCCGGCCCCTGCTGCCCCCTGGGGGTGGGTGGACCCCGGGCTTCCCAGCCCGGCCCAGCTGTGTGTGTCCAGGGGCGCGGGGCAGAGCGGTGTGTGGGGGGGATGGCGTGGGGCCCGCCTGGAGCGCGTGGGGCCGGGCGTGCCCCGTCAGTCACGAGGCCTCCCCAGGATGGGCCGGCCTCCCTGTGCCTGCTGTGCTCTGGTGGGGGCAGGGCGCTGGCGATGGCACTCCTGGCCGATGACCAAGGGCAGTGCCGCTCTACCCCCCCCCCCCGCACCCCCAGCTGGTATCCCAGGCCCCTGTGGGGGCCCGCCTCCCTAACCCTGCAGACCAGGCTTCCGGCCCGGCCCTGGGCGTCCACACACGCTCCTCCGGAGCCCCCGCCCGACCCCAGCCTCGCTGTCCTCTGTGCACTGGGGGTAACTGTAGCACCTTCCGCAAAGGAAGCTGTGAGCAAGGGGGTCTGTCTGCGTGTCGGGGATGGGGGTGTGTCCTCCCTCCTCTGTCTCCAGCCGGGGGCCCACCCTGCGGCCCCTCAGGGTCAGCCTCTGCTCTGCTTTCACGCCCGGCGCCTCTCCACGTCCACACCCGGCGGGGTGGGGCGCAGCAGACACCAGCCCGTGGCCCTGTGGGTGCGGCCACCCTGCCTGGGAGCCTTGGCGGGAAGCAGGGGTGCAGCCGGGCGCAGGGAGGGGCCACGCAGCCACCCCGGTCGTACGATCACGGCAGCCCCAGGCTCAGACGCGTGCGGGCCGGTGGGGGGGTGTCTCCCGTGAACGGGGTCGTGGGGTGCAGGACGAGCACATGCACAGGGACCCGGGGGATGCTGGGGCTCTGCCTCCTTGGGGCCGGCGCCCGGCAGCGCCTCAGGCTGCGAGCCCTGGAGCGTCTCGCTCCTGGGCCTGGGTCTGCCCTGGCCACCCAGCACCCCTTGAGCTCAGGAGGCCCGTCCGCTCGGGGTCACCCCTAACCCTAGGGGGCCTCGGCTCGTGGGCTCCGAGCTCCCCCTGCGGCGTGAGGGGCCCCCAGGGAAGGAAGGGGTCCCAGCAGTGAGGCCTGGGGCCTGGACTCTGCTCCGACCTCTGTTGGGATCTGGGGACAGGTCTGGGGGCTGTGGGGTGTCTTCTTGGAAGAAATAGCGGGTCCACATAGCACCGGAGCCCCCAGATGAGAACGGGGTATAAACAGGCTTTGCCTCAACGGAAGAGAGACCCCCCCACCCCAGCCAGTTGAAGCCCCAGCTGGGGCGTGGAGGCCAACCGTCCACCTGGCTTGGGTGGCCCCCGAAGGCTCAGGGCGCAGCAAACCCCAAGGCCCCCGGTGCCAGCCCAGGCCTCACGTGCTCCACCACGCAGGGGGCACGGGCACCCTGTCCTGGACCCTCCGTTTGGGTGCTTTCTGAGAGCTAGGTGGGCTCCCAGGGGCCAGCTGCAGGCCGATGGCCGCCTGTGCGCGCAGGGCAGGGCTTATCTTTGACGACAAATGGGGCAGGAGGACTGGGGTGCTGGGGTCCGTCCTGACGTCAGCAGACGGAGGAGGAAAGTTAAGGTCCCTGCGGTGGGGCCCTGCCTGCAGGGATCCTCTCTCGTGTCTCGTCCTGTCTGCCTGCCTGGCGGGGGCGGGAGGCCACCAGGCGGGCCGTTGGTGAAGGGCTGGCCTGCCCCCTCTGCCAGACTCCGGCCGCCAGAGCAGAATTACCTTGCAAATATCCCAGGTTTACCCGATTCATGACATCACTGGCTGTTAAGTTTGCTACATCCTCTACGGAACACACAGGAAGAGGGACAGACAGAGACAGAGAGAGAGACTGAGGTCAGCAGGCAGGCGGCGGAGGCGGCGGCACGGCGGGGGCGGGTGGGGGGCTGCATGGCCGGAGGCCCGTCTGTCCCTGAACGGAAGCTGCTCCTCGTCTGCCAAGCGCTGTTGGGTCGGGCGGGGTCGCAGAGGCCCGGGGGGGTGCAGAGGGCCGGGTGCTCGCTCCGGGGCTCAGCCGGGCTGGAGGCTCCGTCTGCCGTGAACACGGACACCCCACTCGGAGCCTCAGCCGTCAGCGCGCCACCCGGAAGGGGGGTGACAGCAGCCCCGGAAAAGGGACACCGAGAGGGAGCCAAGGTAACGCGTGCGGCTGGGGTGTGGCCGGGAGGGGCTGGGCGGCCCTCGTGGGCGGCCATCCCCCTCGGACCCCGCAGACGGCCAGGCCCGAGTGACCCTTGGGCAGCTCCCGACTGAAGCCCGAGCTTCCAGATCCCACTTGGAGGGGGGCTCACGGGCCCCTGACGCAGGAGGTGAGCAGCAGGCGGCAGGGTGGGGAGAGTGGGAGCCCAGGGACAGAGCCAGGCCTGGAAGATGGCAGAGTCCCCGAGACGGAACCCAGTGGAGGCCAGAGCCCGCACCCAGCCTACGGGGGATCAGGCCAGGCAGCGGCGGGGGGTGGGGGTGGGGGCTCTTGGGCCCTTTCCGGCCCCATCCACAGAGGCAGCATCTCCGGAGTGAGGGAGGGGCGGGCTTCTCCCCTCCGGCCCAGCCAGGGCACCCCAGGCCCTCCACGGTCAAGTCACAAACCTCCCCCAAAAACGAGCTATGGGGGAAATCTGCTGATGAAGACACACGCCCCGGGGGCGTCGCCCTGAAGTCGCAGGGATGCGACGGCTGTGCCCGGGGAGCGATGGTGGGGCCCCCGTGGGCCAGGAGGGGTGTCTCGGCGCTGGGCCATTTGGCCGGTGCCTCCTGACCTGCCTCTACCCCCGACCCGTGCTCCCGGTGCTGGGAGGGCAAGGGGAGGGTGGCCGGGGGCTCTGGGGCCTCGCTGCCACGGCCCTGCTCCTGTCCTCACGGGAGCACAGCGGGCCCTGGCGTTCCTGACCCAGCAGGGCCGGCTGGAAGTGGCCAACCTGCCCCCAGCCGAGGCCCGTGCCCTTGGCTTCCAGGGAGCCCGACCCGGCCCTCCCCACCCCCAGCCGCCGCCTCCAGGAGAGCTGCCTGCCGGGCTCGGCCGGCCCCGGCCTTCATTCTACAGATGGGGAAACTGAGGCCCCAGAGCGGAGAGATGAGCCCTTCCTCAGGGGCTCGGCGCCGGTTCTGGGGAGCCTGCCCCCACCCCCGACACGGGGGCCGGGACGGCAGCCGGCCAGACGGCCCTGCCTCTTACCGTAGCTGGTGGTGGGCAGCCCCAGGTGCTTCATGCGGTTCTTGACCAGCTCGGAGAGCTCCTGGCGCTCGGAGCGCTGGCACAGGCCGGGCCGCTGCTGGCTCACCCACTCGGCCGCCTTTCCCGGGTGCCGGGCGCCCTTGCGGCTCAGCCTCCGCGCCCACGGCAGGCTCTGGCGCCGCAGGAGCGGGTGCTCGGCCGGGTCGCCACCCACCGTGTGCCGGCCGAGGGTGCCGCCGCTGCCCGCGCCTGCCCGCGCGCCCCAGGGCCCCCTGGCCTCCCGTGTGTCCTCGCCGTCCTCCACGCTCACCGAGACCTGGGACTGGCCGGGGAGGAGGGGTGAGGGCCCTGGAGGGGAGGGGGATCCAGGGGCCGGGGGGGGCACGCGGACAGGGTCGGGAGGGGCGCCGGGCAGAGGACGGGTGACCCACGGGGCAGCCGGGGTGACAGGGAGGAAGAGGGCAGTCACAGTCCCGGGGAGGACCCCAGCCCAGGGACGCCGCCAGTGCCTTCCTCCCAGGACGGGGAGGGGGTGCCGGGCCGGAGCCCCAAACCGCCCGCTCAGCAGCCCTGGCTCCAGTTCTGTCCCTGATTTGCTGGTGAGAGAGGGCACCTTCCTCAACCTCTCTGGGCCCTGCATGTCCTGACTTTGCCAGGGAGTGGTGGGGATGGGGAGACCTCCTCTCTGTGACTCAGTTTCCTTACCTTGGGGAGCAGGAGAGAGTGGGGGCGGGGCACCTGGTGGGCTGGGAAGCGCCAGGGCCTTGCGTGGCTCAGTGGGTGTGTGGGGCTCTGGGGGTGTGGAGGTTGGGACAGACAGTGGGGAGGAAGGGGTACCCGCCAGGACGGGTTCCCTGGCATGATGGCCAGATGGCATGGGGGCTGGGGGAGCCTGGGCTTCCCACCCCAGGCCTCAGTTTCCCCATCTGTACGGGTGGGGTGATGCCAGGGGCCCTCTCTGAGCTGCAGCTTGGCCGGTCATCCTGGGGCCTTGCTCCCTGACCCGTTACCCAGAGGACGGGGCCCTGCGCCCCTCCCAGGCCCGGGGTGGGGCTGGGCTCAGGCAGGACTCACGTGTGTTAAGGGAAAGGGACCGCTCACCTGAGCCCTGAGGTCGTGCGGCTGCAAAGGAGAGCAGGGCAGCCTGGACACCTGCGGGCCTCCTGCCCCGACCCCCAGGCTGCCTGAGCCCGGGTGGACTCAGGCCCTGTGGGCAGGCTGCCCTCTGCGGTTCTGGCAGGTGGCAAAGGGCCCCACGGTGCTCTCAAGCCTCCCCTCCCCCATGGGGGGGTCACAACCACCCAAGGGATGCCCACGTGGGGGGGCACGTGGACCTGACCCCAAAAGAGCCCGACAGCAAAGGCCCAGGTGCCCAAACGAGACATGGGGTGGCCCGAGTCACAGAGAAACAGGACCGCCTCAGGGAGCCCCCGCGCACCTCCGAGGAGGAGAAGACGTGGCACTCGGTCCTGTAGATCCCGATGGGGATCTCGGCGCTGGAGGAGCACAGCTTCTGGAACAGGCGGCCGTACGTGCGGATCCACAGGTCGTCCTCCGTGACCTTCATCTGGAACGCGGGAGCCTGGGCTGGGCCGGCCTCGTGGAGGAGCCGGCACCCCCAGCAGGGCCCACCCAGCCCGGGGGACTTACGGCGCAGAGGTAGCCGGAGCCGGGCGTGGTGTCCAGGCCCAGCAGCAGCCTGGTGATGGGGATCATGTAGTCCTTCACGAAGGACTGCGGGGGGAGCCGCCGTGAGGCTGGGCGCTGGGGCCCCGGACACGCCCGCCGAACGCCCACCGCCTCCCGCGCACGGTGTGCCCCGCAGACAGAACCGGGCGGCCTCCCCCAGCCGTGGCAGCCCGCTCGGCCGCGTGCACTAGGTCAGAAGGGATCAGAAACCCACAGCCTGCTGGGAGCTGCCCCCCAGGCCAGTGCCCTCCAGGGAGGAAAGGATGGGGCCACTCAGGGGTGAACCCCTGCTGCTCCCGGGCAGGGACGGGGCCCAGAGCCCCCTAGTCCCGGCCGACGCCCCAGGGGGAGGCGCGTGGCCCGGCACTGGGACTGGACGCCCCCCGGCCCCGCCCCGCGCTGACCTGATAGAGCAGCGTGTCCAGCATGCTGATGCTGAAGACGCGGCCGGCGGCGAAGGGCAGGCGGAACATGAAGGCCAGGTTGGAGCCGTTCTCCCGCTCCCTCTGCAGGACAGGGGCTCAGACTGGCGCGTGCCCGTGGCTGCAGCCGCACAGGGGGTGGGGAGCCCAGGGGCACCCGCGTGCACAGCGTGTGTGCACCGTGTGTGGGGGGGTGTGAACACACACCGGCCGACCGCACGCCAAGCACCCAGCTCCGCGTCCCCCCAGATACACGGGGGCCAGAGTCGGGGGTGAGGATTCGGGGCTCCGCTGGGAAGAAACGGGCCCGTGCTCGGTGTAACGCCCTGGCGCTGGCACCCTGGCATTCCTAACCCTCGAGGCAATCTTATCCCAGAGCGCGTGTCCTGTACGTGAGGCTGAGGGAACGGGGGGGCGTGCGCCTGAGCAGAGATGTGTGTCGCGGCTCCCGCCTCCCGTGTGCCTGGCGTCCCGAGGCTCCTGGCGGGTTCCTTAGACCCGCCGTGTGGTTTCCTGCGGCTGTGGAACAAACTACCACAGACCCCGCAGCTCAGAACCACACAGGTTCACTCTCTCCCGGTTCTGGACGTTTGCTGCAAGTCTGAACAGATTTCAGGGGCTGCACTCCCGCCGGCAGCCCCCAGGGGAGAACCCTTCCTCTGCCTTCCCCAGCTTCTAGAAGCTGACCACGCCCCTGGCCCCTTCCTCCACCTTCACGGCCTCCCTCTTGCAAGGACCCTGGTGAGGCCGTGGGCCCCTGGCAGAACCAGGGCCACCTCCATCTCAGAATCCTCCACGGACCCTGTGCTCCTACTCTGTGCCGGTTCTGGGGTTAGGACGTGGGCTTCTTGGGGGTGTTGTCCCCACTGCACAAGGAAGGTCTACAGCTGAGGGGTGGCTCTGAGCCCGGGAGGCCGTCCTTCCTGCTGGACCAGAACATGCTTCAAACAGACAGAAGGTGGGACACATGGACCACCCAGGCCCTTCTCCCTGGGGCTGCTTCCTGCCTCAGCAGCTCCGCGCTGCAAACTTGGACGGCAGGGCAGACAGGTGCCTGGGCGGGAGGCCTCGCCTCTGTCCCTCCCCACCAGCAGGGAGCCCGAGGGTGTGCTGGAGGCACGTGGGTGTCCAGGAGGGAAACGGCATCAGGTTTTTAAATTTATTGGCTGTGTTGGGTCTTCGATGCTGTGCACGGGCTTCCTCTAGTTGTGGCGAGCAGAAGCTACTCTTTGTTGCAGTGCGCGGGCTCCTCATTGTGGTGGCTTCTCTTGCTGGAGCACGGGCTCTAGGCGCATGGGCTTCAGTAGTTGTGGCACGTGGGCTCAGTAGTTGTGGCTCGCAGGGTCTAGAGCACAGGCTCAGTCGTTGTGGCGCATGGGCTTAGTTGCTCCGCGGCATGTGGGATCTTTCCAGACCAAGGATTGAACCCGTGTCCCCTGCATTGGCAGGTGGATTCTTAACAACTATGCCACCAGGGAAGTCCACAGAGCATCAGTTTTGAGCCGTGTTTTGCTGTTCTGGAAAGAACAAATCATGTATGAGCCACAGAATCAGAGCCGTGTGGCTCGATGACTCCAGGCCGCATCCTCCCACAGTGGCATTTAGAGCTCACGTCGCATGTTAAGAGGACAAATGGAGATTCCCCACATCATTAAATTGTCAGTTTCCCTTTACTCAGAGCACGAACGGTTTGAGAAGAAAAGAACCAGAATGTGTCTGGGGAGATTGCAGAGGAAGGAAGAGGCTCGATGTTTCAGTGGCTTCACAGGACTTTCCCGCTTTCTGAACAAGGGTCCCGGTTTCACACCATGTGCTCTGTAGCGGCCATGGAGGTGACAGCGAGACACAGGAACACACATGGACAAGCCCTTCTGAGAACCACGTGGCCCGAGGGAAGCAAGGGCAGGACTGGACGGGCAGCGCGGGCCCCGCTGAGGAGTAGCCAGTCCCAACGGGCTTCCGGCCGACGTCACTGTCACAGGTGCTGAGGCTGCTGGAACGATGATGCCACCAGGAGCCTGGATCCTGAGATGGAGTGGGGGGTGGGTGGGGAGACAGGCCAGCCCCTGGGAGGTCTTCCTGAGAACAACCTCCAGGGAGACGCGGACGCCGCCCTCCGAGCCTGAAGCAGTCCCCAGTGCCTGGGCAACCTCTCGGAAGCTGATCTGAATGCCAGAAACATTTCCAACGTTCCTTCAGATTCTACTCATTAAACAGGACCCGTCTCATCCAGGTCGTACATACAGTGCGATCCCGTCTTCCCTCCGCATCCTCAGCGAATCCTCCGTGTGCTACGCCTGGGTGTACTGGATGCTGCAATTTGGGTAACTTTTTTTTTTGGCTGCGTTGGGTCTTCGTTGTTGCACACGGTTTTCTCTCTAGTTGTGGCGAGGAGGGGCTACTCTTCATTGTGACACACAGGCCTGGCCCTGCCCCACGTGGGCCTCAGCTCATGTCAGCAGCAGGAGCTCAGGGCTGCAGCCTCCTGCGGTCACACGTGCTCACTTCCCGACTTCTCTCCAGGTCACAAACCACAGGCCCGGGTTCCCCATTGTGAACCCTCGAGGCGGGGAGTGGGCTGCCCCTGCCCCTGGAGGCCATGCTGCAGGCGAAGGCACGATCGACTGGTGATGCCTGCCACAGAGGAGGGAGTAGGAGGTGGATTTGTGATGTCTGCCGTGGGAAGAAAGGCGAGCGGGAGGACGTTTGCTGCATGTTTGCTGACTGAACTACTTTAAGCCCACCTCCCAAACAGGTGGGGGCACGAGGCCCGTGGGAACTGGGTTTGCTTGGGGGAAGGTGGCAAGTGAGGACCAGCGCCAGGATGTCAGCCTTGACCCCGCTTCTGTGCTGGTCATCCCTGCCCATGCTTGGGTCAGACTGGCCTGAGCACCTGGACACAGTCCGCTGGGGCTGCCAAGGCTGCCGTCAACGCCCACAGTCCTAGCCGCGAGCGGGTGGAGGCTCAGCTCATGGGCTGCTGCGAGGGGGCGCTTGGTGGGGCCCAGTGGGCTGTTGTGTGGGGTGCAGGCCAAGCCTCCTCGGGGGGCAGGATGGCCTGAGCTCCCCGGCTGCTGACTGAGGCCCCCGCTGCCATCCATGGAGCTCCAGGGCTGCCACGGGCCTCCCGTAGAACGCACTTCTGTTGTCCGTCCAGGTTCAAGGTGGATGGAACTCCCAGGCTGGCGCTCTGTCTGCTGTTGGTGGCCAGGACCAGCCTGGGCGGGTGGCCACTCGGGGGTCCTCCCTGGTGTGGCATGGGGTCAGCCACGCAGGTGCAAGCTGCCCTGACAAGGACCCGAGCCCAGGTCACAGGGAATGGTCACTGCTCCCGAAGGTGTGGCTGTCTCTGTGGCGGCCCACCTGCTTCCTGGTCTCACCCAGGGAAGCCTGAGCGCGGCCGTACCCCTCGGTGGAGGGCCGTGCTGCACTGACCCGGGCAGGGGGCTGGGGAGGGGCGGGGGTCCACAAATGTGCCAGGGTGGCATTATCAGGCCCTGGCAGGTCCCCGTGCCCCAGGCTCCACACCTGAGCCCAGCAGACGCCCTTCATGAAGCCCGAGAAGCAGAAAGCTGACTGCAGCTCTGCCTCTGCGCTGCTGTGTGACCCGGGCCAAGTCGCCCCCCTCTCTGATCCCCAGCCCCGTCTGTACTGGGATGAGCACGTCCCCACCGGGCAGCTGATGGAATGGACACGGTTCAGGCTTGGGTGTGGTGTCGGGGGTCATGTCACCTGGGTTACTCATTTCTGGCGAGAGGGGCAGCCTGGGCCCCACACAAGGCCGGGCCGGACCGTGCCTTAGGGGGCGATGTCCGCTCCTGGCCGAAGCCCCTGACGTCTCCGGGCTACACACGCACGAGCATTACGCTGGGGCCCAGCCCGCGCCGCGGAGCCCCCCGGCCAGAGGAGGGAGGGTGGGTGCCCAGGCCTCCCGCGGCCCCTGTCGCCCACTGCCTCCAGGCTCTGGTGCAGGCGCTGCAGCCCTGAGCTTGGCGGTTGGTGGGGCTGCTCACCTTTTCCAGTTTGGAAAGAGCCAGAGAGTAGCTGTCCTTGGCGCGAAACTGCATGAATCGCATGTTGGACGGGTGGGTGAGCTCCGTGGTGATGCTGAGGCTGGGGAAGAGCCTGGGGGGGGGGGGGGGGTGTGTGTGTGTGGTGGTCACGGCCGTGGGGTGGGGGCTCGGGGCGGGTGGCGGTCACGGCCGTGGGGTGGGGGCTCGGGAGGGTCTCTTGATTTGGCAGTGGGGGACTCAGGGAGGGTGCCCGGTCACGGCTGTGGGGCGGGTCTCAGGGTGGGTGTCTGGTCACGGCCGTGGGGCGGGGGCTCGGGGCGGGTCCTAGGTCACGGCTGGGGGGCGGGGCTCGGGGGCGGGGGGCGGGCACGGCCGGGCTGCTCACCGGAACATGGTCTGCACGTTGACGATGGTCTTGGCGTCCGCCATGTAGTCCTCCTCGGCGCTCATGGTGCTCTCCTTGTCCACCACCACCAGGTTGTCGGCGTAGACGATGCCGCAGCGCAGCAGGCTGTCCAGGCTGCGGGGAGACGCCCTTGGTGCCCCCTGCCCTGGGCGCCCGCGGAGGGGAGGAGGGTTGCGGGCAGGGGCCCCCCTGCCGAGAGGTGCCTTACTTGTCCACGGAGCCCTCCATGTAGTAGACCATGGGAAAGCAACAGATGGCCTCCAGGAAGTGGTGGTCGGGCCTGTGGGGACAGCAGGTCCTGGAGGCGCCCCCGCCCCCCGCTCTGCCGCCCGCCCCCACGCCCAGCCCGGCCCTGAGCTGGGCGAGCGGGGGCCCCAGGACCGCAGCGTGGGGGACCCAGGCGCCTTTAGAGGCCAGCGGGCCTGCTCTTTATTGTACCCGAGGGGAAGCCGAGGCCTCCGGGGGCAGGACAGCCGAGGCTGGACCCCAGGCTCTGGACCGCCGGGCCTCTGCGGGTAGAGGTGCTGGGGGTAGGCCCCCGGGGAGGGGCTGACAGTCGTGGGGGCCCAGGAGGGCGAGGAGAAGCCCTCCCTCCCGAAGGTTTGGGGCACCCGCTGCGCCTCACTTGTTATCCAGCAGCAGCACGACAGGGTTGAGCTCCCTGCGGGGCCGGTAGTAGGCCCGGAGCGGCACGAGGAAGTTGTACAGCCCGTTGCCCGCCGTCTCCGCCGACACGATGATCAGCTTGTTCTTGAAGCCGTAGGCCTTGGCGTCCTCGTAACTGTTGTGCTTGCAGCCCTGCGGCGGGACGCCGGGATCGACCACTGCTGGCCGCGGCCCTCGGGGACGGCGGCGCGGTGTGGGGGGGGGGGGGGGGGGGCGGCGCTGCGGTGAAGTCCGTGGCCACATGGTACCTGGTCGCCAACCACCTGGCCTCACAGGGCCACAGGCCAGCAGCCTGCCACACGGAGCTGGGCCCGCGGCCGGGGGCCACGGTCTCAGCAGATGTAGACGTGGATGGGCGAGCTGTGCGTGTGTGTGTGTGTGTGTGTGTGTGTGTGTGTGTGTGTGTGTGTGTGTGTGTGTGTGTGTGTGTGTGTGTGTACGCACACTTTCTAGCTCTCTGCGCTGAGAGGCTCAGATACAGAGCAGCGGTGAGCACATCAGGTGCCCAGATCTTCTCCCTAAGCACAGTTTGCACTACAAGGAATCAGGTTTCTTGAGGAGTGGCTGCTTCCAGGACTAGAGTGGGGCAGGAACAAGATCGGGGGGCAGGGGGGACCACGGGTTCAAAGGCATGGACGTGTTCAAAGACGAGGGGACACATCGGAAGGACTGGGAATCTGGCCTGAGGGCCCACCAGCAAAAGTATGTGTGTCAAAGCCAGCGTGATCCGTACAGAGTGCCGACGTAGCCGTAACGACCAGTGGGCTCACCCTCTGAGTGAAAGTGCGTCCACGCTGGGGTACACAGTGGCTGAGGAAGGGGGACAGCTGACACAGGCACGGAGGGGAGTGGAAACGCGTCGGGGGAGCTCGGTGAAGCGCGGCTTATGTACCTGCTCCCCAGGCCTCGCCCCCCATGTGACATCCTCACTGCAAAGAGAGACCGGGTGGGCGAGGCACCCGTACCACGCGCTCTAAGGCAGCATCACAGGCAGGCCTCCAGGAGGACGCAGCGCCTCTGGGTGGCCCCGTGTCCCCCCCCTTCAGGGACACTACACCAAACCCCAAACACGGAGGCCCAGAGGCCCTGGATGGGGTGGGGGTGGGGACCGTGCGGATGGAGGGAGACACATGGCAGGATCCGGACCGGCTCTGGCTGGAGAGGGCAGCGAGGGCTCTGGGGCAACCAGGGCAGGTGGACTGTGGTTATGAGAGGGCGCCCTCGCGTCAGGAAATGCACGCGGATGCTGGAGGGAGAGACGTGCTCCCACGCCAGATACAGCCGTCGGGGAGAGGGGACACGTGTCCAGGACGTCCCCGGCACGTCCTTGCCGCTACCCCGACTTCGCTGTGACCTACCTTGTCCAGCCGCAGGCAGCAGAAGGGGGCTTTCACGGGCAGGAGGTGGCACAGAGTGGGGGAGCTGCCGATGTAGGGCGAGTTGGGGGGGTAGCCCTTCACGTACCTGGGGGTAGACAGGACCCTCAGCACGGCCCTCACGCCCCGGGCGGCCACACGGGGGTGCCAGACCCCCGCAGACCCGACTGGGCTGCACACCCCTGCCCACCCCCCCCAGGAAGCCCCAGGACCCCCACTGTCAGCCCCGCCAGCCCAGGGTGGGGTGGGAAGGAAGGCTGTGCCCAGGACTGCTGTCTATTCCCCCGGGGTCTGGGTGAGATTCCATGCAACACACACACGTACACACAGCTTACAACAGGCCTGGAACCCACGGAAGAACCTTAAGGGGCTCTGACGGCCCGTCGCCCCCTGGGGACCCCAGCCCCCCAGCGACGGGGCAGGCGCCGGCCCGTGGCCCCTGCTCCACTGGCTCCCCTGGGCTGGGCTGGCCTCCCCACAGGCTGCCCCTCGCCATCCCCACGGGGCCCAGCACGCACGCACGGGTGGTCACCCTGCTGGGGGTTGGCCCCCCGGCAGCCTGGAGAGGGGCGGGCCTTCTGCTCTGCCTCCCATGGGCTTAAGGGACATGGCAACGGAGGCCAGCCCACCACCTGCCCCAGGTGTGCAGGAGCCCTGCGGGCCCCCTTGATCTCAGAGCTGGTCCCTGGCAGCCTGTCTGTAAAGCCTGTTTACTCTACCCCAGGGGCAGAGTGGCCGCCGGGACAGCCCAGCTGGGAGGAACAGGCCGTGCAGGCCAGCAGCTGGCCGTGGTGCTGGGCTCAGGTACCGCCTGTCTGTCCTGGGTGAGACCAAGTGGCCGAGCCTCGGGGACACTAGCGTCTCGTCCATCTCCTAATCGCAGAGGGAGACCTGGGCCCAAACCCAGGGCAGCACGATAGCTCGGGATGTGCCAGTGGCCTCCCGGCCTGGACAGCACCTTGCCCAGGGCTCCCCTGTCCGTGACCTCTGCAGGCCAGGCTCAGAGGCCAGCCACCCCTGCCGAGCGGGCTGTGGCCCTGAGGCCTGTCTGCCCAGGGTGCAATGGGGGAGGAGGAGAGGTGAGGGCGGGCACTGCTTTCCTGTCCACAAGCTGGGTCCCCAGAAGATTGCACTTGCCAAACAAAGTCTCTGGAGAAGCCTCTTTCAGAGCATGGGGCGAGGCCCAGGACCAGCGCTGCTGGCCCGCCTCTTCCTGGGCACCGGGCACTCACGTGCTGCACCTCCCCCCTCCTATCGAAAGCATCTATCCTCCCCCCACCCCTGGGGTCACTCACTCCACCACGGACGGCCCCTCATCGTCCGACGGCGTCATCTCGTCCTCTGACTGGTCACTCAGCAGGTCGCAGGGCAGCAGGGTGGAACTGTCAGCCACCTCCAGCACGGGCGCGATGCTGGGCCGCCGGCTGCCCGAGCCATTCTCCGTGGGGAGCGCCAGCTTGCTGGCCCCGCCGCCCCCGCCGCTCTGTGCCGGCCGACACTCTGTGTTCTGGAGGTCCATGGCCACTGTCCCTGGAACAGAGTGGCTGAACTTGGCTGGCAGCCCCTCCCTGGCCTGTCCTGGGGGCGGGGGTTCCCAGGGCAGAGGTGGACAGAGGCTCCCAGCGACCCTCGACGCAGGCGGTCCCACCCGGGCAGACACGCGGACACGCTTGCCGACAGAGGTCCCCCCAGGAAGGCAGGGTGTCCCCACAGGACAGCTGTGCAAACGGAGGCCCAGAGAGACGGGCCTCGCCTGGGGTTACGCTGCAGGCCCGAGGCCCTGCGCCTCTGGGTGGCCGCCCGCCCGCCCGCCCTGCAGGGAGCTGGACGCGGCCTCACCCATGGAGGCGATGACGCTGTGCACCGGCAGGCGGGGCGCCCCCTCGTACAGCCCCTGCCCCGCGAAGCCCTTCTTCTTCTGCTTTTCCTCCCGCTTGAAGATGAAGGCCGAGTTCTCCTCCTTGGTGATGTTGATGTAGAAGCAGGTGTCGGAGGCGGCCAGGATGTGCCGCGGCCCCGGGTTCAGCAGGATACTCTTGTTCTCCTCCCGCTTCAGGCCGATGAGGCACACGCCGTACCTGGGGGACCGGGCGGGGGCTCGACGGGGCCCAAAGCTGCCCCTCCTGGGCTCCTCGGGGGCCGATGGGCGCTGCAGGCCTCCCCTCGTGGGTGTCGGGACCCCGTCCCACGCGACCCGAAGACCCACCGAGGGCAGCCTCCGGGAGCGCCGCCGGGTGGGGGGGTCTCAAGGCCGCGCGGGCGCGAGGTCCACCCCGAGGCCCCGCCCACCCGGCCCATCGCGGCCCCGAAGCCCCGCCCAGCACTCCTCCCCGCGGCGGGACCCAGGCGGCCGTACTTCTTGTGCGCGTGGAAGGCGGCGTAGGTGAAGCTCTTGCCCTCGTACTCGCGGAAGAACTTGCTGTCCCCCATGCGCACGTGGTAGACCTCGTTGCCCGAGCAGCGTCCGTACATGCGCTGCCACTGCTCCGGCGAGTCCTGGCCTTCCCTGGGGCGCGGGGGGGGCGGGAGGTCACCCCCGCGGCGGCCCCCGCCCAGCCGGCCTGCGGGGCCCCCCACGTGTGGCTTCTGCCAACGTGACCCCTGACCCTGACCCCGCCCCGCGTGGCTGAGACTAGATCCGGGTGGCCTGATAGGTCCCTGGGCCAGTTTTAAAAAGCTGTAAACATAATTGGCTGATTTGTAGGGGGTGTCAAAATGTTTCAGAGTCAAGACTGGCCTCTGTGGCCTGTGGGTCCTCCCGGGAGCCCTGGGCCACGTCCTCCGCCCCGCCCGGTCCCTCTCCTAGGCCTGCCCAGGCCCCGCAAGGAGCCAAGGCCACCCGCTGGGGCCCCCACACCCCAGCCTGGTCTTCCCGGAGAGAAGACGGCACCCCTCCTCTGTGCCAGGGCAGCCCCTCGCCTTGGGCTCTGCCTGGGACCCCAGCCCACGCGCCGAACACCAAAGGCGCCTTCTCCCACAAGCCAAGCCCGCCGGCCCCAGCACTGTGCCTACAACCCTGGGCTCTCCCGCCCCCTCCCCACGGCCCTCTGCTCGACGGTGGGCCCCGCCTGCAGTCCCAGCAGCCCCAGGCCGCCCCCAGCCCCGACCCCTCGCTTGGCGGGGCACCCCCTGCTCCCTCAGCTGGGTGCCCGGTGGTCACCCTCCGCGGCATCCTCGCCGCTTCCCCGGGCCTCACCCCCTCCCATCACAGGTCTCCTTGCCCCCTTGCCCCCCCCGACCCCCGTCTCCCTGGCAGCGCACTGCGGGTGCCGTGGCGGTGGCCGTCCGGGGGGCAGGCACTCACTGGCCGCGGGACGTGTGCACCAGCAGGGTGATGAGGGTGGAGGTGGCCGGACAGATGCAGTTCAGGGCCAGCATGGCGTACTTGCACTCCTCCTCACACACCACGTGCTCTGCGGGCGGCAGGGGCGGGGTCACGGTGCCCCCGGCAGACGCCCCCTTGCCCCCCTAGAGTCCCTCCCTCCTCTGCTGCGCCCCACCCCTGGGAGCCTGTTCATTCCCCTGGCTCTCTGTGCTTGTCTCCCGGCTTGGCTGAGAGCTCCAGGGCTTGGGGGGGGGGGGGCGTTCACCTGTCCCCCAAGTGTCCAGCACGGGTCTGCGCGCCTGGCCCCCAGATGCGCGTCAGACGGTGCTCCCGCCCCTCCCCCGCCCGCGCTGACCCGCAGGGGCAGAACCTGCGCGGGCTCTGCCTCCACCCCCCACCCCCACCCCCGGCACGCTTACCTGTGGGCACACAGGTGCCGCCCCCCCCCCCCCCCGCCCCGGGTCAAATGTACCTGCAAACTTGACGTGAAACTTGTTCTCAGGTTTGAGAATCTGGACGTAGAGGGGACAGTTGGGGGCAAAGTCCTTCACGGCCCAGGCGCGCAGGATGGTCTGGTGGTCCTGGGGCGGGGAGGCCGCGGTCAGTGCTGACGGGCAGCAGCAGGCTGGGGGAGGGGCTCTGCCCCCAGGCGCCCCACCCCCGCCCGCGCTGGCCTGTGGGCAGGAGGTGGGAGGCAGCGGGAGGCACTCACCGCCGCGGTGCGGTCCACCTCATTTCGGCTGCTGAGGATGAAGCAGGCCTCCCCATTGTCCATCCTGCGAAGCACCAGAGCTGAACACCACCAGGACCACCCGGGGTGCTCCCGCCTCGGCCGTTAGGGGAAGGCGTGGGCCTTATCGAGACCCCGCCTCACTCTGACCAGCCCTGGATGGGCTGAGGATGGGCTCCCACCAACCCGGGGAGGGGGCTGCGGCCCAGAAGGGGGGGCATACTTGGTGACAGGTGCCGGACCCCGCCCACTGGCCTGTCTCCTCCTGGGACAGGCTGCCGGAGGTCTGGGGATGACCAGTTCCGCTCCCCTCATGTCCCCCAGAGCCTCTGGCTGCAGAAAGGGTGGCCGAGGAACCGTGCACACCCCAGGGCAGGGGCACAGGCGCCTCCCACCCCATCACCCTGCACCCCAACTTGTCCCCGTCCGGGGCCTTGATTCCCAGGTGAGCCTGTGGGGCCCGGGGCCCAGGGCTCAGGGGGTGGGTGGGTGGGGGACCCTGGGTTGGGGACCCGGGTGCTGGGTCTCCTGCCCTGTCGGTCTCCATACAGCCCGCACTTCACCACAAAGGTTGCGTCAGGCTCTGGATAAAATCCTGGCGGATGGGGGCGTCTCTGGGGTGTCTGAGGATGCGCTTCAGCAGATTCTGGAAAGTTCCCTTCACAACTCAGCCTCCTTACCTCAAGTCACCCTGTCACCTTGTCTTTAGGAGAAGACCCGCCCACAGCCTCAGGCTGCCCGCCCCCACCCCCCACCGCCAACCAGACAAACGTCCGGGCATGTGGGAGAGGAGGCTGGGGGGCTTGCCGGGCCGGCTCCGCAGGGGGCAGCGGGGGGCCTGGCTCGCCTGGGCGGGCGGCGGGCACAGAGGGGGCGCTGCTGCCCGCCTGATGGCCTCTCCCTGGCCGGGCCGCCGTCAGGGCCGCCGCTCAGGCCGGCGCAGGACCGCACCCTCACCCCCGCCGGCGCTCACTTGGCCCGCATGAGGTCCTGGTCCTTGAGCGCGGAGCCCTGGAGGTAGATGACCCGCTGGGACCACAGGGGGATCTGCAGGACCCTGCGAACCTGGATGTCCATCTCGGTGGGGCACAGGATGACCACGTAATAGTCCTGCGGGCAGGATGGGGTCAGCCCCCGGCAAGCTCACCGGCCCCCGCCCACCCGCCTTCCTGGTGCTTTCACACCCGTCGCCTCTCAGAACGCCCAGCCTTTCTCTGCGACGGCGTATCTGGCAGGAGGGAAAGGCAGGACCCCACAGACCCTTCCCCGTGTGGGAGACCGCCGGGCTCGGCCGCGCGGGCAGGGAAACCCAGGCCGCGACGGCTCAGGGGATCCTGGGCCCGGGTCCGCAGCCGGGGGTGGGGCCGTGGGCGGGGCCTCACCCGCACCTGGGGGCGGGGTCTCGCCCGCACTTGGGGGCCGGGCCGTGGGCGGGGCCTCACCTGCAGCCGCGGGTGGCGTAGAACTCATTCAGAAAGTCCATGAGCAGGTCGATCTTGAGGGAGCTGACGCAGAGGATCACGTGCTTCTCCGTCTGGGCCCGGTGGCGGCTGTAGTTGCCCCCCGACTTCTGCCGCTCCATCCACAGGTAGACGAGCTCCTCAAACTGCAGGTAAGATTGTGTGAGCGCCAGGTGGCCGGGGGCTCCGGGAGTTGCGACAGCACAGAGCCAGGGCGCGCGGTTGGCAGCACGTGCCGGGCACGGAGAGTGGAGGCCGGAGGAGGCAGGGCGAGGATGGAGCCGCGTCCTAACCAGGTCTCAGAAGACCGCGGGTGTCTGCGGCGCAGGTCACGTAAGGGGTCAGGTGGGGGCGCAGTGGTCGGTCCAGCAGTGTGTGGGGTGGTGAGAGCCGCGGCAGGCCCAGCTCCCCGCCCCAGGCGGCCAAGCGACCACTTAGTGGATGCCAAAGTGTACACTCTGGACATCCCGGTAACCATGAGGCCTTCAGGTCTCCATCAGCACCTGAGACACGTTTTGGAGAAAGCTGGACATGTCTTAGGAGATTCTCAGCCACAGAATTAGGGACCCAGACTCCTGGCGTGGAAGGAACACTTTGAGAACTGTGGTTCTGAGCCCACGTCAAGGGTTTGGGGCTGCCGTCTGGGGGTGCCGTCCACCTTGGCCCACACTTCCTGGCTGTGAGCTTTGGGCCCCCGTTACAGCCACAGTTAGGTGCCTCCCCTGCCCCGTCCCTGTCCCTCCAAATCCTGAGTGTCCACTGTGGGGTGTGACGTCCCCCAATCCGTCCTGATCTCCCCCTGGGCCTTTCCCTGCCCTCTGAAGGGTTGGGGGGGTGGGGCTTGCAACCGCTGGCCCCCCGCTCCAGGCCTCTACCTTTCCTAAGTAAACACCGGTGGGGTCCCACACCGCCCCCGCGGTGGCGCAGCCGGCCAGACTGGCCTTGCTGACAGCTGACACGTGGTCCCAACAGCCGCTGCTGCACCGGCTGAGGGCGCCTGACGCCCAGCCTGGGGGAGACCCCGGCAGCCCCTCCCACTCCGCACTGCACAGGTCCTGGGGGGCTGTCTGAGAACGCCACCCTCACTGTCCTGACGGCTGCGGGCCTCACGAGTTACAGACCCCCGGGAGGCCCCGGCACGCCCCCGTGGAGCGGTGTCCCCCCGCCCCCCGGCCCTGTCGGGATCCCGGCGTGGCCCCCCTGCTCTGTGCCCCCGTGGGCGGGGCTCACCTGCAGCGGGAGGACCACGAGGGCCACGCAGATCATGATGACCACCAGCAGCTGCGACGGCCAGATCTTCGGTGTCACGTCTCCGTAGCCCACGGTGGAGAAGGTGACAATGCAGAAGTAGAAGGACGTCAGGAGGGACAGGTTGTCGCCCGCGCGCTCCAGGTGCTGGATGCCGCAGGTCCTGGCACCGGGTTGGGGGGTGGTGGGCGTCAGCCACCCCGGCTCCCGCGGCCCCGACACGGCCCCCCAGCCTGCGCCCGAGCCCAGCTTGGCGCTTCCCAACCCCGGCCTGTGGAGCCGGCCCACCCGCATGTCCTCCGGGCCTTCCTTTCCCGCCCGCAGCTCTTTGGAGGCCCCTGGGAAACTGGCCGGGAGCGCGGAGGCAGCGCCCTGTGGGTTCAGGGTGGGCGTGGCCACCTGGGCCGTGAGCCCCTTCCTGCCACCCGCCTCGGAGCTTGTCCTCACCCTGGAGGTCAGACGGCACGGGGCGCATGCAGCCCCTGCCCGGCAAGAGCTGGACAGTCCTCCTTCCCACACCCGTGGCCCCACGTCCCGTCCCCAGACTGGGAGGTGCCGATGGCAGGGTCTGGGGGGCCCACAGCACACGCCGTGGGGCAGCCCACAGCCGTGCTCAGGGACCCTCCCAGGGTGGGCGCGCTGGCCGTGGGGAGGGGCAGGCTGAATGACCCTGGAGTTGCCTGCCCTGTGGACGCCCCATCCTGCTCCGCTAAGGTCTGTGTGTGTGAGGTGCGTGGGGGCGGGAGGTAGGAGGCACAGGGCCTTGGGACCTGTCCGTGTCCTCGCCTGGGGCACGGGCACACGCAGGGGTGGCGGGCTCTCCGCTCCAGGCCCCCCGGCTGCTCCCAGACCTTATTCTCAGCTGGCCCTCGAGCCCAGGGTCCCCACCCGGCCAGGAGCCAGGGTCCCCCTCCATGCTGTCTCCCGGGCCCCAGAGGAACCAGACTCGGGCAGCTCTGGTCTGGGACGGGGGCTCCGAGCCGCCTCCTGCCCCTGTCCGGGCCGCCACCCAGCACCCCGAGGCCCCTCCCGGCCTCTTGGCCACGAGAGCCTGGCCCTGGCCTGAGGCGGGCTGCGCGGCCACCTGGCGGGGACTCACCCCGTGAAGACCAGGCACAGCAGGGTGCAGAAGAGGAGGAGGACCTGGTTGAACATGGCCGACTGCGTGCGCAGGATGGCGCGGTGGAAGTCGTTCTGCGGGAAGTGGCGCCGTCAGGGGCAGCCCCACCCCTGGGCACAGGCCAGAGGCCGCGACCTCAGCACTGTCACCTCACTCAGCAGCCGGGATGGGGTTGCCAAGGGAGCCTGGGCCGGGGGTGGGGGTGGGGGGCGCCCTGGGTCTGCGCTGCCTGCCGACACGGGCCTTGCTCAGACCTCAGCACAGGGTCTGCCGGTGGCCCTGGTCTCACGGCCCCGCCCGCCCTCACTTGCACTGTCACCCTTTTTCTCCCTCAGCCACGATTCCAGGGTCAGGGGCAGGCCGGGTGACCCTCCCCGGGCATCAGGGCTGGGACTCCGGCTGGTCAGGAAGGAGGCGTGACGGCATCTCTGGTGACAGACGTGTGTCCGCTTGTCAGCCTGGCCTTCTGCGCGCCAAGGGAAGCTGGCCAGCTCTCTGGCGGGCCAGGGCGGTGGGGGGAGGGGGCAGAGGCGAGGCGGGAGGGGCGGGGCATGGGCGGGGTGGGGGCCTGGCCCTCGCTTACGATCATGTTCTCCAGGGCGTGCTTGGCCAGCCAGCAGTTCAGAAACACAGGGATGAACAGGTTCCGCAGCGGCGGCCAGAATATCTGCGGAGGAGACGGGTCAGGGACGGGGGCCTTGGCGGCCCGCCCCGCCCCCCGCCCCCCGCCGGCGGCTCACCTACCGTGATGATGAAAGGCAGCGTGCTGATCATCTCCAGGACGAAGCACACGCGGAAGATCTGCTCCCAGATGTTGCCCTGCGGGGCCAAGGGGTGGGCTTCCGAGTGGGGGGTGGGCGGGGCCACGGGGGTGGGCACGGGGGTGGGGCTGGGGAGAAGGAGGAAGGAGCAGGGGCCCGGGGGGGCGGGGCAGGGGCGGGGCCGGGGCGGGGCACTCACTTTGTAGCTGAGGTAAATGAGGAGCATGGTCTCCAGGAAGCTGATTATGGCCACGGTGACCTGGCGTGGGAGGGGCCGGAGCCTCTGAGTGGGGCGGGGGGAGGCAGGCCCACCTGGAGCCACACCCGCGCGCCCCCCCCACCCCCCGCCACTCACCTGAATGGCCCACAGAGCCATCTTCCTCTCCACCCACAGGATGGGGGCCCTGGGGAGAGACGGAGGTGAGCCCACCTCACAGAGGGCAGCAGCCTTGCCCTCTCGGGGTGGGGGGGTCGAGAGCAGGGGGGAAGGGGGGCTCCCCAGCAAGGGAGGCCCCCAGGAGGTGGCTGTGAGGCCAGGGCCTAAGCGGGCTGCCCCGGGGACAGGCTGCAGGCTCGGAGGCCCCACCCGGCCCAGGTGGCCTCCTGTTCTCATCCGGGCTCCCCAGGACGGGCTCCTGTGCCTGTCCCTGCGGGTGGGGGGGTGGGGCGGTGTTGCCGGCCATCCACACTCGGGTTTCCCAACCTCAGGTTCTCGCCCATGAGCCGGCAGGGCTGCCGTGAGGGGAGTGACGTGGGGGCGTGTCCCTGCCCAGACGCAGCCTCTGGACAAAGGTTGGGGTGAGACGAGCAGGAAGGGCTGGGTGGCTGAGCTCAGCGCTGGCCCTGCCCACCCTCCCCAGACAGAGCCAGGCTCCAGATGGCCAAGGCCCTGAGCCCCGTGGTCTCCTGTGAGGCGCCAGGGCCCCCCCTGCAGTGCGGGTGTTGGGCAGAAGGACAGAGACTCTGCAGAACCCAGGCCCTCGGGGCTGCGTGGGTGGGAGTCGGCGGGGCTCAGAAGCTGCCCTGCCCCCAACTCAAAGTTGCAGACCCGAAAAGGAGGGGCTTCCAGGGCTGGGTGTCCCATCTGCCCCAACCCCCTGTGCCTCCCAGCACAGGGCGGCCGGGCCGCAGGGGGAGCAGCTGGGAAGCTGGGAAGGGTGGCCCGGGCTGGGCGAATCGGGTCTTGCCGCTTCGAAGGATCAGGATGGCTCTGGGCGGGGGTGCGGGGGAGGGGCGTGGGTGCAAGAAGAAGGCCGAGGCGGGGCTCTGGGTTTTGGGAGGCTGGAAGGGAGAAGCCTCCACCGAGGAGGCGGCCGAGGCCCTTGGACACGTCCTAACCTCTGGACCCGGCAGCCCTGCTGCTTGGGGGTCACCTCCCGCTGCCTGACTGTGGTGCCTGCTTTCTCTGGGTGAAGGGACATGAACTGCAGAGGCAGCGACTGATCCTCGGACAGGCCCTCCCTGCGTCTCTCCTCCCACTCGCAGGGCTGCGAGAGCACCACGGCAGGGGGCTGGGCCAAGCCTGCTCGTGGTAACACCTGCTGTCACTCTTCGGTTGCTCCTGGGGCCTCAGGGGCTGCACTCCGTGGGGTCACCCCAGCGCTGCCCACTGCTTGGCCAGGGCCCCAGGATCCCAGGAGGCTCACCGGCTGAGGCTGGGCATCTGTCCTGCGGGGCCAGGCAGTGTCACCCTCTGTCCACCCCACCCCATCAACGACTCTGAGCGGGAGCTGGGAGGCAAACTCACCAATTGATCTCGGAGGATGACTCATTGAAGGTGTAATTCTGCTTCGGGCAGCCCCAGCTGTGGAGAGACAGAGCTGGCCGGGCCCGGCCCCTCCCGGCACCGCCCCTGAACGGACCGACCCTTCCCAGGGTTGCCACTGGCTCAGATGGGCATCTGTATTCTAACACTAGGGGATAAGGCAGCCTGCTCCCACGGCGCAGAGGCTGCCCGGAGGGTCTATAACCGAGGAGGGGGAGGAGGGGCAGGAGGAGGGGCAGGCCAGAGGAGGAGGGGCAGGCCAGGTGAGGAGAACACAAGAGGGGAGCCCAGGAGGCAGCTGGGGATCCACCCGGGCTGCCTGCAGGCTGCCAGGGAAGAGCTGTGTGTGGCTAGAGGTGGACCGTGGAGCACTCAGGGCCTCCTGGAGGCCAGCGCTGCCAAAACGAGGCTGGACAATGCATGTGAGACACAGAGAGAAAGCCAAGCTCCTGCCCCGTGGTGCCAACTCCAAGGGGCACGTCCCTAAGGCACTGCTGAGGACAAGCCTCCCTAAGCCACCTAGATGCCTGCCACTGGGAAGGTGGCAGGGGCGTGGCGGACGTGCTAGTTCTGCCCCAGATTATAACCAAAGCCAGGATCACTGGCAAACAGGACCTCACTCTCACAGAGCGCCACGGTGACAGGCGGCTCCCTCTTCCTTTCTTCATAACTGACCCATTGCCTCCTGGGCCTGAGCCTGTTGCAAACTCAATACCCATAGAAGTTGCTGGCCACCCCCCCATCCACCCACCCACCCATGCATCCATCCATCCATCCATCCTTCCATCCACCCACCCACCCATCCATCCATCCTTCCATCCACCCACCCTCCCATCCATCCATCCACGCATCCATCCATCCATCCATCCATCCACTCATCCATCCATCCACTCATCCATCCATCCATCCACGCATCCACCCAGCCTTCCTTCCATCCATCCATCCATCCATCCATCCACCCACCAATCCACCCACCCACCCACCCATCCATCCATCCTTCTATCCACCCACCCTCCCATCCATCCATCCTTCCATCCACTCATCCATCCACGCATCCACCCAGCCTTCCTTCCATCCATCCATCCATCCACTCACCCAGCCTCCCATCCATCCATCCATGCATCCATCCAACCATCCACTCATCCATCCATCCATCCATCCATCCACTCATCCATCCATCCACTCATCCATCCATCCATCCACACATCCACCCAGCCTTCCTTCCATCCATCCATCCATCCATCCATCCATCCACCCACCCACCAATCCACCCACCCACCCATCCATCCTCCCACCCACCCTCCCATCCATCCACGCATCCATCCAACCATCCACTCACCCATCCATCCATCCATCCATCCATCCATCCATCCATCCATCCACTCACCCAACTATCCGTCCGTCCGTCCGTCCATCCATCCATCCATCCATCCATTCATCCATCCATCCACTGAGCCTGCCTGCCTTCCTTCCTTCCTTCCTTCCTTCCTTCCTTCTTCCCATCCATCCATCCATCCACTCACCCAACCACCCATCCATCAATCCATGCGTCCTACCCATGCATCTAACAGCCCCCTCATCCACCCATTCGCTCTCCCACCCACCCATCACGTGCCAGGTGCTCTGCAATGAATACAACAGAGCCAGTCCCTATGGGGATGTAAAGCCAGGTGCCCCAGATGCCTCTGGGAGTGGAAGAAGGTGGGATGAACTCAGGAAAGTGCTTTGAGAGTCAGTTAGAGCCCTGGTTTTTCTGCTCAAACCACTATGGTGGGATCTGCCCTCCCACACTTGGGATGGAGACAGGAGGTCCGTTTCTCAGGAATGGGGAGAGTCTGGCCTGGGGAACCCGCCCCAAGCTTGCACAGCGAACTTTCACCCTTGCCTCCTTCCCACCTCAGCCGGCAGGAGCCCAGCGGCCAGGCCTCACCCTCCAGGGAAGAGGGGAAGGATCAGCTCTGAGGAGCCGGGCAGATCCAGAGGACGGTGGTGACAGACCACACACCCTGACTGCAGGGCCCTTAGTGTGAGCAGCTGGACGTTTGAGAAAGTCCCCTCACCATGAGCCCAGGGGAGCAGAGACTGAGCAGAAGAGGAAAATGTAAGAAAGGAGAGGGTTTCAGACAAACCCTAGTGATGCTGACAGCACGGTGCCTGCAGGTGGACTGACACTTGGAGATGAAGAATTCTCAGAAAGTAAACATGAGAGTAGAAGTGAAAAGCTCTGGGGAAACCCCCAGAAAGAGCAAAAGAGGGAAACGGGAGAGAGAGGACCGTTCCAGAGCCTTCCAGAACCCCACATCCAGGTACAAGGGGGTCCAGAGAGCCAACTGCAGACGAGCCCAGCCCTGCGTGGACCCGGCTCAGTGTCCACTGGGACCAGCGTGGTGGTGAGAAGTGCCACCCCAGATGTCACCGAGCCGTGCCAGACACGGGCACAGAGAGAAGGCCCCGCCAGCTTCAGGGGTGAACGCTGTGCTGCCCCCCAGCCTCGTGCGTGGGAGCGCAGGGCAGCACCCTCGCACAGGACGCACCCCCCACACACCCGGCTCTCCGCCAGCTGTGGGCCCTTGGGCACCGCAGGCCGGAGGCGCGGCAGGTGTTTCCATGGCTCTGCTGGGAAGCCACGTGGCACACGTTCCGTGTAAGTGAAGGAGAGGCCATGGGGCCGGGAGGGGCAGGTGGAACCGGGTGGAGCCCCAAGAAAGGGGCAGAGACCCCACAGGGCTCACATCCTGCCCTCACCGAGGCCTGGTACCCCTGCCTGCCCAGCAGGGGCTGAGGGAGCCAGAGCCCCTCGCTGAGACCCCCACGCACCACTGGGTGGGCAGGGAGGGGGCATCCCATACCCTCAAGGAGAGGTCTGTCCAAGTCCGGGAGCAGCTGCGAACAGACACTGTCCACAGCAAGGACGCCCTTTTACCCGTGCTGAGCCAGCTGGTCAGCGGGAGCCTGAGGGTGGCATCCCGGCCACAACTCCGTGGGGGAGGATGCTAGGTGGGGTCCCGTGGGGGAAGGAAGGGCTCCCCAAGGCCCTGGGCATGGGGCACGGGGCACGGACCCCTGTGCGGACCCCACTGGCCTAACAGCAGCGGGCCCACAGGAAGGCGCCACCCTGGGCCCGCAGGTCACCCACCATCCGATCCCCAGGGCCGGGTCGTCCAGCAGGACGCGGACCATGTACAGCAGGCAGGTCAGCAGCTTCAGGGAGAAGTTGAACAGCCGGATCCTCAGGCCTGCGGGGGGGCGGGCTGGGGGTCAGGGCTCCTGGACCGGCTGGGGTCCCCGCCCGCACTCCTCCCTCTGTACCTGGGCCTCCCCACCGGGCTGCCCCGCCCGCACTGACGGGGTGGCTCTGAACTGGCGGGGTTCTGCTGGGCCGGCCTCCGGGAGGCTCCGCCCCACCCGGCCTCACTGACGTGGGGCAGAGTTCCCAGAGCTGTTGGCCCCCGTGGCGGACCTGGGGCGGAGGGGGGGCTTTGAGGGAGCGACCGACAGATTGACGGACCAGGACCCACGGGTACCACCTCCGCACCACATCCTGCATCCCAGGTGGCCAAGTTCCTGCTGGGAAGGAGGGTGGAGGGAGCCTGCAGTGGGGGGGGGGGGGGGGGGGGGGGGGGCTACACGGAGGGGCAGGTCCTCACGGGGTCCCTCCACCTCCCGCCACGGAAGGTGGTGTGGCGTGGAGATGCGTGGCACTCCCACCGCCCCGGCCCCCCACCGACGCAGCCCCTCTGCCCCTCCCCGCAGGCCCCACTCACTGGATCTTTGGTTTTTGATGAAGAACAGCTTTAGCCTCTCCTTGAAGGTGTTCTCGTTGACGTAGAACTCCACCTGCACCCTGGGGGGCAGCAAGGTGTGGGCCCAGGGCCAGCGGGGGCTCCAGCCCAAAGTCCCCCACACCGCCGGCCCTCCTGCTGCTGGGGCCGGGGCCAGTGCCGCCACCGTGGACAGGAGGCCCTGGGTCCCCACGTCCCCAGCAGACCTGCCGGCCGGCCGCCACCTTCTCAGCGCCTAGGGCCCTCCAGAAACACATGCTCACAGCCCCCAGCCTGGGCTGTCGTGGCAGCCACCAGGGTTACATGTCACCTGTGTGGCCCGTGGCTCAAAATAGACCATATCATTTGTATAGAATGTTCCAGAAGCTGACGATCACGTGCCTGGTCTGGAGGCCCCTGGTGGCTGTGCCTTGGAGGCTTGCGGCAGCCCGCGGGGCGGTCGGGGCGGACAGGCTGGCAGTAGGCACCCCCCGCCGCCGAGGCCATTCCCTGGACAGTCCCCAGATTTCCCTGGCCCCTGCCCGAGTTCCCAGAATCCTGGGAACAGACCACACGCACTGACGGGAGTTGCCTGCTGAATGAGACAGTGGGGGGGCGGGGGGCGGGGAGAAGGACTGTCTGGTCACCCAAGGTGACGTGGGGCCCGGGGGCTCACATTGGCCGGGAGCCAATGTGGTCAGCATGCTGGCCAGGCGAGGGCTTAATGTTCCACCAAAAGGAACGCTCCAGCGTCCACAGCAGGCAGGATGACGACCCTGCAGCCAGGCTCCCGCGGTGGGAACGGTCTAGCACTGCCTCCCTCGCGAAGCCCCGGGGCTGGGCTGCCTGGCTCTGGGTTGGTACCTGCCATGCCCGACACGGCCTCCGCTCCAGGCTGCATCCACCCCATCAGAAGGCCGGTCTCAGCACCCCACAAGCAGCCCGCGGGCATCGCTGTGGCCGCCCCTCACCCCCAGACCAGACAGAAGCACCAGCAGCCCGGGGCCCGGGGTTTGGGGCGAGGCTTTTGGCCGGAAGGGCCTGGTCCAGATGCCATGCCCTGTGCCTCCCCTTACCCAGATGTCAGGAGGAGGCGGCCCCGCCACCCTCGGGGATGTTGTGGGGGTGGGGCAAGACCGTCCAGGGGAGGCAGCTGCTCACCCACAGCGCTGCGTGAAGGTCGTGACACAGGAGGCAGAGGGACTGAGCACCCTGAAGGCAGAGTCATGCTACCCAGAGGGATCCCAGAGGGCGGCATGGAGAAGGCAGCGGCTGAGCAGATGGGATGCAGGACGGTGGTCCACAGGAAGAGGTGGGGCGCACGCTGGCCCACGTCCCTGCTCCCCACCCCCACCTCCCTGTCGTCGTCCACCAGCGTGGGGGGGTGGGCGGGGCCGTGAACATGCTCTGCTCTGAACAGGCTCCAGGTCCCGTCAGTGCAGAAATTAATGCCGCGGTCACCTCGAAAGTTTAACGGCGCTCGCTGCTCTGCCTGGGGCTGGCTGCCCCAACGTCTCCAAGAAGTGTTTAAAATATTCATCGCTCCCCAAAGCCTGTTCAAGGCCAAGGGTGTGATACAGACTTGATGTGCCGGCAGCCGCCGTTGGGGCCTGCCCCGGTGGGGCCCCGAGGGAGGGGCCTTGGGCGGAGCCCCAGCACCTCCCTGACCTTCGTCAGGCTGGGGGCCCCGGTCGGACCACAGCGGCCCCCACTGGTCACAGGGCTCAGGAAGGGCCGAGGGGGAGGAGCCGGGGGTGGCGGCCCTTCCCCGCTCTCAGGTGCTGGTGCCGGCAGTCAGCAGGACAGCGGCACAGGCCTCCTGCAGACCAGGGCGGAGCAAGCCCAGAGCCAGGGGTCAGTGTACCCCACTGCACCCCAAGATACCCCGCTGCAAACGGTACGTCAGCACACCCACTGTCCGCAACGCTCCTCACGGTACACCGCACCTCAGCACACCCTGCCGCACGCCGCACACCGCGCGGCACTCTAGTTCACCTCTGTGCACCCCACGGTGACGGGGAAGGGCCCACACCACCCCAGCACACCCCAGCGCACCCCTCACCGTACCCCAATGCATCCCTGTGCGCCCTGCTGCACCCCCGCGCACCCAGCCTACACGGCCCCCAGCGCCTGTCAGTGCACACTGTACCCCGGGACCCCCACTGTGCTCCAGTACACGTCCGTGTGCCCCACTGCACCCCACTCTACACTACACGCCAACACACCCTACTTTACCCCAGCGCACCCACTGGACGTGAACCCCAGCCTCCTCTGTAGGTGCTGCCCGGAGCCGGGTCGGGGGGGCTCCCGAGGGTCCCTTTGGGGAGCTGGTCAAATGCATTCTCTCTGCAGGAGGGGCTCAGACAAGCCGGGCTGGGCCCGGGCCAGACGCCGCCCAGCGGTGCCCATGTGTCCCAAGGGACCCCCCCCCCCCCGGCCCCACACCGCAAAGCCTCAAGGAGGGGTCCTCACCCCTCGTGCCCCTCCACTCGGGCACCCCCACGGGCCCTCATCTGGCCAGCGAGGCCCAGCTCCGCCCAGGTGGCTGGTGGCCGTCTCCCTCCTTCCCCCTCAGCCTCCCGGGGACGTGCCCCCTGCGCACCCCCCGCCCACCCACATGCCTCTCACATTTGCCGCCGCTGCCTGCGGCCCACTTCCCCCTGGAAGTCCCCGTCCAGGCCTGGGGGCTGGACTGCCGACCAGGACTCGTCACACCTTGGACGTGGAACCCGCGTCACCCATCCGTCCCCTCGCCCGGGCACAGGTGGAAACCCATCTGGATGGCTCCCCCCACCAGGTGCTCTCCGCCTGGGAGGAGAGAAAGGGGCGGCGGGGGGAGCCCGGCGGAGACTCCGCCCCCGGAGGTCAAGCCGGGGCGCTGGGGAAATCACCGAGCCGTCTGCAGTGTTAATTCTTCACGCGCTGTGGCTTGGCTCAGCAAGCTCCTGGAGGAAGCGCCGGCCCCGGGGTCTCGGGCCGTCTGGCCTGGCAGAGCCCTGCCCCTCCCCTGCCTGGCCCCACCTGTCTGAGCCGTGGCCGCCGCACCTGCGGACCGGGCAGTGACAGGAACTGCCGGCCATGGGCGTCCTGAGGGGGCCTGGCAGGGCTGCTGCAACCATGGAGAAATGAAAATGGTCCTCTCTGTGTCTCGGGTCCTCCCCGGGGACGTCTGGCTAAACGCTGTTTTTCAGAGGGAGGGTTCAGTGAGAGACGGGCCACGCCTTTGGCTCGAGCCCTGGCACCCACCAGCTAGCGGTGCCAGCGATCGGGGCTGCTCTTGCTCTGTGTCTGACTTTGGCCCCCACCTATCACCCGCATCACCCAGAGAAGACGCGCCATAAACCCACGTGTGTGGCTGCAGGTGGCACGTGGCTGATGCCCACCAGCTGTGGCCTGAGGCCCCGTGGCGGCCCCATGGCGGGGCCGGTGACCAAGCGCACAGGCAGCTGCTCTGGGGAGCAGGGGAGGCCTGGGCGGGGGCCCGGGAGTCAGGAGCCGGCTGAGAGCTCACAGGGCAATGGCCTGGAAAACACAGCCGAGAGGCCCGGGTGCCCAGAGGTGCCATGGCTGCCTGCTGCCCGGGGCGCAGGAAGGTCTACAGCACTGGGCAGGCCTGGTCACGGGGCCCCGAGGCTTCCAGGAGCCCTGGGCTCAGACCGCCCCTGGGGTACCCCCTGGGGTTAGGCCACGAGCCCTGAGGACTGGACAGGCCAAACCCACGCCCCGTCCCGGGGCAGTCCTCAGCCCCCATCTGCTCTGTCCATCATGGAGTGAGCAGCTCTCAGGCTGGGGAGGACAGGGACCAGGTCCCCAAGCCCAGTCACAGGGCCTCCCGGAGGGCTCCCGCCAGCCCCGTCCCTACATGTGTGGACACGGAGGCCCACCCGGGTTAGACACTGGCTCAGGTCACCCAGAGGGTCAGAGGAGATGGACCTCTGGGCTCCCCATGGGGCCTGGGTCTCCTGACTTCGCAGGCTGTAGGGATCAGGTCCCAGCAGGCAGCTCTGCCCCGCTCCCCCGCCCCCCGGCCCCGGGTGTGCCCAGGCCCGCGGCTGTTGTGCAGGGTCTTGTCCACACTGGGGTGGACCTGAGGGGGCCCCTCGTGCCACAGCAAAGCAGCTTGGGCCGCACCCACCCCACCCCAGGACGGGACCTGCCAGGCGAGGGCAGGTGGAGGACGGGGGCGCAGCTCTCACTGCTGACCGGCAGGCTGGCCGGAAGGCTGGGGAGTGGCCTTCCAGGGATTCCTGGCAGGCGGCACCGGCACAGATGGCGTGTGCCGGGAAGCTGCAAGCCCAGGGCCAGGCGGCCAGTCCCGGCGGGAGGGTGGCCAGACCCCAGGCACACGGCCGCGGGCAGGCCCACCCGCCCGGCCGCGACAGCCGTGCACTCACATGGGGCCGAGGACCAGCCTTCCTGGTCTGCTGCTGCGCGCTGGTGCCTCTCCAGCAGGTGCCCAGGAGCTCCACGCAGGAGGCCCCAGAGCCGCGGGCAAGAAGGAAGAGCAGGGCCCGGGCCCAACTGCCAACCCCGAGGCTGGCTATTCTGAGAACGGGCAGAGCCTGTGACCCACCCAGGGGCCCGGACAAGGACAGACAGGTGGCCGCCTCGCTTCCCGGGCAGTGGTAGGTCCGGGGCGGGCAGGCAAGGAGCTGGGCTGGTCTGGGTTTGGAGGCACAGAGGACTGGGCGGCAGGGCCCTGAGGCTGACGGGTGGGGACGGGGCTGCTTTGCCCCGACCACACCCAGTCCCAGCTGCAGACGGCCCCGTGGGGGCGTCGGGGGGGGCAGGGCTCTCCTGTCGCTCCTCCCACTGCACAGCTGGGCACAGGCCGCCCGCCGTCCCAGGTCGGCCTGCGGCCCTCCTTCTGCCCGTCATCCCTCCGAGGGACCCCGAGGAGAGCCAGAGCTCCAAGGGAACCCTCGAACCACCGGACGGCGCTGTCCTGGGCCAGCCCCGTCCAAGAGGGTCCTTTACCGGCCCCTTGGCTGGGTCAGGGGCCCCGGCGAGCCTCCTCGGGCCTCCAAGGGCCCAGGGATGTTTGCTCTGCCTGTGACAACGCGACCCTGGGGCCGCAGGACCCCTGCCTCGGCCCCTCGGGCGGCTGCAACCGTCCATTTCCTCCCACGGTCTCAGGCCCGCTCCCGGGGAGCTGGCGGAGGTGCCTTCCCTGCTCCCGTTACAACCGTGCCCCTGCTGGGAGGCCAAGGCCCAGGGCCGGCCCCGTCGCCAGCCCCCAGGCTCCTGCCGGGGTAGCGATGATGCCCGCGCCTCGGGTGGCGGCAGGCAACCTGGAGACGCGCCGCGTGCGCGGTGCTGGCCGCTGTGACGGCATTCCTTCGCGAAACTGGTGGTAATCAGGCCCCACCTGGAGCCACACCGGACGCCAGGCGTGTCAGCAGCTGGGGGCTCTCTCCCAGGGGTGCGCCCGACAGGGCTGCCGGGGGGCCTTGGGTCCCCCAACCTCCGCGTGCTCTCTGCTGGACCTACACCCTAACTGCAGCCAGGGGAAGCCTGGCGGGGCTCACGGTGGGGCAGCCCAGCCAGGAGCCTGGGGCCTGGCCGCGCACAGGCGGCCGCAGTGGGCTGACGCCAGCGTCCCCAGCATGCCTGTCCCCACACAGGCACCATGGCAGGGGTCCCCGTCCCCTTTGGAGGGCTACAGTCAGCACCGTGGGGTACCCCCTCCGGACGCCCCCATTTCCTCCTCCCAGATTCCTCCCCGGGAGCCACACGCCGACGTGTCCCCAACCTCAGCCCCACCCAAGGCCCAGCAGCACCGGCCGTGTGCCCGCTCCCACCCAGCTTCAGGGCAGATGGTGCTGGTGGAGCAGACCCTCCCCCCCGGGGCTGGCACGGCCTGAGCCGCCCTCCCCCAGGGTCTGCCAGGGGCTGGGAGGGCACCTGGGCGCCCAGCACTTACTGAGACAGAGAGGAGTCCAGGCTGAAATCTTCCACGTGAGGCCTGGGGACGGAACGGAGTGGACACATCAACGTGGACGGCGGACGGATGGACAGATGGAGGGCCTGGACTCCCGGACCAGGCGTGGCACGGACACACAGGGAGGAGCGGGGCAGGGTCCGAGGGAAGCAAGGACACGCCCGTGCGCACAGCCCCCGACGGGGCCTGGCCCCTGCAGCGCCCGAGAAGCAGTGCCGGCACATGCTCCCCCCTCATCCAGCGGGGTGGGGTGACCGCCAGACCTGGGAGACCGCGCACAGGACGGGCACCCGCCCGCGGCCAAGCGAGTCGCAGGACGGCAGGTCTGGCGGCGCTCACCGCCCTGCTCTGCGCCGAGCCTGCCTCGGGCCCTGGCGACCCCAGCGTCCAGGAAGGAGCACGGTCAGCCCCCCCGCGACACCCAGGAAACGGATGGCAGCAAGGGCGGCCCCCACACAGGGCCACCGGCTGGACAACCTCTCCTCGGCTGCCCTGCCCTCTACGGGCCACGGCACCCCCTCACCCTGGCCCTCGGCTTCCTGGTGACGAGACAGGCTGATGCTTCTCAGGGACCCCCCAGGGGCACCCCCTCTGCTGGGCCAGCAACACACACCTGCTGCCCTTTGGGTGGCCTGGCCTACGGTTCCCCCAGACTGGCCGCAGCCAGGTGACACCAAGGTGGGCGTGCTGATCTGGGAGGGAGACTGGGAGGGAGCTGGTGGGAGTGCTGGGACTGGCCTGTGTGGGGGCTGGGTAGGGTGGGGGGCACAGAGGGTCTGCTCTTTGTGGGTGATGCACCCGTCTGGGGCCAGCTTCTCCGCAGAGGACGTCACAGAGCCTCTCTTTCAATCCTTAAAGCAAACATTTTACAGAAGAGGAATCCAAGGTTCAGAGAGGACCACTGCCTTCCCAAGGCCACAGGCAGGGAGGAGGGAGCCAGCCCGCAGGGGTGGGATCACTGACACTTGCCTGCCTGCCTGTGCAGGGCCCTCTGGGTGGGGCCCCCAGCCTACAGCTCCTGGTGCCCAGGCAAGGTCTTGGCGGCTGTGGGGGGGGGGGGCCGGGCGCTGCAGAGAGCAGGGGAAACCTGGGCGTAACCGGGCCTGGGGTCACGGGGAGCTTCTGGCAGATTCTGTGTGTTTACGTGGCTCAGGGCACCTCTGGCCTGGGCGCTGCCCCGAGTGCTGAGTCGGGCGACAGCTGCACCCAGGGTGGCAGGGGCCTGGCAGGGCCATAGCCTGTCAGTGTCACAGCGGACCAGGAACTTGCTGAGAGCGGGTGAGGGGCGCTGGCAGGAGAGGACAGGAGAGGTGGCCGGGTTCCTGGAGGTGGGGGGCCACGTGGAGGTGCGTGTCTGCAGGGGAGGAGGGGGCCCCAGTGGGATACCAGGCTGGGGGACTTGGGGCGGGGGAGGGGGAGGCTGAGTCCTGGCAAGAACAGCAGGAGAGCAGGGCCGCGCTGGAGCCGCCAGGGGTGGGGAGATGAGGCGGCTCCACGCTGGGCTTGGGGCACACAAGGCGGGGTGGGGTGGGGGGGGCAGGGAGGGCGGGCTGGGCCCCAAGGGCAAAGTGCACAGCTGGTCTTGGGCTGGCCAAGCCGGGGTTTCCTGCAGCCCTTGCTCCCCGGCCGTCGGCAGCCCCCACAATCCACAGAAGCCCCCAGGGCCCCGCACGCAGAGGTGGGCCCTGACCCCCCAGGCCCATCCTTGGTGGGCAGCCAGGCTCAGAGGGGCTGCCCTGAGTCAGGGTCCTGGGTGTACGGGCGGCCCCCAGCGGCCACCCGGGGCTCCTGCTGACGTCAAGCCGCGCCCGGGCCCCGCCCCACCTGTGCTGGCCCCGCCCAGGCCCCACCCCCGACTCCACCCCCACGCCCCAAGGCCTCACCCCGCCTCTGCGCCTTTGCACAGAGACGTCTAGGCTGGAACTCCCCCTTTCTCCCCAAACCTTCCCAGCAGCCCAGCTCTGAGCGAGCCCCCTCCTTGGATGTCCCCTCCTGTGAGAGTCCAGGGTTGGTGAGCCCCGCCCCCGAAACTACTCCTGGGGGAGGCGCGGACGGACAGCCCCAAGGCCCAGCTCACAGGCCTCAACCCCGGGCAGCCTCTGCTCCTCGCCAGGCCCTCCCGCGCCTCCCCTCCCCAGGGACCCTCTTCCCCGCTTTCTGCTCTGGAGCCCCCTTGACCTCTGCGAGCAGCCTCTGGCGGGCCTCTGAGCCTGTCCTGGCCTCTGGCCTCTGGCCTCCCCTCCCTCCCCTTGCCCACGGGCCCTACCTACACCCATGCCTGGGCTCTGCCTCCCCGAGTTCTCTTCCGGCCACGCCTCTAGGTGTCCCAAACCCAGCTGTCCACAGGGCGTGCTCTCCCCGTTCCCGCATGACATCCCACAACTCTGAGACCCCAGGATTCCACCTCCTACATCCTTTCGCAGCCCACCCCTCCTCCCCAGGGCCCCCACCACGCCTTCCAGGCTACCCCCATGTCCCCTCCAACAATACACCAGTAAGCCCCTCACCTGGGGCAGAACCCAACCCATGGGGGCGGGGGCTGCTGAGTCACCAGGCCCTTCCTCTCCAGCCCCACCTGAGCCCCCCCCCACCTCCTTCTTCCTTCCAGGTCAGCGCACCTGGCACCTGCCTGGGACCTAAGCTGTGCCTGGAAGCCTGCTGCCTACACCTCCCAGTAGCTCTGTCCCCACCAGCGTGGTCTCCCGGGGATGCCCCCCACCGTGTCCTCTGCAAGGGGGTCCCCCGGAGCCAGCACATGCCCTGCCCTGCTCTCCTGATGGCCCCGGGGAGGCAGCGCTGGGCCTCAGCACCCCCACCCCTTTCTGGCTCCTGGGGCCCCTCCTCCCTCACACAGCTGTTCGGGCCCAAGGACTTGTGTCTCCAAGGCCAGGGCTGAAAGCAACCCCCCGCCCCCGCCACCAGCGGGGCCCCTGAACTTGAGCCCCCGTCCATGCAGGCCAGCTTCCCCTTCCCTAGCCCTGACCCGAGGCTGGGCTCCTGAAGACTCGGCAGCAGGTGGGGGGCTGCGCTGGGGCCCCCAGGCAGGTGTGAGGCTACATGGCAGCACCCACGGGGCAAGGCCACTCAGCCCCAGGGTGGCCGGGGGCACGAAGGGGCCCTAGCCCAGGCCTGACCCTCTGAGAGCTCACTACACGGCCAGCCTCTCCCTCACCGGCTCTTTAGCTTGAAAGCTCTCAAGTGACGGTCCCACCACCCTCTCCCCCAGGTCATGCTTTCTAACCCCTGCCCCCAGAGCGTCCAGGAGATGGGGGACAGTACTGCAGGGGCAGGTGGGGGGCACTCTGGGCAGGGTGCTGGGAGCAGGCACCTCCCTGTGGCTCAGTCCCTTGGGGGCAGGGGAGACCCCTCCCTCTGCCTCGCCACCTCCCCAGCAATGGCGAGGCCTCCAGGAGGCTCCGGGCCGCCCTGGGGAGGCCCGAGGCCTCATGGACCAGCGAGCCCTGTCCCTGGCGGACTCCAGAAGGTGCACGCAGGACGGGGCCGCTGCAGGAGCTACAGCACTGGCTCCTTCTGGCAGAGGGCACCCACCTGCCTGCTCCGGTCTTCCTGGAATGTCTATCAGACTCCAGTTCCTAAGGAACAAGTCTGCAAGTTCTCCTCTGCTCCAGAATCTGCCACGGTTGCCCAGTGCTCCCGTCCAGAGCAAACCCCACAGCGTGCACCTAATGCTGGGGGAGAGGAAGCCGCGGGCACCAGCCCCTGGTGCTGTCGGGCCAGCTGTGCAGGGGCAGGTGCCCCCTTTACTCTACACAAAGAGGCTGATGCGGACCTTGCACCTCAGGGGCTGCAAGGGGGCCGAGCGAGGCTGCTCCTGTGAAGGCTCAGCCTGGGACTGCGGGGCGGCAGGGGTGGGAGTGGGGGGAGGGCTTCTTGGAGGAGGTGGCGCTGCCCCCGCAGCTCCCAAGCTGCACGGCGGGTTCAGAGCAGCCTGGACAGGACCTGCCATCCTGGTGCCCCTGCAGGAACAGGGACAGTGGGGAGCCAATCATTTGCAGGAGCCAGGCTGCCAGTAACAAGAGCCTCTGGACTCACTGCCCCCCACAGCCTCCAGGAAGAGAATGGAGGAGAGAGGAATCTGGTCTCCAGGGCTTTGGCCGGCACTTGCCTCCCTCCTGCCCAGGGGCTGTCCGTTAGCTACTTGAGGCCACCAGGAGTGCCTGTTAGAGGCACTTAACCTCCAGCCTTAGCAGTCTCCTCTGGCAAATGGGAATGACCACTGGGCAGCTGCCCCCAGGGGCGTGTCAAGGAGCAGGAAATGGGGTTTGAAGGTGGGGAGGGGCCCAGAGGGCTTGAGGCCAGCGGGAGGGGTGGGGGGAGGCTCTCCAGGCACCCCTGGTCTGCCATCTGCCAGGCTGAGTCTGCCAACCCCTCACCCCAGCCCTGACAGAGCACAGCACCCCCCGCACCCCAAGCTTTGGCCCTGGCTGCCCCCTCTGCCTGGAAGGCCCTGCCCAGTTCCCTGTGCTCTCCCGTGAAGGGCCAGCGCCCCAGGAAGACCCCCTCTCCTTGCCCCGGCCCAGCCTGTACCTCCCTCTCTACCAGGCACAGATTTCCGTGCCCACGACGTGTGCCCACAGCAGGGTGGGTCTGATTCATCTCCGTTTCCCCCGCAGCATCTAGAGGGCTCCTGGCACAGGGAAGGGGCTGGCTAAGTATGAGTGCTGCAGACTCAGTGTCCTCATCCGTGAAATGGGGGTGTCGTGCTGCACCCGTGCTCAAGGAGGGGCCGCACAGGGGTCGGCACTGGCCCTGCCCGGCCGGGGAGCTAGCCTCCTGCACCTCCGCTGCCACTGGCTCCAGGCACCAGCCCCAGGGAGCCTGAGCCCGGTGCACCCCAGCTCCCATCTGCTCTGCAGCCTCCCCGGGCCTCCCGCGGCTCACCTTTGAAGCGGGACACAGATGCCGGCCCTGGCTGCCCCAAGTGGCTGCTGGAACCAACATGAGTGTGGCCTCCGGCGGCAAAGGGCTCAGGCAGTGGTCACCAAGCCACCGGGCACAGCGCCCAGGTCCCCACTTCCTGTCACCCCCTCCGGTCTTCCCTGCAGGGCCTCTGTGCTCAGCCTCTCAGAGCAGGAGGGAGCAGGGGTCCCACAGGCGCCCCGAGGCGGGCTGGAGACACAGAGAGCGGCCGTGGCGCTTGGGCTGGAGGTCCCCAGGGGAGACCTCGGCCGTCCCTCCCTTCCCGGGGCTGCAGGCAACGCGGCAGGTGCCGCCGAGCGAGCCCGCGCGGGATGCAAGCGGCGCGATGCAAAGCCCCTCCCGGCGGCGCCCCGCGCCCCCGCCCCTACCTCTGGCCCACGTCGCTGCCCACGGAGCCCCCGCCGCGGGCCGGCAGCAGCGGGCTGAGCCCGTGCGGCTCCTCGGGGCCCGAGGCGCCGGCCGGGGCGCCCCCCGGGCCCGCCTTGCCTTCGGACGGCGAGCGCGGCAGCTTGGCCCGCGCCATCCTGCCGGAGCGCGGAGCGCGGGGCGCGCGGGGCGCACGGCGGCGGCGGGGGCGGAGCGGGCGCTACCATCTCCGCGCGCCGCCCCGCGCTCCCCGCGCCGCCGCCGCAGTGGAACGGCCGAGGGGGGCTGGGCAGCCGGGGGGCGCCCGGGCTCGGCCCCCCGCCACCCCACCCCCGAGGGCCGGTGCGCGGCGGACGCCCCACGGCCGAGGGGTCTCGGCGCCCCGGGCCGGGAGGGGCTGCCTCACAAGGGACGCGGTAGTCATAGGCAGGCTGGCGGTCGCGGCGCCGGGGGGAGGGGAGGCATAGTAGCGCGGTGACAGCTGGTGGCTCCTGGCGGGTCACCACCGCAGGCGGGGCTGCTGGAGAGGGGAGCCGGCCTGAGGGGCCTGGGGACCCAGGTGGGGCTCCAGCGGGCCCGCCCAGAGCCCCGCGCGCCTTCCGGCCCCCAGCCCTGCCGCCCAGGTTGGGTGGGTCCAGCCCTTCGCTCAGGCGGGACATCGCTGTCTGTCCTCCCTCCCGCGGGCACGCAGTGGCCGCCCACTTGCTTCCCCCCAAAGCTCTCGGGGAGTCCACGGGGCACTCATTTACCGGTGCTCGCATGCCAGGCTGCGCTCGGCGCCGGGCATGAGATCCCAGACGTGGATGAGGGAGCTACTTCTGGAGCCCGGCCCGCTCCGGTTGCCCTCCGCGGGTGGACCCGGATCCCCTCACTGCATACGGACAGCTTGAGGAAGTGTGCAGATTTCTGTCCGTTTGCAAAGTGGGGAAACCGAGGCGCTGAGGGAGGAAGTGGCTTCCCCAGGAGACCAGACAGGAAGGAGTGGAGCGCCGCCTCCCCACCAGGACCAGCTGACAGAGCCTCCTCTCCCTGTTGCCACAGTATGTGGCTTTTCTGCCCAATTCCTTCCATTTTCACAGACGAGGCAGGCCCGAGGCTGGGGAGGAGAGGTGGCTCGCCCGGTGATGGCCGGTAGGTGTTGGCACTGCAAGGACCCAGGCTGTGGGCTGGCTGCCCTGGAGCCCGGCTGGCTGCCGGGGGCTGCAGGCCCTCCCGACACGGCCACACCCTGACGCCAGACCCGAGGCTCCAGCCTGGCTGGCCGGCCGGCCTCTATTTCTTCACCTCACTGTGACCCAGCAAACCACCAGGGCCCGGCGCTTACAGAAGGCCTTTGGGAGAAAGGCACCCCCAGCCCCTGGCCTGGCCCCTCCCCAGACGTTGCCTTGTCAGGATAAAGCCATTCCGTGGTCTCAGCAAACACTCATACATGCAGGTCAGCCGCCTGCCGTGCCCCGTCCCGTATCTGCCACAGAGGAAGGAGGTGTTTGTGCTGGCCAAGCACGGGGAGGCCCCTGTCTGCCCTGGGGAGAGGGGGCGAGGGGTGTCAGCCGTTCCCTGCTCTTCCTGTGCAGTGAGTGACACAGAGCGGCTGCAGAGTGAGGGCTGGACGTGCCCCGGGCCTGCTCGTGAGCAAGACACGCAGTGATGCCTGTAAAACAAGGCCAGCGGGACCGCGGGCACGGGCAGCAGGCGGCACAGGCAGCACCGTCCGCGGGGCCACGCTGATGCCCCTCTGCATGTGTGTCCACGTGAGACAGGCTGGGACCTGGGACCCCTTGCTGCAGTGCTTGCGCCTAGACAAACGTCTCCTCCAGCAACAAAATTCAAAGAAACTTATGGGGACTAAAAACAACTGCTTGCAAGCACAGTTGGTGCAAATTATGGACAAGATACGAAGAGACCAAAACCCCAACTGCCACTTCTGAAGAGCGGGGAGCACAAGCAGGGATCAGGAGCAAAAGTGTTGTGTGCCCCCCGCACCAACACCACCAAAGGGGTGGGCAAACCACCTGAGCCACCCCTACCCTCACCCCATATAAGGAACCAGCCTACCCCCTCAGGGAGCAGCTAGCAAGGAAACCTGTTACTTGTTCTCGCTCCCCACTGCTGCAGCAGGGGCCCCAATAAAGCCTTGCCTGAATTTCTGATCTGGCCTCTGATCAATTTCCATTGATTAAGGAGGCCGAGAACCCTGGTCGGTAACACGCACAATACACCAGGTGTGCGTCTATTATGAGCGTCACGGATGCACACTGGTGTGCCCCAGGGAGCTGCAAGAGGGTCCCCCGCGGCTCTCGGCTTCCACAAGGAGACCAGCACTTGATTTCCTGAGCAACGGCCACGGGCGGCAGCCCATCTCAGGATGCTTGTAGAGCGCCGTCTGTAAGGGCACAGATGCGGGGGAAGGCTCAGCCTGTCTGGCCCGTCCACCCTAAGCGCTGTGTCTCCCGTTCTGGGCTTTGAGAGTACCGTGGGTTGGCAGGTCCCTGCGGTGAGAGGTCCAGGGTCAGATCAAGTGACAAGGGCAGGA
The DNA here is from genome assembly GCF_030028045.1 of Hippopotamus amphibius kiboko. Taxonomy (NCBI): domain Eukaryota; kingdom Metazoa; phylum Chordata; class Mammalia; order Artiodactyla; family Hippopotamidae; genus Hippopotamus; species Hippopotamus amphibius. The sequence continues at coordinate 1,909,008 of NC_080187.1, forward strand.
TGTCCAACATTTTGTGTGGTGGGACTACTGACAAATACAGGCTGATGTGTGGTGGTTGCGTCCAGGACTGGGCTGGGGAGGTCTTCCAACTGGCTGCTGCATCATGTATGTGAGGTTTGATTTATTTTGAGAACAGTGGTCCACGTTTATCATCCAAAGTCTAGCAGTGTTCTCCTGTGTGGGGAGAACAGACACCCCTCCTGCAGGGACCAGTGGCCTGAGGCTCTGCATCCCCAGGGCACTGTGAGGAGTGCCCAGTGGGCAGGCTGGATGCTCCCAAGTGAGGCGAGGCAGGGAGAGCAGGCCCCAGGCCCTGAGGAGTCCCAGCACTGCTCGCTCCCACGGGGCTCGGACAGCCTCAGGCCCCATGTCTGTGTGGTGGGGCGGGGTGGGGGGGGGTAGGGGACAGACAGAAAGTATGACCACTCCTTGCTCAAGTACATACATCTTCTTCCAAAGGGCTTCATTCTAGCGGCACAGCAGCCCTGTGTCATTCTGCGTGTGGGGACTGCTGGCTGGGTGGGATGGGGCAGGGTTGGGGGATGGGGGGATGGGGACCCAGGTGGAAGCCAAGGTGTGTTTGAAGGTGGCACTAGCTGGTTTCCTGGAGGACTGGATGGGGGGAGGGATTCCCTCAGGGGTGAGGAAAGGGGTGGGGGTGACTCCTGAGGTGGGGCAGACGGAGGAGCAGATGGTGGAGGCTTCCCAGACCTGTTTTGGACATTCTCAAAGTAGACAAGGCAACCACAGCGGATGCAGTGGAATGTTATCCCACCTTAAAAAGGAAGGAAATCCTGACACAGGCGACAACATGGATGAACCTTGAAGGCACTGTGCTGAGTGAAATAAGCCAGTCGCAAAAGGACAAATCCTAGAGGATCCACTTATCCGAGGGACCTGGGATAGTCAGATCCACAGAGACAGAAAGGAGATGGTGGGGCCAGCAGCTGGGGGAGGGGAGGGGAGTTAGTGCTTCATGGGGACAGAGCTTCAGTTTGGGAAGATGAGAAAGATCTGGAGACGGATGTGGTGATGGTTACACAACAATATGAACGTGCTTAAAGCCACTGAGCTGTGCACTTGAAGTGGTTGAGATGGTAAGTTCTGGTATATTTTTATCACAATTCAGATACATGTATTTTTTAAAAAGAAGGAAGAAAGGAAGGGAGAGAGAGAAGAAAAAAAGGGCAATAAAGAGAGGATGGATGTCATAAGGCAAAGTACCCAGCCAACAATAAAACATGACCTGGAGCAGAAGGAATTCCCTACACAGGCTTCAAGCACTAAACCCACTGGACAGGGACAAGCTCAAAGATGAGATACATTGGTATCTCAACAGAATGAGGAAAAAAAGGGAGATCGTGGAATTCTGGTGACAAACTGAGAGTCCAAACACTAAGCCACACGGCATCACTAATGAACTGAAACCAGAAGAGACAGGACTGAAAATGGAGTTACTGACAGAGGGACGGCCCTGCTGGCACAGAAGCAGATGCAGAGCAGGGTGTCCAGGATCTGAGAGCTGTGGGGACGCTCACCCAAAGAACTGCTTGTGCCCTGGGTAGAGGCCCCAGCCTGTTTTAAGTATTTAAAACATATTTAGATAGTACTGAGAAATATAATGATGAAAGAACTACACAATGAGTTCCAGGAAAATAAGGTATGGGATGCACCACACCCAGACATCGATTCCATTAATCTTAAGGGATAAAGAAAGAATTCTTCAGGCAATAAGACAGATAAAGCAAATCAAGCAAAGAGTAGAGCAAGCTGGCTTCGGGGGCTGGGGGAGGGGATGGGGAGTGAGTGTTTAATGGGGACAGAGTTTCAGTTTGGGAAGATGAAAGAGATGGATGGTGGTGATGGTTGCACATTAAGAATATGCTTAGTGTACTTAAAAACAAAGACTGTAACAAGAGGCAAAGAAGGACATTACATAATGATCAAAGGATCAATACCGAAGAATATATAACAGCTGTAAATACATGAGGGTGAGTCAAAAATTATCCATGCTCTGGTTATAGTAAAACTTCTGTTGGCTGCACTGTCTTATCAGTACTTTCCATTCAAGGCTACTGTCTCCCCAGTTACTGTTGTGCAGGTGTGAATGTGTTACATCAGTTCATTTGTAACTATGGTGTGAGCAAAAATGGATGCCCCACTTGTGATTTGCATGGAAGAAGAGCAGTGTGCAGTGATTCGTTTTTTGTGGTCTGAGGGTGTACCTGCTGCCATTATTTACTGAAGACTTTGGGCGCAGTATGGAGAAAGTGTTTTGTTATGAAGAAGGTCACCTATAGTCCTGATCTTGCTCCTTTGGACTTTCACCTGTTTGGTCCCCTGAAAGCAGCCCTATGAGGATGAAGAATCATTTCTGATGAAGAAGTGAAGACAACAGTGTATTTGTGGCTCGCAGCTCAGCCTAAAACACTTTTATTTTTTATTTTTTGGGGGTACACCAGGTTCAATCATCTGTTTTTATACACATATCCCCGTATTCCCTCCCTTCCTTGACTCCCCCCCCAAAACACTTTTTAATGAGGGAATACGAAAGCTTGTTGACAGATGGGCAGACTGTATTGAAAAGCAAGGAGATTATGTTGAAAAATGATGTTATTTGTCTTTTCTAAAAGTTAATTAAACTAAATTCTACCGCCAGAGTGTGGACAATTTTTGACTCATCCTTGTATAAGCACTCAACATAGGAGCACCTAAATACACAAAACAAATATTAACAGCCATAAAGGGAGAAACTGACAGTAACACAATAATAATAGGGGACTTTAACACCCCACTTACATCAATGGATAGACCATCCAGATAGAACATCAATAAGGAAACACTGGCCTTAAATGACATATTAGATTAGGTGGACTTAATAGATATATATATAGTATGTTTCATCCAAAAGCAGCAGAATACACATTCTTTTCAAGTGCGTATGGAACGTTCTCCAGGTTAGATGACATGCTAGGCCACAAAACAAGTGTCAGTAAATTTAAGAAAATTGAAATCATATTGAGCATCATTTCTGATCACAACACTATAAAACTAGAAATCACCTGCAAGGAAAAAACTGCAAAAACCACGAACATATGGAGACTAAACAATGTGCTACTGAACAACCAATGGATCACTGAAGAAATTAAAGAAGAAAATAAAAAGATACCTGGAGACAAATGAAAATGAAAACAATGACCCAAAATCTATGGGATGCAGCAAAAGCAGTTCTAAGAGGGAAATTTATAGCAATACAAGCCTATGTCAGGAAATGAAAAAAAAAATCTCAAATAAACAACCTAACTTTACACCTAAAGGAACTAGAAAAAGGAGAAAAAACAAAACCCAAAGTTAATAGAAAGAAAGAAACCATAAGAAACCATACAGATCAGAGCAGAAATTAAATGAAACAGAGAATAAAAAATCAATAGAAAAGATCACTGAAACTAAGGGCTGGTTCTTTGAAAAGGTAAAGAAAATAAATAACCTTTAGCTAACTCACCAAGAAAAAAAGAGAGAGGATCCAAATCAATAAAATTAGAAATGAAAAAGAAGTTACAGCTGATACCACAGAAACACAAAGGATTATAAGAGATGACTACAATATATGCCAATAAAATGGACAACCTAGAAGAAATGGACAAATTTCTATAAATGTACAATCTCCCAAGACTGAACCAGGAAGAAACAGAAAATATAAACAGACCAATTACCAGTAATGAAATTGAATCAGTAAAAAAACCTCCCACAAACAAAAGTCCAGGACCAGATGGCTTCACAGGTGAATTCTACCAAACAGTTAGAGAAGACTTAAACCTTACCCTTCTCAAACTATTCTAGAAAATTGCAGAGGAAGAAATGATTCCAGACTCATTCTATGAGGCCAGCTTCACCCTGATACAAAAACCAGACAAAGATATCACAAAAAAAGAAAATTATATGTTAATATCACCAATGAACATAGATGCAAAAATACTCAACAAAATATTAGCAAAGCAAATTCAACAATACATTAAAAAGATCATACACCATGATCAAGTGGGATTTATCCCAGGGATGCAAGGGTGGTTCAATGTCCACAAATCAATCAATGCGATACACCACATTAACAAATTGAAAAATAAGAATCATATGACCATCTCAATAGATGCAGAAAAAGCTTTTTGACAAAATTCAACACCCTTTTATAACAAAAACTCTCAACAAAGTGGGTTCAGAGGGAACATACTTCAACATAATAAATGCCTTATCTGATAAGCCCACAGTTAACATTGTAGTTATGGTGACAAGGTGAAAGCATTTCCTCTAAGATCAGGAACAAGACAAGGATGTCCACTCTTGCTGCTTGTATTCAACATAGTATTGGGAGACCCAGCCATAGCACTCAGACAAGAAAAAGAAATCCATATTGGAAAGGAAGAAGTAAAACTGTCACTGTTTGCAGGTGACTTGATACTATTCATAGAAAATCCTAAAGATGCCACCAAAAAACTACCAGAGCTCACCAATGAATTCAGTAATGTTGGAGGATACAAAGTTAATACACATAAATCTGTTGCATTTCTATACACTAACAACAAACTATCAGAAAAAGAAGTAAAAACATCCTATTTATCATCATATCAAAATAATAAAATATCTAGGAATAAATCTAACTAAGGAAGTAAAAGACCTGTACTCAGAAAACTGTAAGATACTGATGAAAGAAATTGAAGATGACACAGATGGAAAGATATATCATGTTCATGGATTAGAAAAATTAATATTGTTAAAATGACCATACTACCCAAGCAATCTACAGATTCAATGAAATCCCTATCAAAATACCAGTGGCATTTTTCACAGAACTAGAACAAATAATTCTAAAATTTGTATGGAAACACAAAAGATCCAGATTGGCCAAAGCATCTTGAGAAAGAAGAACAGAGCTGGAGGTATCAGGCTCCCTGACTTCAGACTATACTACAAAGCTACAGTAATCAAAACAGTATGGTAGTGGCACAAAAACAGAAATATAGGTCAATGGAACACATTAGAGAACCCGGAAATAAATCCACACACTTATGGTCAGTTAGTCTATGACAAAGGGTGCAAGAATATACAATGGAGAAAAAGTCTCTTTAATAGGTGGTGCTGGATAAACTGGGCAGCTACATGTAAAAGAATGAAATTAGGACATTCTCTAACACCATATGCAAAAATAAACTCAAAATGGATTAAAGACCTAACTGTAAGACCTGAAAACATAAAACTTGAAAGAAAACATAGGCAGAACACTCTTCGACATGTCACAACAATATATTTTTGGATCTGTCTCCCAAGGCAAAGTAAACATAAACAAAAATAAGCAAATGAGACCTAACTGAACTAAAAGCTTTTGCACAGCAAAGGAAACCATTGACAAAACGAAAAGACAACTTACCGAATGGGAGAACATATTTGCAAATGATATGACCGATAAGGGGTTAATATTCAAAGTATATAAATAGCTCTTACTACTCAATAACAAAAAAACAACTGGATTAAAGAATGGGCAGGGACTTCCCAGGTTGGCGCAGTGGTTGGGAATTCACCTGTCCCAGGAAGATCCCACTTGCCGCGGAGCAACTAAACCCGTGCACCACAACTATTGAGCCCTCATGCCACAACTACTGAAGGCCATACACCTAGAGCCCATACTCTGCAACAAGAGAGGCCACCACAATGAGGAGCCCGCGTGCCACAATGAAGAGCAGCCCCCACTTTGCCACAACTAGAGAAAGCCCGTGCACAGTAACCAACACAGCCAATAAAATAAATAAATCTAAAAAAATATATAACATGCAAAAAAAAAAAAAATGGGCAGAAGACCTGAATAGACATTCTTCCAAAGAAGGCATACAGATGGCCAACAGGTATATGAAAAGCTCAGCATCACCAATCATCAGGGAAATGCAAATCAAAACCACAGTGAGGTATACCTCACACCTGTCACAACGGCTATCATATAAAAAGACCACAAATAACAAATGTTGGTGAGGATGTGGATAAAAGTACACTGTTGGTGGGATGTAAACTGGTGCAGCCACTGTGGAAAACAGTATGGAGCTTCCTCAAGAAGCTGAAAATAGAGCTACCATATGATCCAGCAATCCCACTCCTGGGCATATATCCAAAAAAACCTGGAAAACACTAATTCGAAAAGATACATGCACCCCAATGTTCATAGCAGCATTATTTACAATTGCCAAGATATGGAACCAACCTAAGTGTCCATCAACAAATGAACAGATAAAGAAGATGTGTGTTTATACAGAATGGAATACTATTCAGCCCTAAAAAATCAAAATTTGCCATTTGCAACAACATGGATGGTCCTGGAGGGTGTTATGCTTAATGACGTAATTCAGAAAAAGAAAGACAAATACTGTATGTTATCACTTAGATGTAGAATCTAAAAATAAAACAAACGAATGCATATAACAAAACAGAAACAGACTCACAAGATCTAGAGAACAAACTAGTGGTTACCAGTGGGGAGAGGGGAGGGGAGAGGAGCAAAATAGGTAGAGGATTAAGAGGTATAAACCACTATGTATAAAATTAATAAGCTACAGGGACTTCCCTGGTGGTCCGGTGGTAAAGAATCCACCTTCCAACGCAGGGGACGTGGGTTTAATCCCTGGTCAGGGAACTAAGATCCCACACACTGCAGGGCAACTAAGCCTGTGCGCTACAACTACTGAGCTCACGCGCCTCAACAAGAGAGCCCACGTGCCACAAACTACAGAGCCCACACACTCTGGAACCTGAGCGCTACAACTACAGACAGAAAAACCCAAATGCCACAACCAGAGAGAAGCCCGCAGGTCTCAGTGAAGATCCCGCGTGCTGCAACTAAGACCTGATGCAGCCAAAGTAAAGAAACAAACGCCGAAACAGCAAAACCAAAAAACCCACAATAGCACCTAAAAGAATAAAATACCTAGGAATAAATGTAAAAAAAATAAATTACAAGGACATATTGCATAGGATGGAATATAGCCAATATTTCATAACTTGTTTCATAATAACTATAAATAACTGTAATCTATAAACATTTTGCATCACTATGTTGCACATCTGAAACTAACATAATATTGTAAATCAACCATACTTTGATAAAAAATTTAAAAATATACGAATACCACTCAACTGTACACTCAAAAATGATTAAGATGGTGAATTTTATGTCATGTATTTTCACACCATTTTTTTTGATTTTTTAATAAATTTATTTATTTATTTATTTACTGGCCACGTTGGGTCTTCGTTGCTGCACATGAGCTTTCTCTAGTTGCTGCGAGTGGGGGCTACTCTTCACTGTGGTGTGTGGGCTCCTCACCGTGGTGGCTTTGCTTGTTGTGGAGCACGGGCTCTAGGCACGGGGGCTTCCGTAGTTGTGGCACATGGACTCAATAGTTGTGGCTCATGGGCTCTAAAGTGCAGGCTCAACAGTTGTGGCGCACGGGCTTCGCTGCTCCGTGGTATGTGGGATCTTCCTGGCCCAGGGCTGGAACCCGCATCCCCTGCACTGGCAGGCAGATTCTTAACCACTGGGCCACCAGGGGAGTCCCTTCACATCATTTTTAAAAACTGGAAAAAAAGAAAGAAGAGTGCAAAACCCAGCTGGAAGGGCTCCCACTAGCCCAGGAAGGGACAATTGAGCGTTGGAAGAGATGAACGTGAAGATGTGGTGTATGGGCCTCCTATTGCTTCTATAATAAGTTACTGCAAATAAAGTGGCTTAAAAGAACACAAATTTATTCTCTTACAGTTCCGGAGTTCAGAGTCCTAAAACCTACATGTGGGCAGGGCTGGGTCCTTCCTGAGACTCTGGGGAGACAGCTTCCCTGCCTTTTCCAGCTTCTAGAGGCACCTGCATTCCCTGTCTCCGGCCCCTTCCTCACATAGCCCCTGCTTTGTCCTCACATCTCCCTCTCTGACTCAGGCCCTCCTGCCTCCCTCTTCAAAAAGCGCTGTGATCCCATGAGGTCCACCCAGATGATCTAGGACTCTCTTCCCATCTCAAGATCCTCAACTTCAATACACCCACAAAGCCCCTCTTGTCACCTAAGACACTCGCAGGTCACAGGCATTAGGAGGTGGACATCTTTGCGGGGGCACTGCTCAGTCCATCACACATGGTGAACCTATGTACCTCTATCGGTCAGTACACGAAACCCAGAAAAAAAGAGTCCAGAAGAAGCACCCTCAGCTGCCATCTTTTGAGGTTGCTCCAACACACTTTGAAAACTGGTCATTAAAGGGGAAGGGCTGAGCGTGTTCTCCTGCTTTCTCACTAAGAACTATGTCTCAGGGCGTAAAGCCAGCTCCCATTGATGAAGGAAAACCACCAGCTAAAGAAGAACATGGCTTATACTCAGGAGAGCAGAGCAGAGCAGGAGAGGAGCTTGTGGAAGCCGCCAGGCCTTTCCCTGACCCAATCACGCAGAGGAACAGTGGGTCCCAGAGAGACACAGGGACACCGAGGGAGTAGCCGGCAGCACCCAGGGTCAGCTCCCGGTGTCCATGCGCCCAGTGCCCTCACCACTGTTCTGTTGATGGTTTAAAACCAGAAACTGCAGAGATGGAGGGGAAGCCAGGAAGGCACGCAGCGGGAGGAGGACGTGGGCCGATCCCGGGAGGTGGTGAAGGACCGTGGGCGTTGAGGTGGCACAGGAATTTCAGGCTTGGGTGAGGGAGGAAGTTGGGAGTGTTGGGGGCCCACTGGAGAGACTGGTGTGAGGGCAGCAGCAGTGCCCCAGGGGTGCCCAACTTAGACAGGGAGGAACCTTGGGCCTGAGTACCCAGGGGGCTGCTCTGGCCTGGGCAGGGGCTGTGGGGGGGAGGAGGGGAGGGGTCTGGCCCCCTCCCACCCCCAGCACTGTCCCGTCACTGTGCATGGAGCTGAAGGGGGTAGGGGACCCCAGATCTGCCTGGCCCCACCAGCCTGGGCCACAGACATCTTCCAGGCTGGCTGTGTCCTCTGAGGCCTTCAGGTTTGCAATGGACACTTGCCCGGGTGGGGCAAGAAGGCCAGGGCGGGGCTGGGATCCCACCTGGCCCCATCCTGACTGTGGGTGAGCAGAAGGAGGGCCCAGGGAATGTAAACGTAACCCCAGGGGCTTGCGCTCAGCCCTGCGCAGGAAGAACCCGGGGGCCCCCGCGGGGGGTGGGGGGTTGGGGGCTGGGCCTGTTCCAAAGCCAGCCTGCTTCAGCCTGGTTGGCACAGGGGGGACCACCCTCCACTGTGATAACACCCTCCTGCGTCCCATCGGTTCGTGTGATCCGCACATGCAAGGCCTGGGTGGGCCAAGAGGCTCAGACCCACGGTGACGGTGGGGTCCCCAGGCCCTGGTCCTCACCCCGGCCTCGCCTGCCTGCGCTCAGCCCCCAGCAGCTCCCTGCCCCCTTCCCTGGCCTCCACTGCCCCTAAAACAGCACCAGCCCCCACTCTCAGCCCATGTGTCTCCCTGTCCCCAGCCTCACCCCGTCCCGCTTCCCTCACCCCCGGGTCAGGCCCGGCCACGACTCCCTCCTCCTCCTTCTCTCGGTGCCCCCAACCCTCCATCCCGGGGACCTGGCGCCGGTGGGGGCGGGGGGGAGGCTGCACAGGCGTCACGGACACTTAGAGGTCAACATCGCCCCCCACGGCACCCCCCTCCTCCCTGAACACCCCCCTCCAGCTGAGAGACCCCTGCAAGTGCTTGCCCTCTCTGGTCTTCAGGAAGGTCCTGGGCTCTACACTAGCCAGCAGGCAACAGCATCCCTGCCCTCTGAATCCTGTCGCCCGCTCCTAGGCTACCCCCATGATCTCCAGGGAGCCCCAGGGCGGGGCTCACGCCTCCTGTCCGGACCTGGCGGCTCTCTCGGGACACCGGGCTGAATTAACTCCAGCAGCGGTGCTGGGGGCGGCCGCGTGCACAGCTGTGAGCTCCCGGGCCCCGCGCCCCGGGCCTCCTGGGCAGAGTCCGCCCTGTCCCCCTGGTGTCCTAAACACAGGGCCTGCTCCCGAGAGTCCCTGGGGAGTGCACCACCCAGAGAGGCCGCCGGGTCTGACACAGGCCCGCGCACAAGGGCCTTAGGGGTCATCCAGGCCCAAAGACCCCGGGACTCGCAGATGGACCTCGTGGGGTCTGGGATGCGACGTGCTTGAGGGGGGTCCTCGGCCTCACCAGAGCCCGTTTCAAAGCCCTGGCCACGCCCAACACTTGCATCTCTCCTGGGGAAGCTGGGGTCCAGTGGGGTCCTGTCCAGGCCCTCAGGGCAGGGAACACCCCAGGGTCCCCAGAGCCCCCCCGAAGGACAGGTGTGGTGCCCCCAACCCCTCCCAAAGCCGCTCATGCCCTCCTGCAGAAACGCTGGGCTGTGTGACTTTGGGGAGCGTGGGGCTGGCCCAGGCCCGACACCTGGCTAACTGTCCTGGTGGGGGGGGCTTCAGAGAGCCAAGGCGGGGGTGGGGCGCCCAGGAGAAGCGTGTCAGAAGCCATGGGGGGTGGGGCTGAGTCCGTGTGGGATGGAGGCAGGATGGCGCGGGGGCAGGGGACGGGGGAGGGAGCGGGGGGAGGAGGGCACGGCAGGCAGGGTGGCCAGGACCTGGGGGGCAGAGCCAGGCGGGGCCCTGAGGGGCGCGGGCCCGCATGAGCCCAAAGCACGTCACCTCCTGGGGATGTTTCTGACCCTCCCCGTGCCGTCACGCCCAGGGCCGGTGGCCCTCCCCAGCCCAGCGCGGAAACTGTTGGGTTTTAGCAACTGCAGGTGAGGGCTCTAAGGGCGGGCGTTCCTTGGGACCCCCGGCCCCACCTTGACTCCCCTGCACGTAGCCTGGCTGGCCTTGCTCCCCACAGGAGGGGCCTGGCTTTCTCCCCCAACCACCCGGAGGAACCGGAGCCTGGGGCAGCCTGATCCACGTCGGCTCAGCCGAGGGGGAGGGGTGGCGGGCACCCCTCCCGCAGAGACCCCACCTCTCTGAGCCCCGCATGCCCCTCCCTGCGCCCAGCCCAGGGGTGCAGGGTCCGCCCCGGGGGCCGCGGCTGCCAACAGTGGCTCCTGCAGGGTGGGGCGGGGGTCTGCCCTCAAGGCCCCCCCGCCCCCGGCCTCCTGCAGCACGGGTCTGTCTCCCCGCCTCTCGGCTTGTTGTGTGAAACAACACAGAGGGTTGCTCAACTCCGCAGAAACGGTCAAGCTCCATCCTCTGTTGTCGGAGGGTTAGGGAAACACAGAACCGGGCCCTCTGGGCAGTGTTCTGACCCCTGGAGGCCTGGCCTTCCGGCCTCCCTGCGGCAAGCCGGCGCCGCCCCGGAGCCCCTGAGAGGCGCACACCCTCTGCCCGTCCTCCACCAGATGCTGGGAGCGAGGAGGGCACGGGCCCTGACATCACCTCCCACGGCGCGCCGGGTCCTGGCCGGACAGGCAGCTGTGGAGAGCAGCTGGTCCCAGGCCCGCGGGGGTGGGGGAGCTGGCCGGCCCCTTCTCACCTGTGGCTCTGCCCACCCAGCCTTCTCTGACTCTGCCCCTCGCGGGAGACGAGCCTGTGGGGTCACAGCCCGTGTCGCCCGCACCTCAGCGCGTAGAGGGTCCCCTGCCCCCCACGCAGCACCTTCCCGAGCTGGAGGGGGGTGCAGCCTCGTGTCCGCGTTACAGACCAGGAGGGGGAGGGACACCAGGAATGACCAAGGCCCCGTCTGCAAGGCCCTCCCCGCTCTCCTCACAGCCCCCCTCTCTGGGCCGGGCTGTCATCGGATCCCTGCGGGAGGAGGAACAGGCGTGGGGGGCTCGCCGCCTGGCCAGGCCTGCAGCCCCTGGGCCGCGCAGGAGGCCCTCACACCCCCGAGCCCGGCCCCCAGGACCAGGGGTGCCAGGCACACTGGAGGGTCCACTGCGGACAAGGTCGGGGCTCCCGGGGCTGCCCCTTGGCTCCTGGGGTGAAGGGGCAGTGAGCTGACCTGCGACAGGGCAGGAAGCCCCAAGCCCCAGGCCAGGAGGGTCCAGGTGCTCTTCTGCCGAGAGCCCCGCTCCCCAGAAGCCCTGAGACCCGGCGGCAGGCAGTGGTGAGGGTCCCCTGGGACCCTGGCTGCCCCCGGAAGGTGTCCCAGTCCTGGCTCTGTCCGCCTCCTGGGCTGCCCCCCCGGGAGAGGCCAGCCAGCAGCCTCCCTCGCCCACGTGGGCGAGCCCCCGGCCCCTCAAGGCCACGGTGCTGGTGTGTGAGGTGACTGTCATTGCGGTGACGGGCGGCTGTGGCTCTGTCCTCCTGGAGAACAGGAAGCCCGCAGCGCTGCCCGCCCACCCACGCGGCCAGGAGTCGGGCAGCGGCGCTGCCCCGGGGCGAGTGAGCCGGCTGGCGCGGAACCCAGGCAGCAGGGACCCAGGAGCTCGCTGGGGGCCGGGGGGGAGCCCCGCACTCAGCCCGCGGTGCACTGCCCTGCGCCCCCACCCCCGCGGGGCAGAGGGAGGGCAAGCTCAGCCCGGCCCCCCGGACCCACGAAGACCCCTCTGCCGTGCCGGCTCGTCCAGCCCATCGGCCCATCCTCCTGCAGCCCTGGGACCCCCCCAGGGCCACCCCCGGGCTCTCCGGGGCTGTCCCTGGAGCACACGGACGCGGGCCTGAGCCCCCAGCACCCACAGCCCTGCCGGTGGGGCAGGCTGGCCTTCTCGGCCTCAAGACTCTCGGGTCCTCCGGCCGCCCAACACCCTCTCAGACCCAGCACCCGCTCCCTTCCCTCCGCCCACGGACACATCCTTACCGCCTCTCCACACACGTGCGGGGGCCCTGGCAGGCCGGCTGTCAGTGCTCCCCCGTCCTCCACTCTGGGGACCGGTCGTGGTGGGCAGGGCCCATAGGCACCCGGGGGAGAGGGGGCCGGGAGACAGGAGGGGCCTCCGCACGCGTGGCCTTAGAGCTGGGGGCTCAGGTGATCTCAGGACCCCAGGAAGCCCCACCTGGTTTCTGGCACTGCCTGCCCCCTGAGAGCGGGGAGCACAGCCCGTGAGCACGGGGGATTCACGGGAGGCAAGGCCGGGAGCCGCCTGTCGGCGAAGAAGGTTTCAGAGCAGAGAAACTCTTCTGATGGGGCTTCCTGAGCTGCGCTCACGCCCCTGCCCCCCAAGGCTGGTGCCCCGTACGGCCAGCACCGTGCCTCCAAGGCCCCCCTTCAGCCCCCCTGGGGGAACAGGGGCAGGACTGCCTGGAACCTGGCTGGAGGCATGCGGACCAGCAGCCCCCCTCCCTGTCCCGAGGGCCAGTCACCTCCACCCAGACCCTGTACTTCCTCTCGGGGGTGAGAAAGGGGTCCTTCCCCGAACAGCCTGGCAGGGGCCGAGCCTCCCTCCTCCTCACTGACATCCCCCAGGGCCGGCCAGTCCTGCAGACAACAGCGCAGGGTCTCCATGCCCGCCCTGGGACCACAGACACACACACAGACACACACACAGACACACACACACACACCATCTCTGAACGCCACGAGCACACAAGCACGAGGTCCCTGGGCCCAGCACACAGGAGATTTGCCTCCTGAAAACAAGGTCGAGCAGAGCAGAGACTGGGGGGTTGGCAGGAGCCGGGGGCAGTGACTGCTCATGGGTACAAGGTTTCCTCCTGGGCTGATGGGATGCTCTGGAACTACACAGCGGTGACGATGTAAATGTACCAAACGTCACTTTACACTTTACGTTTTATATACTTTACCGCAATAAAAAACCCCAGGCCATAGGTCCAGAACACAGCAGAGGATTCAGTGCCAGCTCCCCACTTCCCAGGGGACAGGGACAGTCCCCTCCAGCCAGACACACGCCACCCTAGGCTGACGGTAAGGACCTGCCACCCACTCCTGAAACCTGAGGGATGTGTCACTGCAATTCCATCGGCTGCAGTCCCCGGCATCTCTGGAGCGCTTGGAGGCCCCGGGCCCACCCGGGAAGACGGATGCCGTTTCTTGCCCGACACTGAACAAGACCCTCCGGGGCTGCTGATTTGGAGAATGAACCAAGTCCCAGCAGAGCGGGCAGTGAGGGGCTGGTGCTGACTTGGGAAGGTGCTAAGCTCATGTGTGGCTTAGGGAAGCCGCCGCCCTGCCCTCCTCCGCCTCTGCCCACGCAGGGAGCTAAATAAACTCTTCACCTGGGCATGTGTTCTCGGGTGGGTTTATCTACTACCTCAGCACTCAGTGCAACAATATAAAAAAAACTCCGTGACCTTAATCTGCCCCTCTGTGGACTTGCAGCCTTGGTTCTAAGTGGGTGAAGACCTTGGGTTGCATCTCTCCTCCCAACTCTACCTAGAGAATGCAACTGGTTGCTATATGAAGTCTGGAAGGATATTCTGCTTCCAGCAGGCAGAGCAGATTTTAAACGCACTTTCCACACGTCTCGGACACAGCCCTTACACACCGGCCTCATTCACGAGTACAGCGTCCTTCCCGGCCGCAGCTCCAGCCGTGGATTATTTTGAGAGGCCAACCTGTGTCCCGACACTTTTCAACCTCGTGGACTCTGCGTGCTAACGTGAATAACTGCACCATCAGGGCAACGGCAGGGTAACGAGTCCAGTTCAGCGCTGCGTGGGGAGGGAGGTGCGCAGATACCAGGGCTGCCGCCCCCAGCATGCTGCAGGGGATGTGGTTTGGGGTCGAAGTCCCACGGGCTCCAGCGAGAATCCTTGCAGGCATAAAATCACTTCCCCTGAGGCTGACAAAGCTTAAGTGCTGGGTGTTTACTGAGACAGCTATTTGGGGAAAAGGCAGAGAAAAGCAACATTTCTCCCAGCTTCCTGCCAGCCCCCTCAGCACATGAATTATTTCCGAGGACTCATTTTGCTGAAAGGCTCAAGTTTTTTTTGCTTTCTGCCCCCCAGGAGAATTTGAGGTGAGGGGACACTGCCATCCTCGGTGAGTGACCACAGCGTGAGCTTCAAGGACGCCATCCCTTAATTAATAATCAAGGACCACAGCCAGCGTCTTGAGGACGCCAGCCCTCAGCCGGCCTGCGGGGCTCCGCCACGGAGCGCTGCCGGGCCGGCTTGTACCCCAGATCAGCAGCGCTGCCCGCGGGGCGGGGGCTGCGGGCAGACCCGGGGAGGCCGGCCCGGGGGATCGGCCTCTGGGGCGACTCCCCAGCACAGCGCATCCCCTCCCACCCTCCAGGCTGCTCCCGGGAAAATGCTCCCCACCTCTCCCACCGCCACCCCCCAAACTTGTCGGGTCCGGACGCCGGGAGAGTCGAAGGGCGCGGGCCGCGGGCGCCCCGGACTCAGCACCGCGGACAGCTCCGCGCCGCCCCGCCCCCGCCCTACCTGTCGTCGTTCTGGAAGGACGGGTCGCCCAGCAGCAGGTCCCGGAAGCGGTACCGCGGCGGCAAGGGCATCACCTCCGAGTCCAGGGCGCTCATCGTGCGGCCGGCGGTGTCCAGGGGCGCGCCGTCCCCGGCGCCGGGCAGCCTGCGGGCACACGCCAGCGCCCCCTCAGCCCGGCCCCGCACGGTGCCCACCGCGCCCGCCTGGCTGCTCGGCCCCCTCCACGCAGAGCACCTCCGGGACGCGGGGGAGCCTGGCCACCGCCAGCACCAGGGGCAGGCACTCCCACCAGGGCCACGGGAGCTCCCCCCCAGCGCCCCCCCCCCCCAAAGGCGTTGCCGCAGCTGGTCGCTCAGCCTTCAGGGTCCGGAACACCTCGCTGCCCCCAAAGAGCCCCTCTCAGACCCTCAGGCTGCCGAGCTGGGGAAAGCGAAGTGACAAGGAGGCTTAAGAAGACGCCCTCATCTGCGGCCTCCCTGGGGCCAAGCAGCTCAGGTCGGGTCAGAGGCTGCGAGGGGGTGTCAGCAGGGGAGGCCAGGATCCCTCTGGGGCCACAGAGACCCCTGTCCCAATCGCCCGGCAGTGGCAGAGCACGGGGATGGGGTCAGACCAGGTAAACTAGCAGGGTCCTTGGTGGTCTGCAGCCCGCCGGGGCCCCAACATGTGTCTTCCGGGGCTCCTGCCCCTTTCCTGCCCCCATCCCCCCCGTCCTGGTGAGTTCTGGCTGCGGTTACCCTCACACACCAAGGCTCCAGGCTCCCCGCCTCAGGGCAGCAGCCCCCAGAGCCCTCCGGACATCACAGCAGGCCCTCTCTGCTCTCCACATCAGAGGCTCGCCAGCCCTCAAGCCTCACCACAGCGCAGAGGGGCGGGAAGCCGCAGAGCAGTGCCCACTGTTAACTGACGCCGCGGGGGTTCCCATCTCCACGGCGCAGATGGGCAGGGCGGGGGCCTCTGCCATCCGTGCAGGTGGGAGTCCGGTCAGACCCCGGGGCTCCGGGTCCTCTGGCAGCCACACAGCCTCCCAGCTTAGGCCAGCTCCGGGCCACCCCTTGGTGCTGCCCCTCAGCACGTGGTGCGATGCCGGTGGGGAGGCCGGAATTATGACATCTGCCTGCAGCCCCTACACTGGGCTCAGCCCTCACCTGCTTTTCTGAGGGCCACAGCCCATCAGCTGTGGTGGACCTGGGAATGGCCTGGGCCCTAAGCCACTGCAGGAGGGAGGGCAGACAAACGGGGGGCGGGGGTGTTCTCCCTCCTGTCAGGCCTGTCCCCTCAAGGGACAGGAGATGGAGGGCAGAGGAGCCTGGCTCAGCCTCTGGGCAGATGCAGGGGTCTGCAGACCACACTCGCGCCTGCACTGAAAAGTCTCGGGCAGGCTGTGCCAGAGGCTGGGAGCCCAGGACCACTCACCTGGAGCACGAGGTCCATGTGGGCAGGCGGGCGGGCACTACAGACCCCTCCTCTCCCTCCTCAAGCCGGGAAGGGCAGACATCTTCCCTGAGCCCCCACCTGGCCCATGCCTCCCGACCCCCGGACGAGCGGCAGGCGTTAGCCCCCCACCCCACAGCTGTCGGGAGCTGCTCACAGGCCGTCCCCAGCTGAGGCTGCACGTGGCCGTGCAGGCCCAATGCGCCTGCATGCTGATCTCCCGGGTCATGGGGTCAACCCCAAGGATCTGGCAGCCTCTGAAAAATAACATTTTCCTAATTGCATCAGCGTGGCTGCGTGCTTTCCCTTAGTCACAAGCCGGCAGGCCATGGGGAGCTGCGGGCAGGCGGGGGCCACGTGGCCGGAGACGGGGAGCTGCATCTTCCTGCTTTTGGCCCTTTCTTGCCAAAAGCCTCTTTCCGTGGCAGGCAGAACCCCAAGACACCGCCGGCTCCCCGGGCAGAGCTGCCTCTGACCCCCTCCCCACTCTGACCTGCTTTGATTTTTCTCTCCTGGCCTCAAGGCCTGGATGTGGCAGGACGCAGGGCCTCTGTTTGCTTCAGGGGGACACAGTGGGCGGGGAGGGACGTGCTCCAGGCGTCGGAGGGCCAGGCCCCTGCCCCGCGATGTGGCCTGGGGAGGGCGTCAGGGAAGGCTGGCCCCCTCCCCACCCCTGGCAGCAGTGATGGGACGCCGGACACTGGAGTGAGCACAGGGCGGGGAGCGGACGCCCCGCAGGCCTCCCGGCACCCTGCCATGTGGCCCCCGCAGAGCCGAAAGCCTGAGTGCTTGTTGTGCTGGCGGAGGGCCAGGGCCCCGGGTCTCCTGGAACGGTGCCCCTTGTAGGAGGGACGTGGCTAAGCAGCTGCTGCCCGTGTCCAGGGGGCGGGCTGAGGCCTCTCCCCAAGCCCAAAGGCTTGTGTCATTGAGTGCTTTGGGGCACACAGGAGTGGGGGGGTCCCGAGCTGAGATGGTCCAGGTGGGGTGAAAGCACAGCTCTGGCCAGGCCGCCCAGACACAGGGGGTCCACCTCGGCCTCCTCCTCTCCTTTTCCCACTCCCTCCTCCCTGCGTGACCCGAGGGGGTCGGGAGGAAGACTGGGACCCCCAAACCACATCCATTACCCTTTCAGTTCTGTGTGATGGCCACACGGAAGAACTGCTTCGGTGGCGTAAGGAAGCCGTCCATCTTCCCGGCCCCAGCTCGCCCTCAGGACGAGGCGTGGAACTTCATCTGTGGGACTCACCGCAACCCCCCACCCCAGGCCAGGGCAGAGCAGTGCCCCCTCCCCCAGGCAAGGCCTTGGGGGCTCTCAGGATCCTTCTGCGTACAGTCGCCAGGCCCAGGGAGCCACCGAGGGTCCTGATGACCCAGTGGGGTTCAGTCCTGCCCCATTAGTACACGCTGGGTAGCCCCAGGGAAGTCCCTTGACCTCTCTGAGCCTCAGTTTCCTCATCTGTAAATGAACACCCTGACGCCTTCCACCTCCACGAGGTGATGGTAAAGATGTAACGAGACGATGCGTTTAAGGTGCTGAATGCGGTACCTGGTGCGCGAGTGCATGATCCACGTCAGTTGTTAATTTGGGGCTGGTGAGCCAGCCGTTTGGCCAAGCGTCAAGTTCTGGGATGGCGAGCTCCCCGTCACGGCCTCCCCAGTTCAGCCGGAGGCCCCTTGGGGAGCTCAGACTCGGGAAGCTGATCTAGGGGGTCCAGCTGGGGAGGCCACAGCGGGGAAAGGAAGCCGCACCCGGCACACATGGCGGGAAGCTCCCCCCAGCGTGGTGCACGTGTGCTCGCATGCCCTGACCCTCTGGCCCCACAGGAAGGAGCGCCTGGGCCGTGGCATCGCGTGCCAGCCGCGTGCCAGGCACCGTGACTGCAGCGTGTGGCACAGATGCCTCAGAGCCCCACACCGGCCAGCACTCCCCGTCCTGCCGGTGGGAGGTGATGACCTCTGGGCGCAGGCAGCCTAGAAGAGGCCCACGTGGTGGGGGTGGGGAAGCCAGGTGCGCTGGATGTAGAGCCGTCCTGTTTGCCACCCGCTGCACCGCGTGCAGGCGGCCAAGGGGGACCCTCTGAAAGCCAGGACTTCTGCTTCCCTTCCCTCCCACATCTGTCCCCCTTGGTGGTTAAGGAGTCAAGCATGACTGAGGAGGGTAAAGTGGTCACCAACCTGCTTCTCCCACCAAAGGCACCAGGCCCCGGTGGTAGCACAAGTTCTGCCTCGTGAGTCAAACCGTTCCAAAGCACAGAAAGAAATGGAAGCGACTTTGCTTATGTTCCCAAGCTGGCAGCTGCAGACAACACTAATGTATATATGAGGCCATCTCCATGAAGACTGTGAGTGCAAAAATCCCAAGTAAACTGTTAGGGAGGGGAATCCTGAAGTGCACTGCAACACCGTACCGGCAACACCAGGTAGGATTTACCTAAAAAAGAGCACGATGTCCTTCGCTACACAAAGAAGTTAAAGGAGAAAGTCCACATGACCTTGCGAGCAGACACAGAAAAAGGACGCGTGAAGACCCCAAATCTGTTAACGCATTTGATACAGAGGGAGACGTTCTTAACTTGATTAACAACCACCAAAGAAATCCAGGCAATGGCGGAATCCTGGAGGTGTTCCTGCTCCAGGTGGGAACACAAGTCTGCCCGCCACGATGGGCGTCCTGGACTCCCACCGAGACGAAGCAAAGTGTAAGAGAAGGAAGAGATGGGCCTCTCCCTGTCTGCAGCGGCATCGCCATTTGCCTAGAAAACCCAAGAGAATCAACTGAAACCCATGAGAACAAACGAGAACATCTAAGGAGACTGCCAAGCCCGTGAGCACTGCACACACCCAGGGTAGGAGCAACAGGCGCGGCAACAGCTTGTGGGGGGGGGGGCCCGCCCGCGGCAGCCGCGCAGACTCAGGGACCAGCGCCGCTCGTGCCATGCCATCGGCCGCTCCCGGCGCTCAACAGCCCCTGCTCCAGACGAAGGGGCAAAGCGGAGCAGCTCCCGTCGACGCACACACGCTCCTCGGAACCTGGCGAGCTGTTTCCAAGCTTCACACTGAAGAATAATTCCGCAAGACCTGCCAGGACGGGTGTGAGAGAGAAGCAGAGAAGGGGCGGGCCTTGCCAGCTGTCGGGGCTAATTTATGGCCGCGGCAAAGGGATGTCCAGGGCTTGGCACGAGAGAGCACACAGCAGGGGACTCGGGACGAGAGACAGGAGGCCCTGGGAGGGACACCAGTGATCTGGTGCTGGCACTGGAATGAGAGCAGCTGGACTGTCCTCAGGCCGCTCGTGGAACGCTCACGACCCCCTTGTGGTCCCTCCACGTTGCTGATGGGGAATTGGAGGCCCGGAGAACTGACGTAACTCAGCCACCTGGGCGGGGCCCGCGCCGGAGCCCAGCTACTCTCAGCGGCTATGCCATCTGGCCGTGGGTCTCCCATCCGCTAAAGAAAGACCCCAGCTCACAGCCCCAAACCGAGGAGAGGCCTGGAAGAGAACGCAGTGCAACAACACTTGGGGTTGAGAGGCCTTCTGTTTAGCGGAACAGACTTACAGATGCTTCCACGTGGGAACAAGACACTTCTGTTTAAAGACACGCTGACGAAAGGGAAGAACAGCAAAAAGAATGAAGTCCGTGCAAGGATGCCCGCAAGTCACGCAGGACAGACAGACGGGCAGAAGGAGGCAAACGACGGATGAGCGGCAAAAAGCTCCCAGGAGAAAACAACCAAAAACTGCAACTGACACACACGTGAAGGGCTTCCTGACTCCCTTGCCGTTAGGGGGCCGCCCAATGAGTACCACGTGGGGGGGGGGGGGCTCGGACCACGAGCCTCCACCCAGGACACCCGCACCTGTGCCGAGGGTGCTGGGCACAGACCCCCATCCCCGCCTCATGATGACGCCACGGACGGCCTGGACGTCTGTCGCGCGGGACCTGCCACACGGCTCCACATCCACAAGCCCGCAGCTGAGCGGACACGTCTCTACAAACGAAGAACGGCCGTTTCAAAGGACCCCATGTAGGTTGAAAACGAACCGCAATCGGCGCTGAGAGGACCCCCGCGAGACAGGGCTTTCCCTGGGTGTCTGGCTCACAGCAGCTGTGCAGGCTGTCCCCCCCCCACGGTGACAGCTTGAGGGGGATGGGGGCTGAGGGCTGCACCTCGTCCTCGGTGCTGAACCAGGAGACGAACGGAGGGAGCCTCGAGTTGCTGGGCGTGAGACGGGCAGGGACCACCTGCCTCTGCCACCCATCAGCAGGCTGAGCCCCAGCCCTTGTCCTGTGCCCAGTCCTGGGCGGGCCTCTGGGGGGAGGGGCATAGGACGTCCTGGGAAAACGTCCCTTCTCCCCCAAGGGCTGCTTTATAAAGGAGTCCAAACTGCTGACAATGCTCAAGCGGACCCGGACGGTGACTGAGTGACACTCCCTCTGGCTCAGGGACACAGTCCCTCTCCCGAAAGGCATTCTTCAGCAGCTCACACTTGGTTCAAAACTTCCAAGGAAACCAGAGTGCCACGATTGACAGAGGGACAGGGGACGTGAGCACGTGTGTGGGTGTGCACGGACCTGAGTGCATGTGGGCACGTGTGTACGCACAAAGTGCATGCACGTGCACACACGTGTGTACCTGCACACGCTCCTGCCCAGTGCCCCACAGACGTCGCAGTATCTCCGGGGGGGAGGGGGGCAGTCAGTCACGCGCTGGGCTTGGTGCCTGGGCGAGCAGAAAGCCACTGAACCTCTCTGCTGACCACGACAGGAAAGCTAAGTGCTTCCTTCGCACCATAATGAAAAAGCCAGAGCTGCTCAAGCTGCCCAGCGGCTGGTGGGGTGCGTCTCTGGGGAATGTCCACCCTCTCCCTAGGTGAGGGGGCTTTGAATTAACGCCGTGGACGGCCGCTTACCGCCATCTCCGAGGCGGCGTATCAAACCCAGAGCGAAAGCTCAGAACATGTCGCTGAGCCGGATTCAAGCCGGAGACACTTCACAGCGGCTGCCCCTGGGAGGAAGCAAGCCCACAGGACGCGGAGGAGGGGCCGGGTAGCTGTGCGGACATGGTGGCCTCGAGCACAGCCATCACCACCCCTGGCCTTCCCCAAGACGCGGGCCCGCTCCCAGGACGCAAGGGAGGCAGACGTTCCCATCGCGCCCGGCCGTCCAGCTGAGCTTGGGCCTGCCTCTGGGGAGAGTTGTCTGCGGCACGCTCCCCGAGCGGGAGGCAGCGTGCCCAGGCCCCTCAGGGCCAGGCAGCGAGTCCACGTTCAGATCGCAGGCCCAGCACTCACCCCCTGGGTTCCCACCCCTTGCTGGATGTATGGTGGCCACTGGGAGGTGCCTGGGGATGCCTGGCTTGAGCTGCAGGGGGGGCGCACCTGGAGGCTGGAAGCTGCCCTGTGCCCCCTGTTCCCACAGCTGCGGGAGGCACCACCACCTCCCTGCTCAGCCTCCAAGGGCTGGCATGGCCTGCAGGGGCGCTCTGGGCCTCGTCTGGAAGCTGAGGCCCAGGTGGGGACATTCTGCCCACACCTTGTACCCGGCAGATCCCTCTCCTAGAGCCTTATGTCCCAGAGAACCCATCTCCCTGGCTGGCTTCCCTGTCCTTCATCCTCTGACATCTGCCAACTCCTCCAGGCTCACCTCTCCCCTAACACCCCAGGGGCTCCCATGTCTGCCAGATGTGCTCGCCTGGCACCTGGGGCCTCGGCCCCTGATTTAAGATTCTGAGCTCTTCCCAACATCAGACAGCTGCCACGAGGCGTCCAGCAGTGGCCTCTGGCCCAGCAGCCAGGGTCTCTGCAGAGATCGCTGAAGGCTCAGGTGGGGCCCATCCCAGTGGCAAGAGGGGGCTTTCTGGTCATATCATCGTCAACGTGCAAGGCAGCAGTCCAGGCCCGCAAGGTTGGCGCTGCAGGGTGGCCTCCGGGCCTCACGGCCCCACGCAGAACAAGCTGGCCACAGTCAGAGAGACTGCACAGGGACCCCCGAACACACCCCCCGTGGGAAGTCCAAACCGCACAGCAGACCTCTTGGGAAAGGCCTTTCCAGGAACCCCAGCCAGGAGCTGCCCCACTGACCCTGCCTCATCCTCTGCAGATGGTTTAAACAGGCCTCGGCTACAGGCCAAGCCTCCCCATCCCCAAGTTCCGTAGGAGGAAAAGGTTTTGGTGAACGTGGGTGGCCCGTCCGTGCACACAGCCTGGAAAGTTCCCACGACTCCTTTAAAATCGCCCGTATCATCAGACGTGGCTCCCGGGTCAGCCCCCGCCTCGGGGCTCCACGCACCTGGGCACAGCCTGCAAACCCCACATCCCGAGGATGGAAGGAGACGCCTCAGGGGAGAGCTCACGACTCAGTCCCGAAACCCTCCGAGAAGGGGGCAGCTGTGCTGACACCGTACGAGCCCTGCCGCGCCAGGGTCCTGCCAGGTAACTCAGAGTCAGTCAGACACGCGGACAGGCTGGGACACCTGTGCAAACAGTGGGCAGAGCCCGGCGTGAGGACACAGGTGACCCCATGGGCCCACACCCGGACACGAGCAGAGCTCCGAGCGGGTACCCCCCCCCCCCATCCCCTCCTCACTCACCTCTGTCCTCCCGAGCTGCAGCCACAGCCACCCCCGGCCAGAGGGAGACCCCCGAGGTCCCTCCAGCCCCTAGAGCGGGGAGCTATCCCTCCTGCCGGACAGGACTGGGCTGTGCCTGAGGCTCCGTGACCCTTTTCCCATGGAGCCCAGGCCACTTCCTGCTGCCCCGCAGGCACTGCTCCCTAATATGGGCCTGGAGGGCTGGCCGGGACCTCCAGCCAGACATGCACCCTGGCGGGATGCCAGCCCTGGATCTGCACCCTTCACCATCAGGGCCCAGAGGGTCCCATGCTGGCCCTGGGTAGGCAGGGCTGTTGGGGGACCTGGAGGTTCCAATGGGAAGGCCACTGGGCAGGAGGCGGGCACTGGGAGCTCGGAGGCAGCTGAGGACTCCCCAGCCCCTCCCGCCCCCACAACAGTCGTCTCCTCCAGGGCAGAGGCATCTGAACCTGGGGAAGGAGCAGGGCCAGCAGGACAGAGCCCAGTGACCAAAGGGGGTGGCCGGGGTCTGGAACCCTATAGCACAGGGGGAGGCATGGTGTCCAGACAGGGAACCAGGCCCCAGAGCAAGGACTCCTGCAGCCCGAGAACCAGGAGTCCTCCTGGGACCCCCACTGCTTGGCCTCACAGCCTGGGGGCAGCTCCCATCGGGACAGGGCAGGGCCGAAGGTGTGGGCTGGACTGGGGCAGACACCACCCCCACTCTGCCCACAGCCCCAGCACAATGGCTAACAGCACCTTTAAGGACACAGACCCACCCGAGGTCTGGGAAGGTGCAAAGCTAGGACTCTGGTCTCCAGGCCTAACCCTGCTGTGAAGCCTGGTGCAGGAACCCACCTCTTGGAACTCCCCCACCTGGACCCTCACTCGCCTACGAGGGGTTTTCTTTCTCTGAGCTAAAGCCCGCCCCACTGAGCTGCCAGCCTTGGCCTCAGCCGCCCCACCACAACCCAGCCAGGTTTCCCCTCACCCAGGCTCCCCTGCTCTGGAGGGGATCTTCACCCAGCTTGACCTTCCCAGAGGAGGTCCCCACCGAGCCTGCCTGACACGCCTGGGCCCTGGCAGCCACTCCAGGTGTGCCTGCAACGTGAGAGCAAACCTCTGCAAGGACAGAGGCCAGCTCCGACCGGAGGGCAGGAGCACTGTCCCAGCGGAGATGGAGGCATCTGAGGGACTGAGCCCACCTGGCCCATACCTGAGGACACGGGGCCCCCACCTCGTCTGGAGCAGGCAGTCAAGCAGGACGGGAGAACATGGACATAGGTCACCAGAAAGGTGGATGATCCCTGTTTGAGCAGGGAGACGGGCAGAGGAGCAGCCAGACCAGGTCACAAGACCCCTCTTGGGTCACTTACTCTGTACCTGAGGGATGTCAACTGGTTGGCCCCTCAGGGTGGCCTGAGGGAGGTCCAGGCTGTGCCCACTTCATGGGGTTAAGTCCACTTCCCAAGGACACCACCTATGTGGGCTGCTCTCAGAGCAGCTGCCTCTCACTCCACAGGTGCCAGGCCAGTGCTGTCTCTGCAGCAGGACCACCCTGACCCTGGATGTGTGCCCGGAAGGTTCCCCTCCTGGTCCCTCACCAGAAACGGCCCTCAAAGACCGTTTACTCATCCACCCGCCTGACAAGTGGAGAAACGGAGTCCCACAAGGAAACAGCTGTAGCACTTGCCCTTGAACCCAGGCATCCACATCTTCTCTGGCTTTAGAACAGCTGACCAAGCGGGACCCAGAGGCCAGGGTTCTGCCCAGCTGGGGAGGGTGGCACAGGGCAGCGGCTGTGGGCGACCTGGAGTCTGGCTCCTGGCACAGGGTGAGGGGCAGACCTGTGTGCCTGTCCTCTGGCGCTGGTGGGGTGGGGAGAGGGCCCCAGGATGGGGCCCTGGGGCAAACCCCCGCTGGGATGGTCACCACTCTGCCATTCCTGAGACCCCCACCAGTACTACACCCTCTGTGCCAGTCACCTGGGCGGGCAGGAGCGGGGTGACATCACGGGACACTGCCCAGGGAAAGTCAGCTCCCAGGCCACCTGGAAGCCCCTGTCAGCTGACCCTCTCCTCACACAGATGGACAGAGGAACCCTGAAAGAGAAGTGACCAGCCTGAAATCACCAAGCGACTAGAACCCAGGACTCCTGCCCTTCATCTGACAGCCCACCTGCACCCCACACCCCAAACAAGCCTCTTCCTAGGAGGAGCTGCCCTTGAAAACCAGCTTCTCCCTGGGGAACCCTGGCCCCCGTGTCTTGCTGGGCACAGCATGGCCACCCGATGGGCTCCTCCCCCAGGCTTGACCAGAGAGGGGGCTGGGAGGCCAGCACGGCACCTGGCCCCTCTGGCATGTAAGGCCCCCCAGCTTCCTGCCCGCAAGGTCTGCAGACACCCGTCTGGGCACCTGCTGGCCGTTTGAGTAAGTGCCCCCCTCACTGCGACCGGGTCCTGAGGGGCACCCCCCGTTCCCCACGGTCCTGGGTTGGGAGGGGGAGGCAGGCCTGGGAAGAGGGGATTCGGGGATGCGGGGCCCTGGGGGCCGCACGAGCCCCCACCGGGGTCCCTCCGCGTGGTGGGGGGGGGGGCACCGCACACCGTACCTGGCGCCGCATCGGCCGTCGTCGAACACGAAGGTCCGGTTGGCGTGGCCCCCGCCGCGCGCCCCCCCGTGAACGCGCTCCGGGCTGCGCGCCCGGTCCGGGAACGCCATCGGGCTGGCGGCGGCCGCGCCTCGGGGCCAAGGCCCACGGGAGGCGGGCGCGCCCGGCGACGTCTCCCCGCGTGCCCTGAACTCGCTCCTCTGACCGCGGGGCGGGGGCGGGGGCGGGGCGCGAGCCGGGGCCAGCGGCGCTCCGGCGCCCGCGCGCGCCCCCTGCCGGCCGCGCCGGGGATGGCGCCGGGGCCCCGCCCGCGTCGCGACGCTCGGCGCCCCCCTACTCCCGAGAAACAGGACCGGGGCTCTTCGAAGGCTCGAAAGCCCTCAGAGCCCTCCGACCCCCCGGAGGGAGGGCTGCACGGTGGGAGGGCTCCGAGGGGGCTGGGGGGCCTCTGGGGCTTCCTGTCGGAAGGGCGAGCGTCTGCGAGGGCGCCCGCGCCGAGCGGTCCTGCCCGGCTCCGAGCCGCGGGGGAGGGGCAGCCGGACAGCAGCCGCCCCGCCCCCGCCCCCCCAAGGCGCCGCGCCCGCAGGGACCACGCAGACGCCGCCGTCCGTCCTCGCGGCACACCCGGGGCGCCGCCGGCCCGGAGAGGGAAGGGCGTCGGACCCCCGGGGGCGGGGGTGGCTGCAGGCCGCCCGCCCGCCCCCCGCGGAGCCACACCCAGAGACCGAGGGGCACACAGAGACGGAAGGGCGAGGGGCTGCGGCGCCGGACGGCGGCGGGGGAGCCGAGCCAGCGCCCTCCGCGCAGCTTGTCTCAAGGCCTGGGGCACCCACCCCGCCTCCCCCTCCCCTCCCCAGGTGGGGTGGTCAGGGCAGGGGCCACCATGGCAGAGCCGGGCCGGCTGACTAGGAGGGTGCATGGCATGTACTTTGTGGTCCTGACACCTGCGGCGGCTCTTGAAGCCCCACCCTGCTTACTTCCAGAAAGCAGCAAGCTGAACGCATGCTTCTTTTTTTTTGGTGGGGGGGGAGCCCCGAAGTCCCCAGAAGGAGTGCAGCTTTCACCCCCACCAGCTCATCAGCCGCCTACCATCTTGGTGCTTTCCCTGCTTCCTCCTGAGAGGAGGGTGCTGCTGCAGGGGTCCCACCCACCCCTGGCCCCCAGCAGGCCTCTGCCCTCCCCCAGGACTCCTGCCAGCGTGTGTCTATCTTGCAGGCCCCTTGGAGGTGCCCTGCTGGCTGCTCAAGGAGATGACTGGCATGTTGTTAGTGACAGAAAACTGTGGCAAGCCTGGTAACATTCCTGAGAGCTTCAGCAAAACCAAAATGTGGCCCCACTCGGCCACGGAAGAGCCAAGTCCCAGAACACTGGCCCGTCCATCCCGTCTCAGCCAGGAGCAGGCAGGGCCAGCTTCCGGCCCACCTGCTCCAGCAAGGCAGCCGGGCAGAGGGGCCCCCTGCTGTGCCCCGGGACACACGGCCAATGTGCTCTAAGGGGTCTGCTCTGGCACTGCCCTCTCCTGGGCACCGGGGACCCTCCCAGGGCAAGGAGCTTGGCTTCTCCTCACACCTCCAGTGAACACCGGCCCATACGTACTGGCAGAACTGGCCGCCCCAGCCCTTCCTGGCCTCAACACGCAAGCCGGGCGGTGGGCTGGGCATGACTGGACAGCAGGGGCCCCGGAGCCCCTCTCTGGTTGGGAGTGTTGGCCTGGCACATGGGCCCTGGCCTCCTTTCCCCCCACCTAACCTCAGGGCCACCCATCCTCACAGCATCACCCTTGATGGCGATACGACTTCTGTCCCCTGCCCAGCTCTCCCTGAATCCCAGGCCACGGCCTCGAGGCTTCTGCCTCCTCTCCTGCATGTGCCCAAAGTTACTGCCCCCGCCAGTCCTCCAGCTGCTGACCTGCGCCCGGCCTGGGCGGGCTGGCCCCTCCTCCACGCCGCCTTCGGGATGCGGAGGCAAGCAGAGCCCTGAGATGGGCCCAAGCCCTCACGTGCGGGACCTCCCACGGCTGCCCTTCACCCACCTCTGGGTGCTCCCGCCGCCCAAAGCCCACCCTGGACGCCCGCCTGGCCAGCAGCCCTGAGCCCCTCCTCGGTTAGAGACAGGTTTCCTGCTCCCCCGGCGCAGGGGCTCAGCTCTGTCCCCGGGCCCCGTCCCAGGCCGAGCACCTGGGGCCGACGCCGGCCACTGCAGGGACACCTGCTTCAGCTCTCTCTGGGCTCCCCTCGCTGTGAACTCCTCCAGCAACTGCCCCCCACGCCCACTGCGTCCTCTGGGGCCCTCCCTACTGAAATAAAGCCTTAGCACCCTCCCCTCCCAGAGGTCTACCTCCTTGAAAGAGGAGTGGTCTCCACTTTCCCCTTCCCCCTCCCTCCCATCACTCCTCTAACGAAGACTGGGTGGGCTGCACGACCAGCACTGGGCCGGCGCCGGGAGACTCGGGCAGTTGCACACAGGCCTGGAGCCACGGGCACTCACCATCTGTAGCCGGCAGAGTGAGGTTCTCTGGGAGCATCCGCTCCGCACCTGCTGGAGGCGGGGCTTCATGAAGTAAGGCCTGAGCTGGGGTCGGGGGGAAGGAAGAGCAGGAGCGAGGACCTGTGTCTGGGCAGAGGCGGGGCTGAGGCCCGAGGGTGAAGGGCCTGGCCTGGGGCAGGCAGGGGGCAGCGAGAGGGCAGGGGTGGAGAGCCACGGAGGCCGGCAAGCCTTCAGGCAAGCCCGGGAGCTGGGCTCCGGAGGCAGGGCTGGGAGGCCACTGGACGTCTCATGGCTCCTGGAGGGGCGGTGGCACTCGCTAACGCCCGAGCATCCCCCGGAAGAGGATGTGACCTGGCGGATGGGCACACGTGAACCTTGGACCTGCAGGCCCTCAGAGGCAGGGGGGTCCCCTCTGCCCATCTTAACCAGCCGGAGTCCCGTAGTTCTTCGCTCCCCTACCTGGGCCCCATCGGCTCCCGCGGGCCACCCTGATCCTGAGACCTTCTCCTTCTAAACCCGTAGCTCCCGCACCTCTGCT
Source organism: Hippopotamus amphibius kiboko (assembly GCF_030028045.1). Classification (NCBI taxonomy): domain Eukaryota; kingdom Metazoa; phylum Chordata; class Mammalia; order Artiodactyla; family Hippopotamidae; genus Hippopotamus; species Hippopotamus amphibius. Next base: position 1,937,955 of record NC_080187.1, read on the forward strand.
CCCAGGCAAGACCAACTTCTCCTGCCGCAGAGGGGGTCCTACCTGCCCACCAGGCCCGGGAACGCCGGGGCTCCTGTTGGTGCTTGCTTGGGCCGCTGCCCAGCTCGGTCCCGAAAACCACCTCACCCTGAGGACCCCTCCTGCCCGTCCCTCCACAGTGGAGTCATCTACTTGCCCCCACCCCAGTCGTGAGATCCTGGAGGGCAGTGCCCAGCTCGGGGCTGGCACCCGGGGGCACCCGCAGCGGGTAGGTGTGGGGAGACCCCACTCGAGCGGGAACTGGGCTGGCACCTACCCCGCGCGCCCCTTTTTGGTAGCTTCCCCCGCAGAGGAGCTTCCTGCCCACGGGCGTGGGGCGGGGCACGTGGGGGCGGGGCGCCGTGGGGGGTGCGGGGCACGCGGCCGGGGGGCGGGCCAGGGGCTGCCTGGGAGGGAGGCACGTGGGGCCGGCAGAGCGCACGTGAGGGGGCGGGGCGCGCGGGCCGCGGGGGGCGCACGTGGGGGTCTCTTTGCAGTCTCTCGCAGCTGCGTGCGCTCATGGCGTCCGGGGGTCCCGAGCCCGACGCTTGGCTTTCCCAAGCCCCCGGCTCCGGGGGGTGCAGGTGAGAACTGGGGGGGGCGCCGGAGCGGATCAGCTGGAACGCCCCCGCCCTGGCGTGCTCGTGGTGTCTGTCCGATTCGAATGGACTGAGCCCCCGTCTCCACCCCGCATGGCCCACCTGGGGCGGACTCCCGACCCCCGGCCCTTGCAGAGAAGGAGGGAGGGGGGCCAAGAAGTAGGGCCCAGAGCCGTGTGCCTGGGCGACCCAGGCCCTGTCCTGTGCCCACCCCCCAGGACGCGCATCAACACCTCTGGGCTCCAGGGGCGTTTTCTGGGGTCACAGAGCTCGGTGCTCTTGTCTTTTCTCGGCAGCGGTGATTTCTCGTCTGGCACCCAGTCCTGCTGCGGGGACCCTGGCCGGGACTCGGGCCAGGCCAAGGCCGCAGCGGTGGAGGAGGGTCCGGGCTCCCGCCTCCCGCGGAACGTGCTCAGCGAGAGGGAGCGCAGGTGCGGGGCCGCGCGGTGGGGGCGGGGGCACAGGAGGTCAGGTTCGTGCCGGCGACCCGGCTTCAGGCAGCTGGGACAGGCTCGTGGTGTTTGCCTGGTAAGGGGACACTTGGCACGTCCCTGGGGTAAATACAGCCCACGTGTTTGGGGGTGGAGGTCCTAGGGGCCATCACTGCAGCCCTTTGTTTGACCTGAAGCCCTGGGCACCTGGAGGTTGTACGTTTGGGATGGACACGCCCAGGCAGTGATGGTCCAGGCTTGGCTGTGGCCCACGGTAAACACCTAGATGGCCTGCAGCTGGGGTCCAGGGCCCCAGATCAGCCCGTGTTCTGATAAGACCCCCGAAGGGCTCAGGGCATTCCGGTGGCTGCCGTGTTTCCTCCTGGCCGAAGCCAGGCTGCCCCACGGAGGGTGCTCACTCCCCTGGAGGCAGGAGGCGGATCTCCTTGAGCTGTGAGCGCCTGCGGGCCCTGCTGCCCCAGTTTGATGGCCGGCGGGAGGACATGGCCTCCATCCTGGAGATGTCGGTGCAGTTCCTGCAGCTGGCCGGTGCCCTGGTGCCCAGCGGGGAGCAGTGCACCGTGAGTAGTCCTGTGGCCGCTTGGTCAGCCCTCTGCAGGGGAGCCGTGGGCATCTGCAGCCCTGCCCCGGGTAGCTCGGAGGCCCCGGGCTGCCTGGCTTTCCTGGGCCCCCCGCCCCGCCCCTCCAGGGCTGCTGCATTTTCGCAGGCACTCTTGCGTTGGTGCATCGCACCTCCAGGAGCTCCGGGGCCGAGCTGTGGCCTCCACTTCTGTCCCTTGTACTCCTGCCCATGGTGCCAAGGCCGGCACGGGTAAAAGTCCCATTGCTGTGGGGTCCCTGGGTGGCCGTGGCCTTCAGCCTCCCTCCCCCAGGTCTTGCTATTCTTGAGGGTTCTCAAGTTGACCGTCTGTTACTTTTTTTTGTTGTTTATTTCTGCTTTAGGTTGTTGCTCCCTCCAAGGAGGCGTGGCAGAAGGACGTCTTGCAGGTGGCCCTGACGAGTCAGACCTCAGCAGGTGCCCTGGACCCCAGCACTGGAACGTCCAGTGTGACCGTGTTAGTGTCCCTGTGGGGTCAGGGCACCCATGGGGGTGGTGCGTGCAGGGCACCCATAGGTCTCTCTTTTTGTCTTTGCTCCGTTCAGGCAGCAGGCCCTGCCGAGCTGTGTGGCTGCGGGTGTGGACGAGGGCGAGGCCCTGTCGGGAGTGGCCGAGGTGCTGGATGGGCTGCCGGCCCTGCCCGGTGAGCGTGAGTGGGTCCTTGTCCTCCCCTCATGCTGCTCTCAGCCAGGCCCACACGGCAGCCTGATGGCTGCATCCCCCTCATGCTGGACCCCCGCCTTGGACCATGGCTGCCAGTCCTTGAGTGCTGGGGAGGCGAGGCTGTGCTGTCCGCCTCCCCCAGTGTGCCCGTCAAGGCGGGGAGGGGTCTTGCCGTCGTCAGGGCTGGCGGCAGAGCTGGGCCCGCAAGGAAGGTCAGGACTTACGCTCAGGGTGTGAGGATGCAGGGGTCCATGGCGGGGGGGGGGAGTCTGAGGGTGGAGCCCGTGGTCAGGAGTCATGGAGACGGAGGGGGAGCTGGTAGCATGAGGGGCCCCAGGTCTGAGCCCCACGTGGTTGACCTGAGGCCGAGTGGGCGCCTCCTCCAGGAAGCTTCCCTGGCCCCAGGTGTCAGGTGCCTTACCTCTGGGTGTTTACTTCTCCTGGTTACCTGTCGGTTTCTTGCTCCTGACCCTCACGTGTTCCCGTGCCGGACGCCGTGGGCAGGGGCTGAGATCTTCAGGGGAGGGCCGCTCTCCAGGCGGGGAAGGCTGACCCACGCCTCGCTTCCCTCCTAGAGCCGCCCAGCCCGGTCCCCGGCTCTCCAGGCCCGAGTCCCTCCAAGGCCCTGGGGCCGCCCCTGCTGTGGCCTCCCCGCCCGCAGCAGCCGCCCTCCCCGCTGGTGAGCGAGGAGCCTCAGAGCTGCCTGGGCCAGGAGGGGCCCCCAGCTCAGGGCGCCGAGAGGCCCACAGCGCCGGAAGCCAGGTGGGTGTCCTCGTGGCGTGTGCGGCAGCCGCCACTCGCCTCTCCCCGGCACCGCCCGAGTGCTGCCTGGACCCGCTGCCTGGGACGTGTCCGGCCCTCACGCGCATCCTGGTGGCCACCGGCCCAGGCCTGCAATTGTCAGACTCTGTCGTGTGTCTTTCTCACGGGTGTTTTTGGAAGCACTGTTGTCTCTGTAATTGTCGTCTGTTTGGGCTGATGCTAAATGAGTTTGTGTTTCGTGAGCTCCGCCAGCTGGGGCGTGGGCCGGGCGCTGCCGGGGTGGAGAGGAGCCGGCAGCGGGCTGGGCTGGGCGGGTTCCGGGAAGGCAGGCGGGCGGGCTCAGGGTCCGGCTGGGAGGGAGCACCCCGTCTGGCTGCGACGCCAGAGCTGCCTTTCAGGGCCCACGCGCTTCTCTCCAGGTACAGGGCCCCGGGACGATTCAGGGTGGCCGTCTTCTTGCCCCATCCAGGTCTGTGTTGGATTGTGACATAGAAGACGGGACATCCTTTCTGTTGACTGCTGGTCCCGACTGGTGGCTGGGTGAGTGGGGGACACTCCCCGCTGACCCGGGACAGGCTTGGGGCCCTGGGTTGATCCTGTGGCGGAGGCTGGGACTGCTGGGGACGTGGGACCGTGCCTAGCTTGCTGTGTGGCACCAAGGTGTCTGCCTCTGAGCTCCTGCTTCCTTCTCTGCTGGCGGTTTTGGGGACCACTGGCGGGAGTGACAGGTGATGTGCGTGTGTGGGGTTGCTCGTGAGCGTGAGTGGGAGTGCACGCGTGGCGGGGCTGCTTGCGTGTGGCTGTGAGGCGGCTTCAGAGCCTCTTCCCGAGAGACCTCGTCCCCACAAAGGAGTCTGGACGTGCGGTGAGTCTCGTCTCTGCAGGGATCGGTGTGTGGGGGGAGCACCCTCCTGGTTCTGGCCCTCCAGGGTCTCACGGAGGGCCAGCAGGAGTGGGCGCACCTGCCCGCTCAGGGGCCCTCTCCGTTCCTGTCTCAAGCGTGAGCAGCGGGCTTCCTGGTTGGGGGTCAGATGGGCGGAGGGGGGCCTCCTGCACGCCCTGGAGTACCTGCCTGCCCTGCTGATGTGTCCCCTTTGCTTCCAGGGTCCCTGGAGGGCAGAGGCAGCAGTGCCCTGTCTCGGGTCTCCGCCGGGAGCAGCCTGCTGGACAGGGCCGAGCCGGGCTTCCTGGGAGACCCTGAGCCCGGCTCCCAGGATCCCCCAGACGGGCCCCTGGAGCCGTGGGGCTTGGATGCGAGCTGCCCCAGCTCGGCCCTGCGGGAAGAGGTGGACAGCATCTTCCCCGACTTCTTTGCCTCCTGAGGGCCGGGTCGTGCCGGGCTGCAGGGCATGGGGCCTTCGCAGCAGCTTGTGCGGCACACTCGGGCAGTGTATTTTGGGTGTGGGCTGCAGCTGTGCTCTAATTCCAGCGAGGCTGGTGGGGCCTTGGGGAGCGGAGGCTGAATATTAAAGAGGGAAAGCGATTTTCCCGGAGGAAGCGAAACTTGTGTAGCGTTTGTGTAATTAATGCGATTCACTGGGCAGGTGGTGCTGCTTCCGCTCAGGGTGCAGGCGCCAGCCTGGGGTCTTGTTTCTCTGATGTTACCAGCCTGTGGGAGCCCTAAATAACCTGGCCCTGGGCCTGGGGAGGGAGGGGTCCACGGGCTGAGAGTTCTGTGTCCTGGGTCTGCTCCCTGAGAAGAGGGTCTGGGACCCAGCTCGCTGCGCCTGTGAGGCTGGTCTGAGGGGCCCCTGAGAGGTCCCTCAGGGAGGTCTCTCTCCAGACCAAGGGGCGCGTGGAAAGCAATGGCCTCTGCCTTTGAGGTGGGGCCTCTGTGCTCCCCGCGCAGGGCCGGTAGGGGGCCTGGGGCAGAGGCCACCTAGCTTTACCATCTGGACCCCCAGCTGTGGCAGGCCCCCCCCCCCCCAATCGGGGAGGTGCAGGGTTCCTGTGAGGAGTGCCCCAAGCGTCCCTGGTGTGGCAGGGTGACTGTCTGAGTCCCAGCACCTTTCAGCCACAGTGAAGGGGGTGCCGATCTCCGACCCAGACTGGCCGGGGGCTCACCCTGGCCCCTGCTCGTCCATTTTTGGAGACGCTGAGCTCCGAACCGCACCTGGGAGAGCCCTGTCTGAGCCCTGGGCATCCTCACCACAGCTCCTTGGCAGGGAGGCTGGCGCTCAGCTTGTTCAGAAGCCCGAACTGAGGCCCCGAGGGGATGGATGGACCCACCCTGAGCCTTAGACTCCGCACCTGCACTCTTAGACGGTGTGGGACAGGAGGTGGCCGGCAGGGCTCATGTGTGCTGTCTCGAGCCCGTGGAGGGGGTGCCTGAAGCTGGGGCTGGGGCTGGCTTGTGGGGCCAGAGCAGCGGTCGACAGCAGCGCCTGCCCTGTCGTGGGAGGAGAGCGGCTGGGACGGCCGCGGTCAGCCCTGCCTCCGCCCCAGAGTCCCGGGTGCCGAGCTGTGGGCCCCAGGGCTGTGCACGCCAAGCTGCTGTATCAGACAGGGTGCCGCTTCAGACCCCCGCCTGGGCCGGCTGGCTGGGGCCTGACCTCCCTCGCTGCTGGGGGCAGTGGAGGGAAAGCCGACCCCCCTGCAAGGTGGCGAGAGGAAAGGCCTGCCGCCCGGGCCTGGGGGCCGCTGGGCTGTCGCGGCTGCTGGGGCGGAAGGGGGCGGGGGTTCAGGGAACAGCTTTCCTCGCGCCGCCTCTGCTGCTCTGGCCCTTTTTGAACCAAATCGCAGCTCTTGTAGCTGCAGTTGCGTGTTTGGGGCGGGTTTAGAGAGCCAGTGCACGGGTGATGACAGGCTTATTTTGGGGAGTGGGGGCTTTAGCACAACCCTCCCAGCTCTCAAGGTGACCTGCTCCCCGCCCTGCCCCCGGGGCTCTCGTTTGCCTGGAAGTAGGACACAGCGGGCTCTGCTTGCCCAGCGGGACCCAGACACCCGCAGGCCGCACCCTCTCCCAGGTCCACCCACCCCTCAGCTCCAGACATCGTGGCCAGACAGGGTCTGTGGCTGGGCCTTGGTGACGGTCCGCTGGCCAGGCTGGGCGGTGCTCAGCTACTCTGTCCAGCACCCTTGGTCCACCCTCCGCCGAGCCCTGCCCTTCTCTTCCCCCACCCCACCCCCATCCCCCCTGCCCTGCCCCCTTGCCCTCCCTGCTCCCCATCTTGCTCCTTGAACGTCGTGGCCACTGTGGGTCACTACCCACTGGTCTCTGGTCAAAGGTCCTGCCCTGGAGCCTGGTGCAGCCAAGGGCCAACCTGCCCCCCCAGGAGGGGCTGGGGACGGCTCGTCCTCCAGGGTCTGGAGGGCTCTGCTGTTGGGGAGGAGGGCACGGTCCCAGGGCCTCTTGCCGACCGCCCGGCTGTGACTTCCTCTTGGCAGGGACAGGCCCATCCTGTCCATCTCCCACGCAGGTGCCCACTGAGCGAGAGAATTGGTACTCTCGCCTCAGGCCTTAGCGCTCCCGAGACCCTCACCCAGGCCGCCTGGCCCCACTGTCCCCCCACCACGTGTGCTTCCCCTCACCACCGCGACACCTGGGCAGAGGACAGGCCCCGCCTGCCCTGGAAGCTGGACTCTGTAGCCTGAAAGAGCCAGAAACAGGCTCAGTCTTTCTCTGGGCCAGCCTTTGGTCCCTTGACACCTAGGACGCCCCCTTCATCCCTCAGCAGGTGCCACAGCCTGTCACCTGGGCACAGCGAGGTGCCCATGGCATGACGTGGTCCCCTAGGGCAGCCATGCCCAGGCCCACCTGGCTTCATTTTCTTCAGGGCGGTACCTGACACTGGGGAGGATGCGGGCCCTGGTCTGGCCCTTCTGTGCAGGGGTCACTGCTGCAGCTCACCCTGTGGCTGGGAGCGGGTGTCACCCGTGGGTGCCATGTCTGGTCACCCTCCAGGGCCCGCCACGAGTCCCTCCCTGTCCTCCTCTTTCCAGAACCTTCTGGAATCTTTTTGACTCTTCCAGAGAAGAGGACACTCCTCTCGCCTAGTGCTGGTGGACAGGGTGAGGGACGTTTAGCCACGTGATGGAGACGGGGGGTCTAGGGAGGCCCTGGGGGTGTGAGTCCTGATCCTGAGGGGGGTCTTGGCAGAAACGGGCTTCGGGGCTGGCGGTGGGAAGGGGTGCAGACAGAGGTGGTCCCCTCCCCTCTCCTGCCCCGTCCAGCCGTCCCGGCCCCTCTGGGACCTGCAGGCGGCCCCCAGCCCCTCGACGCAGGCAGCTGGTGCCCTTGGAGCCGCTGACCCTGCTGAGGCAGCCGCCCGGGGAGGCCCTGGCGCCCTCAGTGTCCTCTCGTGGACGAGTGGGTCAGCGGCCTACCTGCTGCTGAGGGGCTGGGGGGCGGCGTGTGCAGAGCCGTGGCACGGCGGGCCGGGCTCCCGTGTGCTTGGAAGCCCCTGCCGTTGACGGGGCCTGGACGCTGCAGGAGGGAGTGCCCAGCGAGGCCAGAGTGGGTGCCCGGGGTGTCCAGGGCCCGGCCAGCCCTGCCCGCAGGGGGTGCCCTTGGTGGTGCTGGTTCTAAGGAACGTGGGTTCTGGGTCCTCCCTGAGCCCCAGGGATACGGGTGTCCCTGCCTCTGAGGGACGGTGGTCGAGAAGCTTCTGGATAACGTGACGTCCCCCCATCCCTCTGCTAATCGGGTCAAGCTGACGTCCGGGGTTGTGCATTTGCCTCCTGGAGCCAGAGCAGATGGTTTAGCTGAGTGGGTGGATGCCCTCCTCAGGGCAGAACACAGTCACGTCCCGCCTCTTAGAAGCTGGATTTTATCCTGGTAAGCGTGGAGGTTGGTTACAGTCCGTGCTTGGGATTTTAACCCGAAAGAGAAAGCTGTCGGTGAAGGGTGGGGTGGCAGGTGGAGGGGACGCCTTGCTCAGAAGCTTCAGGGCCTGTCCCCAGGCTGACCTCGGTGGCCATGAAGCTGCCTGGGCGGCCTGGGGTGGCTTTGTTTCCCGGTGCTGGGGTTTCTCCGGGTGGGCCCTCGGAGGGCGTCTTTCCTCCGTGAGTCCTTGTCCCCCAGCCCGTCCCGAGCCTGGGGGGACTGTTCAGGGACTGTCCCGAAAGCGCCTTATTTCTGGGTTTGGGATGGACATTGGAGGCTGGACAATGGCACGGTGGCCACCAGGATGCAGACCCTTCAGCAAGGAGAGTAAGCCTTGGACCCTGGAGAACGCCCTTGGCCATTCTGCGGGGCGGAGCTGGGCTGCGGTGCTGAGGTGAAGTGGGAGTGGGCGAGGAGACCCCCGGACCATGACCCGGACAGTTGGGACCCAGGACGACCGTGGGGTGGACCGGGGGGTCAGTGCTGCCCAAGGATGAGGGCGTGCGGGGGGCATGAGAAGCGGACATGCAGGGGACTCCGGCTTCTGGTGGAGGAGGAGGCGGGGGGTTCGCCTGGGGTAGCCCCCGGGGGGCCAGGCAGAGAGGGTGGGGTCAGAGCTGCCCTGGGGGTGGCCTGGGGGTGGGTCCTGGGGCTGGGAGCCTTGTCCCTCCTGACTGAAGGACGCTGCAGCCAGCACCCCTTCGTCCTGGGCTGATGCAGGCCTTGGTGCCGCACGGCCGAGCCTGGCCCGAGGGATGGCCTCGGGGGACCCTTGGCCACCAGAGTGAGCCCCCTGGCCTGGGGCGGGAGTGGGTTTAGCCCTTGGGGGGCAAAGGGGCTCACCCGCTGTGGGGCAGGGAGCTTCCCTGGGGCTGAGGTCCCGGGGAGGGGGGCCTGGCCGGTGGGGGCTCAGGCGGGCCTCCTGGGCCCTGGCCTGGGGTGGGAGCCCTGGCTGGGCACCGTGTGCTTCGGAGGGGGGCTCAGGGGAGGCTAAGACACGTCCCCTGCTGCCTGCCCAGCGACGGCGCCCACCCCCAGGGCCTCAGCCGCTGTCGTTCAGGGGAGACCGGGGTGTGGCCAGAGGGGCCTAAGCTGCAGCTCTGCCCCGAGACCTCTCTGCGGTCGCCACCACGGAGCGAGCCCTGGGACTGTCACTGCCCGAGGCCCCGAGCCCGGGGTCACCAGGGTGGCTGTGGGGCCCGGCCTCGCCCCTCCCCGCACCGTCTCCCAGCCTTGCGCTCTGAAGGGTGTCCTGCTGAACCCCTAGCGGCTTCTCCAAACCCCGTGGACGTGAGGGTCTCACCAGGAGTGTCCCCACCCCCCGGCCCCAGGGGCCTTGGCCTGGGATGGGGCGTCAGTGGGCAGCTCCCGGCCGCCGTGCCGTCACCAGCCAGGCTCGTGTTCGGGCTGAAGCCCGCAGAGACCCTGGGCCCAGGGCAATCCTCTACGGGACGCAGCGGGCCAGGCCTCCGGGAGGGCGGAGGCTGCTCCTGGGGGGTGGGGGCGGCTGGAGGGCTCCTTGGGTGGACCGAGATCTTCGGGTCCTTTGGTGCCTGGGAGACACCCCTGTGAGAAGGAGGGGGCGCGGCCGGCTCGGGTGGGGGTGGGGGACGGCCGGGGCGGATCCGCGGGAGGAGTGGGGGCGCGGTCTTCAGAGCCAGCGGGCCGGCTGCCGCCACCGCCCCCGGCCCTCCCCTGGGTCAGGGCCTGGGGGTGTCTGTTGAGCGACAGAGGCGGTGACGGGGAGGGGCTCGTCACAGGCAGCGCGTGCCGGGCCCTGGGCCCCCGCCTTCTGCTCTCCGCTGCCGTCCACCTACAGACCCACCCCGTGTGTCCCTAGGCCCCTCGGCCCCCGGCTGGCCCTGCCCGTGTCAGCCCGTGTCGGCCCGACGGGCTCCCCTACCTCGGGCCCCCCCCGCCCCCGCCCCCGCTGCAGCCCCCTCAGGGTCAGAGGTCACCCACCTGGGCCCGCGGCCTCCCTATCGTCGGGCGCGGAGGCAGCGATCCGTGGGGAGAGGGGCGTGGGCGGGCTGAGTGGGGGTCTGGGCCGTGCCCTCCGGCCCCCGAGGCTGGGGGGGGGCGGGCACCCACCGTGCGGGCCACGTTGACGGCGCTGGTCCCGCGGATCCCGCGTTGTCTGCGGTCGTTGATGAACGTCTCGCCTCGGGGGTCCGGCCTGGGGACAGAGTGACGGGGCTGACTCTCTTGCAGGTCATTTGGGACAGTGGGCAGCGGGGTTCTGGGGGCCGGGAGGCTGCCCTTTCGGGGAGTGAGTGAGGTTGTGGGGACAGGAGCTGCCGTGACCCAGCTGGGAGGGCCATGCCCAGGTGGCCCCAGGCCGGCTCGGAGAGGAGCCGACCAGCGTTCCCCGGGAGCGGGGGGAGGGGGGGCGGCCTCTCCGCTGGGTCCTGGGCATCGCTGCCCCCGCATTTATTCCTTTGTTTACTCCACGTGGGGATAAAGAGCTGGGGGCCCAGGAACGTCGGAGGGAGTCTGGCTCCAAACGGCCTCGAGGTGGCCGGGGCCCATCCTGTGTCCTGCAGGCTGTGGCCCCGTGTCCTCCCTGGGGACTGGCACCCACCGGGCGCTGGGTGTCCCTGCAGGGGGTGGGGGAGAGGGGCTGGCCCTGCCCCTGCAGGGGTGGGGGTTGGTCCCCGGGTGGGCACCGGCGGGCGGGGGCTCGGGCGCTGACAGAGGAGGCTCGCCACCACCGCCTCCTCCTCACGGTCTGCGCGGTGGTTGCAGAGCAGGATGTAGTTCTCGGGGTCTGCTTTCTCCAGGAAGACCCTGCTCTGGTCGGCATCTGTGACCCCGGGGGCTGGGGTGGGAGGCGGGACCGGCACTGGGCCTGGCACCCCGCGGGTCCTTTCACAGGGCTGGCGGCTTGCTCCTGAGGACCAGCCGGGCCCCAGGCTGGGCAGGACCGGGTGTGGGCCTCACGCCCTTCCCAGACGCTTCCGCCAGCGCTTCCCACTGCGGCAGACAGCGTCTGGCCCAGGGCCACCATCCCGGGGTGGGCGTCCTGGCAGCTGGTCGTGGCCACGCTCCGCCCCGTGCCCCCAGGCTGGACGCCGCGCGTCTACACTTACTTTCCGGCAGGTACGGAAATGTCCTGTTCGTTTTATTTACCGTCATCGTGACCGGGACACACGCACCATTTACCCTGGGAGGGGTGACAGGTCCCCTTGGAACCCGGCGCCTGGCAGGCAAGGCTCGGCATTCTCCGTGGAGCCCCGCGGTGGGACCGGCTGGGGGGGCTCGGCCACACTGGACCTCGGACACTCATGTCCGTCTCGGGCCGTGAGCCCCCCGCCCCACATCACCTCTGAGCCCGGGAAGCGGGCCGTGAGGGGTGGGGTGCAGGGTGTGGGGCTCCCCTGGGCTGCCGCCCCCCCGCACCTGCACCTGCCGCAGACTTACCTCCTGTGCAGGCGGAGCTGCAGGGCCCTGGGGGTCACCCGGATGTGGCGGGTGAGCAGCGGGGCATCCCCATCCTCCCTCAGGAACTGCGATGTGTTGGAGGCCAGCGCCGCCAAGAACCACTGGCCACTGATCTGGGGAGTGGGGGGTGGGGGGTGGGGGGGACGCTGGTGCAGGTTGGTCCTGTCCCCCCCAGCCGCCTACCCCCCCAGGCTCAACGCCTGCGGCCGACTACCAGAGTCTCGTTGAAGTTGGGGTCCTGGGGCCCCCGGTGCAGGGCCTGGGGGCAGCCGGGCAGGGCCAGCCCCGCAGCCAGCAGCAGGAGGTGCGTGCCGTGTCGGGAGGGCGGAGTCAGGAGGCCGGCCGCGCCTCGGACAGGTGTCCGGAGCCCGTGGTGGTGGCCCTTTTGTCCCCTGCTGGGAGAGGCTCCTGGCCACGTGGCGGGCTGTCACCGGCCCCCCCCCACCCCGTTGACCACAATTACCCTCTATTTGTCGAGCCCGCGGCCAACAATGGCCGCTTTGCCCTTGTCCACAGCCCCCCTGCCTGCCCATGGTGCCAGCACGCTGTTTCCAGGAACAGCGCAGGTGTGGCCTGGCGGGCTTCCAGGGTCCTCGTGTTCCCACCGGTGACCCTGTCACAGAGCCGCCTGCTGAGCTGGCGGCCCTGGGCGGCCCGGAGGTCTCCCTCCCGACGGCCATCCAGTTTGTGTGGCTTGGTCGTGGTGCTCTGGGACTTGGTGGGTGGCCCTGGGGGGTGGCAGAGCTGGACAGTCCCTGGCTTGGGGGATCGGGGTGGCTCCGTGACACGGCTTGGGCCACACTGCCGGGTGCTTCCCCTGGAATGGGCCATCTGGGCAGAGCCAGGCAGAGCGGGAATGGGGGGCCGTGGGCGGGAGCCTGGGTGCGCCTCTGTCTCGACTCCCCTGCTGGTGGCTGGAACCTGGCTGAGTCCTGACTCCTTTGTGCTGCGCAGAGAGCCCCGGGGCTGTGGGGCACAGAGCAGAGCAGCTCGAATGCAGGTGCCAGCCCCTTCCCCCTCAGCCTCTCCCCCACCCCGCCCCCGGGCTGTGTCCTCAGTTCTCTGAGCCTCGGCGTGTCGTCTTTGAAGTGGCAGTGACGACGGTCCCTGCCTGCTGCCTGCTGGCCCATTTCTTGGCTGCAAGTCCCCTTGAAGATGCTCACGTGGGGTCTTTCATCGCACTCCTCCCATCCCCGACTGAAGCTGTGCCCTTGTGCAGCCGACTGTGTCCCGGGTAGAGTCCCTCCTTTGATGTCACAGTGCCACACCCTGGTATCCAAACCGGACAAGGACATTACGAGAAAGGAAAAACTGAACATCACACCCACCCACGAAGGTAGGTTCAAGACCCCCAGATAAACATTATACAACGCATCCAGCCATCTGTGGAAAGAAAGCTGCACGGCAGCCCGTCGGGTTCCATCCAGAAATGCAAGGTTGATTCAGGGATTGTGAATCAGTCCCTGGATTCCATCAGGGTGACAGAGTGGAAGAAAAATCCCCCGATCAGGGCACTGGCTGCAGGGAAGGTATTGGATAAAAGTCAACAGCTATTCGTGGTAAAAACTCACACCACTCTGGAAATTAAAGGGAACTTCCTAGTCTGATTAAGGGGTTTACAAAACACCAGGACAACTGACCTCTCTCTTGGGGAAGCATCAGAAGCTTCTGGGAAGGGCAGGGCAGAAGGATTTGCAAGGAAGTGATGAACCTGAGATGGTCGTAGGTGACATGACCGTGTGTGGAGGATGTCCAGGTAACCTGCAGGTAACTTATTTGTATTAAGTAAGTTTAGAGAGGCGATTGGCCGCAGGATCTATACACAAAAATGAACTGTTTCTGTACATGAGCAATGCACACTTGGAAAATGAAATTTAGAGGACTTTATTTACAATTCAGTGAAAAAAATCAACTCGCTAGGAATAAATCCAACAAAAAGATTGTACGCGTCTTCTGCACAGAAAACTATGAGCTAATACTGACAGGTTAAGATACACTAAATGCGTTCATACACCATGTATGTCGATTAGAAGCCTCGACAGTATAAAAATGTCCGTTCTCTCCCTAAGATCAATTGGATCCCAATCAAAATTCCAATAGGGTGGGGCTTCCCTGGTGGCGCAGTGGTTAAGAATCCGCCTGCCAATGCAGGGGACACGGGTTTGAGCCCTGGTCCAGGAAGATCCCACATGCCACGGAGCAACGAAGCCCGTGCGCCACAACTACCGAGCCTGTGCACCTAGAGCCCGTGCTCCACAAGGGAAGCCACCACAATGAGAAGCCCGCGCACCGCAAGGAAGAGTAGCCCCCACTCGCCGCAACTAGAGAAAGCCTGCATGCAGCAACAAAGACCCAATGCAGCCAACAAAATAAATAAATTAAATACATACACAAATAGATAAATTTATTTAAAAAATTCCAATAGAGTATGTGTCTTATGGGACTTTGCAAGCTGATTCCAAGACGTATGAAAATGCCGAGAGTTAAATACAGCCAGGACTTTCCGGAAGGTCTGCTCGGTAGGATTTGCGCCTCAGGCCCCTGTCCTCATTATAAGCTTTAGTGATGAAGCCAGAGTGTAATCTGTGCGAAGCTGAAAAAGAAATGAACCAGAAGGGCAAGAAACAGACCCTCGAGTCTGCACAGGGCCCTTCTGAGGGTAAAGATGCCTCTGCAGAGAAATGGGGTGAAAGGCTGCCTTTTTCATACATGGTACGGGGTCGTCCGGGTGCCCGGAAGGATAAGAATGAAGCTTGACCTTTACCTTAGGTCAAACACAGAGATAAATTCCAGCAGTGTGAAGAGGTGGATGTGCCCCACCTCAGAGGTTGAAATTCTAACCTCAGCACCTCGTTTGGGACCCTATTAGGAGGCAGGGTCTTTGCAGATTTAGTCCATAAACGTGAGGTCACAGGGTGGGCCTGACCCAATGTGACTGGTGTCCTTGTAAAAGGGGAATTTTGGACACAGGCACGCAGAGGGAAGATGACGTGAGGACGACAGAGGTGGAGGTTGGACAGATGGGGCCAGGATCCATCCTCTCCTCCATCCTTTGGAGGGAGTGCGCCCGTGGACACCTTGACTTGGGACTCTGGCTCCAGAACTGGGAGGATAACGCTGCTGTCTCAGCCCTGTCTGTGGTCCTATGATGCAGCAGTTGCAGGACACGCTTATAGCAGGATAGCGGTCAAGGTCCCGGCAGGAAGAGTGAGCGTGTCCAGGAGGGTAACGGAAGAGCGTTTGGGAAGAGGGCTCCTGAAGAAGCCGTGGGAAGGGTTAGGAGAAACCCACAAGGGAGGTGCTACCACCCTGGGCTCAGGGGACTTGGGGGCCTCGGGGAGCAAGTGGTGGACTTGAGCTGCAGGTGTAGGCAGGGCCTGCGGGAAGGACCCAGCATAGCTGAGGTGCAGCCTGAGGGAGAGGTGATGAGGGGTGAGTACCCAAGACTCTTGATCCTGCTTCCTGGGGGGCCTCCCTTTGGCCGAGTCCAGCTGAAGTTGCCAGTTGCTGCACTGTTGGAGGATAGAGCCCCATTCCCTGCAAGACACAATGAAATGGGTAAAAAATTCAGCCCCAGGGTGGCAGAGATAAATTACTCATGTAGCCAAGGGCTCCTGTCCACAATATATAAAGAGCAGCTGCTAATCAAGAAGAAAAAGGCACAACTTTAGGGAAAGGGCTTCAGACCTCAGCGGTCACTTGACAGAGACGCCAAAACCAGGAGAGCGTGTTTCAGCCCCGTTAGTGATCCGAGAAATCAAAGTGATAACGTGAGTCCACCACCCCACCCCCACCACCCTGAACGGCTAAAAGGAATTGAAACTGAGCAGGACCCCATGGTCCTTTCCCTCCACGTCCTCAGCCTGCCTTTTGTCTGTGAAAGAACTTTAGCCAAAGAATAAGTTTATTCAGAGAAGTGAGAAAATGCAGAAGCAAAGAAAACAGTCAAAGGAGACCAAATCATTATAGTTTAGTCATTAAACAAAGTCAGGGACCTTTCGTTCCTCCTCAAGGGCTATAGATAATATTCTGAGCTGCGTCCCGGGAGCTGTCTTGTAGATACTGAAACTCCACCAGGTGGAAGAAGTTAAGTACACGAGGGCCAGGCTGCAGCCGTGATGTAAGCTGACACAATCCTGAGAACTGGCCTCCAGGAAATGGGAACACACTGACCCCGGAGCCGAGGATTAACTACCTAAACAACCAAGATGACGCTGGTCAGACCACCATGACCAGCTGCCTGTGCTGTTTCTGCATGGGGCCCCCTCCCCCTGTCTATAGACTCTCTTGCCCCCTGATTGTCGGAGGGGAGATGGTTGGTTTTTGGACAGACGTCTGCCCTCCCCACCCCTACCGGTTGCCAGCATCCAAAAAAAGGCAAATTTCCCTTTCCACCAACCTTGTCTCTTGCATGGCTTTAGAGCGCTGAGCAGCCGGACCCCACTCTGGGTTACGCGCTCGCAGCAGCGCTGGCGAGGACGTGGGGCCGTGTGAGCTGGTGCTCTGGGGAAGGGGGGTCGTTTGGTCCAAAGACGCAGGAGAGCCACGTGCACGGCCCGCCAAGGCCCCTGGGTGCCCCCCCACAGAGGCGTGTGCACAGAGCCCGGCCTGGAGGCCGCCGCGGGGTCACCGACAGAAGACCAGGCGAAGGAGCGGTAGGTTCTTCTCGCCGTGGCTCTAGAGCCGTGGAAACGGGGACTCACAGCTGTGCCCGTGGGGCCTCCTGGGCGGTGAACACGCGAGGTTGGCCGTGTGATGATTCTCTGAGCTGCACACGACCATTTTGCATGTTTTGTGTGTTGTACCAAAATACGTAGAAAGAAGGCAGTGGAGCTATTACTATATTGAAGACTGTTTCCCCAAAGGTTTTCTCCACGTCTCCCGCCCCTCCGCCCCCACCGGCATGAGGGCGACCTGAGGGCCTGGGGGTCTGGCATCGTGGGTGGCTGGATAGCTGGGACTCCCGCCATCCCCACCCCGCCCCTGCAACCAGCCCAGATGGGAGGGCCTTTGTTGAGCTGGGAGCCCCAGGCCAGTGGAAGCGCGTTGGGAACAGAGTGGCTGTGGGGGTCGGGAGACTTTCGTCTTCTGCGCACGCACCAGGGTTCCGCGGCCGCGGAGGGTTTCCGCCGTGTCCACGTCGGAGCGCCGTCCCCTCTGGAGTTGCTGAGCAGCGCTGCCAGGCCCCTTTACTCCAGCTTCATGGGACGCGCCTCCCCAGTGCTGCTGCATTTCGTCACACATCCTTCTGCAGCGGCTGCTTGGGGGACGCCCAAAGGGGATGGTCTCACGGCGCCTGGGAAGCGGCTGCTGAGTGGGGCTCCGTGCGGGGGAGGGCTGGCCTGGCCTGGCCCCGGTCCGGAGACTTCAGCCTTGGGGGGAGCGGCCAGGGATGTGGGCAGAGGCCTCAGGATGGGGGGCGGGAGGGCCGGGCAGCCCAGGTAAGCCACCTGGACCAGCACAGGTGCTGGGTGGGGGGAGGGGTGCGACGGAGAGCATCCACGCGGCTTCAGGACGGGGCCACGGGGATGGGCACAGCCACTGCTGGTTGGCACAGTCACTGTGGCATCGAGCCGAATGTACTATCCACCCTGAAAGCAGGGTTGGGGCGGTAGCTGCCCTCCCTGGCGGGAGACAGGCAGCTGCGGGGCGATGTGTGTGGTCCTGACGCTCCCGACCACAGTCCAGCCTGCAACGCGCAGGGCGCCACCGCTGGCCACAGGCCTGGGGCCCCGGGAGTGCCCGGCACCTCACTAGCTGTCTGGTGGGAGGAGAGGACCACCAAACCCACGCCCCAGTGAACACGGGGCGCCCAGCACCCCCCATGTCGTGGGCTGCTCTCTTACCTTTGGTCAAATTACAGAGTCCCCGTGGGGACCAGCGTGAGTGAGGGATGCTCAAAGAGCTCACCGATGGAGGTAGCTGGAGCAGTTGGAAGACTTTGCTGGGAGCCCGACTCACCCGTCCACGTGCGAGGTGTCAGCAGTGAGCCCGTTCAGGCCTCCTCAGGGAGCGGCTCGGGTTTGCGGTGTTGTGTGAGGGGCCAGGAGCCAGCATGCGGGCAGTGGGGGGACCACGGGGGGCAGTGCTGGGCTGGGCTCGCTGAAGCCTTTCCTGTTTTCACAGATGTTGGGCGAGGCTTGGCGGGTCACTCAAGGTCACTCCTGGAATGATGGTGGCGGGTCAGGTCTCGGCCACAGTCCCCACCTGCGGCACTGGCCTGGCCCTCCTCCCGCCCCTCCAGGGTGGTTTCTGCAGGTGGTCAGGGCTCAGCTGGTCACCTCTGTCCCCATTTTCACCCCAGGCAGGTCTTCTGACAAGGCCAACGTGCTTCTAAAACATCAGTTCCGAACAGCTGTGTCACAGTGTCTCCCTTCTCAGAGGAGGGCACAGCCGACTTCTGGACCTGGAGTCTTACACCCGATCGCCTGAGTCTGTCCTCGGTGTCCTCCTCAACAAGGGCCCCATGGTAAGAGCCCTCTCCCCCCAGAAAGGATCCCCCCTTAGCCAGGAGCTTTGCAGCAATCATGTCACCCAGGGCCCAGGGCACCAGGAACCTTGGCACTTTCACAAGGTTCCTGAGATGCTAATTTTCAGGAACAAAAGCTGTTGTTGTGGAGACCGCTTCCTGGAACACACCTGTCTGAGGCCTCTGGCCTGGGACCTCGGCTGCGCACCTGTGCTCCTGCCCGCCCATGTGGCAGGCGTGGAGACCGATGTCCTTATCCTTGTCCTGGGGCCTAGGTGACCTCAGGCACCTGCCGGCGCTCATGTCAGTGTGACCAGCTTACCTCATCCACCTTCCAGTCTCCATGGAGACCATGGATGCCAGGGCAGCCCTGAAAATAATGAGCAGCTGGTAGCTGTTTAATACCACAGCCAGCTCTGCAGCAGCTAGGGAGCCACATCTGGGCAGGTGGTCAGAAGAGGTTGGCCACACCTAGGATAGGTGGTCAGGAGGAGGCGGGGCCACACCTGGGCAGGTGGTCGGGAGGAGGCTGGCCACACCTGGGACAGGTGGTCAGAAGAGGTTGGCCACACCTAGGATAGGTGGTCAGGAGGAGGCTGGCCACACTTGGAGCAGGTGGTCAGGAGGAGGCTGGCCACACCTGGAGCAGGTGGTCAGGAGGAGGTGGGGCCACACCTGGGGCAGGTGGTCAGAAGAGGTTGGCCACACCTAGGATAGGTGGTCAGGAGGAGGCGGGGCCACACCTGGGCAGGTGGTCGGGAGGAGGCTGGCCACACCTGGGACAGGTGGTCAGAAGAGGTTGGCCACACCTGGGATAGGTGGCCGGGAGGAGGCTGGCCTATCTTGGGGCTGGCAGTGGCCTTCTGCAGATGTTAGTCTAGGTGACCTTGCAGACCCCCAGCCCAGTGGCCCTGTGATCTGTCCCTGGGGCTCCCCCAGCCCTCCACCTTCCAGGTTGGCAGGATGGAGAGACTCAGGTGTCCTGCACCTCCTCCTGCCCCGCGTGCTGATGCCAGGCTGCCCGGTGTCACCCTGTGTCCACCTGTGCGGCTGGTCTTGCGTGTGCAGGTGGCTCTCCCCCTGGTGAGTCGTTGCAGGAGGGGCTGGTCCACCCCACACTTGCTGCTGTGCGCTGACGGTGTGCATGTGAGTGTGTGCCAGCCCGCAGGCGGCAGAGCCACTGACACCGTGGACGTTAGACCAGGAAGTGAAGGCTTGGCTTTTCCGTGGGGACACCTGCCCCCAAGATGCAGACGGCTCCCGGGGTTCCCCCAGCGCGGCCGTTGAAATGGCTCTCGTGTGAGATGGGGTTTCATATTTTCATTCTATCTGTATTTGAAACTTATAAAGACAGTATCAGAGGGCATTTTTTGTGTGTCTAGCTTATTCTATGGGAAATCTTACATTTGTGAGATGCATCCACATTCTTTTTTTTAATTAATTAAGTTTTTATTGAGCTACGACATAGCTAACATAAAATCCACCATCGTGACCACTTTTAAGTGCACAGCTCAGGGGCATCAAGCAGATTCACACTGTTGTGCAACCATCACCACATCCCTTCCAGAACTTTCTCATCTCCCCAGACTGACACTCTGTCCCCACTAGACACTCATGCCCCTCCCCGCCCCAGCCCTGGCCCCGCCATCTACTTTCTGCCTCTGTGGATTTGACTCCTCTGGGGACCTCACATAAGTGGGTCCTGCAGCATTTGTCTTTTTATGACGGGCTTGTTTCACTGAGTGCGATGTATGTATCTAAGCTCATCCATGTTGAAGCCTGTGTCAGAAATTCCTTCCTTTTCATGTCTGAATAATATTCCATGGTGAATATTTTATGAACGAATACTATTTCATGCCACATTTTGTTCACCTGTATATCTGTCCCTGGACATTTGGGTGGTCTCAACCTTTTGGTTATTGTGACTAGTGCTGCTATGAACATGGGTGTACAGATACCTGCTTGAGTCCCTGCTTTCAGTTATTTTGGGGGTGTACCCAGATATGTAATAGCTGCATCAAGTAATGTCTAATTTTTTGTGAAACTGCCGTACTGTTTTCCACGTTGGCCGCATTATTTTGCATTCCGGGTTTTTGAATTACGGTTCTAATTTTCTCCACATTGTCATAAACACTTTTTTTTGTTTCTATAATAGCCATCCTCATGGGTGTGAACTGATATCTCATCATGGTTTTGATTTCATTTCCCTAATAATTACTGATCTTGATCCTCTTTTTCAGTACTTATTGGCCATTTGTATGTCTCCTTTGGGAAAATGTGTATTCAAGTCCTTTGCCCATTTTTGAATTGTTTGTTGTTATTGAGTTGAAGTTCTTTATATACACTGGATATTAATCGCTTCTCAGATATAGAATTTGCAAAGATTTTCTCCCATTCTGTGGGTTGCCTTTTCATTCTCTTAATAATGTCCCTCAGTGCACAAAAGTTTTTAATTTTCGCGTAGTCGGGTTCATTTTTCCTTTTATTGCCTGTGCTTTTGGTGTCATATCCAAGAAATCATGGCCAAGTCCAAAGTTATGAAGCTTTCCCCTGTGTTTTACCACACAATGCACATGAATGTGCTTAGTGCCTCTGACCTGTGCAGTTAAAATGGTTAAGATGGTAAGAGTTTTATAGCTTGAGCTCTTATGTTTGAACCATCTTGAGTTAATTTTTGTATGTAGGTAAGGTAAGAGTCCACATTTGTTCTTTTGTGTGTGGAGATCCAGTTTTCCCAACACTGTTGAAATGACGGTTCCTTCCCCATTGAATGGTCTTGGCACCCTGGTCAAAAGTCATTTGACCATAAAAGTGAGGGTTTAATTTTGGTCCCTCTAGTCTATTCCCTTGTTCTGTACATCTGTTTTTAGGCCAGTACCACACTGTCTGGATTACTGTAACTTTGTAGTAGGTTTTGAAATCAGGAAATGTGAGTCTTCTACCTCTGCCCCTCTTTTCCAAGGTTGTTTTTGCTATTTGGTTTCCCTGAAGATCCCACAAGAATTTTAAAATGGGCTTTTCTGTGTCTTGGGACCCATATGAATTTTAATATGGGTTTTTCTATTTCTGCAAAAAACAAATAAACAAACACCTTTAGGATTTTGATAGGGATTGCAACGAACTGTTTATGGCTTGGATGGTACTCACATCTTCACAAGGTTGTCTTCCAACCCACAAACCTGGAATGTTTCTCCATTTATTTGTGTCTTCTTTAATTTCTTTCAACAATGATTTGTAGTTTTCAGTATGCTAGTCTCTGTCTCCTTGGTTAAGTTTATTTTTAAGTATTTCATTCTTTTTGATGCTATTGTAAATGGTATTGTTTTCATAGTTTCCTTTGTGAACTGTTTGTTGCTGGTGTACAGAAACACAACAGATTTTTGTATGCTGGCTTTGTGTCTGCAACTTTGCTGAATTCATTTATTAGTACTAATGGGTTTTTTTTTTTTTTTTTGGTGGGCTCTTTAGGTTTTTCTACATATAAAATCATGCCATCTGGAAACGGAGATAATTTTACTTCTTCCTCTCCAGTTTGGATGGCTTTCATGGGGCATCCACATTGCTGTGGGTCCCACAAGGTTGTGGTTGGCTGGGTAGCACTTCATGTGCTGGCCCTCAGGTCATCCTGCTGTCAGCGGACATTTGAGTTCCTTCTGGCTTTTGGCTCTTGCCTGTGGAAGTCCTTTGTTTAGGGGCCCAAACCTAAATATTCAGTACTTAATACTAAACATATATTCAGTACTAAAGAAATAACTAAATATTGAATTAAATATTTAGGAGCAGGATTGCCGGGTCCTGAGCGGACGGGCTTCTGATGTTAAAAACTTCCGTAACTGTTTCCCAAGTGGCTGCACCATTTTGCGTTCCCACCGACAACATTTGAGAATTCTCCTTTCACATCCTTGCCGAGGCTGGGTGAGTCAGCCTTTAATTTCAGCTGCTCCGGCGAGTGTGAAGCGGCAGGACACCTTGGCTTCGATCAACCTCTCTGATGACTAAGGATGCTGAGTACCTTTCCGTGGGCTCATTGGCCATCCGTGTGCCCTCTCTTGTGAAGTGTCTGTTGACATTCACTGCCCAGTTTTTAATTGTCTGTTTTTTGCTGCTGATTTGGCAGCAAGGCCTTCAGAGAGGCCTCCGGAGCCCCCCTGCCCCCCGCCTCCTGGACTCCGTCTTCCGGCCCTGGTGGGAGTGGGTGGAGAGCTGACGCCCTCCGTAGCAGGGCCTTCTTTCCTGGAGGACACTTCCTGGGGTAGGATCCTGGCTCAAGGTCTATCTTTCCTTTCTGCACTTTCCAGGGGCTGTTTCTCTTCCTCTGTCCTCCGTTGTTTCCAAGGACAAGCGATGCCAGGTTTTTCCTGTGTGACATTGCCTTTGAGTTTCAGCGGTTTTCCTGTGGGCCCAAGAGTGCTTTCCTTTGTACTTACTCTGCTTGGGGTTTATCTAGTGTCTAGAATCCAAAAGCTGTCTTTCATCAAGTTTGGGATTTTTTTCTTTGGTCCATTATTTCTTTACATTTTCTGGTCGTTTGGTGTGTGTCCCTGTGTCTCCCCCTTCTCCCCCTGAAACTGCAATTCAGTGTATATCATTCCTGTCCCACAGGTTGCTGATGTGCTATTCATTTTTTTAAAAATCTGTTTCTGTTTGTCTTTTAAATCGGATAATTTCCGTAGGTCTGTCCTCAAGTTCATCGACGTTTCCATCACCTCCACTCTGCTGTTAAGCCATCCGGTGAATTTTTAGTTTTAGATGTTATATAAATTTTATATTGTAATATATTTTATATACAATATTTTCTAGTAGAAATTATCTGTATATGTATATTTGAGGTCTGGGATTTCTACTTGTTCCTTATATAGTTTTTATATCTCTGAGGTGCCCCATGTTTTCGCTGTTTGGGCATGCTTCCCCAACCCGCTCCTGAACGCACACGCTTAGAGAGCTAGCTGGCTCGGCCTGGCAGCAGCCGGCATCTGGGTTTTACTTCCCTCCCGTTACGTGTGTGCTGGTTGGGGCTGTATCTGGACGCCCGAGGGTCGGTTCAGATTCTGGATTCTGTTTGCTCCTCCCGAGAGCCCGTAGCAGCCCGATTCTCGGCTGGCTCTGCTCCCTCCGTGTGGTGGGTCAGACGTGTCTGTCCACTGTCTCGGGCCTGGCGGGGCTGCAGGCCTGTCCTCGCAGGTGGAACCGGGAGCCCCGGAGGCTGCACCACAGAGGAGGTTCTGGAGCCACTGCCAGGCCCAGTGCCGGAAGCCGCGAGACGTGGAGGGTCCCCGCGGGCTGAGTGTGGAGAGCAGGTGATGTCATCACGACGCCTAGGCTTTGTACACGAAGGGGCTGGGCCTCGGGTGGAGTGAGGGGCCAGGGCTGCCGC
Organism: Hippopotamus amphibius kiboko; assembly: GCF_030028045.1. NCBI lineage: Eukaryota > Metazoa > Chordata > Mammalia > Artiodactyla > Hippopotamidae > Hippopotamus > Hippopotamus amphibius. The sequence continues at coordinate 1,961,156 of NC_080187.1, forward strand.
CTCCAGGCTGAGAGGGCCCGGGCAAGCCGCGGGGAGTGTCAGGGCACCCCGGAAAGGACCTGGGGTAAAACGTCTTCTCCCGGGGCCTTTGCGGGGAAGAACGGATGGGGCAGTGTGCGCGTGAGAGAGCTCTGGGCTCGGCTGAGAACCGTGAATGGATGAGTCACTTCCAGGCGGCTGGATCCAGAGCCAGGCCCTGCCCTGGACCCCCGGCGACGAGGCGAGCCCCTCCGCTCACTGAGCCCCCCGACCCTGGGCCTCCTGGAGCTCGGGGAACCTGCTGCAAGGCCGTGAACTCCCGAGGCGGCCCACCGCCCTCCTCCAGCCGGGGCCGGTGCCTCCAGGTGAGTCTGTCTGGGGACAGTCACGGCGCGGGGGGCACACCTGGGACTGCCCATCTCAGGGAGGGGTGTTTGTGCAGCTGGGAAGTGGCCAGGGCTCCCTGGGCTGTCCACGCACTCTCAGGGGACCCCCAGCCTCATTTCAGGCCAAGGGGGTCTGAGCAGTGTGGCTGGGAACCTGTCCCCTGAGGCCCGTCCCCTCAACTGTTTTTCTGACATCTCAGCAAGGCCAGGAGGCATCCGTCCATTTCAGGCTTGGTGATGCGGGCAGAAAGAGGCTGCAAAAACGCTGACTTTGGAAAATGCCGGCACCTCAGGGAGCCTGGCTGCCTGGGGCAGAAAGCAGCCAAAGCTCGTCTGAGGACAGAGGGGGCGGGTGGGGTCGTGCTTGGCGGGAGTCCCAGGCCTGTAGAGCATGCGGTTTGCAGAGGCCTCTCATCAGCCGAGCTCCGTTTCCTCCACCCAGGTTGGAATGAAAGGCTCTGAGTGAGGGCCCCTGGCTGTTCCCCCAGGGCAGCTCCTGGTCACGTGTGTCCTGGGCCGGAGCCTGCACCTGGGCAGGCAGACAGTGGGATGCGGATGGGGAGGTGGGAGCAGCCTGGCCGCCCTGCCCGCCGCCCGTCCCCTCACCCTGGTCTCCGCAGGCCCGGCTGCCAGGGAGCATGCTGGGACCCTGGGTGAACGAGGAGGGATGTTTTAGTACAGGTGCGGCCCGAGCTCTAAACCCCAACCCTCCTTCTCCCCACATGCCGTCGGTGGTCTCCCCACCCTAAAGGACCTTCCCGGCCATGTCCCCACGGCTGTCTGTCTTTCCTTCCAGTCCAGCTCTGGCTGCACCTGCCACCTGGCCCTGGCCCTGTAAGACTGCGAGTGACCCTGGGAGGCCTGTCCGCTCACTAGCCCTCCAGGGGCTGGGGCTGCCGTGTGTGAGCCCCGTGCCTCAGCCAGTGTCGGTGCCCTAACTGGCCAGCCACCCCCATTCACCACCCCCACGCGTCACCTTCCAGGGCCCCCGATGGGCTGGGTGTTAAGGAAACAGAGGGTGAGGAGGCCGTCCGTGCCCCCGGGACTGGCTCTGTGGGTGGGTGGACAGGCCAGGGCTAATGCCTCCCTGTATCACGGTGCCCCCCGACCCCGACCCGGCCGTGCAGGGTCACCACTCCAGGGCTCTTGCCTGGGCCTGGAGCCCTGATGCCCGGCTCCGTCCGTGCCGTGCTCGCTCTGGAACTCTGAGCCCAGCACCTCCTAATGAGGCTGAATTTGAGGGATGCAGGTTGAGCTCATGGAGCAGGCACCACAGAGGCGACGGGTGGGCCTGGGGCTCTGGGGCTCTGGTCCCGTGAGTTCGGCTGGTGGGGCCTTCCTTGCCTCCAAGAGGATGACCTTTTCCTCGGGCATGACCAAGGTCCCCTCCATCTCATGGTCCAAAGCCAGCCCTGTCTGGTACTTCCGGTGCTGATAAGACACTGGCTTTCCCACGCCTGGCTGTAAGAGTAGCACAGAGGGCCAGCTCCCAGGACTTGGCCTCAGAGCATTCGGCCCCAACCATCCCCTGACCGTGAGGGAGGACAGGCCACTGCCCAGCTCCTGGCTCAGAGCACAGACACCGAGATTGACTATTTAATTAGGGCGTTTGTGTGTCAGACTCCTTGTCGGGTGCCCAGAGTACAGTGATGGCCGAGCAGACCCAGACCCACCCTGTGACTCACAGCTCCGCTGTCACAGCAGCAGGAATCATGCCAAAGCAGCACTGATGTCACATGGCCTGTCAGCGGTGTTTTTGGTGCTTCACACGTATCCACCAACCTAATCCCTGCCCATGACAACCTTTCGGTATAGGTGCTTTTGTTATCTGCAGTTGCTGGCATGGAAACCGAGGCACAGAGAAGTCCAGAACTGTGGCCAAGTTCACACAGTTGGTAGTGGGCAGTCTGGTCCAGCATGCTGCCGGTGCCGGAGTGGAGGAAGGTGCAGGCAGCCCCAGCGCACAAACGTCCCTGGTGAGGGCAGGGAAAGGGGCTGAAGTCTCAGTGTTTCCACGTGCTGGGAGCCAGGACCGACGACCCATGAGCTACTTTCTCGTTCAGGAGGTCAGGTCTGAGCCACACCTGGTTGTGGGGAGGTGGCTTCTGGGGTATGGAGGGCAGAGCCACTGGGCTGGGTGCACACACACGCTCCCTGGGCTGGTGGAAAGGCAGGAGCAGCCCCGGTGTTCACCCCCGGGGGAACGGGTCGACAAGGCATGGCTTGGTAGGATGAAACCGCAGGCACTGCAGGGCAATACTCAGGACGAACCAGAGCTGCGTGGTCCTCGCAGGTAGACTCGGCAGCCAGCGGTCGCCGGTGCCGGCGGGCGCAGCGATCCCACCAGTGTAAGAACGTGCATCTCGGCCAAAGGCGCCAGCGCTCGTGGGTGGACACACACAAGTACAGAGACCCTCCGAGGATCACACGAGGAGGGACGAGGGGGGATCTAGTTCTACTGTAGCTACAGTCGCACTGCGCCCTCCTTACCGCTCGAACTGGCGTCTGGCGACCTGGTCCTCCGCGCCCTCCCCGCGCGGGGCAGAGCTGGGTGGCGGCAGAGATTTGAGCTCCCGGGACCGGGGACAGCTCCTGGGGGCGGGGAGCTGGGCAGGTGGGCACCCCAGAGCCCCTCTGCAGACAGTTTCAGGTCAGACGCGCGGCACCCGCCGGCCTCTATGGTCTCTGGTGGCAGCCACGTCCGTGGGCTTCCCCTGACCCCCACGAACGACCCGGCCACGTGTTTAGCAGGTCCGCTGGGCCCTGTGGCCCATCGCTTGCGTGCACTGCGTCACGTCCACGCTGCCCCGGTCCTATGGCCGCACAGGTTTTGGTGGCTGCAAGAGCCCCGAAATGCCCTGGGGGCCCTGGCCTTCCTGAGCCCCCGGCTCACTGGGGATGGGGGAGATGTGATTCCAGGCATGTTTCTTGGAAACGACTGAAAAACTTCAGCCTCAGGATGACTTTGAAAGCGACACCAGGCGGGCACACAGCGGACAGCATGCCCAGGTGGAGATGCAGCTGGCCTTCCCCAGGGGAGGGTCTGCTGGCCGTGCAGGGACAGTGCCAGGCCCAGAGGTGACACTGGCTGCTACCGGATGGGGACCTTTGGGTGAGCTGATCTCGCCCAGCCCCCTCCCATCCCCTCCACGAGCTCCCCTCGCCACCCCTCTGATTGGCTGGACAGAACCTGGCCACCGCTTTGCCGAGCTCTGCGGGGCTTGGGGCCTTGTCCCCCTCCCCCGGTGCCCCTGGTTCCTGAACCTGCTTCTGCCAGCCACGCATGTTGGCCTGTTGGGTCGGCGGCCAGGCCCTTCTCCTCGGCCCCCTTTTCAGCAGCTGGGTCTGCTGGGAGATGTCCCGAGCACAGACGTGGAAGCAGGAGGGCAGCCGCGCACACGGGGGCGGCTGACCTCTGTTCCTGGTCCCCTCCCCCCACCACAGGGCTTGGTGCCTGGAAGAGAAGGGTCCCCTGGCACCTCCTCTGCCCTCAGACCCCCCGAGCAGGGCCTGCGTCTCTGTGTCCTGCTCCCGCTCTGCCAGGAGGACCATTGGGCCCGGGTCAGTATCTGGACAAAAGCCCTCCTCCTGTCCTCTGCCATCCGAGGCCAAGAGAGGAGGCTGCCACCTTCTGGAGGGGAAAGCCGTGGGGCATCCCGGGGCGAGAGAGGACGGCCACATGCCTGGATGCCTCTTGCCCTGCTGGGCGGGGACAGGGCGGCCGCCCTTCCTTCCTGTCCTCCCCCAGCCGGCCCTGCGGTCCGACCCACTTCGCTTAGCTGGACTCCAGAGCTGCCCCCGCCCTGGGGCTTCCTGCATAAGGACTGGCAGAGTCCCGTCCGGCGATGATTCACGCCGCTCTGTGGGGTGGGTCCCAGGGACCCCGGCTCACAGGTCCAGGAAACTCAGGACATCGACGCCCTTGTCCCTGCTGGACCCAGCCTCCAAAACTGCCGCCGGTGTCCCCATCGATGACCCTGGGTGCTCGACTTGGGCCCCGGCTGCCTTGGCAATGGGCGCCTTTGGGTGGGCACCTGGGTGTGAAGAGCAGTAATGTGACAGGGGCCGTGTGGGACAGGGTGGGTGGTTGGCGGGGTTACCAAGGTCCTTTTCTCCTGAAAACAAAATCTTTTTTAATCATATCAAGTAGAATAAATATAGACGCTGAGAATGTTCCTGAAATTTAAGACTTCCCACCCTGGCATTCTGGGGCGACTGGGTGTCTACCTACTGTCCCAAGCCAGCTTACTTAGTTTTTTCTTAAATTGAAGTATAGTTGATTTACAATGTTTCAGGTGGTACAGGACAGAGATTCAGTTATATATGTGTGTGTGTGTGTTCTTTTTCAGATTATTTTCCATTATTGGTCATTACAAGGTACTGAGTACAGTGCTCTGTGTTATACAGCAGGGCCTTGTAGTTTATCTGTTTTGTATATAGTAATGTGCATTTGTTCATCCCAAATTCCCAACTTATCCCCCAACTTTCCCCTTTGGTAACTGTAAGTTTGTTTTCTATGTCTGTGAGTCTATTTCTATTTTATAAATAAGTTTATTTGTATTTTTTTTTAGGTTCCACATATAAGAGAGCTCATGTGATATTTGTCTTTCTCTGTCTGGCTGACTTCACTTAGTGTGATCACCTCCAGGTCCATCCATGTTGCTGCAAATGGCGTTATTTCATTCTCTTATGGCTGAGTAATATCCCACTGTCTATATGTGCCACATCTTCTTTATCCACTCCTCTGTCGATGGACACCTGGGTTGCTTCCATGTCCTGGCTATTGTGAATAGTGCCGCAGTGGACATTGGGGTGCGTGTATCTTCTCGAGTTAGAGTTTTCTCCAGATATACACCCGGGTGCTCTGACCCCTGGACGATGGGGCCCAGCTTCCTGCCCGCTGCACCCGTTACCTTGTCCACCGGGGGGTCTCTGGGTTTGGGATGGGCAGTAGCCCGCCGGCCAGCCCCAGCCCCACGCTGAGCTCCAGAGCCTGGCTCAGATGGCCGGGGGCCTGGACACACCTGCTCCAGGCTCAGCTCGCCTCCGAGCCTTCCTCTGGGTGGGCGGTGCTTCCCGTGGTCCAGGGTCATCCGTCACCTCCCAAGCCCTGTTCCCCCAGATGTCAGATTTCCAGACCGGCAGGCCCCACTGCGTGGGCAGCTTCCTGCGTGTCCCTGCCATGGCCCAGCAGGCTGGACCGAGGTTCCGGACAGGGAGCTGGAGGCCAGGCTGCCTGAGAGCGTGCGGGGCCGCCCACCCGGCTGGAGCCTCTTGTCTCAGCATCTGGCACCTTTGGGAGGGACACCAAGCTCTCCGTGCCCACAGCCTGGCGCCCTGGTCCTGGTGCGGCCCGACTCAGTGACTGTGAACTGACGCTGCTGCTGGCAGGGGTTGGTTCCTGAGGGAAACGCCCTGGGGCTCTGGGGCCGGCCCTCGGTCCCGTCCTGCTGCCCCCAGCCAGGGCTGTCCAGCCCTTGCCCCCATCCAGGAGGTTTCCGGGGCAGCCGGCCGTGGGGCGGGTCTCAGGCTGTGCTCACCTGCGGAGGGAGGGGTGGGGCCACTCCTCCTCAGCCTGGGGCTGCTGGGGGGCCAGGAGTGCTCCCTTGCCCTGCCCGGTGGCTCCCCTCCCAAGCTGCGCTGCAGGCAGGCAGACGTGGGTAGTTTCGTCCCTCTTCAGAGGGGAGGCGGGGCAGGCGGAGGGAACGCGGGGTGGGGCAGAGGGTCTGGGAGGCGGGGGCAGTGGGCGTGGTGGGGGCTGGGCCCGGCCCCAGCCCCGAGGCCGGGCTGGGGGGGAAGCGTCCCATCCAGTGGGACAGGGGAGGAGCCTGTCAGCATTTTTCCGGTCGACGGAGAAGCAAGGACAAACGCTCTCTCTTTTCAACCTTTTATTTTGGGAGAATTGGAGATTCACACGCAGGTGTGAGGACAGCCACAGAGAGCTCCCCGGTCCCCTTCGTCCACTCTCCCCCCCGCTGACCTCGCGCACGGCCGTGGGACAGCACCCCTCCCAGGTGCTGGCGTTGGTGCCCCCCGCCCTTGCGCAGATGCCCCGTGCCAGGTGCCGAGGGCGTGAGTGTGTATTTCGTGCCAGGCTCCCGTGTCCACCGCAGCCCAGATACGCACCTTCCACCCTCACGAGAACCCCTCCCGCTGCCTTTAGGCCGCTCCGTCTTCCTCCGGCGCCTCCTGTCCCTAACCCCAGAAATCACTGCAGTTTTGTTGCTTGGAGATTGTTGTGTAAAGGGAACCCCCCTATGCAGCCGTGAGACCCATGTCTTTCTCCTTTCCCGTGGAGCTGTGTCCGGCACGTGGCTGGACCACACTTTGTTCAGTCACTCGCCTGCTGGGGGACACGAGCCGTCACGGCCGGGGGACGGTGGACAGAGCGGTGCAGAGGTTTTCGTGTGGACACTTCTTCACGTCTCTCGGGTGGATGCCCAGGGGAACATCACGTTTAACCCACAAAATGACTGCAGCTGTTGGGAACCCCCATGTGTTCACCAAGACATGGGGTAGGGCAGGGGTCGTGAGTCTCAGAGGGACAGCTGAGCGGGGAGCCGGGGCGGGCAGAGCCTGGTAGGACACCTTGGGACGCCCACCCCAGACCTCACAGACCCTCCTCAGAGGTGCCAGAGGGCCCGGCTTCTCGGATGAGATGCTCTGGAGGGCCAGCCCCTGGGGAAGGAGGGGGTGGTCTTGCCGGGGCGGGGCTGGTTCCCGAGGAGGGAGGACAGCTGGGGAAGGAGCTTGTGTGGGGCGGATCGTGCCCCCTCCCCCGCCAAATATGTCCACGTTCAGATCTCAGCGTCTGGAACCTGTGAACGGGACTTTATTTGGAAAAAAGATTTTTCGCAGATGGGATTAAAGTGAGGCTACTGAGAGGAAGTCGTCCTGGATAAACCCGGATAAAGCTGGTGGGCCCTCTGCCAATGACAGGTGTCCTCTCAAGAGACAGAGGGGAGAGACATGGACACAGCGGAGAGGCGGTGTGACCACAGAGCTGAGACTGGGGTGATGCGGCCACAAGCCCGAAGAGCTGGGAGAGGCAGGAAGGACCCTCCCCTGGAGCCTCCGGAGGGAGCTCAGCCCTGCCCACACCTGGACCGCAGAACTGCAAGAAAATAAATCTCTGTTGTCTGGAGTCCCCTGACTGTGGTCCAATGTTATGGCCGCCCCGAGACTCGGCTGCAGGGCACGTTTGCTGAGACCGCACCACCCCGGGGGGCTCCCTGTTACTTGGGCAGGAGAACGATGTGGGCAGGGTGAGAGGTGGGCTTGGAGAAGCTGCCCCCATCGTCCATCTGCTTCCTCTGCCGCCCAGGCTGCCCTCCTGCCCCCCAGTCGAGCTTACGCACCAGAAGGCCTGGGTGGGCACTTCTACCTCCGGTACTTCACACAGGGATCTGGGAAGACAGCCAGGCTCTCAGACAGGGTCTCAGGGGGTCCCAGCCCTGGGCTCCTGCCAAGGCTGGGCTGGGGGGACGCCCCCTCGAGCTCCTCGCTCGCCCAGGCTGCTGGCGTGGAGACAGTGAGGCTTACCATTGCTGCTGAGGTGGACGATATTTTCTGGGCCAAGTCCAAGTGATTTGCAGATGTCTTCAAATCTGTTCAGGAAGCTGGGATTCAGCTCTGAGAACCGTCCTGAGGACAGAACAGCAGGGGTCAGGGTCCCTCCCCTGCCTTTTGGGACCGGGTGGGGAGGGGACAGAGTGGCGGGTGCACGGTGGGGCCAAGGAGGCACCTTGACCCAGTCCACACCTGCCCTGCGACTGTGGGCTGTGGGAAGCCTGGCCGTGGGCACCTCGGGGGTGGCGGACCCCCCAGGACGAGGCCCTGCTCTGCCCGGCCCTGCGGGTGGCGGTCTTACCATAGAGCGCCAGCACCTGCGTTTCTGTCCCATTCCTGAAGTTCCGCAGGTGGAAGGTCACGTACCGCTGGTAGTCGGCCTCCAAGATCTGCAGCCTGTTCTCTCCCAAGTCTGCGCGGAAGCTCTGCTCAGAGACGCCCCAGACCCCGCCGGTGCCCACACCCCCGGGAGGCCAAGGGCATGGACGCTTGTGGGTGGAGGGGTGGGTGGAGACCCCTGCCGGCCCCGAGGGCACCCCCCTACTCGCCTCCCTGAGCCCCAGGTTGGCTCTTCCGCCTCCCCAGGAGGCTGGGCCAGGGTCCCCCCCCCCCACAATGTGAGCTTATAGGCCAGGCCCACTCCTCTCTCTGGGGTCAGCCATCAAGAAGTCCCATGTAGTCCCCTAAATCGGAGCCCACTAGGAGTGGGGCCGTCAGACAGGGCAGAACGTGCATCCACTTACAGGTGACGGTGTATTCCCCGTTCTTGTCCGTTTTATCACAGACCATATCCACATTCAGGCACTCCTTATGCAGCCTGGAAACCAGCGGGGTGATGCCCGCAGCGGGACTCCACCCGGAAGCGGTGTGACTAGCTCCGTCCATCCCTCCACCCTCGTCCCCACGTCCCCTGCACCCCGGCCCCAGCCTCAGCACTCTGCTACCCCGCCACCTGGTGCCCCCCGCCCCCATGCAGCCCCCCAGATGGTCAGACGCAGATCCACAGGGGTGGGGGCAGGGCCGAGAGTCTGCCCTGGGGCGGGGGCGGGGGTCCTCCCCAGTTCTGGAGACTGCGGGCCACACTCACATGAAGTGGAACGTGAACTTCAGGCCACCGTTTTCCAAGCGTTCGATCCTCTGCACGAAGACCCTCAGATCCCCGGCCTCTTCTATCCGCCTCATGTCGTCTGCGGCCATGGAAATGGAGAACCAGCTCCCGGAGATCTGGAGGAGAGGCTGCACTGGGTGCGGGAGCCCAGGGGGTGTCCTGGACTTCTGGGGGCCTCCCTCCTGGGGCCAGGCCCTGGGCGCACGGCTCCCAACCCGGGACCCCTCTGCCCTCCCGGGGACCCCTCTGCCCTCCCAGGGACCCCTCTGCCCTCCAGGCCCCCCTCTGCCCTCCAGGCCCCCTCTGCCCTCCCAGGCTGCCGTGGCAGCAGGGGGTGAGAGGCAGATAGCCCTCCAGGAGCAGCATCCTATCACAGGTCAAAGACCCCAGATGGAGGCAGGGCAGGTGCCCCGTAGCCAGGCCTCTGGGGAAGGGCCAGACCTCAGCCCCACCTTGGAGATGTCATAGTTTCTCTGCACGATTCTCCGGGGGTTGAAGTCCTGGGAGGAGACCAGGCTCAGCCCCAGGGTGAGCAGGAGCAGAGCCATGCCCTCGGGTGGGCGCCTGGCCTGTGGCCGCCGCCTTTATCCCCCATCCTGCGCTGTGGTTTCTGGCCCCAGCTCTTCCGTGTCCTCCACACAGGCCACTGCTTGCTGGGAACTTGGCCAAAAGCGGCCACCATGGCCGCCCCCAGTTCTCACACTGTCCTCCCCCAGTGACGGTTGGCTCTGGAATCTGCCCAGATGGGGGTCCGGTTGGGTTTGAAGCCGCAAAGGAAGTGGGGACAGGGAGGCGTCTTGGCCCGAAGCCCCGCCGGCTACAGAGGCAAGTGTCGCTGGGGCCTCTTGGAGCTGCAGGACATGAGAAGCAGAGGATGGCGCCCTTGGAGGGGTCCCTCCTACCGCTTCCGGCTCGGCTGCGCCTCGGTGCTCCGATCTGAGAGCACTGATGTGCCTGGGCAGCCGCGCGTGCAGGTCGGGGTCCTGAGCAGAGGTGGGCAGGTTCCGACTCCCCTGCTGCATCCGGGCTCAGCGTGGGCTGGTGGTCGGGGTGCAGGGCGGGGGCTGAGCTGGACAAATCAGGACATGGGCTAATAAATCCTATTTTAAATAACAGACACAGTTTATGTATTGATTGAATATTTTTTTTGAGCATCTACTATGTCCAGGTGCTGGGATTGAGTGAAGCGCCTAGTCTCAGGAGGGCTGTGCTCCAAGGGGATGCAGGGACTGGACAAACAGAAGATGACAAGTGGGGGTTTCACGGGCCCCCTCCTCACTCACTTCCTGACCCCACCGCTGGCCGTCCCTGTGTCCTTCGACGGACTGAGCCCCCTCTGACTGCAACTTCTGTCCTGCTCAGCGGGGTCCCCAGATCAGCCACCTGCAGCTCATTCCACCCTGATCGTGTCCTGTTCTCTTTGGTCACACCACTCACCCTGGCCTGATTGTCAGCCAACAGCAGCTTGTCCCCATCCTTGGCCACTGTGAGGACAGGGGACAGTGGGAGGACAGGGAGGATGAGAGGACAGAGCTGATGCCTTTGGTCCATGAGTGAAATTCCCGGAGGATAGGGTGGGAGATGCTTCTTCACAGAAGCCCTCTTTGCTCACTGATGTTCCCCAGGACCCGCATTTGAAGGTCACAGTCTCTGTCTCACAGGACGGCTGTGACGTGCCTCTGGCGTCAGGATTTCTGTGATGTCACCGAAAGAGCAGGTGGGGCTGGGTGACACTGGGGCCATGTGACTGTCTCTGAGACAATGCCAGCTTGAAGGGCGTTGGTGGGATGTGCTGGATTCTGTGAGGCCAGGAGAGGAGCACTCTCAGCCCAGCTCTGTCCCGGCGGCCACAGCCTGTCCCCACCCCCCTCGGTCCCTTCCGTGCCTGCCGGGGTCACCTTCCCAACGAGACGCCACCATTGGCGTTGCGCTCCGTGAACAATGACAGACACAGACACGGACACACATACACTCAAATGCACACACGTCAACACACACGTGCACACACACACGGCCCACCCCCACCCCGATGGGGTCTTATAACATGAAGCATATTATTTCTATAACCAGAAGGATGAGAACTTAAAAAACATCCTGAGAAGCAAAAGAAGGTATTTGCTTACCTGGGGCGAATCCACTGTTGGGGGGTCAGGTCCGCTCTCCTCCATCATATTCATGAACAAACCGCTTAAGACACATCCCTGCGAGGAAGCGTCCATCCCTGAGAAGCAAGGAGGGACAACAGAGGACTTGAGAAGCAAAGGAGAATTTAAAATGCCCTTTCATTTTTTTTTTTTTTTTTGGGAGGGAGGGATTTTATTTATTTATTTATTTTTTGATGATAATGTGGTCTTTTTTTTTTTTTTTTTGGGAGGGGGTACACCAAGTTCAATCATCTGTTTTTATACGCATATCCCCGTATTCCCTCCCTCCCTCCTTTCATTTTTTAAACAAGACAAAGTCCTGTCGCCTTGGCCAGCAGAGGCGTCATTGTGACCTTGAGTTTCCAGGGCTTACATCATCAAAGGGTCTGCTGACCTCACCGCCCACAGAAGGCTCAATGCCGTGCGAGCCCTCCACAGTGTCTGGCCCGTGACTTTACAAAGACCTAAAGACAGACGCTCGGAAAACGGCCGTCCCCGTGGGCTGTCTTGGCCACCTCTTACGTCACCCCAACCGAGGTGACGGGCCCCCTCAGAAGGGCACTGGGGAAGTTTTTGGTGACCGCGGTAGACGTGGCACCTGCCTCAGAGGTGTCGTCACCGAGACTCATTGCTGGAGAGACCCTGTGGTACCCACCCATGTGGCGCTGCTAATACCCTTGGATTTAAGTTGTGGGGAGGCAGTGCCGCGTTGTGGGGCAGGGGAAGCCTGGCCGGTGTGGAGGGGTCCAGTGGGAGTACAACGTGAGTGGCCTTTGGCGTGTCCAGTGTTCTAGGAGGGGGTAAAAAGAAACAGGTAGGTCACATTTCGTCATGTATTTGCACTTAGCTCACTAGATCCATGTAATCAATATGCATTTATCTATGAGATACTTAAGTTCTTTCCTTTCTATGTTTGTCTTCAAAGCTCAGGGTGTTTCGTGCACTCACAGTGCATCTCAGATCAGACCAGCCACATTTCACGTGCTCGACGGCTACACGGGGGTACTGACCTGGTCAGTGCAAACGAAGGCCGTGTGTATGCCAACTGGGTGCCGGAAATGAAACAGCAGAGTCTCCATCCTGCTCGGCACACAGTCCTGCAGACGTGTGCGCAGAGATCCCACGTAGAACTCAGGACATAAGCCTGGAGCCAGAGGTTCCCCGTTAGAACCTGACGCCTTTCATTCAGATTGTAATCCGTGTTCACAAGCTTCTGCCTTGGAGAAGGCCCGTGTGTTCTTAGCCTGCCAGAGTCTTGGGGCAAGTGGTGCATCTTACTAGCTCTGCGAGGGGACACAAGATGATGCTGACTCTGGGGGAAGACTGCCTCCTCGTCACGACCTCATCTTGTTGTCACTGCTCTAGGGCGCAGTCTGTCGCGTGTCTTTCACGCAGTCAAGGTGGCTGTGAATGAGGATAAGGAGCAGTGTCTGAGGCTGTGCACTCCGTCTCCAAAGCGGCGGCCAGCACCCCAGGAGACTCTCGCAGAACAGAGGTGACCCCGACTCCCCTGCCCTCTCCCCAGAGCTGAGCATCCCAGGAAGAGACACCTAGGTCGGTGCCCCAGTGTCTCTAAACGAGCCCACAAATCCATCATTAGGAGACGGCAGAGGTGTGACGTTTCGCTATTTAAATCCAACTTCTCTCCTCTTCTCCCCCAGGAGACGATGAACTCTAAAAGGAAAGTGCTGTTATCCATTCTGTGTCTTTCCTTCCTCGTGTGGCTTGAGCGTTATTTCAGGTAAATAGAAAATACTGATGAATCACGACATGCGGTGCTTGGCAGAGCTGGTCGAAACCTCCGAGTTTTGTCCAAAGATGTTATAACAGTCTCGAAATCAATCGGAAGTTACCTCCCCTCTCTGTGGGACCTAGTAGAGTATACTTAGTTTCAATCTTTCATTTTTGAATCGTTCAGCAAGTATTGATAAAGCCCCGTCTGGGCCCTGGGCTCTGTCCCAAGTTCCGAGGGAGCAGTGGTAACAGGATGTGCTTCTACCCACGGAGCGCCCTGTCCCGTCCCGTCCTGTCCCAGGAGGAGAAGGCAGAGCAAACAAACAGAACAGAGGGTCAGGGATGACGTATTTTACGTGATTAATGTCACAAAGAAAAATTAAAGTGAAGTCATAGCACCTGCTTGCTCTTTCAGACAAACTGTAAACTGTCCCAAAGTTTCATCCTGTGTCTGACACAAACAAGATGACAGTGACCTGCTCTGGCAGTGTGTGTGAGCCGGGGACACGTCTGTGACCTGCCCAATTTCTCATAGAGAAAAATGCCAGTTCTTCCTTCCTCCACGCCTTCCCGAGTACTATTTGAAAAGCAGTTGTATCATGAGAGAGAATGTTTTTAAAAATGAAACCTTCGCAAAACACAGAGCTGTTAAAAGGTTTGTAGCCAAAAAAAGAAAAGAACTCTTAAACCTCAACAATAAGGAAACAGAAAACTTAACTGAAAGATGGGCATAATCTGGACAGACATCTAACCCACGAACACAGAGATGACCAACAGGCATCTAAAAAGACGCTTGACATCATCTGTCATTAGATAATTGCAAATTAAAACAGCAACGAGATAACACCACACTCCTATCAGCGTGGCTGGAGGGTACGGCCACTTTGGAAGACAGTGTGATGGTTTCTTACAAAGCTAAATATGGTCTTTCCAAGGATGCAGCAGTGGTGTTCTTAAGTATTGTTAATCCAAGTGATTTGAAAAGGTATGTCCACAAAAAATCCACACAGAATTTTACAGCAGCTTTATTCGTAATGGCTAAAATCTGGAAGCAACAAAGATGTCCCACAGTAGCTGAATGGGAAATAAACTGTGGTCCATCCAGGTAAAGGAATATGATTCAGCAATAGAAAGAAATGAGCTATCGAGTCAGGAAAAGATACGGAGGAAACGTCAGTGCACACTGGTAAGGGAAACAAGGCAGAAGCCAATGTGAAAAGCCTACCTGCTGTATGATTCCAAGCGCGTGGCTTTCTGGGAAAGGCAAAACTGTGGAGACGGTAAAGCGATCAGGGGATGCCAGGGGTTTGGGGGTGCGGAGGGGTGGCCAGGTGAGCACGGACGGTTTGGACACCGCAGTGGTGGACCCGTGGCACTACGCCTTTTTCAAAACCCACAGGGTTTTATAGCACAAAGAGTGAATCTTAACCTTGATAAAGGCAACGATTCCTTAGGCGGTGGAGCGAATCCCAGGAAGGATTGCTGAACGTGACAAAAACCATCAAGCTGTATCAGACATGCCTGAAACAAGCTCCCGAGGGTGCAGGAAGGTGCTGAGCGAGGTCACGTTGGAAACGAGTGGCGTCTGTAAAAATAAAGGCAAAAGAGCCGCGACGTGACTGTCTCTGGTTGATACCGTTGTTTCCCCAGGAGCACAGGGTAGCGAACCTGAAGGCAGCCTGGGTGCGTCCTGGGATGGAGCAGCTGAGTAAGTGGACGGCGGGGCATGGGAGCCCGCTTCTCACCGGTGGAGTGAAAGTTTACAGGTAAGCGGGGGACAGGAGGTGGATCCAGGGGTGATGGTTGGAGCTGGAGACACCCGTCCGCACTGTGTTCCGCTTCATGGAGCACGGAGACTCACACGAGGAAGTGTTTCTACACGTGTGCCTTTGTAGCAGTTGGTATGGGTACACATGTGTGTTTCCTCGCTCTCCCTGCTGAGACGGCCTAGAAGCAACAAGCCCCTGGGAGCAGCCAGCGCACCGGGCCCCACATCTTGGCTTCTAATATTATCCTACAAAACAAGGCAAAAACCCAATCTGGGGTTCCCTGGAGAAATGACTGATTCTAGGACTGGGACAAAAAATATACGGGGTGAGCCTGGAGTGCATCCAAGGAACATGGAAGCCAGTAAAAGAGTTCCCAGGGGATGAAGTTGGAAGAATTTGAGCTAGAAAACAAAGTAGTACTGGATTTTAATCCAAAGTATAAAACAGATATCCATGAGTCCACATTGATGTAAATAAACAACTGAATAAACAAGTAAATAGATGTGAGAGAAGAGACAGCACTCCCATTCATAAGAATTCCCAGGAATCGGTGAAGAATTTCCCCTCCAGCAGGTAGAACGCATGGGCTGCACTAGTATTTCCCTGTAAAGATTACAGTCACTTTACAGTGGAGAAGCCTGAAAACACGACCTCGGCCAGGTGGTCAAGGTCACATCCGCTGGGACAGGTCGTGATGTGGTCTGAGAAACTCCCAGCCGGGAGGAGCCCAAGCAGACGTGCATCACGTGGTCCTGGACAGGCTCCTGGAACGGAGAAGGGCATCCGGGACGAGCCGAGCAAAGCTGACGGGAGCAAGGAGTTGAGTTCATAGTCGTGTCACCACCGCTTCACTAACGGCAGCAGATGCCCCGCGCACGTCCAGGCGGTCAACGGCGTGGGGGCCGGTGCGGGCACGTCCAGGGACCATCTTCACAAGCTCTCCTGTGACGTTGCTCTAAAGATAAAGCTTATTTTAAAAGGAGGGGACTCAATGTCCGTCAATAGATGAATGGATAAAGAAGATGTGCTACGTACACACCATGGGATACTACTCAGCCGTAAACAAGAATGAAGTAAAGCCATTTGCAGCAACATGGATGGACCTGGAGCTGATCCTACGAAGTGAAGTAAGTCAGACAGAGAAAGACAAATACATACGATATCACTTATATGCGGAATAAAAAATGATACAAATGAACATATTTACAAAACAAATAGACTCAGACTCAGAGAATGAATTTATGGTGGGGGGAGGTATAGGCTGGGAGTTTGGGACTGACATGTAACCACTGCTATATTTAAAACAGATAACCAAAAGACCTACTGTAGAGCACAGGGAACTCTGCTCAATACTCTGTAATAACCTAAATGGGAAAAGAATTTGAAAAAGAGTAGGTACAAGGATGATGTATGTAAAACTGAATCACCTTGCTGTACACCTGAAACTAACACAACATTGTTACTCAACTATATTCCAACATAAAATAAAAAAATGAATAAAAGGAGAAATAAAGGAAAGTAAATTAATAATGCAAAATCAGGCAGAAAAAATTAACCCGGTGTCTTCCGGTGTCTTTTTACCTTCGGGAAACGACTAGGGGTTGAGCTCCTCTCCTGGGGGTAATGGGGATGGCCCCTCCTCAGTGGAGAAGATGCAGGGGCCACACACTTATCTGTGGCGTGGGTTTTGTCACGGGCCCCAGAACTGAAAATAACGCCAGGCATATAGCAGGTGCTTGGTCATCGTTTGGTTAAAAAGAGAGTAAATACATGGAACTGAATTCCAGAATTTTTGTTATTCAAATCGCAATAGGTCTTTGTTCAAATTCAAAACATAAGTGATTTTTTTTTCCCATTGATCTGAAAAATAAACCATTTACTGAGAGGGTTGACAAATTTAGCAAATAAAAGTAGAGAATGCTCGGTTACATTTGAATGTCTGATAGTGAATCCTTTTTAGCCGTGACTCCCCCATGGTACCGGGGACACACTCACAGGGAGAGAGCTGTTGCTCATCTTAAGCTCACACTGAGTGGGGTCCCCCTGTTGCCTGGCAGACCTTCTCTGGGAGAGGCATCTCTGCCTGAAAGAGTCTTTGTTGTATAAAGATTCTGCAAACTGGAGGTTCCCGTGGTGGCGGAACCAGGAGGAACAGAAAACCAAAGCCTGACATTCCTAGAGGCAACTGCTGTTGCCTTCCTTGCCTACCAGTTCAGAAGTGAACTGAACATGGGATGTTGTGTGCCAATTAGCTTATGTGTACCGCGTGTGTGTGTAAGTGTGGGAGCCTGTGTGTACCACGTGCGTGTAAGTGCAGTTAGCTGGTGTGTACCATGTGTGTGTAAGTGCATGAGCTGGTGTGTACCATGTGTAAGTGCAAGCACTCGGGTGTGAATCAAGGAAGAGGCGGGACGCCGGCTGGAGGTCCCACGTGATGCTCTTTGCCGAGCAGCAGACCTGGAGACAGTGGGATGGGGCACCACCCAGAAGGGGAACGGGAGGTTGCATTTTGTCCGGACACAGTTCTCTGATCTGTTTTCCTTAATCCTTCCTCCCAGCCACATGCTCTTTCTTGCCTTCCCCTCCTCCCCCCGCCCCTCTTTCCTGACCACCTGTTCCCTTCCAGACTCAGGTGACATGTCTTCTCCCCAAGTGGCTTCCCCGGTCCCAAATCCGGGCTGAACGTGCCACGTTCGGCCATATGCTCTGAGCCCTGTCACTCCCGTTGGCACCAACCACTGGGGACTCTTCAGGGCCGCCTCTCGGCCGCAGGGGCCCCAGGGGTGGGGGCCACGGCGTGTGTTCGCAATTGTGGGACCAGCACCAATAGCACCTGGCATGCCTCAAGGGCTCCGTAAATATTTGTTGAACCAATGGGTTACTCATAATAACTTGGTTTTCCCTTCACATCCAGGAATAATCATGTAGAAGAACTTCGACTCTCAGACTGGTTTAATCCCAGGTAAGAACGAAAGTGTCCATGCGTGAACACACACACACACATGCGCGCACGCGAACACAATTTGGAGTGATTAGGTTTTTTCTTTTTTCCCAGTCACCAAATTATAGCCAAATGATTAACAATTCCTTCTTAGTTTTAGACTGTTTAGAGTTTGGGGCTATCGCTATCACCTATTCTTACTCTGTCCTGTGAGTTTAGCTGTGGGGTAAATTCCCCAAAGAGAGTCATTAGGTCAAAGAAGGCAGACATTTAACATTTTGCTGCAAGTTGCTAAATTTCCTGTTACTAGTTGTACCGTTTTACTGTCTTACCTACAGTGGATAAAGTATCATGAAATCTTTTATTCTTGGCAAAACTGCTGGTTAGAATATCCCAATTAAATCCACGTTTCTATAGTTATCATTGCATTTTAGTGTGTTTTAATATATCTGTCATTCATTTGTATCTAACCTTCCATGAATTCCTTTTTTCAAACGTATATTTTCTAAATGGACCTTGGTGCTCTGAATTAGATAAATCATAACCCACCATCCGTGACGCACTGTCCTCCTTGGTTTATGCAAAACCTGCTTATATTATTGATTCATTTGTTTGCTTTTGCTTATCTTCATGAAGCAAAAAGGGTAACCTTCAGTGATTCATGTCAGCTTTGTGTTGTTCCCTGTTCCTTTACCCTGCCCCCTCCCCACGCCCCTCACCTCTAAGATATGCTTTCCTTTTTAGATAGTTTTATCTACAGGTATTCTGAAAACAGTCTATTTTTGAATTTTAGCTGCTTGTAACTTTATAAAGAGGATACCACGCTTACGTAATCTCTGGGGCTTACATTTCCCCATGACACTCTCTAAGAGTCACCTAATATGGCGCTGTAACTCGTTCTGGGCAGCTGTCTAACATCCAGTGTGGAAATACACCAGCTGATTCCCCAGCTGTGCTACTCAGGGGAACCTGCATCCTTTCTGTGCTTTTGCTGTTATAATGCTGCTCACACCATTCTGTGGGCAAGAGCCTCACCTGGGTGGAAGGGGAGCCGCTGGGCTGCTGGGCATTTGCCGTCCAACCTGGAAGATGGTGTCAAATCATCGTCCAAAGCAGGTACCCCGCCCCCAATTTAAATAAAGTCTTCTTGCTTTCTGATGTTTGGTGCTGCCAGTGTAGTGGGCATAAAGTATCTCGAAATATATCACCAAAACCGAGGGACTCCTCACTTCTGAGTATTTTCTACTCCATAAAACGAGTGAGAAAACTGGCAAAAATTGCCACAATGAACTCATTCAGTACTCTGGAAATTAACCAAAGGCTTACACCAATCTGGGGAGCATTTGCTCAAGAAAAATAGCTGACTCTCAGTAAGAAAAGTGAGGTTCATGGTATTTAACTTGCCCGTGTCTGATTGCCTTTCTCCAGCTCTGCAAGGGCCTTGAGATTCTCCCTCCCTCCCCAGGGCTTATTTTTGCTCTTTTTTATTTTGTTTGTTTAATGACTTTTCTGAACTAATTTTTATAAAATCTGTATTTGTCATCTATGTTCACTGAAATCTCTGCTCAGCTAAGGAAAATCTGATTTACAGAGTTGCCATATTATTTAAGTTATTTATTTACAACAGAAAACTACCAAACATGCAAATGAACAAGACAGCAGGGCCTATAAACACGAAAAAAAGCAATTTAATAGAAACACTACCTGAAGAAGCCCAGGCATTTGACTTACTAAAGATTTATTTATTTTTATTTTTAAAAATTTATTTATTTATTCATTTATTTATTGGCTGTGTTGGGTCTTCATTGCTGCATGCAGGCTTTCTCTAGTTGTGGCAAACAGGGGCTACTCTTTGTTGCAGTGTGCAGGCTTTTCATTGCAGTGGCTTCTCTTGTTGCGGAGCATGGACTCTAGGCATGCAGGTTTCAGTAGTTGTAGCACATAGGTTCAACAGTTGTGGCTCATGGGCTCTAGAGTGCTGGCTCAGTAGCTGTGGTGCACAGGCTTAGTTGCTCCATGGCATGTGGGATCTTCCTGGAGCAGGGATCAAACCCGTGTCCCCTGCATTGGCAGGAGGATTCTTAACCACTGCACCAGCAGGGAAGCCCTTACTAAAGATTTAAATCAACTATTTTAAATATCTTCAAAGAACTAAAGGAAGCCAAAGTATGAGGACAATGTCTTATCAAAGACAATATCAATAAAGATGTAGGAATTATAAAATAAAAAAAAAGAACCAAACAGAAATTCTGGAGTTAAAAAGTGCAACGTCTGAAATAAAAAATTCACTAGAGGAGATCAACAGTAGATTTGAGCAGGCAGAAGAAAGAATCAATAATCCAAGGCGCTCAAAAAGTTCCAGTAGGATAGTGACCTAAATGAGAAGGAAATCCAAAAAAGAAGGGATATATGTGTAGGTATAGCTGATTCATTTTGCTATACAGTAAAAACTAACACAACATTGTAAAGCTACTCTACTCCAATAATAAATAAATAAATAAACAAATAAATTCCAGTAGGATAAATTCAAAGAGATCCACAACTAGATAGACCATAATCAAACTATTGAAAACCAAAAGCAAAGGAAGTCTCTTGAAAGCCCCAAAAGAGAAGTGATTCAACAGGATTAACAGATGATTTTTAGTCAGACTCCATAGAAGCCAGAGGCAGTGGGATGAAATATTTTAAATGCTGAAAGAGAAAAACCCTGTCAACTAAGAATTCTATATCAGAAAAATATATCCTTCAAAAAAGAGGGGAGAGGAGAAGAAGAAAGGAGGAGGAGGAGGAGGAGGGAATTCAAATATTCCCAGAAAGACAAAAACTGAGAAAATTTATCACTTGCAGAATTGCTGTACAGGAAATACTGAAGGAAAATCTTCAGGATGGAAAAATGGGACGCTAGAATCCACATAAAGAAATACAGACCACCAGTAAATATATAATTCAAGTAGGTAAATTTAAAAAACAAATTAAATGTATTTTTGTCTGTAATTTTCTTCTTCTCCTATCTGATTTAAAAGACAGCTACGTAAGGCAGTAATTATAAATCTGTGTCAATGGCCACAAAATGTATACAGATGTAATTAGAATTACAATAACAGAATAAATGGCAGGAGAGAAAATGGAGCTATATAGGAGCAAAGTCTTTGTATACTACAGAAATTAAGTTGGCATTAGTTAATCTACATTGTTATAAGTTAAGGTGATAATTGTAATCTCCAAGACAACTACAAAGAAGATAACTAAAACATATAGTAAAAAAAAGAAGTGTATTAAAATAGTAGTGTAGAAAATGCCTATTTCACATAATAGAAGGCACTGACAGAAGACCAGAGGAACAAAAATGAGATAAGACATGTAGAAAACAAACAGCAAAATGGTTACTGTGGTATTACACTTTGCGGATGGATTAAACAATTAAAAGGCAGAGTCTGTTAGAATGGATGAAAAAACCATTACCCAACTAAAGACAAAAGACACTTTAGATTCAAAAGACACTTTAGATTTTCAAAACCACACACAAACCTAGTTCAGGTTGAGCTAAAAAGATTGAACGTGGAAACAGTAACCAAAAGAGAGCTGGAGTGGCTATACTAATATCAAGCAAAATAGATAAAGATAAAAATTGTTGCTCTGGACAAAATATGACATTTTTTAATGATAAAAGTGTTCAATCTATCAAGAAGAAATAACAATAACATATATGTACCTAACAACAGAGTCCTAAAATACATGAAGCAAAAATGCACAGAACTGAACAGAGAAATTAATTCAACAAAAACAGTTGGGGACCGCAATACCTAACTTGCAATCATGGACAGAGAAACTAGACAGAAAATCAACAAGGAAATGGAAGGTTTGGAGAACACTGTGAACTAGACCTAAGAGATGTCTGTAGAACATCCCTCCCAACAATAGAAGGATATTCATTCTTCTCAAGTGCACATGGAACATTCTCCAGGAATGGATAAAATAAGTCTCAATAAACTCAAAAGGATTTGAATCATGCAAAGTTGTTCTCTGACCAAAATGGAATAAAATTAGAAATCAATAACGAAAAGAAATTTGGGAAATCCACAGATATGTGGACATTAAATAACACACTCCTAAATAACCAATGGGTCAAAGAGGAAACAAGGCAAATTATAAAGTATCTTGAGATTAGCGATAAAAAACACAATATACCAAAACTTACAGGATGCAGTAATAGCAGTGCTTATTGCAAAATTTATAGTTGTAAATGCCTATGTTAATAAAATGAGAAAGACCTCAAGTTCACAACCTAACTTTACACATTAAGGAAATAGAAAATGAAGAACAAATTAAACTAAAGTAAGCAGAGGAAAATGATAAAAATCAAAGACTAAGTAAATGAAATAAAAATTGAATAATAGAGAAAAATCAATTAAACCAAAATTGGTTCTTTGAAAACAACAACAAAATTGACAAACTTCTAACTAGAATAACCAAATAAAAGGAGAGAAAACTCAAATTACTAATGTCAGGAGTGAAAGAGGGGACATTACCAACAATGTTCAGAAACAATTATGATTATAAGGGAATACTATGAGCAATTATATGCTAACAAGTTAGATAACCCATATGAAATGGAGAAATTCTTTGAAAGACATAAACACTTACAGAGTCCTAGAAAGACTCAAGACGGAAAAGTTTGAATAGGTCTCTAACATGGAAAGAGATTGAATTAGTAATAAAATATTTTCCATGAAGAAGAGACCAGGACCAGATGACTTCATTGGTAAGTTCTACCAAATGTTTAAAGAAGAATTAATATTAATCCTTTGCAAACTTTTCCAGAAATTAGAAGAGAATTTATCCTAGGAGACCAATATTACCCTGATGCCAAAAGTCAGACAAAGATATCACAGGAAAGCTACAGGCCAATATCTTGTATGATATAGATGCAAAAAATTTCAACAAAAATACTAGAAAATGAAATCTGGTAACACACAACAAGGATTGCACACCATAAACTGGTGGGATTTATTCCAGAATGCAAGGTTGATTCGACATAGGCAAATCAATCATGTAATACACCATATTAATAGAATAAAATTTAAAACCACACGATCATCTCAATATACGCAGAAAATTTGCTTGACAAAATACATAATCCCTTCATAACATAAACATCCAACAAACTAGGAATGAAAAGGAACTTTCTCAACATGGTAAACCAAAAACACAGCAACAGCAACAAAAATAGGTAAAATGGACTTTATCAAAGTTAAAAACTTTTATGAATCAAAAGACACTGTCGAGAAGGTAAAAAGACAACCCACAGAATGGGGAGATATTTGAAAATTAAGTTTCTGATAAGGATCTAGTATCCAGAATATATAAAGAACTCATACAATTAAGCAACACAAAGACAAATAGCAGGGGAAAAAACAGGCAAAGGATCTGAATAGACATTTCTCCAAAGAATGTATACAAATAGCTTATAAGCACATGAAAAAAGGCTCAACATCATTAGTTGTCAGGGAAGTGCACATTGGGACTGGGGTGGAATACACGTCTTACTCTATAATGTGTAAAGATTTTAGGGTGACTAGAATCAGGAAGCTAGATCACAAAAAATATTTGTGAGGCTGTGGGGAAATTTGAACTCTTATAAACTGCTGGTGGGAATGTAAATGTGTGCAGCTGCTGTGCAAATCTTTTTAAGGCAGTTCCTTCAAAAGGTAGCCAGAGAATTATAACATGACCCAGAGATTCCACCTCTAGGTATATACCCAAGAGAATTAAAAACACATGTTCACAGAAACATTTGTGTACAAATGTCCATAGCAGTATTATTTGTAATGCTGAAAAGTGTAAACAGCTAAAATGTCCATCAATTAATGGATAAACAAAATCTATGCAAGGAATACTATTCAGCCATAAAAGGAATGAAGTACTGATTCACGCTACAAAATAGATAACCCTTGAAAACATGCTAAATGAAAGAAGTCAGACACAAACTGACTTCTTTGGTAAGATTCCTTTATATGAAATGTCCAGGATAGGCAGATCTACAAAGGCAGAAAGTAGATTAGTTGTTGCCAGAGTTTGCAGGGAGAGGGGACAGGAGAGTGATGGTAGTAGGTACCGTGGTACAGCAAAGTATTTTATTTTCTTGGGATCAACTGTAAACAGCATTGTGTTTTAAATTTCAGTTTCTTTATGTTCATTGTTAGTATATAGAAATGAGACTTTTTTTTTTAACGTGTGCTGATCTTGTATCCTGGAACCTTGCTGACTTCATTTATTAGTTCTAGGAGATTATTTGTAGATTCCTTAGCATTTTCTATGTAGACAATCAAGTCATTTGCAAATAGGGACAGAATTATTTTTTCCTTCCAGTCTGATGCCTTTATTTCCTTTTTTTGCTTTATTGCAGTGGCTACAACTTCTATTACTCTGTTGGATAAGAGTTGCTGAGAGTGGACATTCTTGCCCTGTTCCCAATCTTAGCAAGAAATCATCTAGTCTTTCACCTCTGCTGCTGTTATTGTAAAGGCACCTGCTTCACCTGCTTCTTGTTTGTTCAACAGAAAACGCCCTGATGTGATAACAGCCACAAACTGGCTGGCTCCTATTGTCTGGGAAGGCACTTTCAGTAGAGAGGTGCTGGAAAACCACTACAGAAAGAAGAACCTCACCCTGGGCTTGGCTGTCTTTGCTACTGGCAGGTAGGGGCCGACAGCCTGTGCTGTTTTTTATTTTGGAAAAATGCACACGAATGTCCATGGACCTCCCTCCTCCAAAGGGCCTCTCCTCATTCCCTGTAACCATTGTTTCTGGATGTTCTCTGCTAAATGGGCTGTGGTCATTTTCTCCTTCCTCAGCAGGGTCATTAACACCACTTGGCTGTCTTTTCACTAACGTCCGGTTAGCTCTCACCCTCTCTCTTTCCAAAGTTTGTTCCAAAACTTTAGAGGCTTCTTTCAGACTCCCTGGCCCACGACCTCCTCCTTCTGTGACCACTGCAGCTGAACTGCAGACCTGACCCCACTGCCCTCACCCCCTGGGAATTCTGCAGGGTTGACGCCTCCCACGCGGATGGCGTTTGGTGATGCTCTCCAGATGACGTTTAGGAAAGCGAGCGTCTTCCTCTGCATGTGTGTGTTTCAGGCTTGCAGATCAGTACCTGGAGCTGTTCTTGCGCTCGGCGAACAAGTACTTTATGACTGGCTACAGAGTGGTCTTCTACATCATGGTGGACACCTTCAGCAGGCTGCCCCAGCTCAAGTGGGGGCCCCTCCGACAATTCAAAGTGTTTACTGTCATGGAGGACAGCCAGCCGGATGATGTCCACCTCACGCACATGAAGAGCTTGGGCAGTCACATTGTCCAGGACATCCAGGGCGAGGTCGACTTCCTCTTCAGTATGACCGTCACCCAGATCTTCCAGAACCATGTCGGGGTGGAGGTCCTGGGCACATCTGTGGCTCAGCTCCATGGCTGGTGGTACTTTAAGAACCCCGAGAGTTTCCCCTACGAGAGGAGGCCCAAGTCAGCAGCTTGCATCCCGTTCGGACAGGGCGACTTCTATTATGATGGTGCGTTTGTGGGCGGCACGCCCCTGGAGCTCCTCAGCCTTGTGGAGGAGTACCTGAAAGGTGTCGTTCATGACCTCAGACTTGGCCTGAACAGCACCTACGAAAAATACCTCAACAAATACTTTTTCCTCCGGAAGCCCGCCAAGCTCTTATCCCCGGAATACAACTGGGATGCAGAGTTTTACCCGCCGCCCCAGGTTCAGTATGTCAAGGTGGCCCAGCAGGCCAAAAGAAGATTTTGACTCGCAGGACAGCAGGCTCCGCTGGCAGCAGTTCCTTAGAACGCGGGATGTCTTGGCAGGTTCCAGGTTTCAGAGACATAGACATTCTCGCTCATCAACAAGAGAGTTTTCTCCCTGCAATGCTGGACCATCCAACTTGGCCAGTGCAGGATAGAGAATAAAAGGATGATTATTTAGTGCTTAATACACAGTGATGTTAATATCTATATACTAACATGTTAATAACTATACGCTAATTATTTCTGGTAGATAACCCAGAAATAATTTTGGAGGCATAAAGTGAATTTTTTTAATGGAAAAAGACTTTAGTTCAGGAAAAAAAAATACACACACACACACACACACACACACACACATATACACCAAAGGGCAAAGGATCATATGAGGAAAAAAGAAACGTTCATCACTCACAAGTCCATGGGGGTGCTTCTTGTGCCTCTCAGGCTGGGGGTGTACGTTGCTGCATTTGAACACTTCACCTGTCTCACCCTGTCCAGCACATGATTGGATGTATGTGAACTAAAGATTTGCCATCAAATACATGTTTTTTATTGTTACAAAGAGAGATGTCAAGCTCATCTTTAAAAATCTATAGGCATTTTATTTTATTTTATTTTATTTTATTATTTTATTTTATTTTATTTTATTATTTTATTTTATTTTATTTTATTTTATTTTATTTTATTTTTTGAGAAGACGTGGGTCGAGCATGGAAGTGGAGGCAGACGTCTGCCAGGCGCAGTGAGGGGTGGAGAGCAGGGCTGTGTCCTCGGGCAGCTGCAGTGCAGGGAGGAGATTCGACCCTTCGTGGCGTTTCTTTTGCAAGTTTGAAAGGGCTTGAAGTGGGCAGCTCCGAGCGCCGTGCGGCTGGGATGGGGAGCCGTCCCCCATGGGGGCTTATGTGGCTAGCAGCGGTTTGTTCTAGGCAGTGAGGGACTGCAGAGTGCATGTGAGGGCTGGAGGGTCCCAAGTCACAAGAAGGCACTCTTCTTAACCTTCTTTCATGAGAAGTTTAAGTGTTATGGTGTAAATTTTGTCCCCCTCCCCAAATTCATAGGTGGAGTCCTAACCCCCAGGACCTCAGACTGTGACTGCATTTGGAGATAAGGCTTTAATGAGGTGATTAAGGTCAAACGAGGTCACCAGGGTGGGCCCTCATCCAGTAGGACCAGCAACCCTGCAAGAGAGGCGATTAGGACACAGACACACATGGAGGGAAGATGAAGTGAGGACACAAAGAAGATGGCCGTCTACACGCAGATGAGAGAGGCCTCCGGAGGTACCAACTCCTTGATCTTGGACTCCCAGCCCACAGAGCTGGGAGGAGTCCGCTTCTGTTGTTTAGGCCGCCCAGTCTGTGGCACTTTGCTGTGGTGGCCCTGGCAAACTAATACAGTAAGCGTTCCAAAAGTCGTGGCAATTGGAGCACTAAAATTGTAAGGACAGTGATGGTCACTTCAAGGCAACTGAGGTGGCCTGAGGGTCCCACGAGGTGATGATCAGACCTGGAGCGAGAACCAGTGTCCGTCCGTTGTGTTACGTCCGCCACCCCCTCCTGTGACGCCCCTCATCCTACAGATTTCCCTGAAGAACACACGCTTGTCAAGGTGTAGCTCACTCTACATTTCCTTTCTCAGTCATAGCCTTTGGCTAAGTCATGATGCTACTTTTAGTGACTCATTTGTTTTCACATGTCACAGAGTAGCCCCTGATTTAAAAAACTATGAAAGTTTCAAAACAGAGGAAACAGATATTCCATTAGTGACAATCTGTACCTCTACAACTATCAGTATCAGGCGTCCCAGGTCAGACCTGGAGAGAGGAGGGTGTGATTTAGATACTGCGCTGAAACAAACGAACAGACAGAAACCAATTTTTTTTCCTGACAATTTATGGACACGGCTAGGGGACTTACTGAGAATGGTTCTAAACTTCTACCTTGAAAAATACCATGGGATGAGTATGAAAACACTGTAAATTCCTTAATAACGTAAAGTTGTTAATATCTAGAATTTCCAGGTCCAAGAACAAACTTTGTTTAAAAGACGTGAGCAAAGAGGTCACCCCTGAATGGCCTTTCCAATTTCCATCCTTTCTAGCAAAACTGTGCTTCCCTACACAGTGGGTGCTGATTGAGTTAAATTTTTGTTTTAATTTTGCCAATTTGATAGGCAAAAATAGCATCTTTTTCTTGAAACTCTTAGGACTTTGAACCCTCTTAATTAATTAATTATTATTATTATTTTTTACAATTTATTTATTTATTGGCTGCTTTGGGTCTTTATTGCTGCACACGGGCTTTCTCTAACTGCAGTGAGAGGGGTGCAGGCCTCTCATTGCTGTGGCTTCTCTTGCTGCGGAGTACAGGCTCTAGGTGCGCAGGCTTCAGTAATTGCGGCACTCGGGCTCAGTAGTTGTGGCACACAGGCTTAGTTACTCCATGGCATGTGGGATCTTCCCCGACCAGGGATTGAACCCGTGTCCCCTGCATTGGCGGGCAGATTCTTAACCACTGCGCCACCAGGGAAGTCCTGAACCCTCTTTTAAACTATAGTTCTATCAGCCGTTTGATTCGTGTGTGTATGAATGATAGATCTCTGTCTTCTCCTTGTTTTTCTAACATTGTGTTTCTTTTCATCTTTCCATGAGTTTTGAGATATATATTCATAGACTTGTTGTAAACCTTTTGTCAAGTTTGCCAAAAATGTTAATTTCAAGTTGTCATTCGTATTCCAATTTTGTTGACGGTGATCTTAGTACCAAAGTTTGCTGTCATAATTCTACTGATGTTTGTATCCACAGTGTGAACATCTCAGCCCTCGTCATAGATATTATAGAACTTTCAAGGTTTCTTTTCATTCAGAAGTAATCAGGAATTAATTTTAAGATAATGTGCAGAGTTAGATATCTAACCGTTTTTTCCTCAAAATATCTTGGCCATTTCTCTCACACTACATGTTGAATAAATAATGCTTTTTAGATGGGCCATTTGTATAATATATTAAGTTATTATACTTACCTGTGTTCATTTCTCGAATTTATATCCAGTTTTACTGATCCTTCTTTCTGTCCGTGAACTAATGCCACACAGTTTTTTTTTTTTTAAGAACTTTTATTGAGATACAGTTAACAGACAATAAATAGCATATATTTAGAGTGTACAGTTTGGTATCCCAATCTCCCAATTCATTCCCCCCCAACCCTCCCCACTTTCCCCACTTGGTGTCCATGTGCTTGTTCTCTACATCTGTGTCTCTATTTCCGCCTTGCAAACCGGTTGATTTGTACCAT
Source organism: Hippopotamus amphibius kiboko (assembly GCF_030028045.1). Lineage (NCBI taxonomy): Eukaryota > Metazoa > Chordata > Mammalia > Artiodactyla > Hippopotamidae > Hippopotamus > Hippopotamus amphibius. Next base: position 1,989,887 of record NC_080187.1, read on the forward strand.
TTTTCTATAGTCTGCATATATGTGTTAATATACGGTATTTGTTTTTCTCTTTCTGACTCACTTCACTCTGGATGACAGTCTCTAGGTCCATCCATGTCTCTACAAATGTCCCAGTTTCGTTCCTTTTTACAGCTGAGTAATATTCCATTGTATGTATGTACCACATCTTCTTTATCCATTCATCTGTTGATGGACATTTAGGTTGCTTCCATGTCCTGGCTATTGTAAACAGTGCTGCAATGAACATTGGAGTGCATGTGTCTTTTTGAATTATCGTGTTCTCTGGGTATATGCCCAGCAGTGGGATTGCTGGGTCATATGGGAACTCTATTTTTAGTTTTGCAAGGAACCTCCATACTGTTCTCCATAGTGGCTGTGTCAATTTACATTCCCACCAACAGTGCAAGAGGGTTCCCTTTTCTCCACACCCTCTCCAGCATTTACTGTTGGTAGATTTTCTGATGATGCCCATTCTAACTGGTGTGAGGTGATACCTTATTGTCGTTTTGATTTGCATTTCTCTAATAATTAGTGATGTTGAGCAGCTTTTCATGTTCCCCTTGGCCATCTGTATGTCTTCTTTGGAGAAATGCCTATTTAGGTCTTCTGCCCATTTTTGGATTGGGTTGCTCGTTTTTTTGATATTGAGCTGGATGAACTGTTTCTATATTTTGGAGATTAATCCTTTGTTGATTCGTTTGCAAATATTTTCTCCCATTCTGAGGGTTTTCTTTTTGTCTTGCTTATAGTTTCCTTTGCTGTGCAGAAGCTTTGAAATTTCATTAGGTCCCACTTATTTATTTTTGTTTTTATTTCCATTACTCTAGGGGGTGGATCAAAAAAGATCTTGCTGTGATTTGCGTCGAAGAGTGTTCTTCCTATGTTTTCCTCCAGGAGTTTTATAGTGTCTGGCCTTACATTTAGGTCTTTAATCCATTTGGAGTTTATTTTTGTGTCTGGTGTTAGGGAGTGTTCTAATTTCATTCTTTCACATGTAGCTGTCCAGTTTTCTCAGCACCACTTACTGAAGAGGCCGTCTTTTCTCCAATGTATATCCTTGGCTCCTTTGTCATAGATTAATTGACTGTAGTTTATCTCTGGGCTTTCTATCCTGTTTCATTGATCTATATTTCTGTTTTTGTGCCAGTACCATACTGTCTTGATCACTGTAGCCTTGTAGCATAGCCTGAAGTCAGGAAGCCTGATTCCACCAATTCCGTCTTTCCTTCTCAAGATTGCTTTGGCTATTCGGGATTTTTTGCATTTCCATATAAATTGTAAAATTTCTTGTTCTAGTTCTGTGAAAAATGCCATTGGTAATTTGGTAGGGATTGCGTTGAATCTGTAAATTGCTTTGGGTGGTACGGTCATTTTCACAATGTTGATTCTTCCAATCCAGGAACATGGTATGTCCCTCCATCTGTTTGTGTCGTCTTTGATTTCTTTCATTAGTGTCTTATAGTTTTCTGAGTACAGGTTTTTTACCTCCTTGGTTAGGTTTATTCCTAGGTATTTTATTCTTTTTGTTGCAATGGTGAATGGGATTGTTTCCTTAATTTCTCTTTCTGATCTTTCATTGTTAGTGTATAGAAATGAAAGAGATTTCTTGCCACACAGTTTTTTTTTAAATAAATTTATTTATTTATTTACTTGTTTATTTATTTATTTATTTATTTATTTTATTGGCTATGTTGGGTCTTCGTTGCTGCACATGGGCTTTCTCTAGTTGCGAAGAGTGGGGGCTACTCTTCATTGTGGTGCATGGGCTTCTCATTGCAGTGGCCTCTCTTGTTGTGGAGCACGGGCCCTAGGCCTGTGGGCTTTAGTAGTTGCAGCACATGGGCTCAATAGTTGTGGCTCACGGGCTCTAGAGCACAGGCTCTACAGTTGTGGTACATGGGCTTTGTTGCTCCACGGCATGTGGGATCTTCCTGGGGCAGGGATCGAACCCGTGTCCCCTGCATTGGCAGGCGGATTCTTACCCACTGCGCCACCTAGGAAGTCCGCCACACAGTTTTAATCACTGTAGTTTCATATTATTTATGGTAGAATGGTAGATCAATTTGCATTACTCTTCTCTCTAAAATATTTCAAAACTTTTATTCCTTTACATGGATTTTAGATTCAGGTTTGCAATTTGGGGGAAATATTCCATTGGAAAGTTGATTAAATAGCTTGAACTCTTAGGTTAACTTAAGATTATTAAATATTTATGATGTTGAAAACTTTGCAGGAATATCACACATCTATTTATTCAAGTCATTTTTTTCAATGTCCCAGAGTCAGGATTTTTTTTTAAAATGTGACTTTAACATGTTCCTTCTATTTTTCTCATTGGGTTGCTGGTTCATAGGAAAGCTACTGTGCTTTTGAGCACGTGTTCACCCCCAGCTTTTGCATGAACGGCAGGTAGAGTCTGCACAAGTGGCTGGTGGAGTTACTGCCATCATGCTGGCCTCATGCGGTGGCCATGGTGGGAGCTGCACTGCTGTCTGTGTGACCTCCTGGGAGGACTTGTTCTTGCTGAGGGCTTTTCCGGGGCAGAATCTGGTCACTCCTGTCTCTGGCATTTGCAGATGGTAAGCATTGAGGCCCTGACCCAGTTTCCTAAGAGCCAGCCCTGCTGGTGGGTGGCCCCTGGCTCGCCCTGGGGGAGGTGGGGGCCTTCTATCAGGTGCCACCTTGTAGGCACCTGGAGAGGAGGGGGCGGAGTCAGGTCTCAGCTCACCTGTCATGCAGGTGCCCTGGCCTGGGTTCACCTGGCTCTTCTAGGGAGCGTGGGCTGGCACTGTGGTCACTCAGAGCCCCTCTGGCCTGGGCAGGGACGGCTGCATTGGCTCATGGAGCCCAGAGCAGGACTGTGGTGCAGGCAAGTAAGGGCAGCACCAGCCCAGCCCCTCCCAGGGTCGCCGTCCTGGAAGGACCCCGACGGTGGCTCCATCCGTGCGAGTGTGATGCTACGGTGGGAGCTCGGGGGCCATCCACCCCTCCCAACACCCAGAGTGTTTCAGGCCCGTGGGCCAGGCTGGGAGAGGCTGCGGGCTCGTAGTTGTTGGTTGGCAGGACCTGGTGACCCACAGCGAGGGAGGGGCCGGACCCTCCTCCTCGGACGGGCTTCCTGGGGTGGCCGAGGGGTTCGGAGGGCACTGGGTGAGCCGTGGTGCAAGGCGAGGGGAGGGAGGGGAGGACCGTGGGGTAGGAGGGGTCTGGCAGGAAAAGCTCAGGGGGTGGTCCCAACCTGGGATCCGGATGGGGGGTGCTGGCCTGTGGAGGGAAGAGAACAAGGTCAGGTTCTAGGGCCTCTGTCCATTCATTCTGAAGAAGACCCGTCATCGCACACGTGGTGCACGGCCACGGGCACCCCCTTGCCTCCTGCCGTCCAGTGCACATCCTGCCAGGCCTCCTGCTTGCTATGACCCAGCCCAAGACCCCAACCGCCCCTTGGCTGTCCCTCCCCTCCCTCTGCTCCTGCCACACGCCTCCCCGTAACCTCCTCCAGGCAGCCTCCCTGGCTGCACTCCCCTGCTCTAGGCTCCCCTCTTCCCTGCAGCCTTGTCTCTAATAAATTACTGGATGGACTGCAGTGGCTCCGGGTAACCGTGCAGGAGCGGAGAACGTCTGACTCACTTTACGTGCATTCTGGACTCCCAGGACAGGGCCTGGCCCTCAGGGCGCAGGGGAGAGGCCGGCGCATCCCGCTGTCTCCTCCTGGATGTGTGACCTCGGCCTTGTTTATGAACCACTCTGAGCCTCGGTGTCCACATCCGCAGGATGGAGACGGCGATCTCCATCGTGTTACAGGGGCTTCGTGAGCTCTGGCAGGTGAGGCATCCGGCACCAACCTGACCGTATTGAGCGCCCGGCGGAGGCTGGCCAGGTTTTTAGTTGCTCTTGTTTTAAGGTGGCTGTTGCTAGTTGCGGGGGGGCAGGGGACGGCTCCCCAGCTCCTCCCGGCCCTGCTCTCGGGGTTGCAGGGGAGATGGCTGGAGGGCAGCCCTCACCATCGAGGTGGAAGACAGGGCCTTCCTGCAGCTGGAAGCTGGAAACAGACTCAAGATACTGCCCCAGGCACCGGGGGTCCCCTGGCATTCTTCTGGTTGAAACGAGAGGGGCTGGTGCTCAGGGGCCGGGAACCCAGGGCTCGTCTCAGATGTGGCCCCTCCTCCTGGCAGCCCTCCTTGAAAGGGTGCGTCAGGCCTGTCCCCTTGGGCAAGGCCCCCAGAGGGTCCCCCAGTCCCGAAGCCCGGCCAGTCTTCAGGACCACGTTCCCCCTGCCCGGCACAGCCTCCCCCCCTCCACTCTGTCCCCCGGGACCCCATCTTTTCCCCAAGGCACTTCCACTTTCTAAGCCCGACCTGACTCTGTGACCTCCACATTCGTGGCTGCTCTGTCCTGCTCAGGACAGCGGGTGTGGAAGATGTCGCGCCCACAGCCCCCACCCGCACCGGGCAGCTAGCACCTAGCCAGCAGTGCCCCCAGGCTGGTGGCCTCCCTGCCTTCCTGGAAGCGGACGCGGAGGATAAGGCTGCTGTCCTCGGTGCTGACGCAGAGCAGGAGCGCAGAGCGGCCTCCCTGGAGTGCGGACCCGGCAGGTGATTGGCCGGCTCCTTCCTCCGCCCCCGCCCCGCCCCGCCCCCCGGGGGAGGACGTCTCTTCCTGCACCCGCATCCCCAGGGCCAGCCCAGGGCAAGGGCGTCCCCCCCTCCCCCGCCCCCCAGCAGGACCCAGGCCGGAGGGGCTGGGCTACTCACAGGAGCCTCGGTACTGCCTCGGAGCCCCGCTGGATGGACGCTGACATTTAGTCCTTTGCACACCCCGTCTCCTCTGGGGACAGACAAAGGGCCTTCCTTACCTGTGGTCATCCTCCTAACTGTCCGTCTCCCGGCCCCCAGCCTGCTGCCGGCTCAGGCTCTGCTGCAGGGGGACATTGGGGGCGCCCCTAACTGGGGTCCCCACCTCCTCCCAGGCTCTCGGCCCCCTGGGCTTGGGAGGGTCACGCAGCCAGGGGAGGGGGCTGGCTCACGGGGTCCGGGATGGGGCTGGAGGGGCTGGAGGGCCGGAGTGAGGAACTGGGGGCCCCCAGCCTCCCAGAGAGGGTTGGACCCAGTCTGTTCTTGGCTGGCAGCTTCAGGTCTCAGGGTGGGGGACCCGGGCCTGGCTGTCCCCAGTCACCTGGGCTCCAAGCATACAGCAAGCCTTAGGCGCCCCACCTCGTGCCCCTGCCCTGGGGGCTTCAGTTTCTCAGCTGGGGAGAGGGTGGGCTGTGTGCCGACGGACGCGGGGACTGCCAGGGCCGCAGCATGGCACCTGTGCCGCGACTGTCGACCAGGCCGTGGGTGTGTCATTGCAACTGGCACAGCTCATGGCCCCTGTGATCGTCCCGACTGACCGGCCAGAGCTGGAAGTGCAGCCCCACCCAGGGCTCGCCAGCCTCTGGGGCAGGAAGGGTGTGGGCAGCCCAGGAGGGGGCAGCTGTGTGTGTCCTTCCTGCTGGCCCCTCCTCGTAAAGCTTCAGAGGCTCTGAAGTTCAGCCTTCGACCTCACAGGGCAGGGCCTTGGGCCCCCAGCTCATGCCACGTGTTCCTCTGGTTCTGACCACTGGTCCGTCCCTTGGGAGGCCCTGAGAGCTGCAGGGAGCACCCTTACGTCCAGAACAAGACGCACTCCATGTCCTTGTCCCGGGTCCACAGGGAGTGGAGAGCGAGCCTCAGGGGGTCTTCCAGGGAAACCAGGTGTGTGTGGCTGGCGGCCAGCTGGACGGTCAGCCAGCATCCCCCCACCTGCAGGGGTGCAGGCACAGGGGCGGGTGAGGGTCCGGGGCCACGTAGCCCCCAGAGCCCCCAGACATGGCTCTTGGGGCCCAGCATCAGCGCCGAGTGCTGTCGGGAAGGTCACGGACCCCCAGTGGTGCCTGCCCGTGGGCCCCAGCCTGGGGAGGAGTGGTCTACCTCCTCGCCGCCGTCTCACCCTCTCCTAGACTTCCTTCAGCTTCTCCTGTATCTGGTCCAGGCACCGTCCACCATGGGCTCCACACGCACTGGCTGAGTCCAGGGAGGGAGAGGGACGCCTTGGAACTGCGCCAGCCCAGCACGGCGATGGGTGGGGGGCAGGCGGGGTCAGATGGGCAGGAGCAACTCTGAGCCCCTCCTCACCCCCAGGGCCGACCCCTCCTGTTGTCCCAGCAGTGACACCGCCAGTGCTCGGCCAGGCCCCCGGGGCCCCTCTCCTCGGCGCCTGAGCGCCGGCCTCTGCGGCTGGACCGCAGCTTTGCCTGGAGGCACAGGAGAGTGTGGACTCTGCTCCCGCCTGGGGGATGGACACACCGCTCCCTTCCTATCCTGCCCCTCTCCTGCCCAACTGCCCCGAGCGCCACCTCCACATGACACTTGTATCCACGTCCTCGTCCCAGGGCTGAGCTGCAAGGTTACCTTCCGGGCGTCAAACCTGGCTACACCGGCACTTCTCCTGGAGTCTTCTGGGCCCCAGCCAGGCCCAGGCCGAGGGTCAGCTGAAGGAGGGGCCCTCTCTCCAGGGCCATGACCGCAGGGCCCCAGAGGGAGGAGAGGCAGGGCAGCCAGTGTCCTTTCTTTTTGTCCGTCCTCCAGGGACCACTTGCTGCCTTCCCAGCTGTCCCAGCCAGACTCCCAGAAAATTCCAGAATCATCCCCACAGGGATGACGGCTGCTGTGCTACAAGCCTGTGTTTATAGGAGTAAAGGATGTCATTTGGCCTGGCGCTGAGGCTGTTGGGGCAGTTTGACCACATTGCTCCATCCTGGGAGCCTGTGGGAGGGGTGTCCGCTCATCCCTGGGGCCCAGCTGCCCCCTCCGGGCCTGCGCACCTCCTGGGGGCATCTGTCCATCCATCCTCCACAGCCAGAGAGGCAAGGACACCCTCCCCCTCCCCTCCTGCTGCCCTGGGGGCTGTGGTGGGCGTGGATGCCCCGGGTGCACTCAGCACACCGGCTCCTGTTGGTCCCTGTTTTCTGCCAGCACCTCTCACCCACCCCTCCTCAGCCCCCTTGTGGCGTCAGGCCATGTGCCGTTGGCCTGGTCCTGTGCGTGCCCGGCCTGCGGGATCTGGCTCAGCCTCTGACGTGCTCTGCTGGCCTCTAAACAGGAAGCGGCAGCCAAGACTTAAATCCTTTTCAAAAACAGTTGAAAAATATCTACAAGCTGAAAATTTAAAGAATTCTGCTGAAACAGCGCAAGCAGAAGGGCCTCTCTGAAGGACACAGGGGTGGGGGGCCTCCGGGCTGGAACCAGCTAGATCTGGAAAGCAGGAGGAATAAGGGCTTTCATCCCAGTGCGGATGGGCAGGGGTGCTCCCCAGACCCCCTCCCTCTCCCTCCCTCCCCATCCCCGCCCCATCTGTCCCTGATCACACAAGTCAGTGGCCCCAGTGTGTCTTCTCTGAGCTCTGGGCCTGCTTGGCGTCCATCCTGAGGGCGCCCTTTCCTGCGGCCACCACCTCTTTTGCCCGGGAGCCCCTGGGATGGGTGGCCACGCCCACGGGGCAGGCATGCTGGCTGTCACCATCATCACGCCCACCTGTGTCTGAGGGCCAGGTGCCATCAGCCTTGCCTTTCTGAGATCCACCATCACCCATGGACCAAGGGAGACCAGCTCCCGGCAGCCTGCCCGCAGAGAGGTCACTAGAGCCCCTCGCCGAGGGAGTGTCCCCCCTGGCAGCCAGGGAGGGCTCTGGGATCTCAGATGACAGCCCCCTCCCCACCTCGGGGCCTTCCCCAGCACTGGGAGGGGTCCAGAGGCTGAGTGTCTTGGGTGTGGGCCCTGGAGAGGGCGCTGGTGTGGCGCCCGGGCACGGCTGCTTGATTCTGAGCTGGGCTCTTCCCGCATCGCTCACATGTGGTGGTCACCGTGCTCGTCTGGCCTCAGCGGACCTGGGGCCGTCACGAGGCTAACATGTCAGAGAGTAGGTCAGAAAGTGCTGGTTGACACGTCTAGTGCATGTGGGGCTGGAGAGCGAGCATGTCCGCACGGCAGGTGACTGACACAGGATGCAACCAGATTCACCTGTAAAAGGTGGAGGGGCTCTGAGTCTTCAGGTAAAAACAGGTAATAGCAGGATGATTGATCCCTGGGGTGAAATTCCCACCAAGGTTTTTGTCCAGTTTGGGCCAATTAATCCCAGGGTGCAGTCAGGTAATAAGGGACCTCGGATGCCACCGAGCGGCTGTCCTGGGGACAAGCAGGAGAGTCCTCCTTTTTAAAAAATTTTTTTATAAATTTATTTATTTATTTATTTTTGGCTGGGTTGGGTCTTCGTTGCTGTGCGCGGGCTTTCTCTCTAGCTGCAACGAGTGAGGGGCTACTCTTCATTGCAGTGCACTGGCTTCTCAGTGTGGTGGCTTCTCTTGTTGCAGAGCACAGGCTCTAGGTGCACAGGCTCAGTAGTTGTGGCACAAGGGCTCAGTTGCTGCGCGGCATGTGGGATCTTCCTGGACCAGGGCTCGAACCCGTGTCCCCTGCATTGGTAGGTGGATGCTTAACCACTGCGCCCCCAGGGAAGCCCTGAGTCCTCCTTCCTGAGGCAGATGTTTATAGGACTTAAATTCTTCCGGATTCAAAGTAAGAAAACCCTCAGGAGCCACGTGTCTTTAGGTTCAAAGGCATCAGTGCGGTCTCGTGAATCTCAGTGTCCTGTGGGTGTCCGCTTGCTTCTAGGACGTCACTGATCTCGTTCTCTTTGATAGGGATGACAGGGAGATTGCGAAAACCTTGGGGATGGATCCATCCTGGTGAGTGACTCGCTGGTGAGCCCAGTGCCCTGCAGCCCCTGAAGCTTGGGGAGGAGGCAGCCCCCCGTGTAGGGGGGTTCAGAAGCTGCAGCGTTTAAGGCACAAGAGACCTCAATGTTCTTAAGACAGTGAGTCATGAAAAGTAGTACTACAGGGTTGTCTGTAGGAGTATGGCTCACGGGGCATGGGCATTCTGGAGTGGGAGGGGTGTTCCTCCATCACAGCCCACCCCCCCATCCCCTGCAGGCCGGGAAGCTAAGTTGTGAGATTTCTATGGGAGCAGTTTTGGTAACTAGGCAGCAAGAGGACAGTAACAAAGTCCAGAATCTCCAAAGTGCTACATGCTGGGCCGTGATTTGGAGAAACAGGGCTCCTTCCTATGAGGGACCCATGGAGAGAGACAAGGAGGGGCCACTGTTTGCTGGGAGCCCTGCCTGAACACAGAGGGGCCGGCCAAGGTGGCACTGCGCTTGGGAGGATGCCAGGGTCTGAGTGAGCCATATATTGCACACAAATTAGGAGGCTTCAGCATAGTTTTAGGGATGCCCTGGTCCAGATGACTGCAGGTCAATGGGTGTATTTGTGTGGGTCTATTTCTGGGTTCTCTACTCTGTTCAAATGATTTATGGTTCTTCTGCAAATACCACAAAGTCTTGATTACTGTAGCTATAAGAGATTTGAAATTTAATAGACTGGTTCTTCCCATTTATCCTTTTAATTTTAGCTATTCTGCATTCTATTTCCTTTGCCTTTCCCTGTAAATCTTGGCATAATCGTGTCTGTGTCTACAAAAAAGCTTGCTGGGATTTGGATAGGAATTGCATTAAACCTGCATACCAGTTTGAGGAGAATTGACATCTTTGTTCAATCTTTCAGTCCGTGAACAGGGTGTCTCCATTGATTTAGACCTTCCTTAACTTCTTTTTATCAGCACTGCATCATTTTCAGCCTTCAGATCCTGTACGTTTCATTAGATTTACATCTGCAACTACTCCACTTTTTTTGGAGTGATTATAAATGGTACTGTATTTTTAATTTTGGTGTCCACATGTCCATTGCTAGTAGGTAGAGATGCAATTGATTTTTGTATGTTTATCTCGTATCCTGCCACCTTGTGAACTCACTTATTGGTTCTAGGAGGTTTTTGTTTTTGTTCTTAGATTCCTTGAGATTTTCTATGTAAACAATCATGTCATCTGTAGATAGAGGTACTTTTATTTCTTCCTTTCACGTCTGAATGGCTTTTATTGCTTTTTCTTGCCTTACTGCAATGGCTAGAACTTCTTGCACTAAGATGAGTAAGAGGGGTGAGAGGAACACTATTCCCATGTTCTCGATCATTTGTCATTCATCACTGATGAAAGGGTCACCATTCTCCCTCAAGTGCAACGTTAATTCTAAATTTTAGTACATGCCATTGTCAAGTTGAAAAAAATCCCTCTATTCCTATTTTTCTGTCTTTGAAAAATCATGAGTGGTTGTTAAATTTTGTCAAATGTTTTTCTTGCATCACTGGCATAAAACCTACTTGGTTATAGTGTATAATTCTTTTTGTATATTGCTGAAATCTATTTGCTAATATTTTGTTAAGGATTGTTGATTCTATATTGATGAAAAACATTAATCTGTAGTTTTTCTTTTTTTTTTTTAAAGTCGTTGTATGGTTTTGGTATCCATTTTGCCAATATACCAATATTTGGTATACCAAATTCCAATAATATTTTGTAATATTAGCTTCATAAAATGAAGGGAAGTACTTCCTACTCTTCTATTTTCTGCAAGAGATTGTGTAGCATTCATGGTAATTCTTTAAACATTTGGTACAATTCTTCTGTGAAATAATCTAGGCCTGGAAATGTCTTTTGGGGAGTTCTAAAACTGGGAATTCAATTTTTTTAAATATTTGTAGGGCTATTCAAATTATCTAGCTCATATTGGATGAGTCTCGGTAGTATGTACTTTTAAAAGGAGTTGGTCCATTTCATCTAAGTTGTCAAATTACTGCATAGAGTCATTTATAGAATTCCCTTATTATCTTTTTGATGTCTGTAGGGTCTGTAGTGACAGCCCCTCTTTCATTCCTGATATTAGGATTTTGTGTCTTCTCTCTTTTTTGCTTTGTCAGTCATGTTAGAGGTTTCCTTTCCAATGTTTATGCCCGTCTGTCTGTCTGTCTTTCTTTCTTTCTTTCTTTCTTTCTTTCTTTCTTTCTTTTTCTTTCTTTCCTTCCTTCCTTCCTTCCTTCCTTCCTTCCTTCCTTCCTTTCTTTCTTTCTTTCTTTCTTTCTTTCTTTCTTTCTTTCTTTCTTTCTTTCTTTCTCTCTTCCTTCCTTCCTTCCTTCCTTCCTTCCTTCCTTCCTTCCTTCCTTCCTTCCTTTCTTCCTTTCTCTCTCTCTCTCTTCCTTCCTTCCTTCCTTGGCCATGCCACGCCACTTGTGGGATCTTAGTTTCCCTGACTAGGGATTGAACCTACACCCCCTGCAGTGGAAGAGTGGAGTCTTAACCACTGGACCACCAAGGAAGTCCCCCCCACCCTTTTTATTGTTTGTTTGTTTGTTTGTTTTTTGTCTTACTGCACTAAGACTTTCAGTATGATGCTGAGTAGAAATGCTGGGAGAGGCAACCTTGCCTTGCTCTCAATTTTAGGGGAAGGCATTCAGTTTCTCACCATTAAGTATGATGTTAGCTGGTTAAAAACCTTTTTTTTAAAATTACCAATTTAAGGACATTCCCTTCTATTTCTAGGCAGGATTGTACTTTCTGGCTCCATCGTAGTTGAGTGACAACTCTGGCTGACAGGTTGAGAAGGGAGGTGGCATGTGTACCTTCCAGGATAGGGCACTGGGTGGACGGTTCAACCCTCTGGATGTCCATGTTTCCCCTCTGACATGGTGACCAGCAACCTCGTGGGTGGTGGCTGTTGCATCCTTGAGTGACCATGAGGCGCAGACACTCCTGCCAACCTGCAAAGGAGACTTCTCACATACAAGAAATAAATCTTTGATGTTTTGAGCCACTGAGACTTTAGGGTTGTTTGTGAATGCAGCAAAGCCAGCTTTTGTTGAATGACCCTCCTGATGTGTAAAGAATTTGCCTCATGAATGGGATATGATGTTTTTGCAATACTTATTTTAAAATCAATTAACAGTGCTTATATGGGTGTTCCTCCCTTAATCTGTTAACAAATATATATTTTCTAATGTGGAAACATCCTTGATTTTCTGGCTTAAATCATGATATGCTGAGTACATTGTTGGATTCAACCTGCTGATAAATTATTTGGGTATTTGTGTCTTTATTCCAAAAGGTGAAGGCTCTGCTCTTTTTTCATCTCCTGTATCATCCCGTCCAGGTTGGTGTTAGAGGACAGTCCAGACTCCCCATCTCTCTGTGCCCTGGAGCAGAGTGTGTGAGCCAGGGTCCATCTCACCCATAGACCGAGACGGTCCGGAACTATTCTTTATTTTCTAGAGTTCTCGTTCTTTCAAAGTTTTCTCTTTTAGCCAATATTAGTATTTGATATTTTTCTAGAAATGTATCCACTTTACCTATATTTTCAAAACTTTAATATTATACATAAATTGTTATTATATGTAACTATACGTATATCAATATGTGTGTATATTATGTTATATGTAAATTGTTCTTATTATTTAAAAATCCCCATATCTGTTGCTATAGACCCTTTTTCCATTTGTGATGCTCAAAAGAGCTTGCAGAACAAGTCTCCTCCAACTGTGACCTCTTTTGTTCAGCTCCTCTATCCAGGGAAAATCTATTTCATTTTAGCACAGAAAAGATCAATGGGTTTTTGGCGTGTGAAGTTTGATATCAACCGTCTTACTAGCAGCGATTACCTTTATGTTTGTGAAAGAGGGCCGTGAGGGTCATGGGGCTGCAGTTGTACAAAAGGGCAGAATGTGACCCGCAAGCAACTTGCTCAGGTTTCTATACCAATATCTATTAGACTAAACGACAGCAATTTTCCATCTCCTGTCCTTTGTGGAGTTTGGGTGTTGGCTAAACACGTGAAGTTAACTGGCAGATAACTCTGTGGCATCCCTACCTGTTTCCTGAAAGTTTAAAAGAGCCACGGACGATGATGTGGGCCGGACCCCAGGTGTGATGGAGCCTGTGCGGCAGATGCCCTGGATCCGGGGCCTGCTGTCCGCCTCTGAGCACCCCGTCCTCCACCGCCCGGGCCCCCAGCCCACAAACATCAGCAGGAAAGACTCAGACAGGAGCACGCACTGGTTTATGCCTTTATTGCTGAAGGAGGAGTGGCCCCCAGCGGGAGACCCCAGGCGGGGCCCAGAGGGGCCCGGGTCCCAGGAGAGATGACTTTGGTCCTGGTCCCTCCTGATCCCACTGATAGGGGAGGTGGGGGTGACGTTGTCTATCCCCAGAGGGGCCAAGGCTCCGGGCCCTGAAATGGACATAGGGCTCCCCAGTGATTCCTGGGGACTCTGCTGGAGCCTCGCCAGCCCCTGCCCAGCTGGGGGTGCAGGATGGCTCCTCCTTGGGAGAGGGACCCCTGCCTCCCGCCTCAGGTGGAGTGGCCATCACCGGTGCCCACTTCCTGGGCCTCCATCTGGGCCCTCGGCCCTGCCCAGAAGGAGCAGAGGGAGGTCAGTGGTGAGCAAGGCCAGGACACCCCAAGAGAGTGGGCATGCATCCAGCCGGCTCTGCAGTCACCAGGAGAGACCCCAGCTTCCAGTCATTCCCGCAGGGGGCCCCCAGGGCCTAATGGGGGTAGCCCGGGCCCCACCAAGACCCCCACCCCACCCCTACCTCGTGCATGTGCCCAGGACATGGGGCAGAGCAGTGCGTTACCCCGGAGGCGATGGCAGGAGCTCACCTAGATGTGGCACTGCTCTGTGGGGGAGGGAGGGCCATGGGGGAGGGTCAGGTCGGGACTGGACACTCCCAGGGGACAGAGGGGCCTGGCTGGGGGTGAGGAGGGGGCCCACCTCGGGGGTTCTGCACCCCCACCCCTTCCTCCCGGGAGGCCTGGGGAGAATGGGGGCCACCATGGGAGGAAGTCGTCCGGGGCTGAAGGCTTTCTGCCCCGGGGAGCGCAGGCGGAGCCTGGGTGCTCACCTTCCAGCTGAGCTGGGGTGAAGAAGAGCCGGATGAGCAGGAGCAGAGGCTTGAGGGCTCTGTTGCATTTCTCCATGACCTTGTTGTCCACCTTCAGGGTCCTGGCTGTGGGGGCAGGGGTCAGTCCCTGGGCCCCACCCCCACCCTGAGAGTTTGGGGACCCTGAGGGGCCCACTCAGGAGGGAGAGCAGCTGGGGTCAGCAGAGCTTAGTCTGGCCCACTTCCCAGGGTGGTCTGCAGGGCTCAGCCCCCTGCCCTCCGCCCGCAGCCCAGTCCCCTCCTCTTCCTCCCAGGGCATCGAGGGGTGGGGAGGTGGTTGTGGGGGGGCGGTCTGCAGGGTCATAGAGGAAAGGCACCTCCCCAGCGGCTGCCTGGGTCTCCTCCTCCCCCACCCCCGGCTGACTTATGACCAGAAGCCTCCACGGCCCGCCGGCCACGGCCACCTCCGGGGCCCTGGGTATGCCCAATGGCACTTCTTCTGTGACAATGAAAATGTCGCCCACATTTGTTTTCAGGTTGTTATAGTTGAAAGATGTCTTTGTATCTGAGCTCTCATTTGGTGAAATAATTGAAACTCCCTGGTAACAAAGGCTGTTGGCTCCATCGAGGTGGCCACAGCCGTCACAGTGCTTGCAGCCTGCCTGCCCCTCAGCCTGCATGTCTGTCCCCTGTCCCCAGTCACCCACAGGCCCACAGGATGCCGGGCCCTGTATGCGGCCACCCTCTCCCGACAGGGCAAGGGGACCCCTCACGCCTCCTCCTCCTCCTGCGGTAACAAGCCCCACCCCCTGCCCCCTGCTCCCCGCTTCGCAGTGAGGTCCCCACGAAGCAGGGGTGAAGCAGGGGTGGGGCGTGTACCCAGGCACTGGCAGGCCAGGTTGTCCTCGGGGTGGGCGGTGTTTTCCATGCAGAAGAGCAGGAAGTTTTCATAGTCAGTGTCCAGCACGGAGATCTTGTTCTCGCCCAGGGCTGGAAGAGGGACCCAGACGGGGCGTGAGTAAGTTCCAGCAGGACGGGGAGGGATGGTCAGCCACCACCTGGCGAGGACTGGGCGGGGAGCGCCTCCTGCACCCCCCACCCGACATGGGGTGGCCCCTTCCCCAGAGCCACCCCCAGGCACACGTGGCCTGGGAAGCCCTCGATGTCAACTACAGGTCCACCAGAGACATCCCGCCACGTCCTGGACTCGGGAACACCTACCACTCAATCCAAGATGCTCCACCCCCCACACCCCGGACCCAGAGTGGTCAGGAAAGGGGTCTGTCACACCGATCTTGGGTGAGACTGGGCAGCCCTGAGCTGTTGGAGCCGGGGCAGTGGGGGTGGGGCTCGCCCTGACCGAGGCCAGCGGGCGCCAGCGGCTGCACCGCAGTGTCCGGAGCTTTGGGGCAGCGCCTGCGTCCAGACCCAGTGAGGGCAGGTGGCTCTGGAGCCCCAGGGGCGGGCGCCCTTGCGTCGGTCAGTGCTTGTCCAACGCAGTCTCTGGTCAGAGGGAGGCCCCGGGTGGCCCAGGCTGCCCCCTACCCCCCCCGCCCCCCCATGGCGCTCTCTCATCTTGGATTTAGTGAGGAATGAGTAAACGAGTGATGAGAGAAGGAGCCCGTCTCCAGGAGAGGGAGGAACCCCAGTGGGCCAGGGGCTGGGGGCACCCCGACCACTGGCAGTGGCTCTCAGCTCCGCCTGGGCGGGCACAGATGCTTCCTGAGCTCACCCTCAGGTGCCCAAGCTCCCGCCCAGCAGAGAGAGCTTGGGGAGTCACCTTGGGGAGTTGGAACAGCCCAGCAGGGACCTGCCCGTGGCCACCGGCCCCACAGCCCCAGGCAGGGGGCAGGGAGGGCAGTGAAGCGGATGTCACGACAGCGTCACTCATCACCACCGGCCCTTGGGCATCCTCGGGCCCGACGCCAGCCCCCGCACCTGCCCAGAGCCCCCCGGGGTGGTGGGCCTCCTGCCGCAGACCCGGGACGTACAGTTGATCTTGAACACGGCAGGGATCTCGGTTTTTTCCGCGAGGATCTTCTCCTGAGCACACCTGTCCTTCTCCCTGGAAGGTAGGCGTTTCCTGAGCCGTGCACAGATCGCTGTAATCAGGTCAAACCTTGGGCCGGGGGCGGAAGCCGGCCCCAGGAGGGGCCCGAGTGGAGGGGGCATCGGGGCCCAGCTGGTCACTTGGGCCTCGGCTGCACTCACAGGTGACTGGGTTGAATGGGCCACGAGAGGTCAGGTGGAGTCAGGGAGAAAAGAGCCGGGAGCGCCCTGGCCCCGCGGTCAGGGGCAATGACCTGCACCTGCAGGCAATCCGGGGGTTTGGGTCCCTGTCTCTGCCCCCGACACCCACCCAGCTCTCTCCTGCACCCCCACTCTGAGGGCAGAGGAGCTCGTGGTGGAACTGCCCAGACCCCGAGGACCCGGGCCTGCAGGGGCCTCTCCCCACACGGACCCCGGGGTTACTCTGTGTGGCCGCCTGTTGCTCCACAGCCCTGGGCGAGGCTCTGAGGGGACAGGGACCTCCGAGCCTTGTTTCCCACCTGTGGGGCCCCGCTCCCACCCACAGTGCAGCCAGGTCCCAGCAGGAGCCCTGCCCACTGCCCGCCCCCACTGGCCTGCAGCCCTGGGGTGGGGGGGGGGTGCCCTGGGGAGGGGACACCCACCGTTTCTGCAAGATGATCTCCAGGCCGCCCTCGGGGGTGGGCTTCAGCTCCTCCACATTCACTCTCAGGGGGGCGTTCTCAGCCTCCAGCAGGGAGACGTTGCTGGCCGCCATGGCCATGGAGTGCCACGTCCCGGCCACCTGGGGAGGGGCCTTGAGCTGCATTCCGGGGGCAGGAATGGGACCCCAGCCCCACAGGGGGCTCTCCATCCCACCTTGACCTTGGCCAGCCCTGAGACCCTCCTCCCACCCCTGCACCTTGAGGAAAGTTCCCCTAAGCTCACTATGAACCCAAAGAAGGACCTGGATGAGCCCACCACACAAGTGGGAATGTTTGGATCTTGGGGACATATGGCTGGAGGTGGGGAAAGGTTGGGGAGCAGAGCGACCCTATTAGGGGCTGAAATGTGTCCCCTTAACCCCCAGAGCCTCAGAACATGACTCTTTGTAGACAGGGTCTTTAAAGAGATGACAAAGGCAAAATGAGGTCTTTAGGGTGGGCCCTGACCCAGCATGACTGGTGACCTTGTAGGAAGAGGAAATTGGATGACCAGGTAAGGACACAGGGAGAAGACAGCCATCCACACTCCCAGGAGAGCAGCCTCAGGAGAAACCAGCACTGCCAACACCTTGATCTCAGACTCGCAGCCTCCAGATGCAAGACGATAACTGTCTTGCTTAGGTGGCCCTATTGGGGGTTTTGTTAGGGCGGCCCCAGCAGGCTAATGTGGACCCCAGACAGCACAGCCTCCTCTCCTCCCCTTGGCCTCCTGAGGCCCCAGCTCTCCTGCCCACCCTGCAGCTCACCACCACCCGGCCCTCCTCGAAACTTTTGGACGTCCAGGTCCTCCATGGTCTGGATGACGTTGATGGCCTGGGTGCCACACGTGAGGCCCAGGCCCAGGGCGAGCAGGGGGCACTTCATGGCTGCAGCCGTGGCTGCACTTCTGGGCTCTGGAGGCAGAGGAGGCCACGGCAGGGGGCTCAGGGCCTCATACAGGAGGAAGGCCGGCCGGCTGGCCAGCCCGTGCTGGGTCGCCTGCCATGCAGTTCCCTGAATCCCCCGTGACTCATCCTCAGGCCCTCGGGTGGCTTCCTCAGCTGGGACGATAGGAGGCCTTCTTCCCCCTGAGTCCCAGCAGGAAGGTCCCCTGTGTCCCCGAGCCTGGAAGGTTCCTGTTGGTCCCAGACGGGAAGGGTCTGGGCTGCGGGTCCAGGCTGGCCGCCAGCATCAGGAACACTTCCTGGGTTGGGCTCTTGGTCAAGGACAGGTTGAGCCAGCACTGAGGACAGCTGTGTCCTGGAGGGCGGGCCCATGAGTCAGGCAGTGGCTGGAGAGCCCCATGCCAGCCAGGACCCTGGGACATGCGCCAGGGGGTGGCCGGCTGCCCTGCACGAGGTGCTCCCATCACCCACATCCCTCACCCCTCACCCCTCTCCCGCGGGCTTCCCTTCCCGGGACCCCATGACTCCCAGGGCCACCCACCCTGTCCCGCTGGGCACGGCTTCCCGACAGGCGGTGGTCCTGCCGGGCTCTCCCTGCGTCTGGTACTCTCCTGCCGCGGGCATCTGCTCCCTGGTCACCCCACCCCCTGCAGGCCCGGGCGAGGGTGGCGTGGGTTCAGGTAGAGCTCCGAGCGTGGGCCTGGCCTGCAGTGAGGGCTCTGCAAGTGTCTGCTGCCCAGTTAGGGTAACACAAGGACAGCAATACTCATAAGAACCCTCAGGGCCACGCAGGCGGGGAGGGGACCTGCCCTTTGTGGTGGGGGCCTGGCGGCAGCACCGTGGGCCCCACGTCGGTACGTGTGATAGAAACATCCACAGTATCCGAACCTTCAATCTACCAAATCTCACATTTTAAGTTTCCTAGGGCACTTCCTTCCTCACCACTCAAGGCTGCAGCAAGCCGCCTTCAGCACCTCGGGAGGGGCAGGGGCGTGGCGCTGGGCACGTCCCTACGGCTGGAGGGGAATCGAGCGCAGAAGACTCTGTCTCCCTGAATCCTCGTTGGTGTCAACACCCCTGGGGCTGTGTGTGCCCTGTGCCCCACGCGAAAGGGGTGCAAAGGCCATCCACTGACATTGCAAGAGGTTAACCTGCTCATCTCCGGGGGTGGGCGTGGACCTTGGGGTGGGGGATGGGAGCAAGGTGGCGGTATCTCCCGATGGTGTGGGCCTTGGAGGATCTGCGCCTGTCCCCCCCGGATGTGCAGGGTCTTCCCAGGTGGCCACTGTCATCACAGCATCTTGGGAGGCTAAGGGGGCTCCTAGACTAGCTCTGGTTTGCTATCTGGCCTCTGGTTTCTTTCCTGCAGCAGCCATTGTTTACTGTGCCAGGAAAGAGCCCACGCACTGGAGAGACTGCAGACCCCAGGCTGCCCCCAGACGCCTCTTTCCCAGGGCGGGGGCTGGGGAAGAAGGAGGAGGCCCCAGTCCTCCCCCTGATCTGTAGCATCTCTTTTAATTCTGCAACAATCCTCTAAGCTTAGAGTCCCCAGTTTCTGTTTCGCAGTGAACACAGGCAGTGATGGGGTGGGATGGTGTCGCCCCAGAACTCACGTCCACACAGAACCTCAGGATGGGACCTTATTTGGAAACAGGGTCTTTACAGATGTAAGTAGTTCAGATGAGGCATGCTGGAACAGGGGCTAATCTACTGTCTGGTGTCCTTGTAAGAGAAAACAGGGACACGGAGGGGACGGAGGGAGAAGGCACGTGAACAAAGAGGCAAAGATTGGCGTGAGGCTTCCCTAAGACTGGGATGCACAGACTGCAGCGTCACCAGGAGCTGGAGGAGGCTGAAGGAAGGTGTACTTTAAACGCCCTTTAACTGCAAAGAATTACACAGAATGTTAACAGTGGTTTCCCTGGGTGGTGAGATTATTTATAATTGTTTGTCTTTCATGTATTACTTTTATGAATGAGAAAGTAGGTGTTATTTAAATCAAAATTGACCACCCACTTCCCTTGGATCCACAGGCAGGACCAGCTCTGGGCACGGGATGGGGACAATTTGGCTGAACCCGTGCTTATTCTGTTCCTGGAGAGTTTCCTCTTTGGTAACAGGGGGATGGTCTGTGGGGTCCTTTCTGGGCCATAAGGCTTCTGCACCCCAGGCAGTTCAGGTTAGAGCCTGACTTGATAGACATCCTGTTCCTTGGCTCACTGAAGTATCACATCTTTTTGGAGAGGAAAGTGTGCGAACGCCAAGGGGTTGGGGGAAGGCGGTGTTGCCAAAGTGGAGCTTGGGACCTCCTGCAGGTGGCGCCCGGGGAGGGAGAGCGGAGTGGTGAAGGCACGGCCTGGGCTGTGGATCTCTCTTCCGCTGACCGCCTGTGTGACCTCCGGGGTTCTGTGTCTTCAGGTGAAAAATGGGGATCGTGGTAGTCCCTGCCTCCGAGGGTTGCTGAGGCTTGAAACAGATAACGTGGGTAAGGTATTGAAAACAGTACTCTGGCGGTAATCAGATTGCAATATATAAATGTATCAGACCGTGTTGTACCCCTTCAACTTATACAATGTTATATGTCAATTACATGTCAAGCAAAAAATGAAAGCAAACAGACAGTGCCTGACACCTGGTAGTCAGCAAATCCCTACCCCTCTCTGCCTCACCCTCACGGGAGCCTGCAACAGGAGCTTGGCCCTGCGACGCCCAGACTGTGAACTTCTGGCTTCAGATGGGAGAGGGTACACTTCTGTAGTTAGAAGTCCCCCACTCAGTGGGTGGCCACCAGGACACCAGCACAGGTGGCTTGGACCCAGGTGTCAGATGCTCTGCTCTCAGAACTGGGACACACAGGGCAGAGGGAAGTCAGCCAGGGAGAAATGAGTACCGTTTCCTGGTGAGCTTGGGAAATCGAGATCCTGCCAGCTGCAGGGCATCCGGGCTGCAGGTTCTCCTGTGTTCCTGTGAACCGTGACCGCAAAGCAGGCCCTTCAGGGCACAGCTATTCATAACTTCCAGGAACCTTCAGGGTCTACAGAATACCATGGTGGGGGGCGGGGGGCGGGGAGGAGAGAGAGAGAGAGAGAACAGGGAAAAAGCACCTGCTGGCTTTGGGCAGTTGGTGTTGTCCCTTGTGGGATGGAGACTGAGACTCGAAGATGCAACTTCCCCCAGGTCGCTGCCCCAGAGAGTAGGACCTGGGAGGAGACCTGGGCCCCCACCAACTCTCAGTATCTCCCACTCCCACCGAAACCCCTTGCTCTTTAGAACGAGGTCAGGAAGTCGGGCCTGTAACTGCAGAAACAGGAAATCACTTCTCTCAGAGTGAAATCGTGGGGCTGGCAGGGTCAGTGGGCTTTTACACAGCCGAGGACGTAGTGCTGCTCTGGGCCCTGCCCTCAGCACCGGGAAGCCAGTCTGAGTTTTGCTGGTCACGACAGTGGGGCCCAGCACCACGTGCCCCATGCATGTCCAATAAAAGGGACACCCTAGAAGAAATGGACAAATTCCTACACATGTACAATCTCCCAAGACTGAACCAGGATGAAACAGAAAATATGAGCAGACCAATTACCAGTAATGAAGTTAAACCAGTGATTTAAAAAACTCTTAGGACTTCCCTGGTGGTCCAGTGGCTAAGGCTCTGCGCTCCCAATGTAGGGGGCCCGGGTTTGATCCCTGGTCAGGGAACTAGATCCCACATGTCACGACTAAAAGATTCCTTGTGCTGCAACTAAGACCCAGTATAGCCAAATAAATAAGTAAATAAATAAATAAACAAATATTTATTTATTTATTTAAAAAACAACAACTCCCACAAACGAAAGTCCAGGACCACATGGCTTCACATGTGAATTCTTCCAAACATTTAAAGAAGAGTTAACACCTATCCTTCTCAAATTATTCCAAAAAATTGAAGAGGAGGAAATGCTTTTGAACTCATTCCATGAGGCCAGCACCACCCTGATACCAAAACCAGACAAAAACACTACAAAAAGAAAATTATAGGTCAATATCACTGATGAACATAGATGCAAAAATCCTCAACAAAATATTAGGAAAGTGAATTCAATGGTACATTAAAAAGATCATATACAGTGATCAGTCGGGATTTGTTCCAGGGATGCAGATATATCTGAAAATCAATCAATGTGATCCACTGCATTAACAAATTGAAGAATAAAAATCATATGATCACCTCAATAGATGCAGAAAAAGCTTTCAACAAAATTCAACATAATTTTAAGGTAAAAAACTCTCCACAAAGTGGGTATAGAGTGAACAAACCTCAACATAATAAAGTCCACATATGACAAGCCCACAGTTAACATCATACTCAATGGTGAAATGCTGAAAGCATTTCCTCTAATTTCAGAAACAAGACAAGGATGTCCACTCTCACCACGTTTGTTCAACAGTATTGGGAGTCCTAGCCACAGCACTCAGACAAGAAAAAGCAATCCAAATTGGAAAGGAAGAAGTAAAACTGTCACCATTTGCAAATGATGACTCTATACATAGAAAACCCTTAAGACACCACCACAAAAACTAATAAATGAATTCAGTAAAGTGGCAAGATACAAAATTGATACAGGGAAATCTGTTGCTTTTCTACACACTAACAATGAACTATCAGAAAGGGGAATTAAGGAAACAATCCCATTTATAATTGTATCAGAGAGAATAAAATACCTAGGAATAAATCTAACCAAGGAGGTAAAAGATCTATACTTAGAAAACTGTAAGACACTGATGAAAGAAATTGAAGATGACACAGAGGGAAAGATATACCATGCTCATGGATTGGAAGAATTGTTAGTGTTAAAATGACCACACTACCCAAGGCAAGTTACAGATTCAATGCAATCCCTATCAAAATACCAACAGCATTTTTCACAGAACTAGAACAAATAATTCTAAAAATTATATGGAGACACAAAAGACCCGAATAGTCAAATACGATCTTGAGAAAGAAGAACAGAGCTGGAGGTATCATGCGCTATGGCTTCAGACTATAGTACAAAGCTACAGTCATCAAAACAGTATGGTACTGCCACAAAAACAGACACAGAGATAAATGGAGCAGAATAGAGAGCCCAGAAATAAACCCAAGTAATATGGTCAATTAATCTATAACAAAAGAGGCAAGAATATATAATAGGTAAAAGACAGCCTCTTCAATAAATGGTGTTGGAAAAACTGGACAGCCACATGCAAAAGAATCAAATGGGACTACTTTTTAACACCATATACAAGAATAAACTCAAAATGGATTAAAAACTTAAATGTAAAACCTGAAACTAAAACTCCTAGAAGAAAACGTAGGCAGGACACTGCTCTTAAGGAAGAGGGAGTGCTTGAGATGGACTTGAAGGACTGATAAGAATTGAACAAGAGGGAACAGAATGAGTGAAGCTAGAGGTGGAAAGGGATATTTAAGAAACATGAAATAATCCTGTATAACTTTTGTGTAGATTAGAAGTGAATGATAAGTTAAAAATTTACCTAGGTTTACATTTTTGGATATCCCAAAAAGTCAGATAAACATTTCACTTAATTCACTAGACAATAAGGAACCGTTGAAGATTTTTGAGAAGATCATTTAGTAAAGATATTTAAGACACACTAGATGAAATATTAAAACCATAATTGGAAATTAAGAGGTCAATGTCATTGTCCCTCTGGGTCTGATTTCAAGCATTAGTGTGCATGAGGTTAGTTTGGAGCTAACAAGCCATGACTGAGCCCACCCCTGAGACTGAGGTTCAATTCATGCGTGGTGGGGCTCAGGATGCTGCTTCATGACAAGTCCCCAGGTGTTTCTGCGAATGTCAAAGCCTGAGCATCCAAGGGACAGGTGAGAGCCCAGCCTTGGGTGTGGCAGAAGAAATGGCTAAGAGGGCACAGATGAGACAGGTGTGGTACCCTGGCTGCAAAACCTGAGTATTTATAGATGACTCAGTCCTGAGGCTCACTTAATGGAAGCATCATAAATAATGACTGTTTCTCAGGCAACCGTGCTAAGTTCACCAAAACTTATGTACCTTCTCACATGTAGTTTGCAGTTGGATCTAACAAGCTGGGATTAGACTGAGAGACTTAGGAAGTCATCACTTCTTAATCTAAGTTC
This sequence comes from Hippopotamus amphibius kiboko, assembly GCF_030028045.1. NCBI lineage: Eukaryota > Metazoa > Chordata > Mammalia > Artiodactyla > Hippopotamidae > Hippopotamus > Hippopotamus amphibius. Next base: position 2,013,475 of record NC_080187.1, read on the forward strand.
TTAAAAGCATGGTGGGGCTGCTGAGAGAAATGACAAAGAGAGGGAGATGAGATGAGTCGTTCCAGGTCAGAGACATGAGCTCGTTCACCCCCAGCAGGGTCCGTGTTTGTGGAACGAACAGACACGTGAGTGAGAGAGTAAAGAGAAAGCAGGGGGGCATTTTGATGAAGCTTTGTTTACAGGACTGTAGTTCAAATTGCATCAGGAAAAGTACTATCAACAATGTCCTGGGGACTGGGGAGGGGTCAAAAAAACCCCAGTGTCCTAATGTAACCAAGCAGGACCCTATGGGGTCTTCCCAGGACAGACTTCCCCTACCCCCATGTCCTCTGCCTGCCTCTTGTTTGTAGTAAAACTTTAGCCTCCTAGGACTTCCCTGAGTTCCAAAGAGTACATTTAATCAGAGAAGTGAGAAAATACAGAAAAGAAAGGAAAACAGTCAAAGTCAAAATAATAATAGTTTAGCCATTAAACAAAGTCAAGGACCTTTAGTTCCTCCTCAAGGGCTACACTTAGTATTCTGAGCCAAGTCCTCTGAGCTGTTTTGCAGATACTGAAACCCCCGCCAGGTGGAGGAAGTTAACTCTTTGCTGCCCACAAGCACGTAGGTCCCAGACCAGCTGGAACCAGGAGGTTGGTGATGTTGACCGCTGATTACCTCACCACCAGCCAATCAGAAGAACATCCACAAGCTGATCACACCCCCCCACGCCCCCTCCCTCACCCCGCCTTTAAAAGCCTTTCCCTGAAAGCCTTCAGGGAGTTTGGGTCTTCTGAGCACTAGCTGCCTGGACTCCTTGCTTGGAGCCTGCAATAACTGCCGCCCCTTCCTTCTCCACCACCCGGTGTCTGGAGATCAGCTTTACTGCATGGACGAGTGGACCCAAGTTTGGTTCTGTAACACTAATAACAAAGGATTTTAAAGATTATAAAATGCTGTTTCAGGAAGTCTCTCTGACGTCCTACCTCACCTGGGAACAGAGGTGAACCCGAGGCCAGAACCCCTTAGCCTCCCTTGCGGGGCCTTTGCCTCTGTCTCCAGAAACCCTTCCCCTTGGGGTTATGCCTCAGTAGCGGCCAACAGCAGGAGGGGTGTTTCAGAGGAGACAGTCCAGGTGGAAGGTCTGTTCAGTGTCTCTTTGGGGAAGCACACATTTCCGATGCCAGATTCTCCTCCTTCTCCTTGGAAAATTTGGCAAAGTGTAACACGAAGCTCGGAAGAGAGCCTCGAGGAAAAGATTGGTGCCACAGAGCAAGAAACGTGGTCATGAGTCGACTGTGTGTGACCAGTCTTTACAAATACCCCCCACTTCCCAGGCCATCTCGAGTGCTGATAAGAATGTGTCTGGTTGAACGGTGTGTTAGATTCTGGAAAACAACTATTTTCTAAGCCACTTACCAGAGCAAAATTATTTATGATAGTAACACAATGATTAAAAGTATAATCATTTTAATAATTATGGAGTGTTTTTATAGCAGTGGGGATACCTTTAGTTTAACAGCTCCTGAGGGAATCCCATCTGTGGAAAGGACCAGAAGATGGTAATAAAGACCTTAGCTCTACTTCAAATTGACATCCCTATGGCATGATTTCTAATACGTTTGACTCTTGAGCTCTGTCACTTGGAAGAAAAACACATCTCATACGAGTTTGACCAGCTGATGTTAAAAGAAAAAAAAGACATGACAGTACAAGAAATCTTACTTTGTAACATACGTAGAAAATGTACCCCAGACCATAAGTAGAAAATCAAGTCCAGCACTGGATAGCACTCCTTTGTGACTAATTGTTTTTCCCCCACAATGCAAGGGTCATCTGACATTATAAAGCATACTGATGGGAGAGAGGAAAAGATGGCGGCGAAGTAGAGAGACGTGGAGTGCATCCCTCCCCACAGATGCATTTGGAATGCACGGAAGGACGCAGTAATTCTCACAGAGAACCAGCTAAACACCAGCAGACGGCCTCGGACACCGGATGGGACTGCGGGGAGCCCGACATAGCTGGTAGGGAGGCATCTACGAGGGCTCAAAGAGGGTGAAGCGGCGGAGCTGTGGCAGACGGGAGGGAGTGAGAAACATTCGGAGGGTCCGCAGCGCAGCTCAGCGTTCCCGGACCAAGACATCCATCCGCGGCTGAACGGAGGGTCCAGGAGCGGGAGTGTGGGAGCAGGAGAGCTGGTTCAGTGTGGGAAACACTGTTGCCGGTAGGGTGACGGACCGAGAGGACAGGAGGGAGGAGGCCCGCGGAGAGGAGTGCCCGTTCCTGAGAGCTGCCCGGCCATGATGGCGGCTGGAGGCTGCAGGCTCACTGGCGGCTGGGAGGAGCCACGCGCATAGCCTCTCTCTCTCTTTCCGCGCCTCTGCAACAGGCAGTGGAGAGACGCCCTGCGGGCCACCTAAGGCGCTCAGGGATAACAAGTACCCTCAGGCACTCGGGCGGGGCTAGATTAAAACCCCTTGCAACGCCAGCAGCAGGGAGGCTGCCGAGAGAAAAAAAAAAGAAAAAAAGAAAAGAAAAAAACCCCCGAGAGAGGCCCAACTCTAAGACTTTCTGTTTACGCCTGAGCCACCAGCGCCCTCTGCAACAGGCACCTCCAAGCCTGACTGAGACATCAGTGCACCACTGCTCACTCCCTCCCAGGAGAAGGAGCCACTGTTGTACCCTCTCCCTCCCCACACACCGACGCTTACAGACGAACAATAAAGGAACCTCTGCTGGTCACAGAATAACGCAAAAAAACCCAAGGACAAGCAACCCCAAAAGTTTGGACAACCATGAGGAAACAAAGAAACACCATGCAGGCAAAGGAGCAAGAAAAAAACCCACAAGACCAAATAAATGAGGAGGAAATAGGAAAAATGCCTGAAAAGGAATTTAGAGTAATGATAGTAAAAATGATACAAAATCTCGATAACAAAATAGAGAAAGTACAAGAAACAGTTCATAAGAACTCAGAAAAACAAACAGCAATGGATAACAAAATAACTGAAATTAAAAATACTCTAGATGCTATAACCAGCAGAATGACTGAGGCAGAAGAACGAATAAGTGAGTTGGAAGATAGAATGGGGGAAATAACTGCCACAGAGCAGGAAAAAGAAAAAATAATAAAAAGATTAGAAGACAGTCTCAGAGACCTCACTGATAACATTAAGCGTACCAACATTCGAATTATAGGCATCCCAGAAGAAGAAGAAAACAAGAAAGGGTCTGAGAAAATATTTGAAGAGGTTATAGTGGAAAACTTCCCCAACATGGGAAAGGAAATAATTAACCAAGTCCAAGAAGCACAGAGAGTCCCATACAGAATAAACCCAAGGAGAAATACACCGAGACACATATTAATCAAACTAACGACAACTAAACACAAAGAAAAAATATTAAAAGCAGCAAGAGAAAAGCAACAAACAACATATAAGGGAAAACCCATCAGGATAACAGCTGACCTTTCCACAGAAACTCTGCAGGCCAGAAGGGAATGGCAGGATATCATGAAAGTCCTGAAAGAGAGAAACCTACAGCCAAGAATACTCTACCCAGCAAGAATCTTATTCAGATTTGAGGGAGAAATCAAAAGCTTTCCAGACAAGCAAAAGTTAAGAGAATTCAGCACCACCAAACCAGCCTTACAACAAGTGCTAAAGGAACTTCTCTAAGTAGGAAACACAAGAAAAGGAAAACACCTACAAATACAAACTCAAAACAATTAAGAAAATGGTGATTGGAACACACATGTCAATAATCACCTTAAATGTAAATGGATTAAATGCTCCAATCAAAAGACACAGACTGGCTGAATGGATACAAAAACAAGACCCTTCTATATGCTGCCTACAAGAAACCCACTTCAGACCAAGGGATACATATAGACTGAAAGTAAAGGGATGGAAAAAGATATTCCATGCAAATGGAAGTCAAAAGAAAGCTGGAGTAGCAATACTCATATCAGACAAATTAGACTTGAAAGTAAAGACTATTACAAGAGACAAGGAAGGACACTACATAATGATCAAGGGATCCATCCAAGAAGAACATATCACAATGGTAAATATCTATGCCCCCAATATAGGAGCACCTCAATACATAAGGCAAATGCTAACAGCTATAAAAGGGGACATCGACAGGAACACAATAATAGTAGGAGACTTGAACACCCCACTTACATCAATGGACAGATCATCCAAACAGAAAATAAATAAAGACACACAAGCTTTAAATGACACATTAGACCATCTCAACTTAATTGATATTTATAGGACATTCCATCCAAAAACAACAGAATACACGTTCTTCTCAAGTGCACACGGAACATTTTCCAGGATAGATCACATCTTGGGTCACAAATCAAACCTCAGCAAATTCAAGAAAATTGAAATCATATCAAGCATCTTCTCAGACCACAACGCCATGAGACTAGATATCAATTACAGGAAAAAAACTGCAAAAAAGACAAACACATGGAGGCTAAACAATTCACTCTTAAACAACCAAGGAATCACTAAAGAAATCAAAGAGGAAATCAAAAAATATCTAGAAACAAATGACAATGAAAACACAACAACCCAAAACCTATGGGATGCAGCAAAAGCAGTTCTAAGAGGGAAGTTTATAGCAATACAGTCCTACCTTAAGAAACAAGAAAATGATCGAATAAACAACCTAACCTTACACCTAAAACAACTAGAGAAAGAAGAACAAAGAAACCCTAAAGTGAGCAGAAGAAAAGAAATCATAAAGATCAGATCAGAAATAAATGAAAAAGAAAGGAAAGAAACCACAAGAAAAATAAATAAAACTAAAAGCTGGTTCTTTGAGAAGATTAACAAAATTGATAAACCATTAGCCAGACTCATCAAGAAAAAAAGGGAGAAGATGCAAATCAACAGAATTAGAAATGAAAAAGGAGAAGTAACAACGGACACCTCAGAAATACAAAACATCATGAGAGACTACTACAAGCAACTATATGCCAATCAATTGGATAACCTGGAAGAAATGGATACATTCTTAGAAAAATACAATCTTCCAAGACTGAACCAGGAAGAAATAGAAACCATGAACAGACCAATCACAAGTACGGAAATTGAGGCAGTGATTAAAAATCTCCCAACACACAAAAGCCCAGGACCAGATGGGTTCACAGGCGAATTCTATCAAACATTTTGAGAAGAGTTAACACCTATCCTTCTCAAACTCTTCCAAAATATTGCAGAAGGTGGAGCACTCCCAAACTCATTCTACGAGGCTACCATCACCCTGATACCAAAACCAGGCAAAGATGTCACAAAAAAAGAAAACTATAGACCAATATCACTGATGAATATAGATGCAAAAATCCTCAACAAAATACTAGCTAACAGACTGCAACAGCACATTAAAAAAATCATACACCATGATCAAGTGGGGTTTATCCCTGGGATGCAAGGATTCTTCAACATATGCAAATCAATCAATGTGATACATCATATCAACAAATTGAAGGATAAAAACCATATGATCATTTCAATAGATGCAGAAAAAGCTTTTGACAAAGTTCAACATCCATTTATGATAAAAGCTCACCAGAAAATGGGCATAGAAGGAAATTACCTCAACATAATAAAAGCCATATATGCAAAACCAAAAGCCAACATTGTTCTCAATGGAGAAAAACTGGAAGAATTCCCCCTAAAAACAGGAACAAGACAAGGGTGTCCACTCTCACCACTATTATTCAACATAGTTTTGGAAGTTTTAGCCACAGCAATCAGAGAAGAAAAAGAAATCAAAGGAATCCAAATTGGAAAAGAAGAAGTAAAATTGTCACTCTTTGCAGATGACATGATATTATATATAGAAAACCCGAAAGACTCTACCAGAAAACTGCTAGCACTCATTGATGAGTTTAGTAAAGTAGCAGGATACAAAATTAATGCACAGAAATCTCTTGCATTCCTATACACTAACAACGGAAGAGCAGAAAGAGAAATTAAGGAAACTCTCCCATTCACCATTGCAACAAAAAGAATAAAATACCTAGGAATAAACCTGCCTAAGGAGGCAAAAGATCTGTATGCAGAAAACTTTAAGACATTGATGAAAGAAATCAAAGACGACACAAACAGATGGAGGGACATACCATGTTCCTGGATTGGAAGAATCAACATCGTGAAAATGTCTGTACTACCCAAAGCAATTTACAGATTCAATGCAATCCCGATCAAATTACCAATGGCATTTTTCACAGAACTAGAGCAAGAAATCTTACGATTTGTATGGAAACGCAAAAGACCCCGAATAGCCAAAGCAATCTTGAGAAGGAAAAATGGAGTTGGTGGAATCAGGCTTCCTGACTTCAAACTATACTACAAGGCCATAGTGATCAAGACAGTATGGTACTGGCACACAAATAGAAAGGAAGACCAATGGAATAGAATAGAGAACTCAGAAGTAAGCCCAAACACATATGGGCACCTTATCTTTGACAAAGGAGGCAAGAATATACAATGGAAAAAAGACAGCCTCTTCCATAAGTGGTGCTGGGAGAACTGGGCAGCAACATGCAAAAGAATGAAATTAGAACACTTCCTAACACCATACACAAAAGTAAACTCCAAATGGATTAAAGACCTACATGTAAGGCCAGACACTATCAAACTCCTAGAGGAAAACATAGGCAGAACACTATATGACATCCATCAAAGCGCCATCCTTTTTGACCCACCTCCTAGAATCATGGAAATAAAATCAAGAATAAATGAATGGGACCTCATGAAACTTAAAAGCTTTTGCACAGCAAAAGAAACCATAAACAAGACTAAAAGGCAGCCCTCAGAATGGGAAAAAATAATTGCCTATGAAACAACGGACAAAGGATTAACCTCCAAAATATACAAGCAGCTCATGAAGCTTAATACCAAAAAAGCAAATAACCCAATCCACAAATGGGCAGAAGACCTAAATAGACATTTCTCCAAAGAAGACATACAGATGGCCAACAAACACATGAAAAGATGCTCAACATCACTAATCATCAGAGAAATGCAAGTCAAAGCCACAATGAGGTATCACCTCACACAGTCAGAATGGCCATCATCACAAAGTCTGGAAACAACAAATGTTGGAGAGGGTGTGGAGAAAAGGGAACTCTCCTGCACTGTTGGTGGGAATGTAAATTGGTACAGCCACTATGGAAAACAATTTGGAGGTTCCTTAAAAAACTACAAATAGAACTACCATATGATCCAGTAATCCCACTACTGGGCATATACCCAAAGAAAACCATAATCCCAAAAGAAACTTGTACCATAATGTTTATTGCAGCACTATTTACAATAGCCAGGACATGGAAGCAACCTAAATGCCCATCAACAAATGAATGGATACAGAAGATGTGGCATATATATACCATGGAATATTACTCAGCTATAAAAAGGGATGAGATGGAGCTATATGTAATGAGGTGGATAGAACTACAGTCTGTCATACAGAGTGAAGTAAGTCAGAAAGAGAAGGACAAATATTGTATGCTAACTCACATATACGGAATCTAAAAATGGTGCTGTTGGACTCAGTGACCAGAACAAGGATGCAGATACAGAGAATGGACTGGAGAACTCGAGGTATGGGAGGGGGCGGGGGGTGAAGGGGAAACTGAGACGAAGCGAGAGAGTAACACAGACATATATATACTACCAACTGTAAAATAGTCAGTGGGAAGTTGTTGTATAACAAAGGGAGTCCAACTCGAGGATGGAAGATGCCTTTGAGGACTGGGGCGGGGAGGGTGGGGGGGGCTTGGGGGGGGGCGTCAAGGAAGGGAGGGAAGATGGGGATACGTGTATAAAAACGGATGATTGAACCTGGTGTACCCCCCAAAAAATAAATAAATAAATAAATAAATAAATATTTAAAAAAAAAAAAAAAGCATACTGATGCAATTTACAACCTCAGTAGGTTAAAGAAAAACTACTGGGTCATCTCAACGCAGAAAACACATTGGTTAAACAGCAATTCCTGGTTAAAAACGAGCCAAAACAAAACCTTTTATCTAAATAGAAACAGAAGGGAATTTCTTTAAGTGTATAAAACCAAAATTTCCAGCAAAAATCACTCTTAAAAATGCTGCCATCCTTAACTTTGTTCCTTTCTTCATGAAATTTGTTTTCTCTGTTACTGGTTTTAGAGTAATTTTTTTATGTGTGCCCTGGTGTCGTTTTCTTCATGCTTTTTGTGGTTGACATTAGAGGAACTTCTTTCATCTGTATATTTATAATTTTCATCAGATTTTGAGAATTTGGGGCCATTAATTCTCCAAATATGTTTTCTGTTCTCCTCTTCCTTCCAGGTTCCTGTCGCACACATATTTGCCCCTAATTCACTGTTGCTCTAGTTTCCTTTGTCCTTCTCCCTCTCTGTGTTTCATTTAGAATAGTTCTGCGTTGTCTAATCTGCTGTCACTCCCACCCAGGTGTTTTTTTGGGTTTTTTGGTTTTTTTTGGGGGGGGGGCGGTTGTTGTTTTGTTTTTATTTTTATCTCAGACATTGTGGTTTCCATCCCTAAAATCTGGACTTGGCTCTTTTTCTTGTCTTCCGTGCCTGCACTTCACTGTACGTATGGAATGTAGTTGTGATAGATGTTTTCATGTTGCTGCCTGGATATTGTAACTTCTGTGTCAGTCTGGGCTGGTTTCGACGGCTTGGTCTTTGTCCTCCTTCTGGGTTGTATTTTGTTGATTCATTGCACGCCTGGTAATTCTGATTCGATGCCAGACATTGCTGGGTTCTGGATAACACTCTATCCCTATAAATATTTCTGACCTTCTTATGAGACACTGTTGTATCAGTTGGAAATGACTCGTGTTCTTTTTTCTGGTCTTGCTTTTAAGATTTGTCACTGAAAGTAACAAGCTGAGTGGGAGATGGATAGGGAAAACCCACCTCACTGAGATGGCGGGCCTAGTTCAATTAGCAAAGATCAGCGGGAAACGTAACAGGCAGACGCAGGAAATGAGAAACCTGTAGAGAGAACATGTGATACTGTGATTTGTGATGAGAAATTGATATAGGGGCTTCTTCCCTGTTTCTTGGCACCGAATTTCCTAACTGGTAAGAGTGATAACGGTGTCCTGGTAACCCTAACAAGCCCCTTTCAAGCACACCTGAGTTTATGTTAATGAGGTGACAGGGAAAACCTCTAAGGATGGGCTGGTTGCCAAGGAAACCAACCTTGTGCTTTAAGAGTTGGAACTTTCAGCCCCACCCTGACTTCTGGAGAGGGTTCAGTCTCCAGTGGTCAGTGATTTAATCAATCACGCCTGTGTGATGGAGCCTCCATAAAACCCCGGAAGGACAGGGTTTGGAGAGCTTCCAGGTTGGTGAATGCATGGGGGTTTGGGGAGTGGTGCACCGGGAGGGTGGATGTTCCCCACCCTTCCCCATACCTTGCCCTGTGCGTGTCTTCCATCTGCCTCTTCCTTAGTTGTAACCTTTGTAATATACTCGCGACTGAGTGCGTAAAATGTTTCTCTGAGTTCTGTGAGCTGCTCTAGCAAATTAATCAACCCCGAGGAGGGGGTCACTGGAACCTCCCATCTATAGCCAGGAGTGGGGGGTGGGGCAGTCTTGCAGGACGGAGCCCTTAACCTGCGGGGTCTGGGATACGGGCTGTCTTGGTGACCGTTCCATGGGCAAGGGAGGAAAGTGTGTTCGGATGTTGGGTGGTGTGTTCTGTACCAGCCGGCTAAATCCTGCTGGCTGTGTCCGATCATCTGCGTCCTTGCTGATTTTTCCTGTTTCACTCTCTCTCCTCCATGGGTTGCTGAGAGGGGACGTCCACGCCCCCAACTCTAACTGCGCATCTGTTTCTCTCTCCTCTCGGTTCTGCCAGCTTTGCTTCTTGTGCTTGGAAGATCTGATGTTCTGTGTGTACACAGTTAGGGTTGTCTTGTGTTCCTGGGGGGTTGACACGTTTATCTTCCTGTAATGTCTGTCTTTGTAGTAGTTTTCTTTGCTCGGAACTATCCTTTATTGGATACTAAAATAACCACTCCTGCTTTCTCTTCGTTAATGTTAGCATGATGCATCCTTTTCCATCCTTTTGCTCTCGACCTGCCTGTGGCTTTGAGTTTGCCATCTCCGCTCCACTGCTGAGCCCAGCCAGGGAACTTTTCATTGTCTTAATTGCCGTTTTCAGTGTTTGCTGAGATTTTGTTTTCACTGGTTTCAAGCATGTGTGGAGCATTTTTACGAAGGCTGCTTTAAAATCCCCGCCAGATAATTTCAACAACTGGTTCGTCTTGGTGTTGCTGCTGTCGTGCTGTCTTTCCTCACCCCGGCTGTGATTGCCCTGGCGTTTGCTATGACAGGTGATTTTTGATTGTATCCTGGACATTGTGCCTGGTATGTTAGGAGACGCTGGGTGCTACTCAAGTTTTTTTAATCACCGTAGGCAGTCTCCCTCCTACTCTCCTGGCCTTCGTGGTGCCACTTCAGGGTGTCTGGTGCGTCTGGTTCCGCCGGGGCCCCCACTGTCCGTGCTGGTGCTGCCTGGCCGCCGGTGTTCCCCAGGGGGAGGGCTGTCCCAGGCCTGCTTTCCTGCGGAAGGAGAGTGTACCCTGGCTGATGACTGTGGGGGGGTGCCTCAGGTGAGCTCCCTTGCTGCGGGTGCTGGGCTCACCTGGTGCTGTGGAGGGACTCCCGTTTGATCCAGGCAGGAATGACCCACCGGGGCTGCCTTCCGCTGCTAGTCTGGGTCAGGAGACGCCAGGCCAGGTCACCTTTGCTTGAGTGGGGGGACATAAAACACCCTGCGCTGCACACTCCCCCAACCCCAGGGTCCCTAACCTGCTGGCCTTCCTTTTACCGCTTTGCAGAGTTCTCCTTTTGCTGTGGTCTGTGTTCGTTTCAGGGTGTAGAACTGTACTTAGCAGGCAGGAGCGGGGAGAGATGGGTTCGTACCGCCTTTTCCAGATTGGAAGCTCAGCCGTCCACCGTCTTTCGGGGAAGCCTTGTATTAAACTCTGCCAGAGTTGGCTTCGCTTGCTTTCAACTGACTGTGCTGATGGCAGGAGGAACCCGCCGGGGAGCTGTCACACCGTCTCGGGCTGGCCCTGACATCTGGGGAGACCGAGGCCCCGCAGGGTGGTGCTGATGGTGGCGAAGGTAGGGTAGCAGGACTGGGGAGGCGCAGAGCCACGCTGGCCCCTGGGGGTCGCCGAGCACTTCCTGTGTGTGGACGCTGCTCCGGGTGCAGGACGGTCGTTTTCTCCTGCCCTCACCCACGCCTCCCTGGGGTCCCTCCCTCCGCGCGCTCCATCTTACAGGCGGGGAACAGATGCAGAGAGGCGACAGCAGGGCATCGGGGAGGCTGGCCTGCTCGACCTCATGTCCTTCCCACCACCCTGTGGCCAGGTCCTGCCCTGCCCTCCTGTCCATCATTTTAGTCTGTGGAGCCGGACCTGGGAGCTTTCCCTTTGGAGGTTTGGTGTCAGGTTAGAGCGGGGCATGGAGCCCAATGGCCTGGGGCCCGGTCCAGCTCTGCCTCTGAGCGGGTGTGGGGACTGGGGGTGATTCCGTCAGGACCGCACAGGGGCGTGGGAAGCTGACATGCCTGAACGTTTCTTTCTCCCGTTTCTCTCTTGGGGGCGGGGGGTCAGCCCTGCTGCAGCCCCCATGGTGTGGTGCGTCCTTGTTGCAGAAATCGATCCCACGAGAAACCAAGCACCACACTTGGAGGGTTGGAGAACTCAGGTTTATGGAGCCGGCGGCCCCAGACGAGCGAACGCTCCAAAATTCTGGGCCCCGTTCCAGGTGAATTCTCTCCTTATATAGGTTGAGACACATAGCTACAGTTGGCATTAATTGATTGGCTACTCAGTTTCCATAGGTTACTGGTGATTACAGAGCACGGGCGTTGCTAGGGGTTACATGCAAAGGGTTTTCAAGCAAAGGCGAGCGGGGGCGGGAACAGAACCTTCCACACTTACCTGATCATCTTTCAGGTTCCAGGCGATGGTGAACGTGTTCTGTCCTCACTCTAGTGCAGCGAGCAGGTTTCACAGAAGCAGAGCAGGCAGGACGCTAGCCGTGTGTGAACTCCGGGGTCCCCTCATCACCCTGAGCTCTAACAGGGTGGCGGTGGTGGCCCTGCTCTTTCACGCGGGTCCCTGTGGATCTGCCCACCCACAGAGCAGCCTGCGGCCCCCTCCCCACCCTGGACCCTGACATCCACTGCCTCCAGGGAGGGCAGGAGGTGCCAAGAAGTTTCTTTTTCAAGAAATTTAAATGGAAACGTATGATTTTCAGGGTGAACTGCCCTACCAGCAAATACGGTTTCCACAGCCCTACGATGACAGAGGCGGGATGACTAGTAAAGGGAAATTGTGTGCAACAGCCCCTGACACGGAGGAGGCGTCCCGCTGGGGCCCGCGCTGGTCTCAGGGCTGGGTCTGGAGCCGACACCAGCTTTGCTGGGCCTGCTGTCCGCCTCTGAGCACCCCGTCCTCCGCTGCCCGGGCCCCCAGCCCACAAACATCAGCAGGAAAGACTCAGACAGGAGCGCGCACTGGTTTATGCCTTTATTGCTGAAGGAGGAGCGGCCCCCAGCAGGAGACCCCAGGCGGGGCCCGGAGGGGCCCGGGTCCCAGGAGGGATGACCTTGGTCCTGGTCCCTCCTGATCCTGCTGATGGGGGAGGCGGGGGTGACGTCGTCTGTCCCCAGAGGGGCCAAGGCTCCAGGCCCTGAAACGGACACGGGGCTCCCCTGTGATTCCTGGGGACCCTGCTGGAGCCTCGCCAGCCCCTGCCCAGCTGGGGGTGCAGGATGGCTCCTCCTTGGGAGAGGGACCCCTGCCTCCCGCCTCAGGTGGAGTGGCCGTCACTGATGCCCACTTCCTGGGCCTCCATCTGGGCCCTCGGCCCTGCCCGGAAGGAGCAGGGGAAGGTCAGCGGTGAGCAAGGCCAGGACACCCCAAGAGATTGGGCACGTGGCCAGCCAGCTCTGCAGTCACCAGGAGAGACCCCAGCTTCCAGTCATTCCTGCAGGGGGCCCCCAGGGCCTGATGGGGGGAGCCCAGGCCCCACCGAGACCCCCACCCCACCCCTACCTCGTGCATGTGCCCAGGACATGGGGCAGAGCGGTACGTTACCCCGGAGGCGATGGCAGGAGCTCACCTAGATGTGGCACTGCTCTGTGGGGGAGGGAGGGCCGTGGGGGAGGGTCAGGTCAGGACTGGACACTCCCGGGGGACAGAGGGGCCTGACTGGGGGTGAGGAGGGGGCCCACCTCGGGGGTTCTGCACCCCCACCCCTTCCTCCCGGGAGGCCTGGGGAGAATGGGGGCCAGTAAGGACGGAAGATGCTGTCCCTGTGTTCGCCCTGGTGGGGGTGGGGGGGGGCGGGCTCACCCTTCCCCTGGCTCAGGTCCAGGATGACCCGCAGCTGCTGGGGCAGAGATTCCAGGCCGCTGTTGCATTTCTCCATGACCGCGTTGTCCACCTCCAGGGTCCTGGCTGTGGGGGCAGGGGTCAGTCCCTGGGGGCACCCCTGAGAGCTTGGGACCCACCTAGGAGGGAGCTTAGGAAGGAGGCACCGATGTGCTGGGTCTGTAGAGCTTGGTCCTGCCCCAGGTGGTCTGCAGAGCTCAGCCCCGCTGCCCTCCAGGACCCCTGCCCATCCCCTCGGCCCAGCCTCCTCCTCTTCCTCTCAGGGAAGCACTAGGGGCTGCAGGGTCATAGGAGGAAAGACACCCCTCGCCCACATCCCTGTCTCCTCCCTCCATCCCTGTCTCCTCCTCCCCCCATCCCTGTCTCCTCCCCTCCATCCCTGTCTCCTCCCCTCCATCCCTCTCTCCTCCCCTCCATCCCTCTCTCCTCCTCCCTCCAACCCTGTCTCCTCCCTCCATCCCTGTCTCCTCCCCCCACCCCTGTCTCCTCCTCCCCTCCATCCCTGTCTCCTCCCTCCATCCTTGTCTCCTCCTCCCCCCATCCCTGTCTCCTCCCCCCAGGCTGGCTGATGTCCTCCACTGCTGGACGCCAATGGCCGCCTTGGGAGCAGTGGCAGCGTTGCCTATATTTTTACTTTGGTCAGAACATCTCCCTTTAAAGCTGCTTTCATATCTGAAAGTGTTCTGAAGTCATTAAAAATCTCCTCCTATACGATTGTTGGATTAATATTAGGCAGTTCTACCTGCGGCAGGGGAGGCCCCTCTGCTCAGGGAGAAACCCCGAGCCTTCTGCATCAGCCCCGCTGGCCCGTCCCAGACGTTGTCCCAAGCACCTCGTCCCCTACACATCACCCCACCTCTGACCACCAGTGTCGGGCACCGCGGCGGGGTCCTTTGCCAACATGACCCATGGGGGCCGGCGAGGCAGCCCCTCTCCTCCTCCTCCCACCCGGGCTTGGGAAGGTGGGGGGAGTCTCCAGTGCCCCTCGTTCACAGCTTGACCAGCGGCCACGTGTCGGAGGAGGAGCCGCGCCCGGACACGCCCCACGGGGTCGGCCACGTACCCAGGCACTGGCACATGGTGCCGTGCTCAGCAGCGGGCGTGGAGGCCACCATGCAGAAGATCATGTACTTGGTGTAGTCTGTGCTCAGCACGGAAATCTTTCTGTCCCCGTGATCTGGAAAAGGGGCCGAAACGGAGCCTGAAATCTCCTCTGGGTCCCTCCGCCGTGATCTTCTTGGCCCCTGGACCGTTGCCTGGGAGCCCTCTTTCCCGCGGCGGCCACCGGGCTCGGGATAGCCCCTCCCCGGCGCTGAGGGGACGCCTGCCCTGCTGGGCGCCAGGAGCCGCCACTGGCAGCACAGCAAGCGTTATGGGCCCCCAGTGGGGACCCTCTGAGCACCGTCTGGGTGAGACCAGCCCGTCTCGCGCTCGGCCGAGACTGAAAACAACCCTGACGGGTTGGTGCTACAGCAAAGCCATCCTCCATGTCTACTGTCCGTTTGGCCAGCCTCTGCTCCCCCGTGTCCTGGACGTGGCATTAATGCAGTCCGTTGCTCATCCACACCCCCAGGGGGCCCCCTCGGCAGGGCAGGTACCCGGGTCCACGAAGAATCCCGGGCTGAAGCCCCGCTGAAGTCTGGGTTCACACGTGGACACCCAAGAGGGGGAGAAAGAAGGGACAGTATTTCTAGAGGAAGATTAGCCATCCTTCTGTCCTTCAGAGGCAGGGGAACCCGGGGGGGGGGGCATGTGGAGACCCCACATCCTTGGGGTCCTGTCCTGGCTGGATTTGGAGGGGGCGGCTCTTTGGAGAGCTCTGCCACCGTCCCAGGTAGACCCGAGGCCCTGCTGGTGAAGAACGGGAGCCTCGGGGGTGGGGCTAGGTGGCTGCCACCCGCTGCTGGGCCCAGACATGGCAGGGCTGGTTCTGGGGACAAGACTGTCCCCGCCACACCCACTCCCTCTGAGAAAGAGGATGTGACAAACAACAGAGGCGAGAAGCCCTTTGGATTGGAGATGGGGCAGGGGGCCCTGGCGCAGCGGGGCTAGATCTCGGGGCCCAGGGAGGCTGCCAGGGCTGGGTGAGGGGTGAGGCTGGTTCCAGGCTGGAGAGGCAGATGCACAGTGTGCCTGCCCACACGTCCGGTTTGTCTGGCTATTTTTAAGGAGCCACAGACCAGTCCGTGAACAGGGAAGTTGCCGTGTGTCTGCCCGAAAAACGTGTGCCCACCCTAACCCACTCCCGGGTGCACAGGACGCACGCCCCCCGCCCTCCACCTATGCCAAGCAGGGGGTGCAGAAGGGGCAGGAGGGCGTGGGGACCGCAGGCTGCATATCACCCCGAGAATGCCCTCCGCAGGGCGGGAGAAACAGGGCCTGGTGCACAGGACGAGGCCATAGACTCAAGCCCGACTCCTGCTGCCTGGAGGGCGAGACTCTCAGAGCGTCAGGAGGGCCCTGTGCGCCGGGGCTGCCCCGGGGGGAGCGTGGGGCCCGGGCCCGGGGCACTCACAGTCGACTGTGAATACAGCAGGGTCCTCGGTCTTCTGAGCCACGATGGTCTCCTCTACACACTTGTGGTTTTCCCTGAAAAGCCAGATGGTGCGGGGGTCATTCCCGAACCCTGCGGAAGGACAGGAGCTGGGCTCCAGGGAGTGCCCGCAGGGCAGGGGGGCGCCTGGCCGGCCGGAGCACTGTCACCAGGTGTTGGCCTGAGCGGGAGTGGCCCTCCTTGGACCCGAGAAGGTGACTCAGAAAGTTGCCAGCGGGGCAGGTGGAGTGAGCAGGGACCCTGCAGGCGAGCAGGCTGGAGGCCAAGGGCACGTGGCAGCTGAAAATCGACCCTGTCTGCATGGTGCCTTGTTTCTGAGGATACTGGTTGCATCGTGGCCTGGAATTCCCCGACCCCTCGGCTCCCCAACTCTGGGGGCAGATGGGGCTCGTGGTGGAAACTGCCCAAGGCCCTGCAACTGCCCAGTGGCTTCCACACGGGCCTCTCCCCACACTGACCCTGGGGTTACTCTGTGTGGCCGCCTGTTGCCCCACAGCCCTGGGCCAGGCTCTGAGGGGACAGGGACTTGTTTCCCATCCTTGAGGCCCTGGTGCCACCCACAGCGCAGCCGGGTCCCACCTGGAGCCCTGCCCGCTGGCCTGCAGCCCCGGGGATGGGTACCCTGGAGGGGGACACCCACCATTTCTGCCAGATGATCTCCAGGTCGCCCTCGGGGGTGGGCTTCAGCTCCTCCACGTTCACTCTCAGGGGGCCGCTCTCGGCGTCCAGCAGGGAGATGTCACTGGCCGCCATGGCCACGGAGTGCCACGTCCCCGCCACCTGGGGAGGGGGCTTCAGCTGCACTCCGGGGGCGGGAAGCAGACCCAGCCCACGCTGGGCTCCCTGTCCCACCCTGGCTGGACCAGGCCGAGTCTCCTATGTGCCCAGGTTTCTCAGGAAGTTGATGTGCTAGGGCTCCAGGTGCACTTGGGAACCACCTGCTGTGTGCCGACACCTGGGTGGAGGGTTCTGCGTATTTGGAACAACCTCCATCACGACGCCCCCCACCCCCCCCACCCCCGAGCTGTCCCAAGTCAGCCCCCATCCAGGTGTGGCAGCTTCAAGGATGACTCCACCCCGGGAGGGAGAGGGAAACAGGAGCGTCTGGGGACCAGGTGGCCGGAGAGAGAAAAGCCCCTCCAACATCTGGTGGGACCAAGGTGTCCCCCCGCCCCATGCTGTGGCCTCATTTTGTCCCAGGTTAGACTTCTGTGGTCCAGGCTTTCCTGCCCCATCTCAGACCCTGACCCCAGCCTGCAGTAGCCACCCCCCACCCCCACACACCCATACCTTTCTTATGTCCAGATCCTTCCCCTTGTAGGGGATGTGGACGGCCTGGGTGCCACACACGAGGGCCAGGCCCAGGGCGAGCAGGAGACACTTCATGGCTGCAGCCGTCTTGCACTTCTGGGCTCAGGAGAGAAGGGACATCTGAGGCAGTGGGCTCAGGGCCTTATATAGGAGGAGGGCCTGCAAGGAAGCCCGTGCTGGGCTCCCCCGCCATGCAGTTCCCCGAATCCCCTGTGACTCATCCTTGGGGCCACAAAGACATTATCTTCCAGGACAGCATGAGGCCCTCTTTCTGGGACAGTGTCACTGACTTCCGTCCGAGTCCCAGCAGGAAGGTCCCTTGTGTCCCTGGATGGTTCCTGTTGGCCCCAGACGGGAAGGGTCTGGGCTGCGGGTCCAGGCTGGCCGCCAGCATCAGGAACACTTCCTGGGTCGGGCTCTTGGACAAGGACAGGTTGAGCCAGCACTGAGGACAGCTGTGTCCTGGAGGGCGGGTCCGTGGGTCAGCCAGTGGCCAGAGACCCCATGCCAGCCAGGACCCTGGGACGTGGGCCGGGGGCGGCCGGCTGCCCTGCACAAGGGGCTCCCATCACCACAGTCCTGACGGGTCCCCTGCGCAAGCTGTGCCTGCGTGTGCTCACCCAGTGCACACAGCCGTCTGAGTGTGCGTGCCCCGGGCTGCCGTGTGCTCCGTGACGGGGAGGCGTGAGGACCCCACCACCATCTTGCTCCCGCATCATCATCCATGGGAAAGGCTGGTGTCTCAGACGAGGGTGGGGAGTCGAGTAGCATGGACCAGGGAGGCTGCACCAGCTCCCATGCTCAGACCTCACTGGGTGCCCAGACAGCTCCAGCATGACCCCCCACGGCCCTCACTCCTCTCCCCAGTACCATCCCCTCAGGCCAGCTCTAGGTGACTCAAGCGTGGGCAGCTGCCTCCTTCACCCCCCGCCCCCTACCAGCTTTTCCAGGATTCAGCCCTGCTTCCATCTCTTCTGCTATGGTTGGGACCGCTCGGAATCTGGAGCCCTCTCTTTGGGCAGGGCCTGCTTCAGGATGTGCTGGAGCAGGGTGTCCACCATCCCCCAAGTGAGAGTCAACCCCAAGAGGCAAGAAGCAGAGACTGAGGCAGGTGAGTCTGCCAGAAGGCTTATGAGGGGTGTGGGGAGCAGCCCTGGGAGGTTCCTACTGGTGGATTAAAACAGTGCACATGTTCTTACAGTTTGGATGGGTGGATGTGTGGATGGATGGGTGGATGGAAGGATAATTTGATGGATGGATGGATGGGTAGATGGGTGGATGGGTGGGTGGACGGATGGATGGGTGGTGGGGAATGGATGGATGGAAGGATAATTGGAGGGATGGGTGGATGGATGGATGGAAGATGGATGGATGGATGGGTGGATGTGTGGGTGGATGGATGGATGGAAAATGGATGAACGGATGGATGGATTGGGTGGGTGGGTGGATGGATGGATGAATGGGTGGGTGGATGGTTGGGTAGATGGATGGATGGAAGGATAATTGGGTGGATGGATGGATGGATGAATGGATGGGTAGATGGGTGCATGGGTGGGTGGATGGATGGATGGAAAGAATAATTGGAGGGATGGGTGGGTGGATGGATGGAAGATAGATGAATGGATGGATGGATGGGTGGGTGAGTGGGTGGGTGGTTGGATGGATGGGTGGGTGGATGGATTGGTAGGTGGATGGGTGGGTGGATGGATGGGTGGGTGGATGGATAAGTGGGTGGATGGATGGATGGATGGGTGGGTGGATGGATGGGTGGGTGGATGGATAAGTGGGTGGATGGATAGATGGATGGGTGGGTGGGTGGATGGTTGGATGGATGAATGGATGGGTAGATGGATGGATGGGTGGGTGAGTGGGTGGGTGGATGGATGGATGGGTGGATGGATGGATGGGTGGATGGATTGGTAGGTGGATGGATAAGTGGGTAGATGGATGGATGGGTGGGTGGATGGATAAGTGGGTGGATGGATGGATGGGTGGATGGATGGGTGGTTGGGTGGATGGATGGATGGATGGGTGGATGGATGAGTGGGTAGACGGATAAGTGGGTGGATGGGTGGATGGGTGGGTGGGTGGATGGTTGGGTGGGTGGCTTCCTTAACTCACATTAGATGGGCCAGTTAGCTTCTCACTCTCACGATCCTTCTGACTTTCCAAGGTGCTTTCATGTCCATTGTCACTTCTGCCTCCCACAGAGGTGGTAAGAATGAGATACAAAGTGCCAAGTACCTGACCTAAATACACCCGTTGTTAGTGGCCAAGGCTGGTCAGCCAGAAGCTGGCTCTGGAAGAGAACAGCACTTCCTCCTTCCAGCGCCTCCTGGTCCTGGTGTGGGGCCATTCCCCGGAGCCCAGGATGAGCCCCGTGCCTGCCAGATCCTGCAGACCCCTCAGGCAGTTCCTCACAAGGGGTGCTTGTGTCTTGCTGGCTCAGTTTTTAGGTCCATCTGGGACTTGCCAACAACCTGAGTGAAGGCGGAGCAGCAGCTGGCTCTCGTGATCAAGCGAGTGAGGCAGGAAAGAGGGGAGCCCCCGTCCCCGTTCTCCGGGCCGCAGCAGGTAATTACGGTAATTACGGCTCTGAGTGGTGCAGACGCATATTTACACACAGAGAGTCGAAGTGGGACTCGGCGTCCTGAACACACGTCCCTGCTGTCCCCCAGCCTCCCTCCCCCCACCAGATGGACTCGATACACAGAGGACGAGCCAGACAGAGGGACACTTCCTGACACCACCACTATTTTTTAGGGGATCAAAATCGGAGTCTCCCCTCCTTACGAGCTAGGCTATTCCATAGTTCCTTTTACTGCAAGAAGATGCAGATTGCGGGGCAACCCTGGAGTTAAAGAGAAAATTGAAGAATACTGGGAAATCAAAAGGAAAACACAGCATATCAGAATCTGGGGGGTCCAGGGAAAGCAGTGCTCCGAGGAGAACCTGTTGTCCTAAAAATAATTTTAATAAACACAGGAATGAAAAGGAATTAATTAGCCATACCACGGAAAAATTAGGGGGAAAACACACAATAAACATGAGAGAATAAGGAAGAAGTTGCAAATATAAAAGCAGCAAATACTGAATTAGAAAATAGAAGAATGATATACTCACTCAAGTGGTAATTCTTCAAAACTATCAACAAAATAGGTATACCATTAGGTAACCTAATTTAAAAAGGAAAAATACATAAAATAATAAATGTTATTGTGAAACTAACTGCAGAAGGAGAAGACTCTAAAAAACTATTAGAAAGAAAAGGTTTACTTAACCCCACGGGAAAAAATAAAAATGTCCATGAAAAAGGTAATTTTCTAGGAAAACATAAATTACTCAACCTGACAGTGAAAGAGCTATGTTAATGGACTAATTTCCTAGAAAAACTAGAAAAAAATAAGCTATTAAAAAGTTGTCCCCCCTGCAAAACACCAGTTCCAGACAGTTTTACAGGGAAAATCTAGCACAATTTTAAGGAACAGTTAGTTTCAATGTTAGAAAATTAAGGAAACTTTCCACCATTTTTATGAAGTTAAGACTTTCTTTTCAAACCCTGATAAGAAACTTACAGACCAACCTCATTTTTAGTATCAATGTAAGAATACCAACTAAAATATTATCAAAGAGAACCCAGCAACACTTTTAAAGGGTGATACGTAGAGATTCATTCTAGGATTGTAAGAAGTTTTCATTTTGTAAACCTACTGATAAAAGTCATCATAGTAATTGATTATGAGAAAAATTATAAGACCATTTCTATTGATACTGTCAAGACAGGTCAATTTCAAAATTATTTCAATAATAAATTTAATAATTATTATGAAAACTCAATATGAAAAAAGTACACTCCTGAGGACTCAACAAAATGAAAGATATAATTGTGGATAGAGCACTCCATAAAGATGTCTTTTCTCCCCAAGTCAAGCTATAAACGCAATTCCATTAAAATATCAACCATATTTCTTACCAGACCATTTGAATCTAAAGTGTATTTGAAGAAATAAATAAGAATAACTAGTAAAATTCTGATAAAAGAAGACTAATTAGGATGAACTGCCTAAACTAGATGTTAAAATGAGATAATTAAAACATTGTGGTTCTCGCACATAAATAGACCAGTAGGTAGAATAAAAAGTCTATAAACACATCCAAATATACATGAGAATTAGGAATGTGAAAAAAACTCAGTAGCTAAATAAACGGTCTTAGGAAAACTGGGTGGACATTTGGAAAATACAGTTTGAGGGTTAAATCATGAATTCAAATAAATGAATTCCCGATGGAGCAAGATGAAACAAGGAAAATTCTAGGAAGAAATTATTTTTAATTTCAGAATATGAGAACCTTTCAAAAATGATCAAAGACTGCTTAAAAGAAAACATTGGTCAATTTAACCACGTAAAGAAAGCACACCACAAACCAAGTAAGAGAAATACTACACTGAGAAACATTATTTTTAACTAATAGCATAAATAATATCTAATTTCCTTAATTTATAAAGAGCTCCTACAAATCAGTGGAGAAAGATCAAGAATTCAATAGACAAAGGATATGATTTGATTCTTCACAGAAAAGAAAATGCAGGTGCCTCTCAAATATGTAAAAATCCAATAACAATAGCATACGCAGTCTTTTAAAAGGGTAAAGTTATCAACAGAATCCAGTAAAGACAAGTGTGATGCCGCAAATAACAGCTTCACAATACACTGAACGTTACTGCTGGGTTGGAGCTGAGATTTCTTTGCAGCCCTTTTTTCTCTAGAATACACTCCACACAAGGTGGAAGCGTGAATAAGCAGAGGCACCCCCACCGGGGGAGACCCCAGGGTGGGTGCTGGGAGCGGGCTGGAACGTAGCCCTCTGCAGCACAACGAACGTGGTCTAACACAGTGGACGGGACGTGGCCAGAGATTTCACGATGCGGGTGTCCGCTCCATCACTGTCTACTTTCCCTAACTTTGGAACTGACCAAGCCCCGTGCTGTACCTCGTCCTGCCCCATCCCTGGCAGAGAAGAGCGGAACCGCGTGCAGGTGAGGTCGCCCCCGTGTTCCCTGCAGGCGACCGGATCCTTCGCCCCGCAGCCACCAGGGGGCAGCGCCGGACGCAGGTGTTTCGCTGGGGGCGCAGAGGAGAGAGGCGCGGTGGTGCTGCACCAAAGCACCTGCCCAAGGTGAGGGGCCAGGCGTGCAGCCGGCCAGGTGGGCGGGACGGAGGCAGAGGCAGAGGCAGACGCGGCAGAGGAGAGGCGAGGAGCTGGAGCCCCACGATGAGCACCCAGGATCCAGCGGAGGAGCTGGAGGGAGGGGTGAGGGCAGGGGGCACAACAGGGAGGAGGCAGGGTCTGGGGAGGAAGGAGGCGGAGGACGCAGGCCACGGGGAGTGGCCGGATTCTGGAGAGGGGAGGAGGGTCGGGATGGCCCGGGGTGAGTCCCAAGCATGAGAAACAAAGACAATTCGCAGGGAAACATCCACGAGAAGTTTCTCCTGCACCCTTTGTGTCCATTTTAAGGCAATTGTCCACAAGCGGACAAGAGGCTCTGACCCTGGACACATAGTCTCCACTTTTGTTTTTTTATAATTCACCAAAAAGCCCCAAATGTTGCACACTGTCATGGAAAATGCCATAGGACAGGAAGGTACTCTGTGCAGCCTCAGCGGATGCTCTGGTCCCTCCTTCATCCAGGAAGGAGGTCCAGGAGCTGGGAGAGAGGAGTGAGCTTCAACCTTCAAGGCTGAGGAGGCAGCCCCCCCCTTCCTGAGCCAGAACAGACCCACAATAGCAGTCTCGGAGGAGACGCACGCTGCCTGGCTCTGATGTGAGGCAGGAGGGAACCACACGGGAAAGGCTCAGGTCCTGGGCTCGGGCACCCCCACGTCCAGGAGTGGCCCCCCAGGCAAAGTGCTCCCTGGGGGTCAGAGTCCGGAGGCCCCGCCTCTCCCTGGTCTGAGCTTAGGGCGACCCTCGGGGGTGGGTGCTGACAGGTGATGCTGAGCTTTCCTACACACTCAGTCTTCTCTGCAAAGATCTTCCTCTTGACACACCTGCTGTCCTCCCTGCAAGGCGGTGACAGCATAACGTGGTGACACTTGAACGTGAGCTGCCTCACTGTGATCCCTCATCCCAAATGGGCCTTCTGGCGGGAACTGCCCAGGCCCTGAGGACCCGGGCCTGCAGCGGCCCAGCAGCCTCCACACATGGCCTCTCCCCACCCTGACCCCGGGGCCGCTCTGTGCGGCCGCCTGTTGGCCTGAAGCCCTGGGTGGGGCTCCGAGGGGACCAAGAACCTCCAAGCCCTGTTTCCCGTCCCTGGGGCCCAGGTCCCGCCCACAGTGCAGCCGGGTCCCCTCAGGAGCCCTGCCCTTGCTGGCCCGCAGCCCTGTGGAGGGGGAGCGCCCTGTGAGTGGGGGAGGTGGGACACACCCACCATTTCCACAGGATGGTTTCCAGGTCGCCCTCCAGGGTGGGCCTCAGCTCCTCCACGTACACACCCGGGGTGGGGGGGGTGCTCTCAGCGTCCAGGAGGGAGATGTCGCTGGCTGCTGTGGCCACGGAGTGCCACGTCCCCGCCAACTGGGCTGGGGGGGGCGGGAAGGGGTCCCCAGCGGGAAGGGGTCTCCAGCCCCACGGTGGGTTCTCTGTCCCACCCCGGCTGGGCCAGACCGAGTCTAACGGCGGTGGGAGGCACTGACCATTGAACAAGCCCCTGCTCTCCAGCAGGCGCTGGGCTGCAGAATTTCTCACACCTGAAGTGATGCTTGCCTGTGAACCCAGGTGGATCTAAGGTCCACGTCATGAGTGTTACTTAGGACTGTGTGGATTTGGGGGGGAAAGCCGTGTGGCGCCCTGAAGAGCGTTTCCTAACACCAGGACTGCTGTGTGCTCCTGCGGGTTTCTGAGCCCCAGCTCCCTTGCGTGCCCTGCAGCTCACCACCCAGCCAGCCACCCTCAATGTTTTGGACGTCCAGGTCGGGCTGGGTGATGATGGCCCGGGTGCCACACGCGAGGGCCAGGCCCGGGGCGAGCAGGGGGCACTTCATGGCTGCAGCCGTGGCTGCACTTCTGGGCTCTGGAGGCAGAGGAGGCCACGGCAGGGGGCTCGGGGCCTCATATAGGAGGAGGGCCAGCCGGCCAGCCCGCGCTGGGCCCCCTGCCATGCAGTTCCCTGAATCCCCCGTGACTCATCCTCGGGCCCTCGGGTGGCTTCCTCAGCTGGGACGATAGGAGGCCTTCTTCCCCCTGAGTCCCAGCAGGAAGGTCCCCTGTGTCCCCAAGCCTGGAAGGTTCCTGTTGGTCCCAGACGGGAAGGGTCTCGGCTGTGGGTCCAGGCTGGCCGCCAGCATCAGGAACACTTCCTGGGTCGGGCTCTTGGACAAGGACAGCCTGAGCTGGGTTCTCTCCCCCAAACCCCACTCCCCTCTGTGTCCCAGAGCTCTGCCTGCTTGGCAGCAGGAAAACCTGGGGGTCAGTGTGTTGTGTCCAAATGGTCTTGACATTTTCACCCGAAAGTAATCTCTTATATCCACCTTCTCTTTTGTGTTCCCAATAACATTTCCCCTGTTCTAGACCCCACAGAGAAGTGTTTATGAGTAAAATGATGGAAACACCCCTTTCCCTACCCACCACCCATTCGGCTACCAAAGGGAAGGTTCCAATGCAAATGTGATCCAATTCTTCTTCTCTATGAGACAAAAGTGATTCTGTCTTGGCATTCCCATTATTCAGGGGGTGGTTCTTACCTTTTAGGGCTCCCTGGAATCTCCAAGAGCATTTCTCAAGGATGATGTTCACCCAGGGGAAGGAAGTGAGTTAGGGAAGGAAGTCCCACGGGGTGGAAGGCGAGAACGCGGATGGGAGAGGGGTACCACGAGCCATCGTGCGGCCTAGTGTTAGGTTCGCGGCTACATCATTTAGTGTCTCTGTGATCTTGAGATTATATACATATTTGTGGGTTTTCTCATGTATGTAACAGTTGGGAATAAAACAATTTATCTCACAGGTTTAATGTAAGACTAAAAAGAAATCAAAAGCATGGAAAAAAATCACTGTGAACGTCAGCGAAGTGTGATCACGGTGCAGGAAGGAGTTCACACGCTGTTGGAGAACCCCTAGCAGCTCCACCAAAGAAAGATACAGCCTGAGACTTTGCGTAAGGAAACCCAATGAAAGATGTCAATTTTCCAATAACAATTATCAACGGAATATTTTCTGAATTTTTGGTTATGGGAAAACACATGTAAGATAAACGTTACCATCGTAACCATTTTTAAGGGTCAGCAAGCACTTTCACGCTCTTGTCACATCGTCTCCAGAACTTCCTCATCTTCCCAAACTGACACTCTGTCCCCCTGAAACACTAACCCCTTGCCCCCAGTCCCTTCCCCAGCCCCCGCCCCTCCACCCCCCAGCATCTACTTCCGGTCTCCACGGGTCTGACTCCTCTCGGGGTCCCGTGCAAGTGGGATCACAGGATTTGTCCTTTGGGGGCACTGGGTAAGGTGAGGGGACCTGGGGGGGGGCCGTTGCGAAAGCCTCGTGTTTTCTGGGGGAAAAAGGTCACGGTGTCACTGTCCTGCTGGGCGTTGGTTGGAAACAGCTGCATCAGCCCCTGCTGAGCGTGGCGGTGGCGGGGGGAGGACACGGTGGCTTCCCAGGCCGGAGCTGGTGGCCAGAGGTGACGTCCTACGGGTCCCCGTAGGATGGGCTCCTAAAACACAGGCAGCTGTGCAAGCAGATGCAGCCCTGAGGGTGTTTGCCCGAGAACATAACAGGGGCACCCAGCCCGCCTCCCCCACCGCCCTCTCCCCGCACCCACCCGGGGGCTGAGCCTCTGGTTCCAGCCAGGAGTGAGAAACAGCAGGGGGGTGGGGTAAACCCGCTCTCCTTACCAGCGCGTGGGGGGTGGACAATTTCCATTTTGTTTAGCCCTTTGCTCTCCACAAACTCCTCAAAGATTCTCAGGGCCTCTGGGTTCTCATCCAGGGTGCGGCCT
Organism: Hippopotamus amphibius kiboko; assembly: GCF_030028045.1. Taxonomy (NCBI): domain Eukaryota; kingdom Metazoa; phylum Chordata; class Mammalia; order Artiodactyla; family Hippopotamidae; genus Hippopotamus; species Hippopotamus amphibius. The sequence goes on from NC_080187.1 coordinate 2,039,766, forward strand.
GCAGGGGAGATGGGTGGAGGTGGGTCTGGGCAGCCGGGCAGGCTGGCCACGTCCTCGTCAGGAGCCCCTCTCAGTCAGGGCCCCCAGGCACCAAGAGGACTCCCTCCTGCTGTCTCCAGGGGCGCCCTGGGATGGGGTGTTCCCTGCCCAGATGTCCTGAGAAGGAGGCCAGATGGTGGGGCACGCTGTCTGGAGCAGGGACACTGAGGTGCCCCGGGGACACCAGGGGCTGGGTGGCACGGGAGACACCCAGACAGCGTCCTCTCCCTGGGTCTCGGTGTCTAGCCTGGCCCAGCTGGGTTGGGACCTTGTGGGCACAGAGACTGGGACCATCCCTGCTGGGCACGTCAGGGGTGCTGGAAGGACAGGCGCGATGGGGGCTGTTGATGGAGGGACGATCTGGACACGTGGAGAACTTTGGGAGAAATGTACGAGCAGGTGGTTGGAGAGCCGTGGCCACAAAATGGGGACGTGGCTCTGCCAGGGTCACTGCCGAGCCAAGATCAAGGGCGGGGCTTCTCAGCCTCAGCAGGAAGGGCCGTCCTGTGCAGGATGTGGAACAGCATCCCTGGCCGCCACCCACCAGGTGCCTGGACCACCTCCCTCCCTGGTCCCAGCAACACAGACATTGGCGGGCATCGCCCAGGGTCCGTGGAAGCCCCGTTTGGAACCCCTGGTCCAGGGCATGCCCAGAGGCCGACTGAGGAAGGACATTGTGGAGGGTCGTGGAAGTGGCGGGTGCCTGAGTGGACGTGGGCACCGGGCAGCAGGAAAGGTGACACGAGGTGGTGAACAGGAGCCATTGAAAGAGCTTGTAAATCCCCTCCCAACAGGCAGGCTCCAGGCGGTGGGGACCGGGGCCCCTGAGCCAGCGTCCCTGGACCTCCGAAGGCTCGGGGCGCACCGGTAAACATGGTCATGTGGAAGACGGCCCTGTTTATCTTGCCCTGGGAGTACACGACAGCGTGCCGCTTCCCTGGCAGAAAGTCGATGAAGATTCCGTGCCTCCACCCTGCAGGTGACACGAGGACCATCAGGACCAGCGTCCCCCACCGCCATCGGCTTCGAGAGGGAAGGCGCCTTGGCCACTCACTGGTGGCGAACGGGCCGGGCTGAGGCAAGCTGTTCAGGGACAGTTTGTACTGCACGCATCCAATGGGCTTCCTGGAACACAGGAGCGGTGGACGTGTCCCCTGGACGCAAGCCTCAGGCGCCCCTCACCCGGGTCAGCCCCCACACCTGCCTCCCCCCCATGCCCCGGGCTCTTCGACTCTGCCTGCCCACCTCCCAGAGCCCCTCCTTGGGGCCCTGGGGTGAGGTCACCACCACAAGGTCGCCTCGTTCAGGCAGGGGAAGCAGGTGGGGGCTGGCCCGGGTCCGGTGTCCTGGCTGCAGCCCTCAGCCACTCCCTGAAGGCCCTCAGCCACCTGGCCCGTCCTTCCCACCTCGCCCCCTCCCTGTGTGCTCGGGTGGCCCCAAGCAGGAGGGAAGCCAGGCGGGGCAGGGCCGGGACCAGCCGCACTGGCTTTCAGGATGACCTGGGGCAATGTGCCCCCAAACTAATGAGCCCCAGGCCACTCTCTCCCAGCGCTGTTCACGCCCTGGAGTGGCCCGGGCAAGGTCACATCTCAGATCTCCAAGTTCTTCAAATACACCTGCAGCCCCAAGCCTGGACCCGCCGGGCTCCCGCCTGGTCCACTCACTGACCGCAAAGCTGGCAGCAGAGGCCTCTGCTGCTACGTGGGAGGCAGAGCGGCACCCAGGCTGCGGCCTCCCCTGGCGTGAGCGTGGGACGTCCCCACGGAGCTGCTCATGTCAGACTGGGCGACGTCCTCGCGGTCCCACGGGGTTGGGGGAGCGCAGCCACCGGAGAGGGAGGCGTGACACGGCTGCAGGGACTAGGCCAAGGGCTCTGACGGAGGCGGGCCTGCTTCCCCGCACGCACGTGGGGGGCGCGTGCGAGGGTCGAGGCTGGGGACCCACCGGAGGGCGCAGGCGCGGGAAGGTGTGCAAGCAAGTGAGGTGCTTACATGAGGTTCATCCTGAACTCCAGCTGGCCCAGATGGTTGAGCACAGACTGGAAGGGAGGCAGCGGGTGGCCCCTCTTCTCCTTGGGGATCGGCAAGGTTCCTGCCCATCGGTGGATGTACCAGTCTCCTAGAAGCTGGGGCAGGGGTGAGGCGGTGGGCAGGGGGTGGTGCAGCCGCAGGGCAGGGTTAACCAGGGAAAGGCCTGGCTTGCCTTGGCTTTCTCAGTGCGGGCGTGAGGGGGCCAGAGCCTGTCACATCGCAGCCCCCGCGTCCAGCAGCACGAGACGCAGCCGGGCTCCAGGGAGGAGGGCGGGGGGGCCCTGCCTGTGGGGATGAAGCGGACTGGCTGCCGCGGAGAACCTGGGGCGTCGGGGCTGGGGGGCGGGCCTGGGATGGGGGGAGAGGGAGGATGCAGGAGAAAGGTCTGCGGCGGAATGTTGCACAGCAAAATGGAAGAGAGAGGGGAGCTCGGGCCCCCAGCCCAGGTGGACGAGAGCGGGGGGCCACCAAGCTGCCCAGCTCCTGGAGGGGGAAGGAGCGTGTGGGGCACAGAGAGGGGTGGGGGCACGGGTGCCTCTGGCCAGGAAGGGGGGCTGAGTGCCTGACGGGTCACTAGGGGAGTGGGAGTGCCTGGACCACCGGCCTGGACCCCGAGATGCGCCTGGGATGGGACGGTGACAGGTCCCTGGGAGGTGGCGGGTCATTTCCAGGGCCCTGAATCGGACCATCAATTACAGCTGAGTTTTTAAAAGTCAGAATCGGTAAATACATGGTTTTTGCATAGATCTTCATGCACCAGCCTCTCACGGCAAAGTGAAAACTCTGACTAGGGTCCTGTCTGATGAACGGAGAGCAGTGTCTGGGGACCACAGCCTGACGGGGAAGGAAATGGTTCCGGGGGCGGACTAGCCCTCACAGGTGGCTGGGCAGAACCCCACGTCAGGCAGCATCTGTCCGCGGCCGCAGGGGCTGGAGGACGTCCTCTCCTCGGCCTGGAGACGTCACTGAAGACATAAGACAGGGCACTCTGGCCCACGTCCACCAGGGGTTGGGAGCAGCAGGACGGAGACCCTGGCCCCGCGCAGGCGCCTGACCTGAGACACACTCGTCCCGCTGCGCATCCTTCCCGCAAGCTCTCACCTCGTGAGCGGCGGCAGGGATAAAGAGGGTCCCCTTGGCCCCCAGCACGGAGAGCAGACCCAGCCCGGCCGTCAGGAGCAGCAGCTGCGTGGTCGGGGCCCCCACGCCCGCTCCGTGCTCCCGTGGCCTCCCCACCGCCCATTTGTCCTCCGGCTCCGGGCTGCCCTGGAGACAGGATCCCGCCCCTCCCTCCCCTTCACAAAGGCCCCTCGGTTTGGAGGGCAGGTGGTGCGTCCCTGGTTTTCTCTGGATCCTGTGAAGGGAGCTGCTCGGTTTTGTGTCACTGGCTCCCATCACTCTCGGGTTGGATGCCTCCGAGACGCCTGATGGAGAAGGGAGAATGTTATCAGAACAGGAAGCACTGCCCTCTGGACTGGGAGCCAGGAGGTAAGACAGAGGCTTCCTTGTGCTTCCCCCGCCCCCCCCCCCCCAGCCCCACGGCCTTCGCTGCAGCGCCCCAGGAATCCTGGACCCGCCCTTCTCCCTCGAGCTCCCCGGGAGCGCTGGTCCCCATCCAGCCTCCGGCCCACCTCAGAGCTGAGGCCCCCCGCCCCCCTTTATTCCCAGACCTCCTGAGCCCCAAGCGCAGCATCAGGCCCGGCTCTAAACGCCCCCGCCAGGCTGCCCGTCACGGGCACTGCAGCCCCCTCGCCCCTCCAGCCTGGATCGACCTCCTTCCCTTCAGACGCCCCCTGGCTCCTGTGCTCTGGCCAGTGCCCCGGTGAGGACCCGGAGGCCTTGCTGACCCTCTGGAAACGTCTGCCCTGCTCCCCACGCGGCCCGAGCACTTTGCCCGTCGTGTGTCCTGCATCCACCTTGTCCCCCGTCGCGGCCGCCCTTGCCCGGCTCCAGGCTCCTGGTGCTGGGAGACGGCACCGACGGACACACGCTGAGTGGCTCTGCTTCCCCGGCCCCCATTCCTCCGCCTTTCTGTGCCCAGAACTTTCCACCAAGGTGCACACGGCATCGCCTCGCTCCTGGGCATGTGTGCTCATCTGTGTTTGTGTGCACGTATGCGTATACGCACGCGTCTGAGTGATGCGTGTGTGCACCTGGGTTGGCTTGTGCACACGTGTGTGTCTGCGCCTGTGTGCCCTTCTGTGTGTGTGGATGTGCATGTGCATGTGGTATGGTGTGTGCGCAGGTTGTTTGTGCGTGTGGGCACTGCACGTGCATGTGTGATACGTGTGCCTGAGTATGTGTATGTTTCTGTGCCATTCTGTTGTGTCTGCGTGTGAGTGTGTGTGTGTGTCTGTGTGTGGGGGGTGTGTCTGCATGTGTGAGTGTGTCTGCGTGTGTCTGTGTGTGTGTGTCTGCGTGTGTGTGTCTGTGTGTAAGTGTGTGTGAGTGTGTATCTGCGTGTTGGAGTGTTTGGTGTGTGTGAGTGTGTGTCTGTATGTCTGCGTGTGAGTATGTGTCTGCGCGTGTGAGTGTGTGTGAGTGTGCATGTCTCTGTGTGTGAGTGTGTGTGAGAGTGAGAGTGTCTGCATGTGAGCGTGTCTGCGCATGTTAGTGTTTGGTGTGAGTGAATGTGTGTGTGTCTGTGTGTGTGTGTCCATGTGTGTCTGTGTGTGTGTGTCTGTGTGTTGGTGCACACACACAATGTTGGTGGTTTAAATGACAGAAATGTACCCTTGCACAGCTGGAGGTCAGGTGTCTGGCATCAGGTGTCGTCGCGGAGCTAACACGGTGACATCCGCGGCCCAGGACATGCTGCTGGCCGGGCCCTCCCGCAGCGGGGCTGGGGTGTTCCGTGGCCTCTGCCCCCGGGTGCCGCACACCCCCGGGTCCGATGGTGCCGGTCCCTGCGAGGTGTGTGAGCCGCAGAGTCGTCTCCCTGAGCTGCTTCTGCTCGCGTTCGCTAGAGTCCCACTTGGAGCGGGTGCGCAGAACCCGGCGCGGCCGGCACACTCGTGCAGGAGAAGTCAGCCCTGGCTCCCACGCCCGCGGGTCTGTGTCAGAACCAGCTACCCTCGGACGGCGTCCGCCAGACAGAAGGATGAAGAGACGTGGATGTGTGTAGGGGAAGAGACCAGAGAACTCGGCCGGCCCTGTGCACGTCTGAATTCAGGGGGAGCCTGAGGTCCGTGTGTCGTTCCATCCGCACAGAACCGCAGCGCTGGGCTCTCCTGGAAGCTGGGTGTTAATAAGATGTTCAAGCCCAGCATTTACTACTCACAACACGTAGATCTCGCCCCTTCCTGGGCGGCAAGTAGCCTCTGGGGAGGAGCTGCCAGGGAGACGGTGGGTCTCTCCCTAAGTGGCCTTCGGGGACTGGGAAAAGGCCCCCGACACTGTCCCTGCGTCCGAGCAGGACGAGCCAGCCCCGGGCACCCCAGCGCCCAGCTGCGTCCCCGCTGCTGCGGAAGGACAGGGCGCAGCCGGGGCCTCGTGGGGGTGCAGGCGGGGCAGGGGGCCCACGCTGGCCCTTGCTCACATGCCACCCTCCTCCCTCCAATTCCATCCGGACCCCCCCCCTTTCTTGCAGTTGGGTTCAAGCACCCCTCCTCCAGGAGGCTTTCCCTGGTCGCGGCCCTCCCCCCGACAGCTGCCGGGACAGGTCCCCTCTGCTCCGTGCATCAGACCCCCAATAAATCCAAGACGCAGCGGGTGGGAGGGTCTGCCCAGGTGGGTCTGATTTCGCACCCCACCGTCCTGCAGCGTGGCTGCAGCTGCTCCCCTCCATCCCCAGTTTCCCCTGGAAGGCAGAGAGCCGAGGTCCCGCAGAAAGAGCCCCTCCCTTCCCAGCCCCCCATGCTGGTCCCTGCTGCGGCTGCGCTACTCGCAGCGACCACCAGGGGCAGGGCGCACCGAGAAACAGGACCGCGCCAGCCGGCCGGGGCGCAGGGACCCCCCCAGCCCCACCCTCTCTTGTGACCGGTGGGGAGGCTGAGGCCGGGCAGGTCAGCACTGCTCGGGCAGCTCTGTGCTCCCAGATATTGGAGCGGCGCCGATTCCCTTCCCAGGGGCCCCGCCTGAGTGGGGGTGGGGTCCAGCCCAGACAAGCCCCCTGCAGCTCCGCGGGCAGCTCCGCGCCACCAGCCCGGGGCTTGGCCGGGGAAGCCTCCGCTGACTCCAGGCTGAGCGCCCGGGGGTGGGGGTGGGGGGGTGAGCGCTCAGGGCTCAGAGCGGGGTCTCCCCCCCCAAACCTGAGGATCCTGGTCCCGCCCGGCCCAGCGCCCGGGCGCCCGCCCCCGACAGTCCGCCACCGCAGAGCTCAGCATCACCAGGTCCAGGAAGGGGACAGCACCCTGTGCCATCCGGGTGGGGGGTGGGGAGGAGCCTGGTCTCGGGTCCCCGCCAAAGCCGCTCCCCCAGCACCTGCGCGCAGCCCCCGCCCCCACCCCAGGGCCCCCGCGGAGCCGCCCAGGACCCTCCGCTGCCCTCCCCCAGTGCCACCTCCCTCCGCCTCCAGGGACACCAAACTTCTAGTCACTTCCCAGGGCTGGCTCTCGGCAAATCACAGGTTTGGGGGCCTAGCCCCTCCGCACCCACATCTATCCTTTGCTAGAGGACCCTGGGTATGTTGATCACTTTTCAGATACAGCACCAAGGCACAGTCCATGAGAGAAATAACTGATAAGATGGACTTCCTTCAAGTTAGGAACTTCCGCTCTGTGGAAGATGATAATGAGAGGATGAGAAGAGAAACCACAGGCTGGGAGGAAATGTTTGCACGGACATCAAGGGCTGATATCCAAAAAAATACAAAGAACTCTTAAAAGTCAACAATAAGGAAACAAACAACTCTATTAAAAAATTGGCCAAAGACCTTAACAGACACCCCAACGAAGGAGATGCACAGATTGCAAATAAGCTTATGAAAAGATGTTCGACATCATATGTCGAGCAGCTTTTCAGGGAAAGCAAATTCGAACAGCAACAAGATACCATGACACCCCTGTTAGGATGGAAAAATCCGGAACACTGAGGTAACAAACGCTGGTGAGGATGTGGAGCACCAGGAGCTCTCATCATTGCTGGGGGGAACGCAGCGTGGTACAGCCACCTTGGAAGATGGTTTGGTGGTTTCTTGCAAAAGTAAACAAACTCATACCTTATGATCTAGCAATTGTGCTCCTTGGTACTTATCCAAAGGAGTTGAAAACTTATGTCCATGGGGAAACCTGCATGGGGATGTTTACAGAAGTTTTATTCATAAATGCCACACTTAAAAGCAGCCAAGATGTCCTTCACTGGGCGAATGGATTAATAGATTGTGGTCCTCCCAGACAATGCGATATTATTCAGCACTGAACTGTGGTACATACAGATAAGGAGGATTATTCAGCATTGAAAACAAATGACCCATGAGGCATGAAGCCACAGAAGAATCTTAAATGCATATGACTAAGTGAGACAAGCATATCCGAAAAGGGCACCTACTGTGTGATTCCATCGATATGACATCCTGGAAAAAGCAAAGTCAGGGAGACAGTAAGACAGTCGGTGATTGCCAGAGATGGGCAGGGGCAGGGGCTGGAGTGAGCTGGAATGAGCGGGAGCAAGGAGGATTTTTAGGGCATTGAAAAGAGTCCGCATGACACCACAGTGATGGATACCTTTGTCCAAACCCACAGAGCGCGTAACACCAAAAGTGAACCCCAAGGCAAACTATGGACCTTGGGTGATTATGACGTGTTAATGTAGGTTTATCAATCAAGAAATGTTTACCACTCTGGGGGGAGGTATTGAGAATGGGGGAAGCTGTGCATATGTGGGATAGGGATGTCTATGAGAAATCTCTGTACCTTCCTTTCAATTTTGCTATTAACCTAAAACTGCATTAAAAAATAAACTTCATTTTTTAAAAATGTAGAATTCAGTGGATTTTAGTATCTTCACAAGGTTGTGGGATCGTCAACACTATCTAACTTCAGAAATCTTTTCTAATTATTAGAGGAATGCAACTCAAAACTACAATGAGGTATTACCTCACAGCAGTCAGAGTGGCCATCATTAAAAAGTCTACAAAGAATTAGTGCTGGAGAGGGTGTGGAGAAAAGGGAACCCTCCTGTACTGTCGGTGGAAACGTAAGTTGGTGCAGCCACTATGAAAAGCAGTGTGGAGGTTCCTCAGAAAATTAAAAATAGAACTACCGTATGATCCAGCAATCCTACTCCTGGGCATATATGTGGAGAAAACTATCATTTGAAAAGACACATGCACCCCTATGTTCATAGCACCACTGTTCACAATAGACAAGACATGGAAACAACCTAAATGTCCATAGACAGATGAATGGATAAAGATGTGGTAAAAATATACAATGGACTATTACTCAGTCATAAAAAAGAATGAAATAATGCCATTTGCAGCAACATGGATGGACCTAGAGGTGATCATACTAAGTGAAGTAAGTCAGACAGAGAAAAACAAATATCATAATATCACTTGTACGTGGAATCTAAAATATGACACAAATGAACCCATCTATGAAACAGAAACAGATTCGCAGACGTAGAGAGCAGACTTGTGGTTGCCAAGGGGGAAGGGAGTGGGGAGGGAGGGATTAGGAGCTTGAGATTAGCAGGTACAAACTGTTACATATACAATGGGTAAACAACAAAGTTCTACGGTAGAGCACAACGAACTGTATTCAATATCCCATGATAAACCATAATAGAAAAAATATTTTAAAAAAGAATGTATATATTTGTATAACTGAATCACTTTGCTGTACAGCAGAAATTAACAGAACATCATAAATCAACTATGCTTCAATTAAAAACAAGTTATGTTTACACTAAAGAAAGAAAGAAATCTTTCCATCACCCTGAAAACGTTCCTGGTGCCGGTTGCTTGTTACTCCCCATACCTCCTCTCCCAGCCCCAGGCATTCAGTCATCCACTTTCTGTCTCTGGGGATTTGCCTGTTGTAGACATTTCCTGTCAATGACATCATACGATATGTGGCATTTTGTGTCTGCCTTCTTTCACTTTGTGTACTGTTTCAAGGTTCGTGCATGTTGTAACACATGTCAATACTTCATTCCTTTCCATGACTGACTAGCATTCTGTTGCATGGGTAGACCACTTTTGTTTATCCATTCATCAACTGATGGAAGTTTAAGGTGTTTCCACTTTTTGGCTGTTAGGAATAATGCTGTTAAAAACATTCCCGTACAAGCTTTTGTGTGAGCATACGTTTTCACATGTCTTGGGTATACACCTGGAAGTGTAAACTGCCAACCTGTGTTCGTGAGCAGCTGCGTTGTTTTACATTCCCACCAGCGGTGAACGAGTGAAGGTCCCAATTTCTCCAAATCTTCATCAAAACTTGATATTATCTGACTTAAAAAAAATTAAAGTCATGTTATTGTATGTGAAGTGATACCTCATTGTGGTTTTGATTTGCATTTCCCAAATGACTGATGACATATCAGTGTCTTTTCATGTCCTTATTGGCCATGTGTATGTCTTCTCTGGATAAATGCCTATCCAAAAGCATTGCTCGTTTTTCATTTGGCTGTTTGTATCTTTAGTGTTGAGATGTAACAGTGTGTTACATATTCTCCACCATAGACCCTTATCAGATGTGCAGAGATTTGCAAACATGTCCTCTCATTTTGTGTTGTCTTTTCATTTCTTCAGAGTAACCTTTGATGAACAAAAGTTTTAATTTTGGTGAAGTTGAGTTGATCTCTTTTCCCTTTGTTTGCTTGTAGGTTGATCTTCATACATAAAAAACCATTGCCTAATGCAAGGCCATGAAGATTTATCCTGTTTTCTTCTAAGAGTTTATAGTTTTAGGTCTTACATTTGTATATACATCTTTGACCCATCTTGACTTATATTCTACATATGGTGTGAGGTAAGGATTAGATCTCATTCTCTGCCATGTGGATATCCAGTTGTCTCAGCACTACTTGTTGCAAAGACTGTTTTTCCCTACTGTCTTGGTGCCTCAGCTAAAATTTGCATTTGTGTTTGTGCTTGTGCTTGTGGCTTGAGTTACAGTTCCTTAGAGATACTCTTTACCCAAAGGTTGTTTTCCTCTGGCCTGTGCAGCTTCACCTGCTGCATACATAGACTGCTTTGTGGTGAGATGCTCTGCAGGCTTCTGGAGCTCTTCCTCGCACAGCTTTCTCTTCTCTGGGACTTTGCCAGCTCCCTCTAGTCACTTCAGATGCCCTGTAGCTTGGTCTTCATCTTCTCTGCTCAGGGTGACTGCCTTGCTCTGCCTGGATTCCCTCCTCAGTGCCCTGGTGTTGAAATTCCCTCCTGACTTACAGCTGCAGGGACAATGGCTCACCTCACTTGTTTCCCCTTCCAGGGATCACACTGTCTGTTAGCCAATGTCTAAAAACAGTCTTTTTACACCTTTTGACCAGTTTTCTATTTGTTTGCAGTGGGTATGTAGGTTCACACCCTGTTACTCCCTGGTGGCTTGGGAGACCTTACTGCATTATCGTTCTGGCCTGGATTACAGCAGCATCTTCCTGACTGATTTCTCTGCCTGTATATCCTGCTCCCCCCACCCCCCCCCCCACACAAATTCTATCCTCAAGGCAGCAACTGGAGTGACCTTTTAAAACCATGCGTCACTCCCTAACATTGTAAAACCTCTCCATGGGGCCTCCATTTCTCAGAGTAAATGATAAGGTCCTCATGACAGCCGGCACACCTGACACCACCGGTCCCACCCCCTCTCTGACTCGCCTGTGACCACTCTTCCAGGTGGCACTTGCCCCAGCCCCTCTGCCGTCCTTTGTGTCCCTGGAACACGCTGACCCTCTCCCACTTGAACACCTGCACTGAATGTTCCTTCCACCTGGAAGCCTCTCCACCTGATGGTTTCATGGCTCATTGTCTCCAGTATCTTTATTCTGTTCAAAGGTCACCCTGGGGAGGCTGTCTCAGACCTGCCACTTAAGTCCCCACACTTCCGACTGCACTTGTTCCACTTTGACTGTTCCCCTGAGCACTTACCACCTTCTAAAATAATATATAATTATATGAATCAGCCTTCAATCAGGCTAGAGAAGCCATACAATAGACCAAGCAGGGATAGCCTGCAGAATGAACAGTTAACTCTAAAGAACCATGGAGGACAGCCCAGGATCACAGTAGAGCAGCTAAGGGAGACTCAGAGCTGGGAGGTGACCCCTCCCCAAGGCTGGGGTCTGACCTTGTTGGAGAAGGGAAAGTTGTAGCCCAAGGGACGGTGGGGAAGTTTGCTGGGTTGCCCTGGGCTGGAGCTGGTCCATGGTCAGGGCAGAGGCCAGCAGGTAGGGAAATGCAGGCTGAGACTGGCAAGCAGGAAACCTCTCTCCCCTCCCAGGGGCAGGTGGGCTGAGGCTGGGAAGCAGGAAGCCTCTCTCCCTTCCCAGGGGCAGGAGGGGAGCCTATAGGAGTCACTGTGGGTCCACTTGTGGGGGTGCCATTGAATCTCTGTAAGAAGTCACCCATGGGGATCACCTGCATTCAATGTGGTGAGTGGCTGTGGGCATCCCCTACTTGTGCCACTGTTAGTCCTACAGCAGGAGAAAGAAACAGAACAAAATGAAAGCACCCTGGAACCAGGAAGGAAGCCCCTTCATCCTAAGCCTCCTACCTACAAAGCTTAACTCATGGCAGGTGCAAAGGAGGAATGCCTACTGATCCAGCTCCATCACTGCAGACCAGACAATGGAGGACAGATATTGAAGTTGGGTTACAGGGGCAGTCCACTCAGTGCTGGGACCATGAATCATTTATTTATCTCAATTATTTTATTTTTTCTTGCTTTTACTTCCAGTATGTCTCTACTGTCATATTTGAAGTAAATTTTTTGAAGACAGCATGTCCTTGTCTCATGGCTTTTAATTCACTCTGCCAATCCCTGTCTTTTACTTTGTATATTTAGTCCATTTACATTTGACAGAGTATTTAATATGTTAGGGCTTATGTTAGTTTCCTAGAGCTGCTGTAACAAAGTGCCACAAACTGTGGTGGCTTAAAATACAGAAATTCATTCTTTCACAGTTCTAGAAGCCAGAAGTCTGAGGTCAAGTGGGATGGGGAGGTAGGAAGTGCAATAAAGGGAGTTTTGATGAGAAGGTCACCATTGTGGGCAACTGGGACTGAGTCCTCCTGAGGACCCCTGAGAACTGGGTGGGACCATGTCAGATTTCCCCACCGGACAGTGAAGAGCCCAGGATGTGTAGCCCCTGAGTCCCCACCCATTTGGATTGGGTGTGTTAATTCACCTGCACGTCTGCTTTCACCCATGTGTGTCAGAAGAAGGGATGCAGGCAGCTGAGGTGAGAAGCTGGGGTCCTGTCCATGTGTAGGAACCATGCACTCCAGCTGCAGGAGAGGTGGGGGGGGGGGGGCATCAGCACTGTCACCACAGCCCACCCCTTGCCCTGATCTGATGCACTCATGCTTCACATTAATCTGTTCTGGGCAGTTCTGGAACTGAGGCTTCAGGGTGGTGCTGGCCACAGTCTCTAAGATAACAGAAAGAGATGGTTAGTGGAAGAAGCTGCGGTCCCCACTGACCAGTTGTTTGGGGACCTTATAGATATTCCTCCTGCCTCCTCTCCTACCCCTTCTGCATGCCCCTCAGGCCCAGCCAGTGTGCCCTCCTGGTCTTGGTGTTTGCCTGGTGGTGCCGTCGAAAACTTCTTATATCCAAATGCCAAGGAAAGTGCGACACTGTCCACTGCAGTGAGGCCCCTGGGAGGTAGAAGCACCGAGCAACTGTGACCACCTGAGATTCAGAGGCGGAGCAGTGAGAGACTGCCCAGCAGTGGTTACAGCGGGGCTGTGGAGGGGGCAGCACTACAGGATCTGCCGTCATAAAGGGACGCAGCAGCCAGAGAAATGCCTCAGGCCACGGGGCACTGGGACAGGCGTATCTCTCCCCTCCTGCCCCACTACCTCCCAGTGGCCTCCACTCTCAGCTGAGCAAGTCCAGGATCCAGAAAGAACACAGCTGGACAACTGGGCAGGGTTCAGCCCTCTGGGGCACAGGGCGGGCGGTGGGGGACAGGAGGCCCTGGAGAGCTCCGATCTCACTAAGCAGAGGGTTGTGGGGGCACCCCTGTTCTCTCCATGAGACCTGTATGTTGTCCCATCGTTTTCTCAAGGACTGAATTAAATCAGTCACTGTCATAGACGCTTAGACTAGTGATTCCCATATAATAACCCAAATCCATGTTCCCTGGGTACAGTCCAGGAGAACAGCGAACAGGAAGAGCTCTCCCAGTGATCTGGAGACTCCAGCCTGCTTGCTCATGTCAGATCCTGAAGTGCACGGGCCCCGCCCTTTCCGGCTCCCAGGGAGGGTGGGCTTTCAGCTCAGCGGCACCTCCAAGCTGGAGTGATTCCTGGGTCCTGCCTGCACCTTCAGTACAGCCCCCCAGGGGTTCTGGAGAGGGCTAATTCTTGTTATTTAGCCAGTACTTGGGGTGGGCAATCTACAACAGTGTCCAATCTCGGGCCAACAAGGCACAACCACCATCGTGCGTCCCCAGCCTCTGCCTGCAGGCCCTGGGTCAGCAGTGGGTGTCAGGGAGGATGATTCAGGCCCAGGACCTACAGGGTCAGGGAGGAACAAGGCCACATTCTTGTTCAAGAGGCAGGCGGGGCTGAGGCCAGCAGAGCTGGGCTCCCAAGGACCTCTGAGCACTGGCCACACGTGGCCGCTTTGCAACTCACTCTCCCATATATCCAAATGGAATGAAATGTGAGGCCCATCTTGGGGAACACACGGGGGTCAAAGTTGATGAGGGAGGGGAAAGCTCCTGGGTGGTCAGAATTCTAGAAGAATGAAAGCCAGGGAGTGGTACAAGTGGGTTAGGACAGGCCCTGAGGCACCTGGTCCCGAGCCCCACTCCAGGCAGAAGGAGGCAGAGCCCAGGTTCTCTGAGCTTCCTACGTGCCAGGGGAGCCGGCGACTCACGTGTCCTCCACTACCTCATGGTGACCCAAAGCCACAGAAGTTGTGGGTCCCCCTGTGGGAGAGGAATCCTCTGAGGCTCCCGAGATCCAGTTGTCAGTTTATTCCTTTAGTGACAAATATCCAGTGACCACCTGCCGCATGGCTGGAGCTCTTTCTACAGCAGCACCGAACAGTGATCCCCAGGAATCAAGCCCCATGTTGGGCAGGAGAGACGGGCAGTGACCACACCTGTGCAGAAGTGAGCAGGCCTCTCGGGAGGGTAACAAGTGCTCGATTGGAAACACAGCCCGGCCTCGGGATCCAGAATGAGGGGGCTGGAGAGGCCGTATCCCTCCTCCTGGGGCCTGGGGAGGCCTCTCTGTGGCGGGGATGTTGAGACTGATCCCAGGTCATAAACTAGTGTCCCCACCCCCAGGAAGATCCAGGGTGAGCACCCCAGGCCTGGGACCAGCCAACACAGGGGTGCCAGAGCAGGTGGTGTTACTAAACTTGAGTTCAGCTGCTCAGAGCTCAAAAGCCAATACTGGAGAGACAAGTGTTGGTAGGAAAGAAAATGTTGCTTTATACAGGAGGTCCGCAACCTGGGGAGAAGGTGGACTCGTGTCCAAGGGAACCAACTCCCAACTGCTGATGAGAGGCAAGAGATTTTAAAGGGGGAGCGTCGGTGTGCACAGGACTGGGGGAGGGGCTGTGTGCAGAACAGCACAGTTAGCTCTGAGAATCATCTTGAGATTGGGCACGTGGTGGTCTGGTCAGTGTCATCTTGGCTGTTTTACGTACCGTTAGTCTTCAGTTCCAGGGTCAGTTTGTTCTCATTTCCTTGAGGCCAATTTTTGGAACTGTGTGAGATGGAGCAGCTTCTATCATGGCTGCAGTTTGGTCATCATGCAGTTACCTCCTCCCACCTGGTGGGGTTTCAGTGTCTGCAAAACAGCTCAAAGGAGGTGACTCAGAATATTGTCCATAGCCCTGGACAAGGAACTAAAGATCCTTGACTTTAACGCCTCAACTATTATTATTTTGTGCCTTTTGACTGTTTTCCTTTGTTTCTGCGTTTTCTCATTGCTCTGATTACGTTTATTCTATGGCTAAAGCTCTTCCTCAGACAAGAAGCAGGTGGAGGACGTGGCGGGGGAGGGGGTTCTGTCCTGGGAAGGCCCCATAGGACTCTGCTTGGCTACAGTGAGGGGTCAGCTCCGGGGACCCTGGGGACACGGCCAGGCGCACCCTTGAGCCCCTGCAGTTCTACAGCTCAGTGCCTTTCTCTTCAGCAGGTGAGACTGTGGTTCCCAGAGAGCTCGCTGAAGACCCCAGCCCTGGGCTCCGGGAGGGGCAGGGGTGGGAGGGAGAGTAGGGGAGCCTTGGTCTTCCCTCTGGGGCTCAGAGTGCAGACACGCACGCCCCCCGTGCTGGCACCCCCCGCCTCCAGGTGGCTGACCTGTGAGCCAGCACCCTCGGGAGGGCAATCAGGGGACAGCCCTGTGCGTCCTTTGCTCTGGGCGGCATTTAATAGCCACTCATCAGACTCCGACACTGGCCACACGCCCCCTTCCCGAGGCGAACTGGCTGGGATGCTGGGTGGGAGGGGTGGGGTCTGTGCCAGGTGCTCGGGGGCCAGGAGCCCAGGTGGGTATAAAGAGCACCCCGCGTAGAGCTGGCCCAGCCTCACCCAGACCCCAGGGACCTGCCTGCAGCTGGGAGCACAGAGCCCTGGAGATGAAGGCCCTTTTCCTGACCATCACACTCGGCCTGCTCGCCACCCTGCGGGCCCAGGACCCCCTGTCCTTCCTCCTGGAGACACAGAGTGTGAGCCTGGGGGCAAGGAGGGCAGGTGGGGGGGGAGTGTGGTGACCGTGTGGGGGCGGGGTGACCGGGGGCCCTGTCTCAGGGGGTGTCACTTAAGGCGGGTTCTGGCCCAGGGGCTGGATCGGGGAGCAGCTTCGGCTCAGGGACTGTTGACCTGACTCCCTGGGACCTGGAGGGCACTGCTGGGCCCTCTGCAGGGAAGACACATCGGGTGCTGGGCTTGGTCCCTGAAGGGGCAGATGCGTGGGGTCACACACACCACACTTGGGGCTGGAAGCCTTGAACGCGGGGCTGCTCTAAGGGAACCCAGGGGTGCGGACATGCTGGGAACCCGGCCTGCCTTTGGGGGGGCCGCAGCCTGTGCTCAGGGGGAGGTGGGGGGTGGGTGAGGACGAGAACCTGGGCCGCCCCGTGGTGGGCTCACGGCTCCGCCCTGCTCAGATCACAGGGACTTGGTATGTGAAGGCCATGGTGACCGACATAGGCCTGCCTGAGAAGAGGCCCAGGAAGGTGTCCCCTGTGACGGTGACGGCCCTGGACAATGGGGACCTGGAGGCCACGTTCACCTTCACGTGCGTGTCGTGCCCCCCCCGGGTCCTGCTGCCTCCTCCCCTCCCCCCACAATGGGCCGAGGGTGGCCTGGGACCAGCCCCTCATGGGGCCCCTTCCACCCGTTTCGGGTGTTTGTTAAAATGCACGTCCCCTTGACCTCGAGGGGAAAGAGTCCCAGGCAGCAGGGGGTGACGATGGAATTTGTGGGGACACTGGGTTAGAGGCCCAGGTGCCAGGTGCGCTCAGGTAGGCACAGGTGAGACCGCTGAGAGTGGCTCCCTCGCTCCTCCTGTGTCCTAGGAAGGAGGGTTGTTGCTACAGGAAGAGAGCCGTGATGCAGCCAACCGAGGAGCCAGGCAAATACAGTGCCCGTGAGTCCCGGCCCAGCGCCCCCAGCCCCGGCCTCCCCCTCCCCTGGGGCTGCCTTGCTGCTGGGGGTCCCTGCCCTGTCCCCACTCGGGAGCTGCTCACCTCTCCCTTCCCTGGGGTCTCGTCCTGACATCAGACCCCAGATGGGACAGGTTTGTCCACGGCAGGGTGAAGGGACCACCCTCCCTCTGGGTGTTCCTGCCGTCACCCTGTGGGGAGCCAAGGGTTAAGGATGGGGACGTGGGCGGGGCACCTGCTGGAGCCGAGGGCCCAGCCCAGCCTCTCAGTCCTCCAGCCTCTCTGCCTCCACAGATCTGGCTGAGACCTTCCCAGGAGGAGGCTCCTCCCCGGGGCCGGGGTCGTGGTTGGGCCAGCAGCATGTCCTGGGTACAAGCCCGTCGGGCCCCTGGGTGACCAGGCGCAGAGGACAGCCAGGGCGGCGCGAAGCCAGAATGTTCCAGAGTGTTGCTTAATGTGGTCTCAAATATCTTCTCAAGGAATTGAGACAGTAAAGACACACTTTCTTCCGTCTGTCTGCAGATGGGGGCAAGAAACATGTATACATCCTGGAGCTGCCGGTTGAGGACCACTACGTCTTTTACACTGAAGGCCAGTTCGGTGGGAAATCGCTCCGCGTGGGAAAACTCATGGGTAAGGGGCTGCCATCCTGGGCCCTGGGGGATCCCCATCTCCTGACCCAGCCCCACAGTCTCTGCTTCCAGAAGCAAGTGGGACCGCAGCAGCCACACCCTGCGTCCAGAATACGGAGCACGTGGTGGTCCTTGTGTGCCCGGCACAGTTTCCTGCGCACGCAGCCAGGCCAAGCTCCTTCTGTGACCTGACCGCTCACAGGGGGAGTCCAGCCACTGTGGCCACAAAGCCCCGCTTCTGGGGTCTCGGACCAGGGGCCGGGTCTGCGTGGGGGAGGGAGGTGCTGTGATGGAGGCTTTCTCGGGGCAAACACCCTCACAGGCGCGGGAACGTCCAAGATTCTCTGGTCAGAGGCCAGCACAGTTCCCTGGGGCCTGGAGTCCCTTCCAGGTCAGGGACGTGACCCTGCAGGTAGCTTTGGGATCGGGCCCGGGTCCCCCAGGGGCCCTCCGTGACTCGGGTGTCCCCAGGGCTTTCCCCTTCCTGGGGACCTGTCGCTGGGAGGGGGCCTGTGTCCTCTGGACCCGCTCCACGTCCACCCCAGGCTGAGCCCCCTCCTGCCCTCGGCTGCTCCCCCGCTGCTGGGGGGCCCCTGCTCCCTGGGTCTCCCCGCCGAGACCTGGGCTCACCTGGCGCCTGGCCTGCAGGTAGGAATCCCGACGTGAACCCGGAGGCCCTGGACGCGTTTAAGAAATTTGTGCAGCGCAGAGGGTTGTCCCCGGAGGACATCTTCACACCTGAGCAGACAGGTGAGAGGATGGCCCTGCTGCGTCCCCGCGTCCACTCCGCGTCCCTCTTTGTGCCCCGTGTCCCTCCCCCTGCCCTCTCCTCCTTCTCCATGTCCCCCATGACCCTCCTGTCCCTCCGCGGCCCCTCTGTGGGGAGACGTCCGCACTATGACAGGTCCCAGGGCCCCAGGAGCCCCGCTCTGGGTCTCTGTGATCCGCGTCCGAGCTGCGGGCCGTGAGGGGTCTGGGCCCCTGTCCGGGGCGTCCTCTCACTCCTGGGTCTGTCTTGGTCTCTACAGAAAGCTGCGATCCTGAAAGTGACTAGGGTGAGTGGTTCTTGAAGCAGGCGAGGGTCCCGGGTTCAATGGGACGTCAGGAGCCACCGGGGCACCCAAGCTGCAGGCGGGAGGGACCCCGCGTGGGCCAGGAGGCGCCTTCTCTGCTCTGAGAGCCCGGCTGGGACGGGACCCTCCCTTCCGTGTCTGTTCCCGAGCTTCCCTCCCGACAGGCAGGCTCCCCTCTCTCCCCTCGGTGTCTGCTGGGTTCCCTGTTGTGAACCTCGGGGACATCGGGTCCGGGCCCACCCACCTGTGCGCCCAGAGGAAGGAGGATTCTCTCCCCTCTAGCTGCAGCCCCGAGAGCCCCACATCCCCCCCTTCCCCCTCCCTGTCCCGGCCTCACTGACCCTCCCCCTCCTCTCCAGGCAGGGGCACCGAGGCTCCGCAGCAGCCCCAGGGCGACACCACCAGGACCCTCTGTCCTGCAGGACGTGAAAGGAGCCCTGCACCTGGGACCCGGGCTGCTCGTCCCTCTCCTCCCCCTCCCTGTTCCCCCAGCCCTCCATCCCCTCTCCTGGCTTCAAATAAAGAGCTTCAGCATCCCCGGTGACTCTGCCTGTCTGTGGGGTCCCTTGGGTGAGCAACGCTGCTCCTGCCCCTCCCTCCAGGCCGGGCTGGACACAGGCGCTGCCCCTGGGGAGGGACCCCTTCAGGAGTGACCGTGCTGGCATATTCTGATACCAACACGGCAGTTTCCCCAAATCATCCCGGGGCTTGGCCAGGTGCTGCCTGACAGCCAGCCCACGGCCCCACGGTCTCCTTTCTCACGGTGGGAGGGTGACTCCAGCCCAGGTTCCCTGGAGACAGGGGATGAGGGGCTCCCTGCACACAGGGTCAGTGCAGCTCCCCGCGTCCCAGGTCCACGGTCCGCAGTGGGGGAAGCTAGCTTCCTGGGCCCCTCCTGGACGCAGCAGGCCCCACACACAGATGGCGGGTCACGGGCATTCGGTGGGTTCCTTCCTGACAAAGAAACACCAGGCAGGGGTCCCTCTCACAGTGCAAGCCCCTCGCCAGTCTGGGGGTGCCTGGGGTCCATGCCATCGCAGGCCTGGGTGGTGTATGTCCCGCTCTCTGTAACGACCGCTCTCCTGGCCCCACCGTCCCTGCAGTGGTGCAAGGCCATCGAGCCGGGAGACTGTCAGGGGTCCTGGTGAAAGCTGCCTGGTCCACAGGCCCCTGTCCTGGAATGGGGGCCCAGCACCATCTGTCTACTTGGTGCTGACCCGCCCCTAAGCCGTGGGTCCCCTCTGACCTGGCGGCCCCTGAAGGGCTGTGCAGAGAAGGGGCTGCGGGCTGGCCAGGGCCAGGGCTCAGAGTCCTTAGTCAGAGGCTAAGACTCAGGGCAGGGGAGCTAGGACCTGACAGGTGACAGTCCTGCTCCGATGTGCCCGGGAGGCCCCCCCGTCCAGTGGAGAAAACTGGGCAGAGGTGGGGGTCTCTCTGGGGGTCTGTCTTCCTGGGGAGAGGCAGCAGGGCCCCCGTGGAGATGCTCTCCCTTGTCTGGGAACCAAGCCCAGCGCTGCCCCAATGTCCACTCCTCAGCCGTCCTGGCCCTGCCTGGAGGGTGTCCAGGTGTGGCTCTGTGCTGGGCCAGGGGCTGCAGGGAGGCCGGGACCCTGGAGGGCGCTAGCGTCCAGGGAGGATGGTCAAGGGCAAGATAGCTGGGAACAGCGGGATCTGAACGGAACCCTGCAAACCACGCTTCCCATGGGACGGACCCCGGAGGACGGCAGACTTTCTCCCACAGGCAGCTGGTGTCGTGGGGGCCTGCGTCCCGCTGTCGACCTCCGTGCTTCGTCCCCACCTGGGCCTGGTTCTGGAGTGGAGGCCGAGGAGTGGCCCTGAAACAAAACAGGCCCCACACGCGGGACTGACCCTCACAGCACCCCCACCACTCTCCCTTCTCGCTGCCCCTCCCCCGGGACCTCCGGGTGGGGAGACCCAGCCCTTCCTTCCCGCTCACACCTGGGGTGGGCGGCGGCCAGCGTGTCCCCACGCGTCACCCGCACGGCAGCACCTCGTCTGCACATGGAGAGCCCGACCCCCACGTCTGGCTGGACGGTGTCGGGAGAACCATCGGGGGCCTGGATCTCGCCCCCTTCTCCCAGGAGGAGCTGGTCCCGCATCCGCGGCACTTCCAAGCCCTGCCGTCTCCTCGGCAGGCGGAGCCCACCCACCGAGGGGCTGGCCCTGCGGGGCTGCCCCCTCCACCCACCGCTTCTCCTGGGGTCAGCCCCAAGGGGTCCCAGCTCTCGGGTGGGGGGCTGCCCAGGCCACGCGGCCAGCAAAGGACACTGGCCTCTGCACCTTCGCCCCATGTCAAGCACAGACACTCCAGGCGACCCCTCGCCCTTCTGAGAGGTGCAGCCCCCGGCCTGGCCCCCTCCACCATCTAACTCCAGGACGCCTCCATCACCCCGTAAAGGTCCTCCCCCTGTCAGCAGTCACTTCACTTTCCTCCCTCCCTCCCCCGAATCCTGGAAGTCACAGCTCTACTCTCTGTCTCCGTGGACTTACCTACTCTGCATATTTCTTATCAGTGGAATCACATGGTGCGTGACCTCTCATGTCTGCCTCTTTCACCGGGCGTGATGTTCCAGGCTCCTCTGTGCGGCGGGCGTGGCAGCACTGCCTTCCTCTCATGCATGACGCTGTCCCATTGGGTGCGCAGTGCACACGCCAGGCTGACTCCACGGAGCAAGTGTTCCTTCCTGCCGCGCGACGGCGAGGGTGGGGCTGTTGCATGTGGGGAGCCACGGAAGGGGGAAAAACAGGAGGGCTGACCCCTCGGGAGCAGCGGGAAGACCCCCAGGAAGGGAGCCCCAGCTTCGTCGTGACCGCATGGTGATGCACCCCCAGCAGAGGGGCTGCATGGCTGGGGGGAGGGTTCATACAAGGTTCTGGGTCTGGTGGAGATGGGACCACCCACCACTGGAGGAGGAACTGTGCAGCCCTGGGAGCCTTCCTTGGCCATGCACAGGCACACACATACACACATTCACACACACACAGACACACACACACACAGACATGCTCACACACACACCCACGCAGACACACTCACACACACACTCTCACACGCAGACACAACACAATATTCACCAAAGAAACATACACGTACTCAGGCACGCGTATCACACATGCACGTGCAGCGCCCACACACACTCACACACACACGTGCACATCCACACGCACAGAAGGGCACACAGGCGCAGACACACGCGTGTGCACAAGCCAACCCAGGTGCACACACACGTCACTCAGACGCGCACGTACATGCATACGTGCACACAAACACAGATGAGCACACGTGCCCGGGAGCAAGGTGATGCCGTGTGCACCTTGGTGGAAAGTTCTGGGCGCAGAAAGGCAGAGGAATGGGGGCCGGGGAAGCAGAGCCACTCAGCGTGTGTCCGTCGGTGCCGTCTCCCAGCATCAGGAGCCTGGAGCCGGGCAAGGGCGGCCGCGACGGGGGACGAGGTGGATGCAGGACACACGGCGGGCAAAGTGCTCGGGCCGCGTGGGGAGCAGAGGAGACGTTTCCAGAGGGTCAGCGAGGCCTCCGGGTCCTCACCGGGGCACTGGCCAGAGCACAGGAACCAGGGGACGTCTGAAGGGAAGGAGGACGATCCAGGCTGGAGGGGCGAGGGGGCTGCAGTGCCCGTGGCGGGCAGCCTGGCGGGGGCGCTTAGAGCCGGGCCTGACGCTGCGCTTGGGGCTCAGGAGGTCTGGGAATAAACGGGGACAGGGGGGCCTCAGCTCTGAGATGGGCCGGAGGCTGGATGGGGACCAGCGCTCCCGGGGAGCTCGAGGGAGCAGGGCGGGTCCAGGATTCCTGGGGCGGTGCAGCGAAGGCCGTGGGGCTGGGGGGGGGGGGGGGGGGTCGGGGGAAGCACAAGGAAGCCTCTGTCTTACCTCCTGGCTCCCAGTCCAGAGGGCAGTGCTTCCTGTTCTGATAACATTCTCCCTTCTCCATCAGGCGTCTCGGAGGCATCCAGCCCGAGAGTGATGGGAGCCAGTGACACAAAACCGAGCAGCTCCCTTCACAGGATCCAGAGAAAACCAGGGACGCACCACCTGCACTCCAAACCCAGGGGCCTTTGTGAAGGGGAGGGAGGGGCGGGATCCTGTCTCCAGGGCAGCCTGGAGCCGGAGGGTAGATGGGCGGTGGGGAGGCCACGGGAGCACGGAGCGGGCGTGGGGGCCTCGACCATGCAGCTGCTGCTCCTGACGGCCGGGCTGGGTCTGCTCTCCGTGCTGGGCGCCAAGGGGACCCGCTTTATCCCTGCCGCCGCTCACGAGGTGAGAGCTTGCGGGAAGGATGCGCAGCGGGACGAGTGTGTCTCAGGTCAGGTGCCTGCGCGGGGCCAGGGTCTCCGTCCTGCTGCTCCCAACCCCCGGTGGACGTGGGCCAGAGTGCCCTGTCCTGTGTCTTCAGTGACGTCTCCAGGCAGAGGAGAGGGCGTCAAGGGATGCCAGGGACAGCTCACTCCTGACGGAGCAGGGCTTCTTCCTGTCCCCGTGAGGAGCGGGCCCTCAGTGAGGCTTTGGACAGATTTCCATCCACGATGGGTCCTCTCAGCCCCTTAATCCTGGTGACGTTATGGACAAGTCAGGTAGCTTTTCTAAGAATTAGTTCCCTCAGAGGTCAAAGTCATGGTTTGAAAGGAACTTTGCATATCTTAAGCCCTTTTATAAGGCCTGAGGAATGCGAGGAATATGTTCCCAAATATATTTTGCAAGACTACTGCTTTAGGGTCAGTATTAAAGGTCAAGCACGTTATTATCTGACATGTTATAAACTTGGAAAATCCATGGTGCAATTGGGACAATATTTGAGGTCTGCAAGTGTCTAGATGCCACCCACTCGCCCGGTCACTACCGTCCCCCAGGAGACAGTCACAGACTCACTTCCTCAGGACCCTTGGTGCCTCCTGCTGGGACTGATGTGACCTCGACGTCCCTGAGACTCAAGCCTGTGCTCCAGGCATCCCCAGCACCTGGGCTCCCTCTGCAGAGTCCAAGGTTCCCACACCTTCTCTGCCCCTTTGCCTCCCCACGTCCACCTTCCCTCTCTCAAAAATGGTCGACTTGATGGCTTCTTGTCCATCTGGGTCTGAGAACCCAACTTGCCCTCTCTTTCCCTTTTCTTGTTAAGCTCCCATATCTGGGTCCTCCCTCTTCCCCACCCATGAAAGGTCTGGGCTCATTCAATCCTGAGAGTTATCCTCAGCCTCTCAAGAAAAGTGAGCCCCAGATGACCCAAGGATGAGGCAGGAGCTGGTACTGGGAGACCTGATGCTGGTTGTTGGTCCTGCCCCAAACCCAGGGCCTGACATGCATGTGTGCTTGTCATCAGAACAAAACTGCTCTCGGTTTCAGGGGATAGGGTCTGGCAAGAGTAATGGTTAGAGGACCTGGGGCCCTCAAGAGTGTCAGGACAAAGAAAGGTCTGGTCACATGATCATAATAACTTCTATCTCATGTTCCTCAATGACCTAATAAATGAATAGATAAATGAATGGTAGATGAACGGATGGTGGGTGGAGGAATCTAAGAATGGACGGATGCGTGCATCCATGGATGGGTGATGAATGCATGGATGGATGGATGGATGGATGGTATATGGGTAAATGGATGGTGGATGGGTGGATGGATGTTGGAAAGATGGAAGGATGGTAGATGGATGGATGGATGGATGGTATATGGGTAAATGGATGGTGGATGGGTGGATGGATGTTGGAAAGATGGAAGGATGGTGGGTGGATGGTGGAAGGATGGAAGGATGGCTGATGGATGCTGGATGGACGGATAAATAAATGAATGGTGGATGGATGGATGGATAGTGGATGAATAAATGGATAGTGAACATATGGTGGAAAGACAAAAGGATGGTGGGTGGATGGATGGTAGAAGGATGGAAGGGTGGTGGATGGATGGTAAGTAGATGGATGAATGAATGCTGAATAGATGAATAAATGAATGGATGAATAGTTGGAGAAAGGGATGGTGGATGGATGGATGGATGGATGGATAGATGAATAGATGGAGGGATGGATGCCTATGAGACCAGGACGTATAAGGCACACATGGACACCTCTAAGGTCACAATCTAAACCCACTTGACCATCACTGTGAGCTCCCTGCACATTTGCTCCATCCTCCCCTCTTGCTTTGCTTGTTGCTTCCCTACTTCTGGATCTGGGGCTGTCCGAATCTTACAGGAAGGAGTCCAATGCCTTCCACTTCTCCACTCACTGGGCCCTTTAACCCACCCTTTTCAGGAGGTTAGGGCCAAAGTAGCTTCTATGGAAATCTCATGGAACCTTTACCTCTGCTGACTAGATGGGAGGCTAGATCCAAGTATGGCGACACCTTGCTGTATCTTTCTTCCCATATGAAAAAAAGACTTCCTTTCTGGACCTTTCTGTTTGTTTTTCAGATCTCCCTCAACCATCTAATCTCTCCCTAATTCTCCAAAAACTTCCCAGTCCATCTTCCTTGAGCTCTGGACATCTGCTCAGACATTAGTCATTTTAGAGACATCAGGGCTCACCCTTCCAATCCTTTTATATTTTCCTCACAAAAGCACTTATTACAGACATCTTTTCCCCCAGCTTTTAGGAAAATGGTATATAAAGCGCTGGGACCGGAACCCTAGATGTCCCGCGAGAAAAGAAGCATCACCCACTGCCACCCTTCAACTTCGTGGTTGACATCAACGGTGCTTTACAAATCAGAATACACATCACGTGAGTGTCCTTTCCTCCCGTCCCACCCCTGGGGTCCCTGGTGCAGCCCTTGGGGCTGCTGGAAACAGGCTTCACGACTTACCTGTGCTCTGGAGCCAGGCAACAGCTACCAGGTTGATCCTGTGTCTGCTACATGGTTCATGTGCTGGTTCTCCTGGCAGACTCCATGAGAATAAAGATGACGGTGGAGGTAATGAAAATAAGGCAAAGTCACTGTCACATACTGAGAACGAATCGTGGTGCAGTTACCTGGAAAGTGCTTCACAAGCCTTATCTCACTCACACCTTACAAAGCCCAGGGCTGCGGGCACTTGGGAAAGAGGAGGCTTACAGACTCTCACACGCGCTAGAAATGAATGATTAGAGAGGCACCGGGGACCTCTAAGGTCAGAGTAGAAACCTTTGGACTGGCCTCTGCTGAGACAAGGAACAGAGGCTTCTCGCCCATAGGACAGGTGGGTGAGTGGGCAAAGGGTTCAGGTGGCCATGGTCACCCTGCTGCCTCCAGTGGGGCCCCCGGTGGGCTCCTCCTGCAGCCCGGCACTGCAGGTGGGCTGGACAGGGAAAAGGGTGGTGGTATTGGCCACAGCAGGTCAACAGCCTCGCCAGGATCCTGTCGGGTGCTGTCAGCAAGATGAGCATTGTTTCTAACAACAGGAATGATGGTGCAATTCTGCAGGTCCCTTAAGGAGAGGCCCAAAGCCCCAAGTCCTCATGGAGGAGGGAAGCTGGTCAGAGCACTGACCCCGCCAGTAGCTCATCCCCACCCCACCCATGGCCCACCACACGTGCTGGGTGTTGGTCTACACCGTCCTGGGCTCTGGAGACACAAAGGTAAATAAGATGGGTTCTCACCCCAAACCTTCACAGTCTCCTTGAGTGACAGATGGACGAGCTTGGTCCAAGAGGAATGCCAGTCCTGCCACCTGCAGCCTCACCAGGCTTGAGATGGGGGGACTTCATCCCGGCTGAGATTTGGGAGAGGAGAAATTTGTAAGATTTCCCAGAAAAGCTCATGGCCATTCATTCTCTATGGCCACGTTGGTGCTGCCTGGGGGCGTGGACAGGGGAGGTCGTGGGGTCCATGTGCTTCAGAAGAGCACAGCGGTGGAGTGCGCACGAGGTGGTGGCAGGCGCTACGGGATTGATACTATCCTTTAATTTTGTTTGAGCAAAGATGCTGCAGAATTCCAGGCCAGGGCCCTTGGAGCCTCAGGGTGGGACTGACAGGGCAGGAGTGTGGTCCAGGGGATAAGCTGGAGACACCTGCTGGGATGGAGGAATCAGGATGTGGGCTGAGGGAGGAAGGGAGGGCCCCTTTGTTTGAGAAGCCAGGGCTCCCCCCCTCCAGGCTTTGGGATACTTCCATCACCAGCCAGACTTGGGTTCCAAGGCCGCTTTTGTGTTCCAGGAAGCCAAGTGGATGCCACCTGTTTAAAATGCCCTTTAAGGAAACAGAACCTGGGATATTCCATTCCTGTAAGTGACCACTGGCTCAGCCACATGGAGGGCTGGGGCCTCCAGGTATCTAGGAGACTGCATCTCTGCTGGAATGTGCAAGGTGACATCCAGACCCTGAATCTGGCTGCATGTCCACGTGATAGACTCAGCTTCTCTGTCCCCTGAAAACCTCAGCTCTCCATCCAGGGTAGGGGGACAGTTTTCCATCCTGGGCTCAGATCTGTCAGCCCAGCCCCCCAGCTGCTCCCAACATGCAGCTCATGGTCCTTCCACACCACATCCGAGAACCAACTTCCTCCAGTTTCCTGGAGCCCAAGCCCTCCCTTCCCAGGCCACCCCTCCAGCGGGAGCCTTTCTCACTGAGGCTGACCCCGCGCCCAGGGACAGGACAGCTGTGCTCTCCTCACTTACCGAGTCCCACCCTTAGGGGACACCACACCCTGCTGGCACTGTGCCTGGCATCTCCTGTTATTCCATCCAGAGACCCGGCCAGGAAGTCTGGGGTTCAGGTCGGCTGCTCATAAGCTCCCTGCAGCATTTGGGGGAACTCACGGGGATGAGTCTCTGGGAGCCTTGGCTGCTGGTGGTGACCCTGAGGCCAGTAGAGAGAACACCGTGGCCGGTCCCCGCGGCCCCCATGCACCGTCACTCTTCACGGAGACATGTCTGAGCCTGCCCCCTGCTGACCTCACGACTCCCCTGCACGGCCCCCGCTCTGCTCACCCTCATTCAGGCTTTAGGACCTTCCCTGACCCCGTGGACCTGACGAGCCCCATCCATGTCACTTCCAGAGTGGAGACCCACCATCTACATCCGGTTCACCCTGGGCAAGGACCAGGGCCTGGCCTACTTCAAGGACAGGTTAAATAGCCAGGACTTCCAGGTGATGGCGCTCTTTGGTGAGGGTCTCCAGGGCCAGGAGGGGCCTTCAGGACAGTGGCATGGCCACGGAGGGGGCTGCCCACCTCAGCGGGCACCTCTGGCTGCAGTGCTCAGCCTTTGGGTCAAGCTGCACACTGTGCACCAATCGGGGACTCTGTGTGTGGGGGGGGGAGGGGTGTGAGAGAGAGAGAGAGAGCCGCACTGTCTGTCACCATCACTGTGAATTGACCCCTCTTCGTCACTCTTCATCCACTCAGGTGGTCCTTCTGACATCCTGACCCTCAGGGCCCGGCTTCCTCCCTTCCTGCCCTGGGCTCCCACCCCTCAACTCCCTTGACCTCACTCTGCACATTTAAATGCCCCCACTTCGGGCCAGCCCCTTGTGTCCTGCACCCACATGGTGTCTTTCCAGCTCACTCACTATCCACTGTGTGTTTCTTCCCCTGGCAAGTCCCCAGCCCTCTGGGTCTTTGTGTGCCAACACTGCCGATGTCCCCTTTCTGTCCCCTACATCATGTCCTTCCTAGCTCTGTACACACTGGGCTCTGAGCTATACCCCCCGCTCCTGTCCTCCCACAGTCCCGGCCGGGTGAAGCCCATCCTGGGAGCCCCACTCTTTGCTTTCTTTGCACCTGCCCCCAGCCGTGAGAGGGGCAGAGGCCAGTGCAGAGCTGGTCTCACCTTTTACATCATGCCTGCAGACCACAAGGGCCCTCAGTGATGCCCAGACCCCTCCCTGCTGTTCCCAGGTCACCTCACTCCTCCCTGCTCTAGGCAGCATTTCGCAGGCAGCTTCCCTCCTCTCTGTCCACCCCTGCTTTCCTGGGCAAGACAAACCTTCACCCAAGCCAGGCCCAGTGTCTTGACTGCACGCGCCCCGGTGCACGCAGCTGGGAGGGGCAGGATGTGGGTGTGATGTGCCCGTTGCCCACTGCGAGGGGCCTGGGTACAGTGTCTGAGTCCCAGGCTCCCTCGAGGAGAGGCCAGGCCCAGGAGGCTGGAAGGGGCACATGTCCTGGAGGGGCCGAGGGCCACAGCCAGAGACCAGCCCTCTCCAGGATGTGTCTGCGTGGGGCGGGGTGGGGGGCTCTAATGGCCATGCCGGGAAAATGGGGGTCCCCTCGGGAGAGGCCGGAGGACTTGTTCAGGGTGAGGTGGAGGAGGTGGGAAGGTCATTGGCCCCTGGAGGCTGGGCATGGACAGCCTGGGCTCCTTCTTTTTGTGTGGTAACTCCTACCCCCACCAAGCCATCAGAGGCAAGATGTTCTTCCTCAGAGGCTGTGTCAGGGCACCTGAGCTCAGGATACGTGACTGCAGGGATTCCACACCATCTATCAGCAGAACACAGTTCTCTGCTCTCCAGAATGAGGGGGCCAGAGGGCCCCTTTCCTGTGGAGCCTTCAGAGAAGGGGACAGCCCCAGGGTCCTCAGCCACGCAGGCAGCTCTTTGGCCCCAGGCGACTCCTGTCCCAAATGGCACTCAGATGCACTTTGTGCCTGAAGGCTCTGGAGGGTCCCAACTCTTTGGATGTCTTGGCAGGGAAGGCTCCATCCTGGGGTCATCCCTGGGGACAGCAGGCAGGCGTCCTCTCCGTGCCCAGAGGTCCCTGGCTGAGAGAAGGGCCCTCCTGACAAGGGCTTGGCCGGACGGCCTCAACTTCCCAGACCCACCTTCCCCCATCTTCCCTGCAGACCGCACCCTAGATGAGAACCCAGAGGTCCTGAGAATCTTCGAGAATTGTGTGGAACACAAAGGGCTAAGCAAAACAGATATCATCCACTCTGCTCAAGCTGGTAATGAGAGTGGGTGTTTCTCTATTTCTTCTGACCCTTTTATCCATATTTCCTTAACCCAGGAAGTTACTTTCCCTCCTTGTGTAAATGGTAATCACGTGGAAACCCTTGTGGAGTACGTGCGGCCCCCCACCCCTCGCTGTCTCTCTGCTTCTGCAGGTGTCTGTGAGTTGCACCAAGGAGTGTCTGCTTAGTGCCCAGGAGCAGCTCAGGACACAGGAGCTCAGGGACCCTGCAGCCTGCTTCCTCGAGGTGCTTCCTTGTGACCGCATCCCCTTCCTCTTAGAGCCAATTCATTCCTTGTTGTTTCATATTTTACCCCATGTGACTCCACCCAAAACAGCTTTTCATCTCACTTTGCTTGATCTGGACTCTTGTGTAAGTTGCTGTTTTAAGAGTATAAACCTACTGGTTTCTCTGTATTGATCAATTTTGGGGCTCTATCAATAAAATGTATTATGTTAATAGACAGAATAAGAAAAAAGCCCATAGGAACATCTTCTTTTACTTTTTAAATTTTTTATTTTACTTTATTTTTATTTATTTTTGGCTGCATCGGGTCTCTATTGCTGTGTGTGGGCTTTCTCTAGGTGTAGTGAGTGGGGGCTACTCTTCATTTCGGTGCATGGACTTCTCATTGCAGTGGCTTCTCTTGTTGTGGAGCACGGGCTCTAGGCACATGGGCTTCAGTAGTTGTGGCACATGGGCTCAGTAGTTGTGGCACACGGGCTTCAGTAGTTGTGGCACATGGGCTCACTAGTTGTGGTGCACAGGCGTAGTTGCTCAGGGGCATGTGGGATCTTCCTGGGCCAGAGGTCAAACCCATGTCCCCTGCATTGGCAGGCAATTCTTAACCACTGTGCCACCAGGGAAGTCCAGAACACCTTAATTAATGATAAAAAGCCGTTTGAAAGAAACTACCAATCATGATATAAAGAAGTCATCTTTGCAATAAAATAGAAGAGATTTTACTCAACATTAAATACTGCACGCCTAGTAATGAAGCAGGAAAAACATTCCCACAAAAGCCATTGAAAGGTAGGATGACCCACCCTTACTGTTAGGATTTGTCACACTAGAGGTCCTCGCCAGTGCAATAGGGCAAGAAAAAGAAATGAGGGGAACAGTCTTTGGAGGGACAGTTGGCTATTGAAAAGATGTCACCATTCCCAAAATAAGTCTAAAAATTCAGTTCATAAATAACTGCCCCTCAGCTGTCTATTTCATGAAAACTGATACTCGAGGAAATGATTTTAAATTTCTTAAAGAAACATTAATGTACAAGAATAATAAACTAATTTTGAAAAACAGAACATAAGAGAAGTCTTGCCTTTGTAAATTATGGTACTATTCATAAAATTTTGATGTTAGAACACAGTTCTACTGGGAAAGGAGTGGAAAAAGAAGTTTGAAAATACACATATGTATTTTGATATATTTGATATATACTATTGTATTTATAAATATATATTTATATATCCTAGTTGTATATTTATAATATGTTATATATTCTATTTACATAATCAACATGTATCTTTTTATCACACTTCAAATAAGTAGATAAATGGAGAAGTGAGAGAAAATATTTTGCAACATGTATTGGAAATGAGAAATACACTCATATTGCTCAAAAAGATGGAGATAAGAATTATTTGTAATAGCACAAAATTGTAGATAATGTTGACATCCATCACCAGAGAAGCAATTAAATACACTCATTATCCACACACTGACACACAACGCATGAGGTTTTTTTAAGTAATGGAGTAAGTCTGTGTATACAAACACGATCATATTTACCTTTTATTGAGTGAAAATATCAAGTTTCTGAATATGACTTGAAAGATGATAACATTTAGGCAAAAATAACATCATTGTATTATTGGATTCATTTTCTTCATGAGGTATATTATTTTCTTTAATTTGAGAGTGAGCCCCAAGGGAGCCCACCCCTGCCCACCCAGGTATTCACATGCTCCTGAGTCTGAAGAAGGCCTGTTCTCCTTGGCCTTGAGGATGATGCTGGCTGGCAGGAATGGGGTCCCCAGCTGGCAGAACCAGCTACAGCCATAGGACAGAGAGGCACCTGTGAGTTTCCGGGGATTCCACCCAGGTCTCCCTCCTGGTGCCTGCCCCACACCCGGAGATGGTGGGCCCCAGGGGTCTTCACACAACAGGGTCTGGGCTGAGCCGGAAACCACGGCCCCAGGGGAAGGTGCACCCTGTCCTTACCCAGCTCCTGCCCAGCCTCACCTCTCATCCTCACTGAGCCAGAACCAGGCCCCAAAGTGCTGCTTGGGCCCAAAGTTGTAAGGGGGCCCAATTGGTTCAGTAACAAAATGACCAGTACTCCCAGAAGCAGCTGTAGTGCTGTCAGAGATAGCAAGTAAAACATTTAATTCACCTGCTGGGCTCTTTTGATTGTTACTGTCAAATTCCAGAATCATTTCCCTCTTTTTAGAACATGAAATTCTAGCATAATACTTTCCTAAGACGTTTCATCCTGATAAATAGGGGTGGAGGAACTAAGGAGGAAAGCGTGGGTATCTGTCAAAGTGCCTGAAAAAAGGGAATAGGATCAGAGACAGGACCCTGTTGAGGTTTATTAGAGACCCGCAATATCTGGACCACTTTAGTTCTCCAGGGCAGGACTGCTTTATAGCAGTGAGGTTGAGCACTGAGAGGGTAGCTTGATGTCAATAAACACAGAGAGAAACTCATCCCCAGTTTGGAGAGCTGTTTCTCTGAGCTGGTTAAGGGCAAGGGTTGGGAAGAGCCCCTTTAGTAACCATCATTGGGGATTAGGAGAACGTTGGAAAGGCTGGTGGAGAGCTGGAGGCATCTGAAGTGCTTAAGCTTGCAACAATCTTTTCTTCAGTGTCCAGGCTTTTTGCAATAGTCTCAAAAACCAGGAGGGTTTTGTTTTGTTTGGGGGACTCCATTTGCCAGAGTTGAAAATTAAGACTTTTAGTTTGTCAAATTAACTAAATCTGGAGTGGATGTACTTTCCCATTCCATCGTGGTCCTTTTAACTAAAAGAGAAAGATCTTGGTTTAGCCCATTGATAAACATGGAGTTAAAGGGTATCCAAGTGGATTCAATTTCTAAAGGAAGACCAGAGTTTTCCCTAAATCAATCTAGAGTCAATACTAATAGTCATAAACTGGTTTGCCAGGTTTTGTGTGCAAGCCTGAACTTTGTTCCAATCAATAGACTGAGGAAAAGCCATTGACGTTGCTCAGTGGAGATTTCCAGTGAGTGTTCTAGCCTCTTGCCAGAAGTTAGGGGTTCATTTTTCCAAATTCCTTTCAAAATGTTCCTATCAGGGAATTTCTTCCAATGCTTGGCT
The DNA here is from genome assembly GCF_030028045.1 of Hippopotamus amphibius kiboko. Lineage (NCBI taxonomy): Eukaryota > Metazoa > Chordata > Mammalia > Artiodactyla > Hippopotamidae > Hippopotamus > Hippopotamus amphibius. The sequence goes on from NC_080187.1 coordinate 2,072,510, forward strand.
TGGCTCTCACCCGTGAGGGTGTGGGCTAACTGATAAAAATCTGGAAACCAGGCTCGTAGGTTTGAATAAGGATGTTAAATTCTTCAGCAAACCTGTGGGGGTCCTCAGGGATGGAAGGAAACTCTTTAACTAAAGTCTCACAATCCAGCCTTAGTCCAGGGAACATAGAAACGCAGGGTTTGTTTAGATCCTCAAGTCGACTTAAAAAAAATGCACAACGTGAGAGTTGCAAGTTAAGTTTTATTTGGGGCAAAATGAGGACTGCAGCCTTGGAGACAGCATCCCAGAGAGCTCTGAGAAACTGCTCCAGAGAGGCAGGGGGGCAGGTCAGTATATATGTGATTTTGGTGAAGAGGGAGTACATGCAATCGAACACAGTTTTTTTACAGAAGGTTTCTGCTAGTCATGCGGAGCAGTCATCACCATGAAGGATTTTAGTGCTTTTCTAGATATGAGGAGATACAAGAATTGGGCTCATAAAATTGGCTCCTGAAATATCTATCTGAAGACATGTTCTGCCGGTTTCCTCCAGAGCTCAGTGTGCCTCATTTCAGCTCTCCCCTCGAACACCTTTCAGGGGGTGTTGAGTCAGCAGCTGCAGCAGCACACGATTTAATCCTTGTGGAGGTAGATGGCCGGCACCAATGACGACTGCCAGTTTGTAGTTGGCAGTCCTTTCTGTGAGTACCTGTTTGGCACGTTGGCCTGATGTCTTGAAAGCAGGCTGTTCCTGCTGGAACTGTGTAGGCATTATTTTCCCCTTTGCTCTAGAGAAAACCCTCTAGGATGTGGGATCCCAGTCTTGTAAATGTTTTGAGGGTGCCCCCTTCCCACTTCAGGACATCATGTGCCTTTCCAACTAAGTGGACCAACTTAAACAAAAGCAATTGAGAACTCCAATGGCCATCATGAGGGACTTTTGAAGTCCCTAAAGGTACTTACTATGAGGTGGCACCCCCTCCCTTTTTGACCTCCAAGGAGCCTTTCTGTGTGTGTATAGTTGGGAAGGTCTCATTGACTTCAAGAATGAGGAACATGTGGCCTTTTATCTCTTATCTGGGCAGGGCCCAGCCTCCTCCTCATCCTGCTATGATGGAGTTTCTGTCCTCAAGGGAGAAACCATTCAGCCTGGGGCCCATCTGTCTCCTGCCTCAGTTCAAAGTGTAATGACCAGAGAGAGGGTGGTCTAGCTGGGTGGTAGCATTAGGGACACCAGAAAAGTCGGTGACAGGGGCTGTGAGGGGCCATGTCAGCCTTGTGTTGACTGAGGAGTTTGGTGACAGATCCAACAATCCGCTGGAATGCCCCCAGGAGCTATACTTTGTGACAACTTGACCAAAGAATTCTCTTTCCATCCTGAAGAGTGGGGCAAAAGTACAGCTAGAAGTAAAACAATAACTTTCCATTCTGATAGGGAGGCAGACACTTGGTAAAGAGTTCTCGAGTTAATAGGGTGGGTCTCATAGGCCTGGTCTGGATCCTTGGGTCAGCTGTCTACCATTGCGGGTGTCTTCTTGTCTGGCATGCATGTCATTTCCCCTCTGGTTGAGTGTTCATTTAGGATGCGTTTGAAGTCAGCATTCCCCTCTATAGATCAATCCAGGGCAGAGGGCCTTTTAAGTGGGAAATATGAATTCAAGGGTCAGTCCTTGAGCTGACTGGAGCAGGGGTTAGATGAGGAATTCGGGTCCCAGGCACATGCCCCAGCTCAGCTGGGAGCAGCAGTTCCTGCAGGCGTCCCTGTCCAGCAGCTCAGGACCAAGCCCAGTGGGGACTGTGGTGGAGGGGATGTGGGGTCCTTTCTCTGAGCTCCCAGGCTGTCTGTTGTCTCTATGTAGCCATTCCCGTCGCTGTCCCCAGTTTTGCCCTCCATAAAACACGTGTAGGATATTCGTTCCTAAGGTTCCGTTATGAAGTTGGTCTTGATCCTCTGAGACACAAAGGAAGAACTCCCCACTCTCTGCCTTCCTGCTGGAATCCCAGAGAGCAGGGTTTGAGCTCTCCAGGGAAACTAGACAATGTTTTCCCAGGGGACTGGTCAGAGTGCCCCTTCTGGTCAATGGATGGGTTAGACCAGAGGTCCTGAAGTCTGACCCACCCTCCCAGGGGCCACAAAAGCCAGGGCATTAATGACACACAGGTCAAGGCACTTCTTGAGGTGCGTGAGAATGGCAGCCCAAAGTCTGAGGGACTGTCCAGTGTGGTCAGCCCTGCCAGCAATCAGGACCAGAGAGAGCTTTCCAGATCAGTACTGAAAGATCTTCCTCCCTTCACTCTTCTTCCTTATTTTCTCCACCATCTACACTGCATTTTATCACGTGGCTGGTCATCATTCATTTGTCCTCTCTCCTACTGGAGGGAACTGGGATGTTTCCAGCCTTTTGCTCTTACGAGGAAGGTGCCGTGAATCACACCCACACATGTCAAGGGTGGAGGTGTTTCTACAAGGTGGATCCCCTGAACTGGGATTGCTGAGTCAGAGGGTAAATGCATCTGTAATTTTGACAGACTTGGCCAAACCGCCTCATTGGAAAGAAACTTGTATTCCCATCAACGATGAATAGAGGTTCCTATGTGTACATAGCTCCAGTATTCTTCCAGCTTATCAGGTCTTTTCTGTTTGTGTGTCCTGTTATAACTAGAACTGAGCATGTTTTCTTGTGCTTGAGATTACTTTCTGTAAAGTGAAAGATAATGTCTTTTGTGCCTGTTCTCTGCTTGACAGCTCTTTTCCTTTTTAAAATCTAAAGGTCTTTATGTAGGGTGGGTGAGCCACTTTGCCTGTGACATGAGGCTCAAATATTTGTCCCAGCTGATTATTTTCTCATTTTTTAATTTATGTGCTTTCCCCTCACATATTGTTAACATGTCACTTCTTTCCCAACTTATCTATACACTCAACACATCCCTTATAAAATACCTCAGCAGATATCTTGTTGTAGAAAGTGATGTGATGATTTGAACACTTATATAAAAATACAAAGGCTGAGAACACTCAGGATGATCTTGGAGAAGAACACAGTGGGGGGCTTCACCACCAGGTATTCAGGCTTTTTGCAAAGCTCCAGTAATCGGGACAGTGGGTCAGTGGTGGCAAGGACAGACACACAGAGCAACAGGAAAGGATGGAGTCCAGCCCAGACTCACACAGGTGGACGTTCATGACTCTGACCAGCCTGGTGAAGGAACCCCGACATAAAGAGCACACTCGGTATCCGTGCCTCTAAAGACAGGGCAGTGCCGATGCACAGGTGGGCATCTCACTCATAACTAAGAGGCTCTGCAGAGCAGGGGAGGTGGTGCTTCTCAGTAAGTGGCCGGGTCCACCTCTTACCCATCTGGGGAAGAAATTCATCTTGACGCCTGCCTCACACCATAAACAGAAATCAGTTCCAGGTGGCTTTAGATCTGAATGTGAAAGTGTAAAACAGTAACATCTCTATTAGATAACATAGAAGAATATTTTCATTCATGCAGTGAGCAAAAATTTCTTAGAACACAGAGTACACTAATAGGAAACTTGATAAATGGGGTCTTTATAAAATTAACAAATTCTCTTCACCAAATGAGTGTAAAACAGGCAGGCCCAGGGAACGAATAAACCTCTCCCATGTGAGCACAGTTTTCTGAGTCCCACCCCAGTATTTCTGAATCAAGAGGGCTGTGTGTGGCCTGAGCATTTGCTTTTTTAACTAGTAGCTGATTCCGCTGACAACTGCAGAACCGCCACCTAACACGATGCATCGAATAGCAGCTTGACAGTCTTCGATGTGCTGAGATCACCATGAAGCTTGACAAGATTCGCATCAGATTTTGAGAACAATTTCTCTGCATGAGGCAGGTGGATTTTCACTCACTGTGTGGTTCATTTGCCTTGTCAGCCTTGTGTCCACCCACTGGACATGGACTTGTCCATTACACAGGAGCCTCAAGTATCTTGGGAAGCTATTGCTGTTCTTACTCTAATAAAAATATGTTCCAAAATTATTTTTTCAAGCCATTAATGCACATGTAAAATGGAACCTTGTTTTACAGCCACGCTTTAAGAAAGTTACAATTCATATTTCTGCGATTCTGAAAATATCTATTATTGTGTAAGTTTGGCTCTCCTATAATAGCAAGAGGAAATGTAATATTAAAATATTGGACAACTAAATGTAAGACCGGACACTATAAAACTCTCAGAGGAAAACATAGGCAGAACACTCTCTGACATAAATTGCAGCAAGATCTTATTTGATCCACCTCTGAGTAAGGAAAATAAAAACAAAAATAAACAAATAGAACCTAATTAAATTTAAAAGCTTTTGCACAGCAAAGGAAACCATCAACAAAACAAAAAGAAAACCCACAAAATGGGAGAAAATATTTGCAAGTGAAGCAACCGACTAGGGGTTAATCTCCAAAATATACAAAATAGCTCATGCAACTCAATAACAATAAACAAAACAAAACAAAACAAAACAAAAAAATCAACCCAATCAAAAAATGGGCAGAAGATCTAAATAGACGTTTCTCCAAAGAAGAAGCACAGGTGGCCAAGAGGCACATGAAAAGATGTTCAACATCACTAATTATTAGAGAAATGCAAATCAAAACCACAAGATATTACCTCACACCAGTTAGAATGGCCATCATTAAAAGAAAATCTACAAACAATAAATGTTGAAGAGGGTGTGGAAAAGGAACCCTACTACACCTTTGGTGGAAGTGTAAATTGGTAAGGCCACTGTGGAGAACAGTATAGAGATTCCTCAAAAAAAAAAAAAAAGAAAAAAAACAACTAAAAATAGAGCTACCATATGATCCAGAAATCCCACTCCTGCACATATATCTGGAGAAAACCATAGTTTGAAAGGATACCTGCACCTCAGTGTTCATTGCAGCACTATTCACAATAGCCAGGACATGGAAGCAACCTGCATGCCTATCGATGGAAGCAGAGATAAAGAAGATGTGGTACATATACAATGGAATATTAATCAGCCATAAAAAAAAAAGAACAAAATAATGCCATTTGCAGCAACATGGATGGACCTAGAGATTGTCATACTGAGTGAAACAAGTCAGACAGAGACAAATATCATATAATATTGCTTTATGTGGAATCTTAAAAAATGGTACCAATGAACCTATTTACAAAACAGAAATTGAGTCACAGATGTAGAAAGTAAACTTATAGTTACCAAATGGGGGGGGGGATAAATTGGGAGATTAGGACTGACATAAACACACTATTATATATAGCAGATAACTGAGAAGAACCCACTGTATAGCACAGGGAATTCTATTCGGTGCTCTGTAGTGACCTATATGGGAATGGAGTCTGGAAGAGAGTGGATATATGTATATGTGTGGCTGATTCACTTTGCTATAGAGCAGAAACTAACATGACATTGTAAATCAACTATACTCCAATAAAAATTAATAAAAAAAATAAGTAAATAAAAGTTGGACAACTAAATTGCTTGGGGGATGAAAGTATTTTATATATTTTCTCAAATAAGCCCAAGTATTAACTCTCAAAAAATTCAAACAAAAAGCAAACAAAAAACACTTGCTTTATGTTTATCTGACAAAAGATTCATCTCTAAGATTGTAACAAACTCCCATAAATTATTTAGAAAAAGGCAGATGATCCATCAGGGGAAAAAAATAGGCAAAGGTTTCATTAGGCATTTCATAAACAAAGATAACCAAATGGGAATGAGTACATGAACAGACATGCCACATCATTAGTCATCAGGAAAATGGAAATTAAGAGAGTAGCATTGACATAAATACACTCTACCAAATGTAAAATAGATGGCTAGTGGGAAGCTGCTGCATAACACAGGGAGATCAACTCGATGATGGGTGAGGACTTAGAGGGCTGGGGCAGGGAGGGTGGGAAGGAGTCATGGGAGGGAGGGGATATGGGGATATATGTATAAATACAGCTGATTCACTTTGTTGTACAGCAAAAACTGGCACAACAGTATAAAGCAATTATATTCCAATAAAGAGCTTAAAAAAAAAAACCACAGTGAGACACCACTACACATAAACCACAATGGTTAAAATAAAAATCCTTGACAACACCAAATGTTGATGAGGTTGTGGAGCCACTGGAACTCTCATCCATGGCTGTGACGGCAAACTGTCTAAACCACTTAGAAAGCTTCTTGGTGGTATCTCCTAAAGACGGACATTCACACACTCTGTGACCCAACAATTTACACTCCCAGGGATAGACTCAACACAGGTGCACAATGTGTTCACCAGAAAGCTTGTTCCACAATGTTCAGAGAAGCATTAGTGGAAGTACCACCAATTCAGAAAAAAGAAATCCAAATATGTATCAGTAGTGGAATAGATAAATAAAGTGGATTTTTTTTTTCAAATTCGTTCATTATTTTTACTGTGGTAAAAATGAATATCACAAAATTGACCATCCTAACCATTTCTAAGTAAATAGTTCAATAGTGTGTTAAGTACATGCACTTTGTTGTGCAATCATTTTCCAGAACTTTTTTTTATAGTAAAAAGATTCTTTATTTTCCTACTTTTAAATGAGTTAGTTCCAGTGCATTTAATATGGATCATTTTATAGATGTATCCAGAACTTTTTTTATCTTGCAGAACTGAAGCTGAACCATGACACTGTTTTCCATGATGATTGCACCTCTTTATAGTCCAACCAGCAGCCCACAAAGGATAGATACCCTTTCTGCCCATCCTTGCCAATGTATGTTCTGGGTTTCCTATATCATTTTTTGATGGTAGCCATCCTTAGGTGTGTGAAGAGTTATTTTGTTGTTTGATTTTCCCTGTCCTAATGATTAGTAATGCTGAGCTCTCTCCAGGTGCTTGTTGGTCATTTCTATAATATCTCTGGAGAAATGTGTACTCAAGTCTTTCACCCAGGTTTTAATTGGATTATGTTGTTGTTGCTGAAGTTGTTGCTGCTGCTACTGAGCCTTAGGAGTTTTTAATACATTCAAGTTCTTAACTCCTTTTCAGATATGTGATTTGCAAATGTTTTCTCCCATTCCATAGGCTGCTTTTTCATTCTGTCTATCCTGTCCTTTGATGCTCAGAAGTTTTTAATTTTGATAAGTCCAGTTTACCTATTATTTTTTATGCCTGTGCTCTTGGTGTTGTATCCAGGAAGTCCTTGCCAAATGCAATGTCATGAATTTTTCCCCTGTGTTTTCTTCTAGGAGTTTTAAAGTTTTAGATCTCACATTTAGATCTGTGATCCATTTTGAGTTAATTTTTGCCTATGGTGTATATTTTTATAATAGAATATCATGCAGAAATAAAACTGAGCTACAGACACATTGAAGAATAGGTATGATTCTTACAAGCATAATGAAAGAAGTCAGACATAGGAGAGAACATTCTCTATGATCTCATTTAAATCAATATCAAAAACAAGCAAAATTAATTCAGAAGTTAGAATATTTGTTATCCATGAGGAAGAGAGGGCCATGACCTGGGAAGGGTACATCATGGGGTGCCCAGATGATTGGTAATGTTCTGTTTCCTGTGGGTAATGGTTACCGGGTGTGTTCCCTTTGGATATTTCATCAAGTGAAACACTATGATTTCCAGAGTTATGGGTATGTATTCTGTGCCTCAACTCAAAAATTCAATCTGTGATTTTTAAGTCTATTTTCTGGTTAGTCCCAAGGCCAGATTGCACAGTGGTTAGTACAAGACTCTGAAATTATGGGGTCAGGATTCATACCCTGGATCTAACCTCTTTTTATCTCAGAGACCCTGGTCAAGTGACTAACTCTCCAGGCTTCTGCTGCTTCATCTGTAAAGTGGGTTAATTATGTAACCTCTCTCTTAACTAGTGGGAAGATTAAATAATTGCTGGCACACCACATGGACTCAATAAATAACGGCTCTTGTGGTTGTTCTTGCCATTCTCTCCTCTACAGGCTGGGGAGGTGGTGGACGATGGGCTGCAGCAGAGGGGGGATCAGGATGGGGATCAAGTTAAGACACGTTCTCCAGGGGAGGGGGAGGGGACCTGATGCTGAGCTGCAGGGGGATGAGCTCAAAGCCTGGGGCCCATTCCCCCTTCCCCCTTCCCCGTCTCACTCTCTTGCTCATCTATAAACAGGGGAGGTGAACTAATCAGGTGATCTCTAGCTAGTTAGTCCTTCCAGCTGCCTGTCATCCACCACCTCCCCAGCCTGTAGAGGGGAGACAGCAAGAACAACCATTGTGTATGGAATTCTCACCATGTGCCAGCAACAAGTTAATCCTCTAATTAAGAGCAAAATACCAACATTGACCCATTTCACAAAAAAAAGAAACTGAAGGGTGGAGAGTTAGGAATTTGACCAGGCCTCTGAGACAGGAAGAGGTTAGATCCAGGATATGGCTCTAGACCTCAATTCCACAGTCTTGCACCAACCACTGTGCTATCTGGCCTTGGGAATAACCAGGAAAGAAAAGTTTCTAATCATCTGATAGGATTTACAAGTTGAAGCATGGCCTACATACCCCAAAGTATGAAAACTATATGTGCATTGTTCAATGAATTATCCAAAGGGAACACAGCTGGTAACCAGTACCCACAAGGAACAGAACACTACTAACCACTGGGCACCACCTCATACACCCACCCCAGTCACGGCCCTCTTTCTCTTGAGGAAAACCAGTACTCTAACTTCTGAATTAGTTTTTCTTGTCTTTAATTTTATTTAAATAGAATTGTACAGAGTGACTTCTTTCATGTTTTGTTTCCTTCACTGTACCTATTCTTGAACATGTCTGTGGTTGATTTTCATTTCTGTGCCATATTCCTTTATTAAAAATATAACCCATTTTATTAATCCATTTCACTCCTGGTGCACATTGGGTTGTCTTCAATTTGATAATATGCCAAATAATTCTCCTCCGAACATTCTAGTACAAGTCTCTTGGTAAACACATCCGTGCTGGGTGATACGTCTCAGAGCAGAGTTGTTGGGGCACAGAGTATGGTATTCCATCTTTAGAAGATACTGAAGCCTCACTCCTTCTCTGGCAGGATGAAAACCCAGCCAAAACTCAGATTGGGAATTGAACCCACAGGCTGAGACTTGAACCCACCTGCACCTCAGATTGGGACTTGAACCCACAATTCCTGGCTTAAGAGGGAACTCAAACCCACTGTGTGTGTGTTTTTTTTAAGCTCTTTATTGGAGTATAATTGCTTTACACTGTTGTGCCAGTTTCTGCTGTACAACAAAGTGAATCAGCTGTATTTATACATATATCCCCATATCCCCTCCCTCCCATGACTCCTTCCCACCCTCCCTGCCCCAGCCCTCTAAGTCCTCACCCATCATCGAGTTGATCTCCCTGTGTTATGCAGCAGCTTCCCACTAGCTATCTATTTTACATTTGGTAGAGTGTATATATGTCAATCCTACTCTCTCACTTCGTCCCAGCTTCCCCTTCGCTGCACTCCCCCCCCCCCACAATGTCCTCAAGTCCATTCACTACATCTGCATTTTTATTCTTGCCTTGTCACTGGATTCATCAGTACCATTTTTTTTAGATTCCATATATATGTGTTAGCATACAGTATTTGTTTTTCTCTTTCTGGCTTACTTCATTCTGTATGACAGACTCTAGTGCCATCCACCTCACTACAAGTAACTCAATTTCATTCCTTTTTATGGCTGAGTAATATTCCATTGTATATATGTGCCACATCTTCTTTTTCCATTCATCTGTTGATGGGCATTTAGGTTGCTTCCATGTCCTGGCTATTGTAAAGAGTGCTGCAATGAACATTATGGTACATGTATATTTTTGGATTATGGTTTTCTCCAGGTATATGCCCAGTAGTGGGATTCCTGGGTCATATGGTAGTTCCATTTTTAGTTTTTTAAGGAACCTCCATACTGTTTTCCATAGTGGCTGTACCAATTTACATTCCCACCAACAGGGCAGGAGGTCAAAGCCACTGTCTTTTAATTGAAACTGCTCACCTTGTGTCAGGACTTACTGAAGCTCAGATGCTTTTGTCTCATCACAGAAAGAATTCAGCGGGAGGCAGAAAGACTTATTTTAATTCAAGTTCATGCAGTATGTCTGTGTGCAATTGATGTTGAATTTTTATGGCAGATTCACTTCACTTCAGAATCCAATGCCATTGTTAAAACAAACTTTACTTTTATTTCAGCACAAACTTTGCATCCAGAGTTATCAAGTGCCTTGGTTTGTTTCAGAAGAGATCGTTTTCATTCAGGCAGAGGAGACAGTTCAAGATGGCAGGGTAGGAGGACATGCGCTCACTCCCTCTTGCAAGAGCACTGGAATTACAAATAACTGCTGAGCAATCATTGACAGAAAGACACTGGAACTCACCAAAAAAGACACCCCATATCCAGAGACAAAGGAGAAGCCGCAATGAAATGGTAGGAGGGGTGTAATCACATTAAAATCAAATCCCATAAATGCTGGGTGGGTGACTCACAAACTGGAGAATAGTTATGCCACAGAAGTCCACCCACTGGATTGAGGGTTCTGGGCCCCACATCAGGCTTCCCAACCTGGGGGTTCAGCAATGGGAGGAGGAATCCCCAGAGAATCAGACTTTGAAAGCCAGCGGGATTTGATTGCAGGACCTCCACAGGACTGGGGGAAACAGAGACTCCACTCTTTGAGGGCACACAAAAAGTAGTGGTCTCACCAGGACCCAGGGGGAAGGAGCAGTGATCCCATAGGAGACTGAACCAGACCTACCTGTTGATGTTGGAGGGTTGCCTGCAGAGGTGGGGGGCAGCTGTCACTCACCACAGGGACAGGGACAGGGACACTGGTGGCAGGGGTTCTAGGAAGTGCGCATTGGCTTGATCCCTCCCAGAGCCTGAAGTCCGCCATTAGCCCTGCCAAAGAGCCTGGAAACTCCAGTGTTGGGTAGTCTCAGGCCAAACAGCCAATAGGGTGGGAACACAGCCTAACCCACTGGCAGACAAGCAGATTAAAGTTTTACTGAGCTGCACTCACCAAATCAGATTAAAGTCTTACTGAATTCCGCCCACCCAGCCCTACCCACCATCAGTGCCTCCCATCAGGAAGCACGCACGAGTCACCTAGATAGCTTCCTCCACAAGAGGGTAGACAGCAGTATCAAGCAGTATCAGCAGTATCTCGTTCTGTGGAACTGAAAACCACAGCCACAGAAAGATAGAGACAATGAAAAAGCAGAGGACTTTGTGCCAGATGAAGGGACAGGATAAAACCCCAGAAAAACAACTAAATGAAGAGGAGCTAGGCACCCTTCCAGAAAAAGAATTCAGAATAATGATAGTGAAGATGATTCAGGACTTTGAAAAAAGACTGGATGCAAAGATTGAAAAGATGCAAGAAAAGTTTAACAATGACCTAGAAGAATTAAAGAACAAACAAAGAGATAAGCAATACAATAACTGAAATGAAAAATACACTAGAAGGAACCAATAGGAGATTAACTGAGGCAGAAGAACAAATAAGTGACTTGGAAGACAGAATGGTGAAAATCACTGATGCAGAAAAGAATAAAGAAAAAAGAATGAAAAGAACTGAAGACAGCCTAAGAGACCTCTAGGACAACGTTAAACACACCAACATTCACATTATAGGAGTCCCAGAAGGAGAAGAGAGAGAGAAAGGACCTGAGAAAATACTGGAAGAGATTATAGTCGAAAACTTCCCTAACATGGGAAAGGAAATAGCCACCCAAGTCCAGGAAGCACAGAGAGTTCCAGGCAGGATAAAGCCAAGGAGAAACACTCCAAGACATGTAGTAGTCAAACTGACAAAAAATAAAGACAAAGAAAAATTATTAAAAGCATCAAGGGAAAAACAACAAATAACATACAAGGGAACTCCCATAAGGTTAATGCCTGATTTCTCAGCAGAAACTCTGCAAGCCAGAAGGGAGTGGCATGATGTATTTAAAGTGATGAAAGGGAAGAACCTACAACCGAGAATACTCTATGCAGCAAGGATCTCATTCAGATTTGAGGGAGAAATCAAAAGCTTTACAGACAAGCAACAGCTAAGAGAATTCAGCACCACCAAACCAGCCCTACAACAAATGCTAAAGGAACTTCTCTAAGTGGGAAACATAAGAGAAGAAAAGGACCTACAAAAACACAAACAAAACAATTAAGAAAATGATAGTAGGAACTTACATATTGATAATTACCTTGAATGTAAATGGACTAAATGCTCCAACCAAAAGACACAGACTGGCTGAATAGATACAAAAACAAGACTCATATATATGCTGTCTACAAGAGACCCATTTCAGACCTAGGGACACATACAGACTGAAAGTGAGGGGATGGAAAAAGATATTCCATGCAAATGGAAATCAAAAGAAAGCTGGAGTAGCAATACTCATATCAGATAAAACAGACTTTTAAATAAAAAACGTTATGAGAGACAAGAAAGGACACTACATAGAGATCAAGGGATCAATCTGAGAAAAGGCGATCACAATTATAAATATATATGCACCCAATATAGGAGCACCTCAATATATAAGGCAAATGCTAATGACTATGAAAGAGGAAATAGTAACACAATAACAGTGGGGGACTTTAACACCCCACTTACACCAATGGACAGATCATCCAGACAGAAAATTAATAAGGAAACAAAAGCTTTAAATGACACAATAAATCAGCTAGATTTAATAGCTATCTATAGGACATTACATCCAAAAATAGCAGATCACACGTTCTTCTCAAGTGCAGACAGAGCATTCTCCAGGATAGATCACATTTTGGGTCACAAATCAAGTCTTGGAAAATTCAAGAAAATTGAAATCATATCAAGCATCTTTTCTGACCACAATGCTATGAGATTAGAAATCAATTAAAGGGAAAAAACTGTAAAAAACACAAACACATGGAGGCTAAACAATATGCTACTAAATAACCAAGAGATCACTGAAGAAATCAAAGAGGAAAGCAAAAATATTTAGAGACAAATGATAATGAAAACACAATGATCCAAAACCTATGGGATGCAGCAAAAGCAGTTCTAAGAGGGAAGTTTATAGCAATACAATCCTACCTCAAGAAACAAGAAAACTCCTAAATAAACAATCTAACTTTACACCTAAAGAAACTAGAGAAAGAAGAGCAAACAAAACCCAAAGTCAGTAGAAGGAGAGAAATCATAAAGATCAGAGCAGAAATAAATGAAATAGAAACAAAGAAAACAATAGCAAAAATCAATAAAACTAAAAGTTGATTTTTTGAGAAGATAAATACAATTGATAAACCTCTAGCAAGACTCATCAAAAAAAAGAGGGAGAGGACTCAAATCAATAAAATCAGAAATGAAACAGAAGATACATTGGACACTGCAGAAATAAAAAGCCCCATAAGAGACTACTGCAAGCAACTATATGCCAATAAAATGGACAACCTGGATGAAATGAACAGATTCTTAGAAAGGTGTAAGCTTCCAAGACTGAACGAGGAAGAAATAGAAAATATGAACAGACCAATCACAAGTAATGAAATTGAAACTGTGATGAAAAATCTCCCAACAAACAAAAGTCCAGGACCAGATGGCTTCACAGGTGAATTTTATCAAGCATTTAGAGAATAGCTAACACCCATCCTTCTCAAACTCTTCCAAAAAATTGCAGAGGAAGGAACACTCCCAAACTCACTTTATGAGGCCACCATCACCCTGATACCAAAACTAGACAAAGATACCACACACACACACACACAAATTACAGACCAATATCACTGATGAATTTAGATGCAAAAATCCTCAACAAAATACTAGCAAAGAGAATTCAACAACACATTTAAACGATCATACACCATGATCAAATGGGGTTTATCCCTGGAATGCAAGAATTCTTCAATATATGTAAATCAATCAATCTGATACACCATATTAACAAATTGAAGGATTAAAAACCACATGATCACCTCAATAGATGCAGAAAAATCTTTTGACAAAATTCAACACTCATTTATGATAAAAACTCACCAGAAGGTGGGCATAGAGGGAACCTACCTCAACATAATAAAGGTCATATACGACAAACCCACAGCAAACATCATTCTCAATGGTGAAAAATGGAAAGCATTCCCTCTAAGATCAGGAGCAAGACAAGGATGTCCACTCTTGCCACTACTATTCAACATAGTTTTGGAAGTCCTTGCCACAGCAATCACAGAAGAAAAAGAAATAAAAGGAATCCAAATTGGAAAAGAAGTAAAACTCTCACTGTTCACAGATGACATGATACTATACATAGAAAATCCTAAAGATGCCACCAGAAAACTACTTAAACTAATCAATGAATTTGGTAAAGTTGCAGGATACAAAATTAACACACAGAAATCTCTTGCATTTCTATACGCTAACAACGAAAGACCAGAAAGAGAAATTAAGGAAACAATCCCATTCACCATTGCAACAAAAAGAATAAATTACCTAGGAATAAACCTAAGGAGGTAAAAGACCTGTTCTCAGAAAACTATAAGACACTGACGAAAGAAATCAAAGATGACACAAACAGATGGAGAGATATACCATGTTCTTGGATTGGAAGAATCAACATTGTGAAAATGACTATACTACCCAAAGCAATTTACAGATTCAAGGCAATCCCTATCAAATTACAATGGCATTTTTTACAGAACTAGAACAAAAACTCCTAAAATTTGTATGGAGACAAAAAAGACCCCGAACAGCCAAAGCAATCTTGAGGGGAAAAAATGGAGCTGAAGGAATCAGACTCCTTGACTTCAGACTATACTACAAAGCTACAGCTATCAAGACAGTATGGTGGGGAAAGCAGTGGGGGGGTGGGGTGGGGGGGGATGAATTGGGAGATTGGGATTGCCATACATACATTACTAATGAGAAAAAATATCAAATTGTACACTTTAAATATATGCAGTTTATTGTATGTCAATTGTATCTCAATAAAAGTTCTTAAAGAAAAAAAAGACAATATGGTACTGGCACAAAAACAGAAATATAGATTAATGGAACAGGATAGAAAGACCAGAGATAAACTATGGTCAATTAATCTATGACAAAGGAGGCAAAGATATACAGTGGAGAAAAGAGAGCTTCTTCAATAAGTGGTGCTGGGAAAACTGGACAACTTCATGTAAAAGAATACAATTAGAACACTCCCTAACACCATACACAAAAATAAACTTAAAATGGATTGAAGACCCAAGTGTAAGGCCAGACACTACAAAACTCCTAGAGGAAAACATAGGAAGAACACTCTTCGACATAAATCACAGCAAGATCTTTTTTGATCCACCTCCTAGAGTAATGGAAATAAAAACAAAAATAAAGAAGTGGGACCTAATGAAACTTCAAAGCTTCTGCACAGCAAAGGAAACTATAAGCAAGACAAAAAGAAAACCCTCAGAAAGGGAGAAAATATTTGAAAATGAATCAACAGACAAAGGATTAATCTCCAAAATATAGAAACAGTTCATCCAGCTCAATATCAAAAAAACGAGCAACCCAATCCAAAAATGGGCAGAAGACCTAAATAGGCATTTCTCCAAAGAAGACATATGGATGGCCAAGGGGAACATGAAAAGCTGCTCAATATTACTAATTATTAGAGAAATGCAAATCAAAACGACAATGAGGTATCACCTCACACCAGTTAGAATGGGCATTATCAGAAAATCTACCAACAGTAAATGCTGGAGAGGGTGTGGAGAAAAGGGAATGCTCTTGCACTGTTGGTGGGAATGTAAATTGATATAGCCACTATGGAGAACAGTATGGAGGTTCCTTGAAAAACTAAAAATGGAGTTATCATATACCCAGAGAATACCATAATTCAAAAAGACACATGCACTCCAATGTTCATTGCAGCACTATTTACAATAGCCAAGACGTGGAAGCAACCTAAATGTCCATCAACAGATGAATGGATAAAGAAGATGTGGTACATATATACAATGGGATATTACTCAGCTGTAAAAAAGAACGAAATCGGGACATTTGTAGAGACATGGATAGACCTAGAGACTGTCATACAGAGTGAAGCGAGTCAGAAAGAGAAAAACAAATATTGTATATTAACACATATATGCAGAATATAGAAAAATGGTACAAATCAACCAGTTTGCAAGGCAGAAATTGAGACACAGATGTAGAGAACAAACATATGGACACCAAGTGCGGAAAGTGGGGGTGGGGTGGGGAAAGGGGTGTTGGGGTGGGATGAGTTGGGAGATTGGGATTGCCATATGTACATTACTAATGAGAAAAAAAATCAAATTGTACACTTTAAATATACGCAGTTTATTGTACGTCAATTGTATCTCAATAAAAGTTCTTAAGGAAAAAAAATTCAGTGAGAGGCAAAGGGTCAGGTGAAGAGTGAGTTTATTAGCATCGGACGCATGTGAGAGATACAGGTGGGCAGGCGACAAGGCTCTGCCCCGAGGACTGAGAGGACTTTATTTTCATAAACAAAACAAAAGTGGGGAAGGGAGATGACCACCTTCGTCCTCATTCTTGGGCAGCCTTCAGGGCTTCCTTACATCATTAGTTCTTCCTTTGGACCCTATATGGTCTAACCAGCACTGTCATGGCACTATTTAAATCATGTGTATACTAGCAGAAGGGTGGTAATGTAGCCTAAAACATGGTCATTCATCTCAGCTTTTGGTATAATGTCCCCTTTCACCTAGTTTTTTACACTCTCACCCATATTTCTGTCTTGGCTACATGCAGAAATGCTACTCTTCAAGGACTATTAACTCCCTGACTTCATGTAAGAAGATTCAGACCCCACAGCTCATTGTCTTGTGTTCCCACTATCAGGGTTTGTGGCTTGAGTGTGCCAGGCACTTGGATGCCCCGGTCTTCCTCAAGGTTTTGTGTTTTCACCATGTAGTGTGTGCGTGCTGAAAGCTCACTGTGGCTTTAACCTGCATTTTCCTGAGGAGTAAAGATGTGCAGCATCATAACCATTTGGTTATCTTTTTGGTGAGCTGCCAGTCAAATCTTTTGCCCATTTTTTCTGGTGAAATTGTCCATATGAGTAAGTCTGTGTTGGTCCTGATTTCAATAAAATCACACATACATTCTCCTTTTATTGTGGTTTTGAAAAGTTCACAACATTTTATTGACCATCTTAACCATTTTAATGGTACAGACCAGTACTGTTAGGTACATTTACATTGTTGTGAAACAAATCTCCAGAGCTTTTCGTCCTGCAAATCTGAAACTCTAAACAAGACCCCCCCCTTCTCCCCTGCCCCCAATCTCCTGGTGACTGCCCTTCTAGTTTCTATTTCCATGTACTAGACTACTTTAGGTACCTCCTAGAAGTGGATTCACACAGTGTTTATCTTTTGTGAATGGCTTACTTCACTTATCATAATGTCCTCAAGATTCATCTATGATACAGCACAGGCCAGGAGTCCCTTCCTTCTCAAGGTTGTGTAACATTCCACTGTGTGAACAGGCCACATTTGCCTACCACTCACCCACTGGTGGACATCTGGGATGCTTCCTCCCCTTGGCTACTGTGAATAGTTATGCTGTGAAAACGGACGTGCACACTTCTCTTCCAGACCTTGCTTTCAGTTATTCTGGATACACATGCAGAGGTTGGAGCGCTGGATCATATGTGCATGGTATTTTTAATTTTTGAGTCACCTCCATGCTGTTTTCCATAGTGGTTATGCCATTTTACAATCATATCAACAGCACACAGGTGTTCCAATTTCTCCCTATCTTTGCAAATATTTGGTATTTTCTCTTTTTTTTTAATTAAGTAGCTATCCTCATGAGTGTGAGATTATATCTCTTTGGGTTTTTGGTTTATATTGCTCTAATGATTAGTAACATTGAGCTTATTTTCATGTGCTTGTTGGCCATCTGTAGATCATCTTTGGAGAAGTGTCTATACACGTCCTTTTCCATTTTTCAATAAGGTTGTTTTTGTTATTGCACTGTAGGGGTACTTTACTTATTCTAGATATTAACTTATTATTAGATACATGATTGTAAATATTTTCCTCCATTCTGTAGATTGCATTTTCACCTGTTGTGTCCTTGATGTGCAATGGTTTTTGTCCTATTTGACTATTTTGTTGTTCATGTCCTTTTCTGTGATTTTACTGTCATGTCCAGGAAATCATTGTCAATCGAATGTCATGAAGCATTTCCCCTCTGTTTTCTTTTGGGAATTTCACAAATTTGGACTTTCATGTAGGTCCTTAATCAATTTTGAGTTAATTTTTGCATGGTATATTATAAGGGCCCAACTTCATTCTTTTGCATGCAGACATCCAGTTTTCCCAACATCCTTTGTTGAAGAGATCATCTTTTCCCCACTGTGTGCCTTGGCTCCCTTATTGAAGTTCACTCGGGCATATACACAAGGCTTCATCTGTGGGATATCTATGCTATTCTTTCGGTCTATTTGTTTTCATGCCAGTACCACACCATCTTGATTAATGAAGATTTGTAATGTGTTTTTTGTTCTTTTAAAGTTTGTTTTGGCTACTCAGTTTCCCTTGAGATTGCATAGGAATTTTAGATAAATATTTCTATTTCTGCAAAGAAAAGTCATAAGGACTGATAGAGATTACAGTGAATCTGTAAACTGCTTTTGGTAGCATCAACATTGTAATAATACTGTCTTCCAATCTGTGCACACAAGGTATCTTTCCATTTCTTTGTGTCTTCTTTAATTTCAGCAATGATTTGTAGTTCTCAGTTTACAAGCCTTTCACCTCCTTGGTTAGGTTTCTTCCTAAGTATTTTGTCCTTTGATGCTATTGTAAATGCAATTGTTTTCTTAACCTGTTTATTGGATTGTTGTCTGTTAGTATATAGAAACAAAACTCATTTGTGGGTTGGCTTTGCATTCAATAACTTTGCTGAATTACTTTATTAGTTCTACAGGGTTTTTGGGTGAAATCTTTAGGAGTTTCTACATATAAGATCACATCATATGAGAACAGAGATAATTTACTTCTCCCTTTCCAATCTGGATGCCTTTTCTTTTTCTTGCCTAACTGCCCTTGCTAGGACTTCCAGTACCACGTTGAATAGAAATGGCAGATTGATATCATTGCCTTGTTCTTGCTTTTAGAGGAAAATATTTCAGTCTTTCACCCGTCAGCATTAATTTCATGTGGGTTTTCAGAAATGGCCCTTATTATGTTGAGGTAGTTTCCTTCCATCCCTAGTTTGTTGACTTTTTTTAATCAAGAAAAGGTGTTGAATCTTGTCAAATCCCTTTTCTACATCGGTTCAGATCATCATGGGGGTTTTGTCCATCTGTGAATGAGGGGCAGTGTCTCCATTATTTTTTTTAATAAATTTATTTATTTGCTGCACTGAGTCTTCGTTGCTGCACACGGGCTTTCTCTAGTTGCAGCGAGTGGGGGCTGCTCTTCATTGTGGTGCACAGGCTGCTAATTGCTGTGGCTTCTCTTGTTGCTGAGCACGGGTGCTAGGCGCGTGGGCCTCAGTAGTTGCGGCACACAGGCTCAATAGTTGTGGCACACGCGCTCTAGAGCACAGGCTCAATAGTCGTCGCGCAAAGGCTTAGTTGCTCCGAGGCATGTGGGATCTTCTTGGAGCAGGGATCTAACCGTGTCCCCTGCGTTGGCAGGTGGACTCTCAACCAGTGCGTCACCTAGGAAGCCCTCCCCTATGTTTTGTATATTGAGCCATCCTCAGAATGTACTATTTCCTGCCTGGCTTCCACCACTGTGCTTGCAAGATTCATAAACGGCTGCATGTGTGAGTTTGAGATGGACTCCAGTCAGCTCCATGCTTGTTCAGGTCTGTACTTCCAGGCCTCGAAAATAATGCCTGGTATGTAATAGGCACTTAAAGTGTGTTAATCAATGTACTCCTTCAATAGCCCCACGAGGTGGATGCTGTTATCTTACAGATGAGAAACCTGAGACACACGATGTCTGGTGTTCATTCACTCACTTATTCACACATGCACTCAGCACCTGTACACTGCTCCCTGCTGTGTGCAGGCACCTGGAACACCATGACATTTTACATTCTAGACACCATCTTGCCCTCGGAGCTCACGGCATAACAGGTGACACAGTAACTCACTCACGGCCACTAAGCAGGTGCTACAAATCTAGAGCATCTCTAGCACAAGATCTTGCAGCAGCTGTGGAGCTAGAGCTAGTTCTGCTATCAGCTACAGGGCTGGAGCCAGCTAAGGCACTAGGACGTGCACCATCTGCAGACAAGTGCCCACGCTGGCACCAACTATTGAGCTGCAGCTTGTGCCAGCTCCAGACGAGGGCAACGTCCCACGTGAACACTTGGACCAGCTCCAGCATAAGAGTGAGCTCTGGCTTTCACTCCAGAGCTAAGGCCATCTCCATCACCAATTCTGCCACCAATGCTGGCACCACTTTCAGAGTCAGAGCCAGCCCCAGTATGAGAGCCAGTTCTAGAACCAGCTCTAGCACTACTGTGAAAGGCTGTGGGATGTTTCTTTCTTTGAGAAGTCACATGGGAAGGCAGCCATGTTGGTCATCTTTTCTCCTCTTGTTGCTTCAGCACCATCTCAAGATCTGGAGCTGATCTGGCTCCAGCACAAGGCCTATTACAATCTGAGATCTAGATCCAGCTGCAGAAACAGCCACAGAACTAAAGGCAGCTCTAGAGCGACAGTCATTTCTATCACTGGCTGTGGTGCCACCTTCAGCAGCAGCCCTGAAGCTGACACCGACTGCACAACCGGTTATAGTAGCAACGTGGAGCTATGGCCAACTCCTGCACCAGGTCCAGGAGGAGAGCTAGTGCCATCACAGGACTGTTTACCATCAGTGCAATGAGAGCCAGATCTGCTACATGCAGCAAAGCTACAGTTACCTCGACCGACAAAGCTAGAGCCACTAAAAGCACCACAATTTGCACCAACTGGGGACTAATGTGAGCTGTGCCACCAGCTACAGAGCTAGAGCTGGGCCAGCTATAGACCTAAAGCCCCTTCCACCCAAACACTTGGACCAGCTCCATAGTGGAAGCCTTTACGGTTGCTGGTTCTTGCACCACATCTGAAAGCAACGCCAGAGAGCTAGAGTCAGCCTCAAAACTAGAGCCAATTCTAGAACCAGCTCTAGCACCACGGCCCGAGACAGAGCCCATACGGCAGAGCTCGTCTGGCAGAGCCACGGCTGGAACTGGCAGCACCTCCAGCGCCAGCCCAGCACCAGCTCCAAGGCCAGCGCCACCTCTGCAGTGCCCGCAGCACCAGCTCCAGCCCCAGAGCTCACGCACCTGCCTGGGAAGGCAATACGTTCCATGCATTAAAATTCAGATTCAGTAAAAATTAGCCTTGTAATTATTTTAAATTTTACAACTCGGGGGCTTCCTAGGTGGCACAGTGGTTAAGAATCTGCCTGCCAATGCAGAGGACACAGGTTCGATCCCTGCTCCAGGAAGATCCCACATGCCGTGGAGCAACTGAGCCCGTGCGCCAAAAAAAAAAAAATTTTTACAACTCGGCAGCATTAGCTGCATTCTCTGTGCTGTGCGCCATCACCCTCCAGCTCCAGACATTTTTATCACCCCAGTGGGAGCCCTGTACCCATCGAGCCGTCATGCCCCAAACCCTACTGTCTCAACCCGACAGCCACTAATCTGCTTCCTGTCTCTGCGCACTTCCCTCTCCCTGCCCCGCGACTCCCTCAGGAGTTCATCTGACCCTCCATGACCCTCCCCCACAGAGGTGAAGACCCTTGAAAATGCTAACATGTTCTGTGCTATGAGCTCTACCACTGACTGCAACTGTGTCCTGACAAAGGCGACCTTCAACAGAGGGGTGAAGGTCAGGCATGGAGCCAACTCAACCCTCCCGCACCTGAAGCAGAAGGGACTCAAGGTTGCCGCCCAAGAGCATCTTCTAGTTGGTCCTTAGCACTGGCCAGTCACATGGCTGCCGTCCCCAGCATCTGTCTGGCTAGGTAACTAAGCACTTACAGACTCGAGTGACAAAGGTCAGGTGGGCACGTTCCCCCAACCTGCCAGCCCAGGTCACCCCCAGGCTCAGTTTCACCCTGCACTTCTGCTGCCAGCATGACGCCTGCCAGTCAACAGGCCGACCTGACCTCCAGGAGACCACCTGCGGCCTCAGGTGCCTTCTCATCTCTGGGATCCAAAGGACTAGCTGACTTTGCCAAGGAGCACTGCCCATGGGCACGGAGGCCTGTGCACCACGCAGGCACTGCCCTCTGTGCACTTTCCTCACAAGTTGCTAGTGCAGGTCACTGCCATTTGTGCCCACGGGTCCCACAGAGCACCCACGCACCCTGTGGATTTAACCACTGCAGCGCCGGCCTCACCACCCAGTCGCCGGGATCCCAGCACAGAGCTCAGGACCAGGGACAGCTCCCGCCCCGCTTCCCGGATCCGCTCAGGTCGGGCCAGACCCCTGCAGCAGGGCCTTTGCCCACCTGCTCGCTGTGCACTCGGCCAGCTCCTCCAGCTTCAAAGTGGAGGAAGCAATATGAGCTTTGACACAGAGTCCCCTGAAGTCCAGGAAAAGAAGGTCACTGCCCCACTTCTCCCTGACAGCCGTTCCCAGCCCCTCCATTCCTGGTACCAGAGTTCCCCACTCCACACCCATAAAAGCGGCCAGGAAGCCCCAGCTCCTGAACAGAGCTTCTAGAAGCCCAGGAGCTGGTCCCCAGCCTGGGGTGCCCTGCAGGCTCCAGAGAATCGGGTGACCATGCCGTCCCCACAATCACACAGAAGATCTGGCATCAGCTCAGCCCCCAGCTTCACCTGCCCCTTCGGAGCTTCAGCCACACACCCACAAACTCCCTGTCTCGGGGGTCTGCTCTGCAACCACAGGTCCTTGCTGCAGCTCTTCATCCAGCACACTGGGCAGCACTGCATCATCCTCGACAACCTGGACATGAACAATGGCAACGTGTACCAGAGCATCCTTGTGAGCTCAGCAGGATGAGCATCCTCTTGGTCCCCTCATTCAGACCTCTCTGGATACAAACCTCTTTGAATGGCTGCTTTGACAATGAGCCCAACTGGGCCTTCCGAGCAGCATGCCCATCCCTGAGAGAAGGATGTCATAGCCCCACTGTACACAGGAGCAAAGTGAGGCAGGCCTCCTCTAGAACCAGGAGCAGCTCCAACGACAGAGTTAGACACAATGCCAGGTTCAGAGGATGTTCTGACTGCACCACTGGTTCCAGAACAAGCTCCAGTGTTAGAGCCCAGGCTGGCACCAGCTCTGGCACCAGCTCCAGAGCTACAGGCAGCTCTGGCACCACCACCAGGCATAGAGACAGCTCCAGCATCAGCTCTAGCACCAAACCTAGAGGTAGAAAAATCTCTAGTACCAGTCTGAACACAAACTACAGAGATAGAGGCAGTTTTATTACCAACTCCTGTGAAAACCCCAGTGATAGTTCTAGGACCAGACCTAGAGTTAGAACCAGCTCAACTCAGAGTCCGGTCCACACCCAGCTCTAGCACTAGTTCCAAGCTACAGCCTGTGCAAGCCCCAGAGCCAATGGCAGCTGCAACAAGAGCCCTAGCTCCAGCCCACACCTAGGAGTGGCTCAAGCACCCAGAGGTGGGGGCTGCCCTGTCACCAGCTCTGGTGTCAGCTCCACTGCCACCTCTAGAGCCAGAACCTGCCCCCATACCAATTCCAGAGAGAGAGTGAGTATGTCTCAGAACTGGAATCAGCTCCAGATCTAGCTCTCACACCACATTCTGCCCTAGAGCCAGCTCTGGAACCCAATGCAGAGCTACGGCAGGTGCAGTCTACACAGCAAGAATCAACACCAGCACCAGCTCTAGAACTTCAGCCTGTTCCAGTCACCAACCCACAGAGACTCTGAACCCACCTCCAGTAGCTGCTCATGAAATACAGCCAGTGCCACCTCCAGAACCAGTCTTCCTGCCCTTCCCTGTGAGGGCGTCCTTTTTCTGCTTTTCTGTCTTTTTCTTTTCGTATACTTTATGGTTACCTGTACTTTATGTGTTAATTTTCACATAAAAGTTCACCTTACATGCACCCCTATATTCATAGCAGCACCATTCACAATAGCTACCATGTGACCCAGCAATCCCACTCCTGGGCATATATCCAGAGAAAACTCTAATGCAAAAAGATACATGCACCCCAATGTTCACTGCAGCACTGTTTACAGTAACCAAGACATGGAAGTAACCTAAGTGTCCACTGACAGATAAATGGATAAAGAAGACGTGGTGTATTTATACACTGGGATATTACTCAGCCATAAAACAGAATGGAATAATGCCATTTGTAACAACATGGATGGACCGAGAAATTATCATACTAAGTGAAGCAAAGAAAGTAAAGAAAGGGAAAGACAAACACCACATGATGTCATTTATATGTGGAATCTAAAATAATACACAAATGAACTTATCTACAAAACAGAACCAGACTCTCAGACACAGAGAAAACACTTGTGTTTGTCAAGGGGGAGGCGGGAGGGGGAGGACTGGGTTGGGAGTTTGGGATTAGCAGATGCAAGCTGTTATATGTAGGATGGATAAACAAGGTCCTACTGGATAGCACAGGGAACAATATTCAGTATCCTGTGATACACCATAATGGAAAAGAATATGAAAAAGAATGTATATATTGACTCATTTCACTGTACAGCAGAAACTAACACAACACTGTACGAGAACTATACCTCAATGAAATAAATAAGTTTATCTTTCCAAACATATTTAACTGCACAATCCAGTGGCACTAACTGCATTTACTATGCTGTGCACCATCACCACTGCCTAGTTCCACGACATGTTCATCACCCAAAAAAGAAACCCTGTACCCATGTAGCATTCACCTCCTGTTCCCCACTCCCCCATCCGTGGCATTCCCCCAGAAATGTATGAGGATTCCAGTTTATCAACATCCTCTCCGTTTGCTATTTTCTGTTTATGCAGCTGTAGCCATCCCGGTGGGTGTGAAGCAGTGTCACTGTGATGTTGGCCTGCATCTCCCTAACACCTAGCAAATGCTGCTCATCCTTCCATGTGCCTAGTGGGGCATTTGTGTATCTTCTTTGGAGAAATGTCTATTATTTTTTAATTAATTTATCTATTTGGTTGTGCCGGGTCTTATTTGTGGCACGTGGGCTCCTTAGTTGCAGCAGGCGGGCTCCTTAGTTGTGGCATGCGAACTCTTAGTTGCGGCATGCATGTCCAGATCCAGTTCCCTGGCCAGGGATCAGACCCCAGCCCCCTGCATTGGGAGCGCTGAGTCTTAACCACTGCGCCAGCAGGGACGTCCCAAATGTCTGTTATTTTTAATCATGTTGTGTTTATGCTCCTGAGTGTAGGAATCCTTATGTACTCTGGATACAAGGTGTTTACCAGGTTCATTATTTGCAAATACTTTATACCATCATCTGGGTCTTCTTTATGCTCTCTTGAGATTGTCCTTTCATTCACAAAAGTTTTTCATTTTGGTGAAGTCCAACGTATCTTTTTTTTCTTTTGTCTCATATGATTGATGTCATATTAAACATGACATCAAGGGTATGAGATTGCCAAATCCAAGGGTATGAGATTTGTCCCTATGTTTTCTTCTAAGAATGCTTTAGTTTCAGGTCTTAAATTTAGGTCATTGATCCACCTGGTGTTAATTTTTTATGTGATGTGAGGTAAGGCTCCATCTTCACGCTGTTGCATGTGGGCATCCAGTTTCCCTGCACCATGTCTTGAAGAGGCTGTTTTTCTCTTATTGAATGATCTTGATATCCAAGTTCAAAATCAATTGCCTGGGTTCATTTCTTGATCCTTATTCTATTTTATTGATACGTCCCGCTAATTGCTCTTGCCAGATTTCCATTACAATATTGAAATGAAACGCAAAAGTGGGCAAAACTGACTTATTCCTGTTCTTAGGAAGAAAACATTCAGTCTTTCTCCACTGCATGTGATGTGCATGTGAGGTTTTCACAAACATCCTACATCATGTGAAAGAAATGCTCTTCTACTTCTATTTTGTGGAGTGCAGTTATTATTTTAAAAGTTTGGGTTTCTGCAAATGTTTAAATGCTTTCTCTAAACCAATCGAGTTGATCATGTGGTTTTTATTGGTGTGGTGCATGACATTGATTAATTTAGCTATGTTGAACAGCCCTTCATTCCTGAGGAGACAGCTTTAGAGATGACGTACAGTCCTTTCAACATGCTTCTAGATTCCGTTTGCTAGTATTTGGTTGAGGATTTTTGCATCTCTACTTTTAATGGATTTTGGCCTGTAGATGTCTTTTTCTTGTGACGTCTTTGGAATCAGGTTAATCCTGGCATCACAAAATGAGTTAAAAATTGTTGCCTCCTCTTGTACTTTTTGAAGAGTTTAGGAAGGATCGGTGTTACATCTTTAAGTGTTTGAGACAAAACACCAGTGAAGGCATCAGATTCTAGGCTTTTCTTTGTTGTGAAGTTCTTATTATTCACTTATTATACGTCTACTCAGGCTTTCTATTTCTTCTTGAGTCAGTTTTGGTAGTTTCTGTATTTCTAGGAATTTTCCCATCTCATCTAGGTTAAGCAACTTATTCCATAAAATTGTCCCATATGTGTCAATTTTGTAAATCTTTTTTAAAAAGAAAGAACTGTTGGTTTTGTTGATTTTCTCAAGTGCTCCTCTGTTCCACTTATTTCTGCTCTAATTTTCATTATTTCCTCTGTTCTGATAACTTAGGTTTACTTTGCTCTTTGCCTAGCTAATCAAGGGCATCTTCTCACCGGCCCCAGGCAACAGCCAGCCACCGGGCCTCCCTTCAGGTCTGTGCTGTTGGTAGATAAGCAGTTACAGACTAGAGTGGACCAGGCACTTTTTTCACCCCAACTGGCAGTCCAGCCACCCCAGACTCCAGTCTCAGCCTGAACGTCTCCTGGCCCCAGGCTTTGATGCCTGCCCATCAACAAGCTGACCTGGCCTCTCACAGACCGCAGCCTCACGTGTTCTCTGTGCTCTGGAAACAAGAGGACTTGCTGACTTCTGCAAAGGAGCACTGCCCACAGGCACAGAGCCCTGCCCGCCACCAGCAGGCACTGCCTCTGTGCACTTCCCTCACTCCTTCCCAGGTTTCGGTCACGGTACCTATGCCCACCGGCCCCCGAGAGCATCCATCATCCAGTAAATCTGACAACAGCAAAGCTGGCCCTTCCATCCAGCCACCCATCCCCCAACATGGAGCCCGGCACCAGCAGAAGTTTTCATCCAGGTGCTGGGAAGAGCTAAGGAGACGCCCTGAACTCAGTGGCTGGGACGCTGTTCACGTGCTCAGGGTACACTCCAGCCCCAAGCACGGAGGGTCAGCATGAGCTTTTCCACGAGTCCCCTGGTGGCCAGGAGAAGATGACCGCCCCACCCCTTCTCCCCGACAGCCCTTCCTATTCCAGCGTATCTCACTCCATACCCAAAGGGGGCCAAGGAGCCCCCGTTCCTAGGAGCCCCTGAAGGTGGACGCTGGCTTGGGGTGCCCTGCAGGGTCTGGGCTCTGAGAATCTTCCACTCCTCGGGTTCCAGGGGTCGACGTCCTCGTCATCCCCAGGGACCTCGGCCTCCAGCAGCACCTCGTCTTCAGCTCCACCAGGCCCCCGGCAGCCTCGGGCACACGGGGGCTGCGTCTCCGGGTCTGCAACCTCAGCTCTCCACCCAGCAGGTGAGTGATCCCAAATCATCCGTGTCAGCCTGGACATGAGAACAGCAGCAAGTACAAGACACTCCTGCTGAGTCCCCTCGGTCCCCTCCCTCAGCCCTCTCTGGCCCAGACATCCCCTGAATGGCCTCGACAGGAAGCCGACTCTGGGCCCTCCAGGCAGCAGGCCCCTCCCTGAGAGGAGGAAGATGATGACACAGCCTCCACTGTGCACGGAAGGAGACTGAGGCCACCTCCTCATCCCTGGCCGGTTCTTTGGGATCCACGCTATCCTGGGGTGGATGACACGTCAACAAGATCCCTCTGAGTCTAGGATCTGACAGGCTGAGGCTCTGATCAGACAGCCTGTATCTTGTCCCCCTCAGCATGCAGTGACCCCTGACTCCTTGCCCAGCACTCAGAGCCCTGTGTGGTCTGGTCCAGACACCTCCCCAGCGTGCACCCCTCACACCCACCCCAGCCTCCCTACAGCCTCCCTCCCCCAGGACCCTTCCAAGCTCCTCCCCCCATAACCCCCCATCCATGATGGACTCACCTCTGAGGCCGGGCTCAGAGACCACCTCCTCGGGCTCCTATGCAAGCAAGGACTTTGGAGTCAGAATGACCTGGGCTGAAACCCACAGCAGGGCGACGTCACAGCCCTGTGACAGGCAAGCTCCTGTGGTGACTCCCAGAGCCTCAGTTTCTTCCCCTGAAGATGGGGTCCATGAGCCCGACCCTGGGAGGGTGCGCTGGGGATTAAAGCGCAAAGTGCCCAAAGTGCCTGGACTCAGGAGGTCGTCTGGCTGCAGGCACCCAGCACAGGACAAGGCCTCTGACGGTCAGCGCGGGGCTCCGTGAAGGTGAAGAGCGATGATTCTGAGTCCCCGTTCACGGCTGGACTTGGTCACTTAGACCTGAGTGACCCTGAGTGCTGGGGCCGCTGCTCATCTACAAAGTGGGGTGAAATCACTGAGGCATAACAGTGACTGCCCCCAGCACTTGTCCATAGGGGCGGCGGCCCCTCCTCCACGGCTCCCTCTGACCCTCTTACACCAGCCAGGGCTGCATTCAGGGACAGGCTGGAGCTTGGGTCTTGGGGCACTTCCAGAAAGACAAGGGCAGGGGGTAGAGGAGGAGGGGCAGGGGTGGCCTGACCTTCTCCCTGCCGGAGTCAGTGTCCACGGCTGCCTCCAGGTCCCCCTGACCCAGTGACGCACCCAGCTGGTCCCTGGGATGGAGTCCGGGGTCCAGGACCGAGGGTGAGGTTTTATTCCTTAACCGTCCTGTCCCCTGGTCTCCATGCCTACCCAGCCCCGTGCCCTGTGGCCAGCCTGGCTGCGGTGGGGGTGGTCTCGGGGCTCAAGGGGACGTGGGTCCCAGAGCCGATGACTGGAGGGCCTGGGAGGACCAGCAGGGCCGGCAGCTTGAGGAGCCGTTGGCGGTGCGCGCACAGGCTGGAGGCGGGGGACACGCACGCGCAGTCCTCCGCGTGGTTCCCCTGGGCCGGCCCCGCGTGAGCAGGAGGCCCCGCCCCCACCTTTGCGCAGTCGACCCGCGTCTCGTCCCGCGGCGGAGCTGGGGAGGCCTGTGCGCCCGTGAGCGCATCCCCCCCTCACCCCCCAGGATGGAGAGCCAGCGCAGTGACCACCTATTAAGCAGTTCCTTGCCCGAACCCTCACGGGACACTTAGGAACCTGAGGCCAGGAGAGAGGCAGGGGCTCGCGCCTGCACAGGAGGAGAAGGCAGGGTTCCGGCCTCCTAGGCCAGGGGTCAACCCTCCCACGGGGTCTGCACTGGGAACGAGAGATCCTGAGATCCTGAGGGACCTTGCCCACCCCCCCCAGGTGGGACCCTTTCCTCTGGGCATCCCCTCATGGGCGCAAGCGCACACACACACACACACACACACTCTGAATGTCCTGCCGGGGAGTGGACCCTGGGAGGTGATGAGGAGGAAGAAGGAAGAGGTGGGAAGCAGCTCTGCCACCAGGCGGGGGCAGCCAGTGTCCTGACGCCATGATGGGACCTATGGGGGTGGGGAACAGATGAGGTGAAGGTGCTTCCGTGCTGCTTGGGCTCCTTCATTCTTTCTTCCCACATTTATTGAGTGCCTGCTCGACGCAGGCACCATCCTAAATGCTGGTGGCAGAGCCAGGAACACAACTGGACAGGCCGACAGAGGAGACCTTCATGCCCAGGTGCACATGCTTCCAGGGCGGATGTAACTCAGCAGGCGGGTCCGACAAGACGCCTAAGCAAGGCTCCTGGAGTGCCGTGACCCAGGCTGGAGGAGAGACCAACTCCCTGGGAACCTTTCAGCATCTCATCACCAGGATGGAACAGGGAGAGCAGGGCCTCAGGGGAACATGCAGCTGTGCTCTCTGCCGTGGGGAGGGTCCTAAAGGCCTTTGTCTCTGACCCCGGAACCCTGCATCTTCTTCCAGCATCTGGGAAACGGCGACAGACTCAGTTGTTAGTTTGCAAGTGGGTCCAATCTCAGAACCTTCTCAGTTCTTGATGCACCAAAACAGAAGCCACCCTCCAGGGCCCAGCTCAGAGCATTGAGGCAAAGAGCTAGGGCTTGGGGAGAGCAGAAAAGGCTTAAAGCAGCTCTTTTAGGAACCATGGTTTTGGACAAGAATGGGTTTGGGGCTCCAGCCAATGCTGGGTCATGGTGGGATGGTTAAGAGGGCAGCCTCTGGACCAGATCTTTGGGTCTAAGTCATACCTCTACCATTTAATCTGTGTAGGTCACTTCTGCTCTCTGGGCCTTGGTTACCTTTTAAAGGTAGGGAGCAGGTGAAGATGAGTTAATACAGGGAAAGCTCTTAAGAGAATGTCTGGCACACCAGAGTTCTGGAGGAGGTTTTGTGCAATTGGTTCAGCAGGTCAGGGTCCCTGGGGGAGGACAGGGGGTAGTCGTATTGCTGGTGGGAAGGGCCTGGAGGCATGCCGGTCCAGAGGATGAGGAGGGCTAGCTATGGTATACCCTCCCCTGACGCCTGTCCAGCTGTCTGTCTGGTTCCCCACGAGGCCTTTGGGGGTAACAATGCTCCCAGCAGGGTGGGGGGACTGCTAACAGGATCTGACCCCTTCTTACCAGGTGGGCAAATCCTCTGTTCCTCAGGTTACAGAGGCCCCGTGGACCACGTGGAGAGAGAGGAAAGCACCCGGAGACTGGCTGGTGGGATTGGTTTCCTGCCCCAGGAAACCTGGTTCTCAGCCAGGTCATCCAGGTGCAGGAGACAGGGAGGTGCTTGGGGAGAAGGAGAGGGTGAGGGGCTGATGGATGAGCTGACAGGAAGAGGAGCATCTAGCTCAGGAGAGACGCTAGGGTTCTGGCGGTCACTTGTGCTACCTGTTAGCAAGTGCAGAGGGAAAGCGAAGTTTGGATTTAAAAGAACGTGGCTGAAGGTGGCTAGAGCCACTGGAGGAAGGAATCCGAATTTACTGAAAAGCAGCCAGAGGGACTTCCCTGGTGGTGTAGTGGTTAAGAATCCACCTGCCAATGCAGGGGACACGGGTTCAACCCATGGTCCAGGAGGATCCCACATGCTGCAGAGCAACTAAGCCCATGTGCCACAACTACTGAGCCTGCGCTCTAGAGCCTGTGAGCCACAACTATTGAGCCCATGTGCTGCAACTACTGAAGCCTGCACACCTAGAGTCCATGCTCTGCACCAAGAGAAGCCACCACAGTGAGGAGCCTGTGCACCACAATGAAGAGTAGCCCTTGCTCATGGCAACTAGAGGAAGCCGGTGCACAGCAATGAAGACCCAACGCAGCCAATAAATACATAAATTAATTAAAGAAAAGAAACGCAGCCAGTTATTTTACTAGCAAAATGGGTTGATACAGGAAAGGCAAGAGAATTGCAATCCGGACAAGCATGCCACAGCAAAAACCAGGCAAGTCCCCAGACACAGGAGAGTACGCTCACTCTGCAGAGAAAAGCAGGCAGTAGGGAGGCGGGGCTTTAAAGGAAAGTCTTTTGGAGGAAAGCGAGAGTTCAGATGGTGAGGGCCTCCCATTGGCTGAGGTGCCTGGGTTCCCATTGGCTGAGGTGCCTGGGTTCCCATTGGCTGAGGTGCCTGAGTTCCCATTGGCTGAGGTGCCCATTGGCTGAGCCACCTGGGTTCCCATTGGCTGAGGTGCTCATTGGCTGAGGTGCCCACTGGCTGGGCTTGTTGCTGGCCCAGGGAAATCTTCCCTCCTTCTGTAGTAAGGTGGTGACCCTCTTGCTCCCAGAGATGCAAGGGAGGTAGGTCTCTTTCTCCTGGGGGTCTGCAGAGGGCCAGGCAGGGTAGTGCTGTCAGCTCCCCTTTCTGGCTTCCAGGCTCGTTTTATTTATTTTTTTAATTTTTATTTTATTTTATTTATTTACTTTTGGCTGCATTGGGTCTACGTTGCTGCAGGTGGGCTTTCTCTAGTTGTGGTGAGCGGGGCCACTCGCCCTTGTGGTGCCCAGGCTTCTCATTGTGGTGGCTTCTCTTGTTGTGGAGCATGGGCTTTAGGCATGTGGGCTTCAGTAGTTGCAGCATAGGGGCTCAGTAGTTGTGGCTCGAGGGTTCTAGAGCACACGCAGGCTCAGGACTTGTGGGGCACAGGCTTAGTTGCTCCCCGGCATGTGGGATCTTCCTGGATAAGGGAGGGAACCCACGTCCCCTGCATTGGCAGGCGGATTCTTAACCACTGTGCCACCAGGGAAGTCCCCAGGCTCCTTCTTAAATGAGGTTTCCTTTATTCAGTTTTACAAATTCCGAAGTTAAGCCAGTCAGGGGGACACCTGACTCTACCGTCAAGACTGCCTGCCCTCCCTGTGCCTCAGTTTCCTCGCCTGTAAAGGAGGACCATTACAACACCTCCTAGATGTGCCTGGAAGAGAATAAAGAAGCCTCCGGAAGGGCACCTGGCACGTGCTAGCTGGAGAGGAGTGGGCTCCAGTGGTTATCATTCCCGCTGCCAGGATGTCCCTTCCAGCCCCCTCCCTCCCTTCTCGTGGCCAGAAAGACACACACTCCTCTGTCCGGGCCAGGCCACCACCTCCCGGCTTCCTCGGGCAAAGGCCCAACGGGGCAGGCGCAGCCAGGGACGCCCGGAGCGGGCCTCCGGCCGGAGCTTGTGCCCCAGGAAGGGACCTCGGGACGGGGGTGGAACCCGGGACTCCCTACAGACGGGACTGCTGAGGGGTCAGCGCTCTGCGAGGAGGGGCGGGGGTGACAAAGATCCTGTGGCCCGGGGTTTGGCGGGGGCTGGAGGGCCAAGGCCAGGGTGCCAGGGGCCGCTGGAAGGAAGGAAGCCCCTGCCCCCTCTCTGAGTGCGAGGAGAAACCAGTCTTGACTGGGTCTCAGAGATGCTCCCGTGACCTTAAAACACCACCTGCAAGGGGAAGGGGCTGTCTTGGGGGGACCGAGGCCAGTCTCAAGATCTGATGTGTGAATTGGGAGGAGGAGGCTGGAGTGACCTGGTTTCCCACCGCTGTCTCCCAGGAAAACCGAAACGCAACTGGCTTTGTCCTGTGACCTTTCTCCTAATAACACTCTTATTCATCTTGTTTGGGTGAGACACGTGGGTGAGCTTTGAGGCCTGCCTGGCGGGAGAAGCAGCAGCAGCCAGTCAGACCCTCGAGGGGCGCCCGGGGCTGTCCCTCTGCATTCCCTCCCCCCCATCACCATAGTAACCGAGGACTGATGACAGCCTGGCCTCACACGCGCCCTCTCATCAAAGCCTCATCTTGCCCGTGAGCTGTTTTCCCCCCACTTCACAAACGGGGAGTCATTGGGGGGCAAGAACAAGGAACCCTCTGGGCCACGTGGCTGGGGAGAGGAAGGCCGTGCTGTTAGCCTCCTGCTGCTGGAGAAGGTCCTGGGACGAGGGAGTGCCGTCCCCTGGCCGCCTGCTGGGGGTTGGGAATCCCACCAGAAAAGGCCCCTGGGGCAGCCTCGGGGCTGAGCAGGCCACACACCGGGAGCACCATCCACGGTGACCGCCCCTCCTGCCACCAGCTTTGGGGAGAATGTTCCCGGCCCTGCCCGAGGCCCAGCAGGCCCACCGCATGGCTCCAGCTCCTGCCCTTCCCGGGGGTGGAGGGGCAGGGGGTCCCAGGGCCGCCCTGCTCAACAGTGGCCTTTGCTGGCTCTTCCCGCAGTGTGGGGTTCCCGGGCCTGAGAAGCCTGACGCTGGGGGACAGGCACGCGAGCACAGGGTGAGTGACGGGGGCGGGTCACGCTGCCCTGCCCTGTCCCCATGCAGCGCAGCTGGGCCTCCTCCTCCTGCCTCACCCTCGGCCCAGAGCAGCTCGGCCAGCTCCCCTGCCCAGGACTGACTCCCCTCCCAGGGTCTGGCTCCCGCCTCGCCCGACCTCCTTTCTGACCCCCCACCTTCCTCCTCCGGGATCACCTGTGTGTCCCCCTCACCCTCGTCTCGTCACTTCACTCTGCCCTGCTTTCCCTCCGCTGCTCTGGGTGAGGCCCCCTCATCTTTCCGGCAGCCTCCCCGCTCCTCTCCCCGCCCCCCTGCCTGACCCCACTCTGCTGCGTTAGCCAGAGCATCCTCCGATCTTTCCAGAACCCAACATGTGCGGTCAGCTCCCTGCGGTCCTCTCCCTGCCAGCCGGCCTCTCCAGCCTCGTCCCTCCCACGGCGCCCTCCCCTCTGCAGTCCACCCAGGGGTCAGTGTCGTCCTGCACGTGCCGCGGGCCTGACCCCGGCCCCTGCCTGTGCTGTGCCCTCTGCCGGGACCACGCCTCTTTTTTGCTCTTTGCATCTGGCTGGCTCCTCCTCGGGTCAGTGAAACCCTACAGAGCTTGTCCTCCTGGGGCTGACTTACCTCACTTCGCCCCATGTCCTCGAGGTTCATCCGTGCTGCAGCGGAGAGCAGATTGCCTTCCTTTGGAAGTCTGACACCCCAGTCTACATGCCATCCCAGGCAATGCAAACTGCAGCCACGTGACAGTGGTAAACAGCCGTGGGCTCACTTTTCCCGGGCTCCAGGGCACTTAAGTGGTGGGCAGGGCCGCCGCCCTTACAGTCCCCAGGCTGTGGCACCTGCAGGGCTGTGAGCCGCTGGAGTCCGGGTCCTGTGGCAGCCAAGTCCTCCAGGCCTCGTGTCCCACTTCGCAGGCGGGAAGCCTGGGCTCTGGGGGCAAGGGGACCTGCCCCTGTCACCCAGACAGTGACGCCGCAGAGCAGGTCAGGCCCGGGGGACCTTTCCCTCGGCCCAGCTCGGCCAGCCCTGCCCCCAGCGTGGAGGAAAACAGACCCCGAGGCCCCTCCTGCTTTAAGTCAAGGGAGGCCAGGTCTCCTGTCTCACAGACACGACAGTGAGGCAGGCCAGCCTCCCCGAGGCCGCAGAGCAGCTGCAGGGCCAGGTCCCGGCAGAACCAGGGCCCAGCCCGGCTCAGCAGCGGCACCGGCGCCGCCCGCGGGGGACATCCAGGCCGTCTTCCCGCAAACGCCCCGCACTCTGGGTGGCTT
This sequence comes from Hippopotamus amphibius kiboko, assembly GCF_030028045.1. Lineage (NCBI taxonomy): Eukaryota > Metazoa > Chordata > Mammalia > Artiodactyla > Hippopotamidae > Hippopotamus > Hippopotamus amphibius. The sequence goes on from NC_080187.1 coordinate 2,107,654, forward strand.
CCTCAGGGTGGCTTATCCCCAGCCCAGGGTGCTGACACCCCTGTGAGTGAACGGACTGGAATTTACCAGAGGCCGAGGGGCGGTTCCAGGGAAACCTCGCCGGGAGCTGGCTTTGCCGGGCGCACTTCCTCTTGCGTTTTCCTGAGATCTGAACGTGGAGCCTCCGGGGGTCCTCCGTCCCTGTCTCCCTCCGCGGCCTGCACGTCCTGTGTTCTGTCCCTTTGTCCGCCAACAATGGGCAGAGGTGTGAGGGTGCCCCCCCCCCAGGGCAGGCGTCCCCCCCTCGGCTGGCACGTCCCAGCTCCCACGCTGTGATCTGCACACGTTTGAGTCCCGACTTGCACCTGGTTGGTTTCCTGCAAACGCCACGTCCTCCTGGGAGGACGGTCAGCCCCGGGAGGTGCGGAGCCGACAGACGCTGAATGGGGGGGTCCCAGTGGGGAGTGAGCACCAGGGCCCCGGCGTGTTCACCCTGCCGCCAGCTCACACGCTGTCTCCCGTGGGCTCTCTCGCGGTGCAGCAGCAGTGATGTCCTTGTCCTGACCCCTTGGCTGGCACCCATCATCTGGGAGGGGACCTTCAACCCTGACGTTCTGAACGCGCAGTTCCGGCTCCGGAACACCACCGTCGGACTGACCGTGTTTGCCATCAGAACGTGAGTCCCTGAGAAGACAGAGGGCGGAGACCGGGAGGAGGGAGTGGCCGGGGCCATCACGTCCGTCCTTGTGTCCAGGGCAGAGTAGGGCAGGGACCCACCCTGTGCTCCAGGGGAGGGGATGATGGGGAAGCCCATCCATTCAGTGTCTTACTGGGCTGAGCCCCGCCCCAGGGACACCAGCAGTTTACTGAGGACCTTGTCAGGAAGACACCCGCAGCCTTGGAGGGAGCACCCTCTGGGGGTAGAGACAGGCACGGGGGCCGTGTGGCCAGGCCCTCCTGGCTCCAACCCGTCTGCCAGGCCTGGAAAACCAGGGCTGCCGCCAGAGGCTCCGATCGGGCCACTCAGGGGAGGGGCCCGCGCAGGGGGCCGCCCCAGGGGCGGGGGCGCTGCCGGGGGTCAGCCCGGGGCCCACCCAGCTCCAGCTCTGCGGACTGTGGGGCCGGGCAGGGTCCCGGCTGCCTCAGCCCCGGGCTCTCCTTGGTCAGAGCAGGTGCCAATGGCCCGCATCTCTGGGAGCGCAGGTTAGGGGGCACGGCCGCAGGGGGCTCAGGACCGGCCGCAGGACGGCTGTGGCTTCAAGCAGCCCTCGGCCCACCTCCCAGAAGACGGCGCACACAGTCCATGGCCCCCAGGGCCTGGGGTCCCGCGGCGGGCAGGGCACGGAGGAGGGTCACGGCTGGCAGAGCTCCGGGTGCCTGGCTCCGCACACCGGCAGGACATGTCCATGGGCCTCATGGGAACCCTCAGCCGCTTCTGGGAGCGGCGCTTCCAGCACGACGTGGATTTCCTCGTGTGTGTGCAGACGTGGGCCTGCACTTGCGCCACCACGCGGGCGTGCAGATCCTGGCGCGGCTCTTTGGAACCCTGCACCCCAGCTTCCACCGGGCCGTCCATGAGGCCTTCACCTATGAGCGCCAGCCGTTGTCCTGGGCGCACGTCCCCTGGGACCAGGCCAACGTCTACTACATCGGGGCCCTGTTCAGGGGCTCGGTGTCCTAGGTGCACCGGCTCACCTCAGCCTGTCCCTGGGCCATTGTGTGTGACCGGGCTGATGGCGTCGAGGCCGTGTGGCAGGATGAGACCACAAGCCCAGCAAGGTGCTGTCCCCCGAGGCTGCTGGGCTGGCCCGCCCACCTGAGGAAGCCGAGGTTCCTGGCAGTGCCCAAGCTCACCAGGAAATCCCGACCCGATGAGGAGCTGCGGGGAGGGAATGGGGGTGGGGGTGGGGATCGGATTCTAGCGTCCCGTGGAGGGAGCGTGCCACGGCCCAGCACCGCCACCCCCCACGAATAGGGGCCAGCCCCGCCCACCGCCCCTGCCCCTCACACACACACCCAGGCCAGACCTGGCCTCGGCACAAGTTCCTGGAGTGGCCCTCGGTGCTCCTAAGGCCCCTCCTGCTGGGATGAGGCTGCTGTCAGAGCCCCTCCTGACAAAGGAGATGAGCTCTCTCTTCTTGAGCAGGAAGGGGCCTGGGGGTGCGTCACGGGGGCGGGCTGGGGGTGGGGGAGCACAGCTCCAGCTCCCACCTGATCCCTTCCTCTTCTGGAGTCCCGGTCTGAGTTGAAAGGTCCCTTCGGGGTGCAGGCAGGGGAGGAAGGGGAAGCCAGCCAGGACCCTCTTGGCTGGTGCCTAGGGCCCCGTCCAGCCCGAGGCACAGCCCGTCACCCACGGGGAGGAGAGCAGCCCCGTCTCCTGGCGTCTCAGGCCCCTCTAGTTTCACTAGGGACTTGCCAGTTCCCTGTTACTGAAAACAAGGCAGTTCTATGTGGTAATAGGAAGTTGCTACATGTCATGAAACCTGTGTCTTTGACTTTGTTTTAACATATTTTATGCATATAGAGTCGTGCACGTGGGACACGAGTGATGGTGTGTAACCCAGTTTACACAGCATCACATGCTGGCCAGTTGTCCTGACTGTGGGTGGTAGCAGGTGTGGCTGGCCTTTGTTAAGGGAAACAATGCAACATTTCCGTGATTTGGAAGCAATCTAAATTAGCTCAGGGGATAAGCTGGGTTGTTTGTTTTTTCCCAACACTGTAATCCCCAACGCACAGCAGCTTCTCCCTTCCTTGCCGGCCGAGGCATAGGTGTAGCAAGTTTCTGAGTTCTGACCATGCTCGGAGCTTCTGGCCCAAGTCCTACCAGCCCCAAGGTTTCCCATGGCAACAAAACCCTCCCTTCAACCCAGAATCTCTCTTTTACTCCCATTTCCTCCCTCCCAAGCATCCCTGCAATACGCTGCGCCAGGTGGTCCAGGGCTGGGGCTGCTGAATTCTTCCCTTGGGAGGACTGATGAAAGCAGCCCAGGATCTTCTCCATCACTGTCCAACTTTCTAGTCCCGATTTAATGGAAACAGTGCTCGCCCCCTACAACCATCCTATGAAAGGTTGGCAGTTCCTCCATCCCTTAGTTCACAGATCTCAGGAACATGAGATTTAAAGCCTCCCCCACTCCTCCAACAAAGGCACATTAATATGTCATCAGCCTATGGTGACCATGACATCACCTGGGGTGAGAGAAACTCTTCGGGCCCATCTCATCTGTGTCCTCGATTTAGTCTACAGGCAGAGAACAGGGCCTTTCTCTTCCCATTCACACCTGTCAGACTGGATCTGTTTCACCCTCAGCCCCGGACAACCAGGGCTCCTTCCTGGGGGATGGGGCTGATGTGTGTTCTGGGGTTGGTGGGAGGAGAGAGTCAGACCCTTCACCAGAGAGGAATTGAATGACCGGGGGAACCCGGTATTCACACCGCAGACCGTGGTACTCGCTGGGCCCAAAGTTTTCCAAACATGAAGTGTCTGAGACAGAAGAGTCAGACTTTATAAAATAAGCAGTAAAGACCCCATGGCTGCCCCTCTGTCCCAGGTTCTGCTCACACACTTGGATGCTCCCATGTTCCTCGCTCTGAGGCACCTGTTTGCCGTCCATCTCGCTTCCCTGGGATGGGCCCATGCTGTTCCATAACGATCCCCGTTATTCCCACAGAATTCCCACTCCAGCGTGGAATCCGCCCGCCCGTTCCTCCTCACCAGCTGCCTCATGAGCTCTGGGGGCAGGGAAAGGTTGGGGTCCCGCTGAACAAACCCAGCTGCTCCGAGAAGCCGCACCACTCCTCCACACCGCTGGGAATGGCCCAGACTCCAGCCCCGAGGCCAGAAGGGCAGCCGCCATGGCAACGAGGCGAAGGGAACACCACTGCCCTGTGAAAGCAAGTGATGTGCACAGAGGGACCACGATAGCAACACCCTCTGTGGCCGCAGCTCAGAAGGTCTTGGGCAGAAGCAGGAGAAAAGAATGAAACAATCACGTAGATCTAGAAGAGGTCCCCCAACAATAAAATCCACACTTGGGCATCTCTCCAGAGTGGCGCTGTGAAATCTCTGCTGATGGCGTCTGGCAGAGGCCTGTGTCTTTTCCTTAAAGAGGCTTCTGTGCCCTTCAGTGAGGCCCTCGCTGGCCTGAAATGCTGCACTTTCTTGGCCGCTTTCCCCTCTCGCGAGGAGACAGAGGGAAGTCACACATTAGCACCGTTTTCTCTTCTGTGGTTGGTAAATTTTCATAATTTCCGAGTCCTTCACGGCTGTGAATGGCTCCGATTTGATGACGGATGATTTTCCTGTGTCGGGGGGAGCAACCATTTCTACAAAGATCAACTCAGGTCCAAGGTTTTCTCCCTGATTCAGAGGAGCCCACCTGGTGGGGCTGGGAGAGCCCCCTCCCCCACCCCTGGAGCCAGTCGCCCCCCAGTCCACGCCCACCTGCAGCCACCAGGATCCAGGGTTAGAGGCGCCTAAGCCCCTCTCAGAACTTTCAGTCCCCTGACCGCCGGCAGCTACGGCCAGGACCACTCAGCTCAGCCTTGAGGAGCCAGGAAGGCAGTGACCCGTGTCATTTCTGGTTCCTGTGTTGGTTCTAAAGGTGTTTCTGCGGTGGCTTTTGTAAAGTGTGGGCACTCACTCGCTCTGGATACGCGCTGGTTGGAATCCTCGGAGCTCCCTGATGGAATCGCACGTGTGCACTCTCTCGGGAACCATCTCCCGTCGCTACACCTTAGCAGGTGCTTATTGAGCATCTACTGGGTGCCCAGGCACCCACACAGGAGCAGAGCAGGTGGGGGTGGGAATGCACATGATCCCGCTCCTGGACCCTCCAGGGATGCAGCGATGGCCCTTTCCTCCTGACCACTGCCTTTTTATTGTGTCAGAGTATAGGGGACATCCACCATTTTAATCACGGTCAAGTGTAGAGTCGGTGCATTAGCTACCCTCACGGTTCTGCAGCCGTCACCTCCATCCATCTCCAGAGCTTCATCCTCCTGGACTGAAACTCCACCCACTGAACACTAACTCTCCTCCTCCTGCCCCAGACCCTGGCACTGTCAACACCCCCAAAATAGTGCAGGAGGCTGCAACTAAGACAGGAGTTTGTTTGAGGCCTTAAGAATTGCAATTTGAGAGATACAGATTCTAGTAACCTCAAAAGAGTGTCTTTATAAAAACAAAAACTCATGAGGTTGTTAAAAGTTGCCTGGGTAGAATTACGATGGACTCTTACATGAGTCAGAAAGTATTTGTCCTTAAGGAATCACAAGTTGTTTTAGGGTGAGGTTCCGAAGAGTAGACAGGCTGTCACGGCTTCCGGCAGATGTTCTGGATGACTTCATCTGGTCAAAGGTCAGACCCCATCCAACACTTGGTGTTGTCGGGGTCTTTTATTTTAACCATTGTGGTGTTATCTCATTGTGGTTTTATTTTGCATTTTTCTCGTAAGTAATAATATGGGGGATCTTTTCATATGGTTATTCCCATTTAGTTATGTATGTTCTGAGATGCCTACTCAAATCTTTGCCTATTTTCTGATGGGTTATCCATCTTTTTCTAAATAATTACAGGAAGTTAGTTATACATGTAGCAGTCTTTTTTCAGATAAATATATGGCAAGTGTTTACCCTCTCTCCATGCCTGCCGTTTTTATACTCATAATAATGTCATTTTGGTGAAGAAAAGTTCATTTTAAAAGGCCAAATCTATCAAATTTTCTAATTTCTATAGTGTACTCTTTGTTCTAAGAAGTCTTTGCTTACTCCAAGCTCATGAAAATATTCTTCTATGTTATCTACTAGAAATGTTATTGTTGTAAACGTTCACATTCAGATCCAATATCCACCTGGAGTTGATCTTTGTTTATGGTGTGAGGTAGGCATCAAGATGAAATTTTTTTTCACAAATCGGTAAGAGGTGGACCGGGCCACTTACTGAGAAGCACCGCCTCCCCTGCTCTGCAGCGCCTCTTAGTTATGAGTGAGATGCCCACCTGTGCATCTGCACTGCCCTGTCTTTAGATGGACGGATACAGAGTGTGCTCTTTATGTCCGGATTCCTTCACCAGGCTGGTCAGAGTCATGAACGTCCACCTGTGTGAGCCTGGGCTGGACTCCATCCTTTCCTGTTGCTCCGTGTGTCTGTCCTTGCCACCACTGACCCACTGTCCCGATTACTGGAGCTTTGCAAAAAGCCTGAATACCTGGTGGTGAAGCCCCCCACTGTGTTCTTCTCCAAGATCGTCCTGAGTGTTCTCGGCCTTTGTATTTTTACATACTTTTTCAAGCTGGCTCATCAGTTTCCACCATGAGATGCTTGCTAAGGTATTTTGTAGAGTTTGTGTTAAATCAATAAATAAGTTGGGGAAGAATGGACATCTTAACAATACATGAGGGGAAAGCATATAAATTAAAAAGAAGAAATAATCAGCTGGAACAAATATTTTCACCGCATGTCAAAGCAGCTCACATCCTCTTACATAAAGAGTCCTTGGGGGCTTCCTAGGTGGCGCAGTGGTTAAGAATCCGCCTGCCAATGCAGAGGTCACGGGTTCGATCCCAGCTCCAGGAAGATCCCACATGCCGCGGAGCAACTAAGTCCGTGTGCCAAAAAAAAAAAAAAAAAAAAAAAAAAAAGAGTCCTTAGGGAATTCCCTGGTGGTCCAGTGGTTAGGACTTGGTGCTTTTACTGCCGAGGACCTGAGTTCAATCCCTGGTCAGGGAACTAAGATCCTGCAATTCCCCCGGTGCTGCTGGTTGGGGTGGCGGTGGGGGGATGGGAGGAAGAGTCCCTAGAAATTAAGAAAAAGAAAAGCAGCCACAGAGAGAACACAAATGTCACCATCAGACATGTCACAAAAAATAAACATAGTTTTAAACACAAGGAAACATGTTCAGTCTTAGTTATAATATGACCCCAAAACCCCATAGTTTGAAAATATACTCTGGGGCTGTGTAGAAATAGGAATTTTTATTTGTTGTTGATGTGAATACAAGTTTCTTTCCAATGGAGGCAGTTTGACCACATCTGCCTAAATTACAAATGCATTTACCCTCTGACTCAGCAATCCCATTTCAGGGGATCCACCCCGTAGAAACACCTCTACACTTGACATGTGTACATGTGATTCACTGTACCTTCCTCATAAGAGCAAAAGGCTGGAAACATCCCAGTTCCCTCCAGTAGGAGAGAGGATAAATGAATGACGACCACCCACAGGATAAAATGCAGTGTAGTTGGTGGAGAGAATAAGGAAGAAGAGTGAAGGGAGGAAGATCTTTGAGTGCTGATCTGGAAAGCTCTCCCTGGTCCTGATTGTTGGCAGGGCTGACCCTCACTGGACAGTCCCGCAGACTTCAGGCTGCCTTTTTCAAGCACCTCCAGAAGTGCCTTGACCTGTGTATTATCAGTGCCCTGATCTTTATGGCCACCGGGGGTCAGAGCCCAGGACTTCTGGCCCAGCTCAGCCACTGACCAGAAGGAGGACTCTAGCCAGTCCCCTGGGAGCACTGTCTAGTTCCCTGGGTGAACTCAGACCCTGCTGTCTGAGTTTACCGGTGGGAAGACAGATAATGGGCAGTTCTTTTTTGAATGTCTTAAAAGATCAAGACCACCCTTGTGGAGGAACCTAGGAACGGACATCCGCATGGGCCCATTTTATGGAGGGCAAGACTGGGGACAGTGGAGGGAACAGGTACATGGGGTAACGGGCAGCACGAGCGTTCAGACCAAGGACCCCATGTCTCCTTCACTACAGAGCTGGCGTCACGTGGAGCACTGGAACTCACTGCAACTGTGACACGTGCCCACCCTGAGACAAGTTATAGACCTACAGCTAGCGCCAGACTAGAGCCACCTCCAGCTCGGCACTTGGACCAGCTCCAGAGTTAGCGTGAGCCCCGGCCTCAACTCCAGAGCTAAGCCACCCCCATCTCTCTCGGTTCTGGCATCACTTCGGGCACAACTGCCAGAGCTAGAGCCAGCCCAGCATGAGAGCCAGTCCTGGAGCCAGCACGACCGTGGAAGGCTGGGGCATGTCTCTTTCTTTGGGAAGCACATGGAAAGGCAGGCTGGTCGGTGATCTTTTCTCCTCGCACTTCTTTAGCGCCATCTCAAGATCTAGAGCTGATCTGGCTCCAGAACTAAGCCTACTGTGATCTGAAGAGCTGGATCCAGCTGGAGACGCTGCTACAGAACCACGGCTGGCTCCAGAGCTTGAGTCAATGTCATCACGAGCCGTAGTCGCACCTTCAGCAACAGCTCCAAGCGCAGCCACCACCACAGGCAACTCCAGCAGCAGCTCTGGAGCTGGTCAGCTGCTGCACCAGGTCCAGCAGGGGAGTGGGCACCCCCACAGGACTGTCCCCCCAGAGTTTGAGCAGCCTCAGCAGCAGAGCTAGAGTTACCTCGACCTGCAAGCTAGAGTCACCTGGAGTACCAGACCTTCCACCAGCTGTGCACCAGTGCCCACTCTGGCACTGGCTAGAGAGCTAGAGTTGGGGCCAGCTACAGACTAGAGCCAACCTGGACCGGCTCCAAAGCGAACGCCATTTCCGTCACTAGTTCTTGCCCTGAATCTGGCATCAATGCCAGAATTAGAATCAATCTCAGAACTAGAGCCAGTTCTAGAACCGGCTCCAGCACAGTCGCCTGGTTCCAGCCTCATCGAAGTCACCCCCTCCCAGGCCTGTTCCACGGCCAGAGCCAGCGGTCTCTCCGGCATCAGCCACAGCTCCAGCCTCAGCTCCGGTTCTAAGCTAGGGCCAGTGCGGCTACAACCCTAGAGCCTCCTCCACCTCGGCTGTGAGGGCAGCATTTTTTTCTCTTTTATATGTTATGATTTTTCATATTCAATATGTTAAAATTTAGATTCAATAGAATTTAACCTTTCATCACTTTAAGGTGTACAATTCAGGGGCATTAACTACATCCTCTAGGCTGTGCACCATCACCACTGCCTAGTTCGAGAATATCTTCCTCATGACAACAGGGGCCCTGTACCCATTAAGCAGTTATGCCTCAATCTGCACCCGCTACCCTGACAACCATGAATCTGCTTCCTGTCTCTGTGCATTTCCCGTGCCCTGGCCTGCGACCCCCTCCAGAGCACAGTGGACCCTCCCTCTGCCCCTGCCCCAGCAGAGGTGAAGATCTCTGACAATGTGTTCGATGCCACTGACTCCACCACCCACTACGACTTTGTTCTGCAGATGCTGACCTTCACCAAGGGGTGAGGTCAGGCATGGAGCCAGCTCAGCCCTCCCCCACCTGAAGCAGAAGGGGCTCAAGGTTGGCAACAGCACCTTCTCGCTGGTCCCCAGCACTGGCCAGTCACAGGGTGACCTTCTAGGGCCTGTCTAGCTGGGTAGCTAAGCACTCACAGACTGACGTGACCGAGACCAGCTGGATACCTTCCACCAACCTGCCAGCCCAAGTCACCCCCTGGTCTGGCTTCACCCTGAACCTATCCTGCTGCTGAACATGATGCCCGCAAGTCGAGGCTGACCTTGCCTCCCGTGGGTCACTCCCAGCCTTGGGTGCCTCTGCTTTCTTGGATCCAAAGGACTAGCTGACTTTCCAAGGAGAGCTGCCCGTGAGCACGGAGCCCTGTCCTCCACCCAGGTACTTCCCTCTGGGCACCTCCCCCGCACTTTCCCAGGTGCAGGTCACTGCCATCTGCACCAGAGGGCACCCCAGAGCACCACTCACCCGGTGGGTTCACTGACTACCTCAAAGCCAGCCCTTCCATCCAGGCCCTAGGTCCACGACGCAGAGTTCAGGACCAGGGACAGCTCCCGCTCCACGTCCTGTGAGCAGCTTAGGTGGGGCCCTGACCTCAGCGGTGGGGACACTGCCCTTGTGCTCAGCGTGCACTTGACCAGCTCCTCCAGCTCTGTAGTGGGTCACATCAGCATGAGCTATGACCCAGGGTCTCCCGTTGACCCAGGAAAACAAGGGGACTACTCACCCCATCTCCCTGACAGCCTTTCCCAGTCTCTTCTTTCCCAGAGCCAGCGCTCCCCACTCCACACCCACAAAAAGGGCCTGAAGCCCCCGAGCTGGATGCTGGCCTGATGTGCCCTGCACAGTCCAGGGCATCTGCCGATCTTGCCATTCCTCAGGTGCTGGGGCTCGACATCCTCGTCATCCCCAGAGACCCCGGGCAGCAGCGCGGCCTCCAGCAGCACCTTGTCTTCGGCGTCCAGCACGCCCCTGGAGCCTCAGGTACACGAGGGCTGTGTCTCAGGGTCTGCAACACAGATCCTCCCTGTCAGTCTCCACCCAGCAGGCGGACGGCGTTGCATCACACGTGTCAGCCTGGACGTGAGACAGCAACACGTACAAGAGCTTCGTGCTGACCCCGAGGTGGTGTCCCCTTGGTCCCCTCACTCACACCTCTCTGGGTACAGACGTCACCTAAACGGCTACTTGGACAAGCAGCCCTCTCTGGATCCTCCAGGCGACATTTCCAGGAGGAAACTGAGGCAGCCTCCTATCCTGGTGGGTTATTGGAGACCCATGCTTGGGGGGGGGGAGGGGTGAATAACGTGCCCACTATGCTCCCTTGAGATCTAGGATGCTGAGGTTCTGATGAGACAGTCCATTCGTGTCCCCCTCAACCTTTTGGTGACCTCTGGCTCCTTGCCCCACACTCAGAGCCCCATGTGGTCTGGTCCGGACACCCTCCCCAGTGTGCACCCTTCACCCCCACGCCAGCCTCCCTACAGCCTTCCTCCCCCAGGGATCCCACCAAGCCCTCCCCCCTCAGAGCCCCCTGCCTGCAATGCCTCTCCCCCCACAGCCCCCCATCCACCAGGGACTCACCTCCACCCCTGGGCTCAGAGGCCACCTCCTCGGGCTCCTGTGCAGACACAGCCTTGGAGTCAGAACGATCTGGGTTGAAACCCACAGTGGGGCCACATCACAGCCCTGTGACAGGCAGACTCGTGTGGTGACTCTCAGAGCCTCAGTTTCCTCCCCTGAAGATGGGGTCCGTGACTCCGAACCTGGGAGGGTGCGTTGGGGATTAAAGCACAAAGTGCCCAAAGTGCCTGGACTCAGGACATCACCTGGCTGGGAGCACCCAGCACAGGACAAGGCCTCTGCGGGTCAGTGTGGGGCTTGGTGAAGGTGAAGAGCAATGATTCTGAGTCCCTGGTTCACGGCTGGACTTGGTCACTTAGAGCTGATAATACATAATAAGTGGGGTGACGTCACTGAGGTCCCAGGGGGCTCCGTAGTAACAGTAACTGCCCCCAACACTCACCCACAGGGGTGGTGGGCCCCCTCCTCCATGGGCTCCCTCCAGTCCCTCTTACACCAGCCAGGGCTGCAGCCAGGGACAGGCTGGACTCCACGTCCCAGGGTCCTGCCAGGAAGACAAGAGGGCAGGTGCCAAGGAGGAGGGGAAGGGGCGGCCTGACCTTCCCCCTTGTGCACCGCTGCCTCCAGGTCCCCCTGACCCAGCCATGCACTGAGCTGGACCCTGGGGTGGAGTCTGGCGTCCGGGACAGAGGGGTGGGGGTATATCCGCCGACTTTCCTATCCCGAGATGGCAACCCACCTGGCCAGCACCCTGCGGCCTGCCTGGGCGGAGCGGGGTGACCCCAGGGCTCGGGACACGTGGGAGTCACAGAGCAGCTGGCGGAGGTGGGGACACGCAGGACCAGCTGGGAAGAACCGTTGGTGCTGCGCAGGCGCTGTGGGGCGGAGCCCCGTGCACGCGCTGCGGGAGGCCCGGTGCGCGCGCCCGGCTGCGGACACGAGACCCCGCTGCCCCGCGGGAGGGCGGCCCGCACGCCTCGGAGCCAGTCGCCGCCGCTCCCACCCAGGACGGCGAGCCCCGACCGCGTCCACGCTGAGCTAGACCAGCGCAGTTCCATGCCAACCGCTCATGGGCTGGCTGGCCGAGGACCCAGGAGGTGGGCAGGGTCCAGAGGAGCGGGGAGGGTTACCGCCCCCTAGGCCGGGGCGTTAGCTTCGGGATGTAGAGCCCCTGTGAGCGTGAGGGACGCTGTCTGCGCCCTTCCATGTAGGGTCCTTTCCTCGGGGCCTCCCCACACCTGACACAGGCCCATACAGGTGCTCGTGCGCACACACTGCCCAGCTTGGTGGGACGTGCACACGGGGGGAGGTGACCGGGGGAGAAGGAAGAGGCTGTAGGCAGCTCTGCCGTGAAGCACCCTCCAGCCGAGCGTGCCCGTCTGAACTGCAGCCTTTTGACATCAGAGGGCCCCAGACTGCAACCGTAGCTCATGAACACACTGCCAGTGTTGGAACAAGTCCCAGGAGGAAGCCTGCAACGCAGGGTCGCCTTTGCAGCACCAGTCACCTCCCCCGGGCTCCCCACGCCTCCGGTCACCCTGCTTCTTCATCCCATAGTATTTCGAGCCCCTCGCCTTCGGGGAGGCAGATTTGAGACTTGTTCTCCTCCCTCCTGCTTGGCCGCCTCCTGAACACCTGAATAAAGCTTTTCTCTAGGACAACCCTCGGTGTCTTTGTGCCTTGTTTGCTGGGGGTGGGGGGATGGGGGCTGAGACCTCAGGGAGGGACGGGGAGGAAGCCCTGGGAGTGTTGGTATTGAAGGTGCTTGGGCTGCAAGGGCCTACCCTGGCCTTGCCCCATCCCCGCCCATTCTTTGCTCTGGCCACACCCAGCTGGAGGCTCCCCGCCCACAGCGTACATGGCTCCGCGCCCACCCACCTCCTGGCCCGCCAACGCCCCCGCCCACCCAGCCCTGCAGCTCCATAACTGACCTGAGCTGAGCAGCTTGACTTGCCATCCAGCGCCGAGGAGCGGGGAGGCCGGAATCTCCTGCCTGTTCGCTCTCCCTCGCATCCTGGAGCCCTTCCTCTCGGTCAGGGAAGCACACGTGGGGCAGCTCAGCGGCCTAGGGATCACCTCGAATGTACTCCATCCAGGCCAAGTTCTCAATCGAAGAGCAGGACACTTCTGAACTTGTGTGAGCAGAAGAGGCCTTCACGATGCACAGTGGGGGCCCCATGGAAGGTGCCGGAAGGTCCGAGCATCAGTCAGGGGCTTTGGAACAGGCCACAGCACCCTAAGGATACTTGAGGGTCCTCCCGCAGTGACCCCTCCTATGGCTCCGTGCCAGCCTCCAGTCCACACATCCTGCACTGTTCAGCTTCTGGGAGGGGCGGGCTCTGCTCAGGGTGAGGAGCGAGAGAGCCCTGGTGACCTTGGAAGGGCACCAACACTCAAGCCTCAGTTTCCTCGCCTGTGAAAGAGGACTAGCAGCTGACCTGGCCTGGTGGCATGAAGACAAGTTTGATGACTTTGCACTTGGAGAGTCCCTGCACATCCTAAGAGCTCAACAGCACAGGAAGAAAAGCGGGTCGGGATCCTTGATCTCTCCTTGGCTGAAAGAAGGCCCTGGGGCCATTGGGAGAATTGGTCTCAGCTGGAAATTATGAAGGACAGATGATCACGCTGATGACAATAAGAGCCCCCATTTTTCGGCTGTGACTCCAGGCCTGGCACCATACCAGGTGTTTGGAACCACTTCTCATCTATAAGAAAGATGCTGTTGTCATCCCACTTTACAGATGTGGAAACTGAGGCCCCCAAAGGAAAGCAACTTGCCCAGGGCCCAAATCTAGCTAACTCCCAGTGTGGCAATAATCCCTCCCCACCCAGAACCCAGGTCTGTTGTCCACATGGATTCAAACAGCATGGAAAGAGGGAAGACAGGAATTGAGGAAGGCCACAGTTCAGTGTACTGGAGGGGGTTTATGTTGATTCATTCAAAGCCATGGTAATTAAAAAAAATAATAATTACTAAGTTTTTTCACCAGGGATGGTGGATGCACGGTGAAGGATGAATCCAAGTCCGTGAGAGTTTTACACGACTGTGTGTTTGCGGGAATCATCCGCGGCGAGGCTCTCCTCCAGCAAACACCGTCGATCACCATCACCCAAACCACCCTGTGCCCGCTTGTGCCCGTGGAAGCCGAGATGCCGTCTATCCGATGAGTAGAGAGACGGGGTGGGGGTGCCTCCCGGGGGACCATCTGGCCACCTTGGGATGCAGGGAGTCTCATCACTGGGCACCCCCACACTTGTCCCAAGGAGCAGACGGCACACTCAGAGCTCCCCAGGGTGCAGGTGTCAGCACTCAGGACAGGCCGTGAACTGTGGGTCCAGTCCAGTCCAGTCCTGGTGCCAGCGTGGGCTTGATGGCCGGAGCCCCATGCAGTGGACCCCAACCTAGAAACACCCACCCAGACTACAGGTGGAGAAGGGCTTTCCGGAGGGTCGATGGAGTCTGGAGAAGGGCTTTCCGGAGGGTCAATGGTGTCAGAGCGAGTCGGGCGTGCACGGCAGGGGGACGGGGTGGGCAGAGGCCCAGGGCTGATGGCAGCAGGGGCTCTCGGCGACATTGGCAGGAAGAGCTCACGGTGACTGAGCTCTTACCAGGGCCGCAGATCTCCCCGTGGGGTATCTCACTGAATCCTCCTAACAGCTCCACGGGGGAGGAGGGGTTACTGTCCCCATTTCACTGATGAGGAAACGAGGCTTAGAGAGACTTGCCCCCTCTGCGCCCTACAGAATGGCAGAGCCAGCATTGGAACCCAGTGCCCGTCGGACCCTGCGGGGCCCGCCTGACAAGGAGGCTGTGTCCAGAGGCCACAGGAGGGACCTCTGGGCTCTGAGGTTCCCTGAACCTTTGGTCCTGGTGCCCAGAGAGAAACCTCATCCTGCAGGGAAAGAAAATGGTCCAGGTACTGGGAGAGCCCACAGTGCCCAGGGCTGGCCCTTCCCCAGCCACCAAGCCCAGCCCCGGATGGGGGAGAGTGGCTCTGACCCCCAAATTCACAGGAAGCTCAAGGCCAGCAGGGTGTGGTCCCCAGGGAAGCCAGGACCCCTGAGCTCCACAGTGTGGGACGGCGGTCAGGAATGACCCGAGTCAGGGAGGTGGGGTCCTGACTCCAGCTCAGCCTCTTTCTAGCTGGTGACCCCAGGCGGGCTCTGAGCCTCAGTTTCCCCACCTGTGAAATGGGGAAATCACCGGGGCTGCCTGATGGGTTGTTGGGAGAATTACCTGAGAGATGACGTGTGGCTCTCTTGCC
This sequence comes from Hippopotamus amphibius kiboko, assembly GCF_030028045.1. Lineage (NCBI taxonomy): Eukaryota > Metazoa > Chordata > Mammalia > Artiodactyla > Hippopotamidae > Hippopotamus > Hippopotamus amphibius. The sequence continues at coordinate 2,122,732 of NC_080187.1, forward strand.
CAGTGCCTGGAATGTGTTAAGAGCCACCTGCCAGGCTGTCCTCCAGGGCTCAGGGTCCAGGGAGTCCCTGCTCGGGTGCCCCTCCTGCCGCCCCGCCCCCAGGAATAGTCAGCATTATTTGAGGAAGATCCAGGAGGACAGCACAGCGCAGGGGAAGGAGGCTCAGCCCTGGGAGGACAGCTGGACAGACTCCGTGTCACCATCCAGGGCCTGTGCTGTGACCCCCTCGGTCCCCACCCCAAATAAAGGCTCATCTCGTGTGGACTCCTGCCGCTGTGGTCTCATTCACTCACTCCTTCCTTCACTCAGCACGTATTACCTCATCCCTGTCATGTGCCAAGCTTCATCGGTGAGGACCACCTCTCATAATGTGGGTGGGCCGCATCTAATCAGTTGAAGGCCTTCAAGAAAGCTGACTGAGATCCCCCTAGGAAGAAGCAGGTCTGCTTCCAGAATGCCTTCAGACTCAAGCTGCAATGTCAGCTGCCCTCGGTCTCCAGCCTGCCAGCCCACCTGCAGATTTTGGACCTGCCAGCCTCCAAAATCACATCACCTAATTCCTTAAAATAAATCTCTGTCCATAAATATGCACATCCTACTGGTTCTGTTTGTCTAGAGAACCCAGATTAATACACGCTTTGTACTTGGAGTGGCTCTAGAGGAAGAGAATCTTAAGGACGCGTTTACTGACTGGCTCTGGGGTTTCAGTTACTGGTTCCTGAATCAGTAGATGGAAATGCACTGATGATACTGTTTCTGGTAGTGAAGAAGCTCTGATGGTCCATGGGGTGATGGGCAATCAAGACACGCAAAACTGCATCACCGGAGCCTCAGTCAGACCTGTGTAAGAGGGGCTTCCCTGGTGGCGCAGTGGTTAAGAATCCGCCTGCCAGTGCAGGGGACACGGGTTTGATCCCTGGTCCAGGAAGATCCCACATGCTGAGGAGCAACAAAGCCCGTGCGCCACAACTACTGAAGCCTGTGTGCCTAGAGCCTGTGCTCCACAACAAGAGAAGCCACTGGATTGAGAAGCCTGTGCACCACAACAAAGAGTAGCCCCCGCTCACTGCAACTAGAGAAAGCCTGTGTGCAGCAACGAAGACCCAATGCAGCCAAAAAAAAAAAAAAACTGTACAAGAGGCACAGTTGTGGGTGGTCACACATTTGCTCCTACAGGACATTTCTGTGAACCTCACAAGCATAGTGAGGTTGGTTGGTGGCTCCCAACCATGCCGGGCAAAGTGGAGGAAGAGTGATGAGATCGGGGGTCTGCATCCCCAGCTCTCACTGTGTAAGTGACTGTGGGTGTCTGTGTCTGCCTGGCCCTGCTGACACCTTGACTGCAGACTTTTAGCCTTGAGAACTGTGAGAACAGATTTCTGTTGTGTTAAGCCACCCAGCTCGTGGCACTTTGTTCTGGCGTCCAAGGCAACGAGTGCAGTCCAAATACCTGGAATGCTGTAACTGACTGACAGAGGGAGTCCCGGTCCTTTTAACTGCAAAATAATTTACATACAATAAACACACCAAAAACTTTTGGCAATTGCAATACACCCTTTATTCACCTATAATAGGATAAAAAACATCTACCCCCGCCCCCCACCAAACTTCCCTCCTGCCCATTTTCCAGACAATGACTGCCACCTCCCTCAGGGGTAGCCACCATCTGACACCAGCGCGGGTGCCATGGCCACGCACGGGCGAACCACTCGGGTTCTGGTTGCCCACGAGGATGGACGATCCATCAGCACACCGGAAAAGAAGGTCCACAAATTTCCCAAAGTTGAGAACGTGCTGCTGATTTCACTCTTACTACAAAACTATATATCTAGAAAAAAATGACTAAAGAATAACAAGAAACAGAACTTACTACTTCAACGTATAAATTTTAAATGACTTTAAAATAACTTTGACTTAAAGAGGAAATGAAAGCAGACTATTTCAAAATAAGTGACAATGTAGACCCTGGCTGTAAAGGTCTGAGGGGGAGGATGGCAGGGGACCTGAGGCCCTAGCAGACCACAGGAACCCTGGAGCAACCGGGTAGGACCTGGGGAAGTCAGGGGGGCGGGGAAGGGGAAGCTGGACAGGGTCGGCGCCCCTGGTGGGTGGCTGGGGGGTGGGTAGTTCCCGCCGGGAGGGACCATCGAGGGCTGGGGAGATCGGAAACCACAACTGGGTTTCTCCCACCCGGGAGGCCAGGAGGCCTGCTGAGCTCCCCAGGGGTGTCCTCCACCCTCCAGGGCCCCCTCCAGCCTGCCTGGGTCCTGGGGATGTGGGAAGGAGGGAGGAGGGGCGAGGAGGTGGAGAGGTGGACAGGTGGGGGTGGGGGCTTTGAGATTGGGGAACGGGGAGGGGAGAGAGCATTTCACTTGCCCTCTTGGCCAGAGAGGCCGACTGGGATCTTGGGCCTGGTCCTTCACTCTCCAGGCCCCTCTCCAGCATGACGGTCCTGGGGGTGTGGGGGGGAGGAGGGGGAGGGAGAGAGGCAGACAGTGGGGTGGGAAGGGATCTCTCCAGGTCAGAAGAATAGGGGAGGCGCCTCTGGGTATTTCTTCTGGGCGGGTCCTGCACCTTTCAAGGCTACTCCCGGCTGGTGGTCCTAGAAGTACAGGAGGGAAGCGGTGGGGGGAAAAGAAGAGAGGTGGAGGGGGGAGGGACCCTCCGGGATCAGAGGATGGGGGAGGAGCAGAAGACATTTCCGCAGCCCACTGGCCTGGGAAGCCTGCTGGGCTCCCGGGCCTGGTCTCCAACTCTCCAGGGTCCCCTCCCAGACGCGTTGGTCCCGGGGACATTGGAGCATGGCAGGGGAAGAGGAAGAGAGGCAGACTGGTAGTGGGATGTTCCAGGAGCAGAGGACCAGGGGAGGTGCGGAGGACCTTTCCCCTGCCCACTTGGGCCCAGTGAGCCTGCTGGACTCCCGAGTCTGGTCCCTCGGTCTCTCTGGCTGAGTGGGTCGTACAGGTGTGGGAGGGAGGGAGGAGAGGAGAAGAGGAAGAGAGGCAGACAGCGGTGGGGGGGACCTTGGAGGACCAGAGGATCAGGGGAGACACTTGGCACCAGGAGGCCTGTTGCACCCCCAGGCCTGGTCTTCGGTCCTCCAGGGGCCCCTCTAGGTCTCACTGGTCTTAGGGGTGTAGAAGAAAAGCAGGGGAGAAGAGGAGAGGCAGGCAGGGGAGGGGGCCTTCTGGGATTGGAGGATCAAGGGAGGTGGAGAAGGTATTTCCCCTGCCCACTAGCTCTGGGAAGCCTGCTAGGCTCACGGACCTAGTCCTTCATACTCCAGGGCCCCCTCCAGCTGCTTGGGACCTAGGAGAGTGGGGGGAGGGGGAGAGGAAGAGAGGCAGACAGGGACCCTATGATACTGGGAGATCTGGGGAAGTGCTGCAGGCATTACCCTAGCCCAGTTGGCCCTGGGAAGCCTGTTGGACATCAGAGTCTGGTCTCCTGCCTTCCAGTGCCCCCTCCAGCTGTGAGGGTCCTAGGGGAATAGGAGAGAGGGGGTGAGGAAGAAGGGAACCCAAGGGGGAGGACCTTCCGAGATTGGAGGACTAGGGGAGGTGCCTAGCATTTCTCCTACCTACTCAGGCCCAAGGAGCGCACTGGGTACCTTGACCTGGTCCTTTGCCCCCAGGACTAGAGGTATTCCTGGGACCCTCTGCCTCATTGGGCCTAAGCCCCGTTCCCCACCACCCCTAGGGCCTTTTCTAAGCGCAGGCCCTGCCCATTGCCTAACCTTCCCCCCAACCCTTGTCTAAGCTCTGCCCCCATAGCCAAGGCCTTTTCTGGCTTTTTTTTTTCTTTTTTTTTCTTTTTCTTTTTTTTTCTTCCCACCTCCTCACTTAGACTACTGCAGTTGTTTTACCTTCCAGTTGTTGCTCCATCTTTTTTAAAAAAAATTTTTTCTAACACATCTGTTAGTTTCCTATTATCATATTTTTTATCTTGCTATTGTTCTGCTGTTCTCCTACTTTTTTTAAAAATTTTTTTCATTTTCCTGCTCCACACGGCTTGTGGTATCTTGATTCACAAGCTCAGGGTCAGGCCTGAGCTCCTGAAGTGGGAGCTCTGAGTCCAAAACATTGGACTAACAGGGAAACCCAGGGAATATTCATCAGAGTGAGGTCTCCCAGAGGTTCTCACCTCAACACCAAGACCCAGCTATACTCAATAGCCCACAAACTCCAGTGCTTGAAACCTCAGGCCAAACACCCAGTGGGACAGGAACACAATCCTGCCAATCCAAAGTGAGGGAAAATGAGATGACAAAAAAATATGTCACAGATGAAGGAACAAGATAAAAATACACAAGACCAAATAAATGAAGAGGAAATAGGAAAATTGCCTGAAAAAGAATTCAGAGTAATGATAGTAAAGATGATCCAAAATAGACAAAATACAAGAAACAGTTAATAAGGACTCAGAAGAACTAGAGAGCAAACAAACAGTAATAGATAACAAAATAACCAAAATTAAAAATACTCTAGATGCTATAAACAGCAGAATAACTGAGGCAGAAGAACGAATAAGTGAGTTGGAAGACAGAATGGGGGAAATAACTGCCACAGAGCAGGAAAAAGAAAAAAGAATAAAAAGAATGGAAGACAGTCTCAGAGACCTTGGTGACAACATGAAGCACACCAACATTTGAATCATAGGCATCCCAGAAGAAGAAGAAAAAAACAAGTGGTCTGAGAAAATATTTGAAGAGGTTAGAGTGGAAAACTTCCCCAACATGGCGAAGGAAATAATTAATCAAGTCCAAGAAGCACAGAGAGTCCCATACAGAATAAACCCAAGGAGAAATACACCAAGGCACATATTAATTAAACTAATGAAAATTAAACACAAAGAAAAAATATTAAAAGCAGCAAGAAAAAGGCAACAAATAACATAAGGGAAAACCCATAAGGAGAACAGCTGATCTTTCTGCAGAAACTCTGCAGGCCAGAAGGGAGTGGCAGAATATACTGAAAGTCCTGAGAGAGAAAAACCTACAGCCAAGAATACTCTACCCAGCATAAATCTCATTCAGATTCAGAGGAGAAATCAAAAGCTTTAGAGACAAACAAAAGTTAAGAGAATTCAGCACCACCAAACCAGCCTTACAACAATTGCTAAAGGAACTTTTCTAAGCAGGAAACACAAGAGAAGGAAAAGACCTACAAAAACAAACCCAAAACAATTTAAATAGGAACATACATGTCAATAATCACCTTAAATGTAAATGGATTAAATGCTCCAACCAAAAGACACAGAGTGGCTGAATGGATACAAAAACAAGACCCTTACGTATGCTGTCTACAAGAAACCCACCTCAGACCAAAGGGCACATATAGACTGAAAGTAAGGGGATGGAAAAAGATATTCCATGCACATGGACATCAAAAGAGAGCCAGAGTAGCAATACTCATATCAGACAAACAGACTTTAAAGACTATTACAAGAGACAAGGAAGGACACTGCATGATGATCAAGGGATCAATCCAAGAAGAAGATATAACAATTGTAAATATCTATGCACCCAACATAGGGGCATTTCAATACATAAGGGAAATGCTAACAGCCATGAAAGGGGAAATTGACAGTAACACAATAACACTAGGAGACTTTAACACCCCACTTACACCAGTGGACAGATCATCCAAACAGAAAATAAATAAGGAAACACAAGCTTTAAAGGACACAGTAGACCACCTCGACTTAATTGATATTTATAGGACATTCTATCCAAAAACTACATAATACACTTTCTTCTCAAGTGCACACAGAACATTCTCCAGGATAGATCACATCTTGGGTCACAAATCAAGACTCGGTAAATTCAAAAAAATTGAAATCGTATCAAGCATCTTCTCTGACCACAACACCATGAGACTAGATATCAATTACAGGAAAAAAAACTGCAAAAAATACAAACACATGGAGACTAAACAATATGCTATTAAACAACCAAGAAATCACTAAAGAAATCAAAGAGGAGATCAAAAGATACCTAGAAACAAATGACAACAAAAACACAATGACCCAAAACCTATGGGAGGCAGCAAAAGCAGTTCTAAGAGGGAAGTTTATAGCAATATAGTCCTACCTCAAGAAACAAGAAAAATCTCAAATAAACAACTTAACCTTATACCTAAAACAATTAGAGAAAGAAGAACAAAAAACCCCCAAGTGAGCAGAAGGAAAGAAATCATAAAGATCAGATCAGAAATAAATGAAAAAGAAAGGAAAGAAACAATAGCAAAGATCAATAAAACTAAAAGCTGGTTCTTTGAGAAGATAAACAAAATTGATAAACCATTAGCCAGACTCATCAGGAAAAAAAGGAAGATGATGCAAATCAACAGAATTAGAAATGAAAAAGGAGAAGTAACAGCTGACACCACAGAAATACAATAGATCATGAGAGACTACTACAAGCAACTCTATGCCAATAAATTGGATAACCTGGAAGAAATGGATAAATTCTTAGAAAAGTACAATCCTCCAAGACTGAACCAGGAAGAAATAGAAAATATGAACAGACCAATCACAAGTACAGAAGTTGAGACTGTGACTAAAAATCTCCCAACAGGGCTTCCTAGGTGGCGCAGTGGTTGAGAATCCACCTGCCAATGCAGGGGACCCGGGTTTGATCCCTGTTCCAGAAAGATCCCACATGCCACGGAGCAACTAGGCCTGTGTGCCACAACTATTGAGCCTGAGCTTTAGAGCCCATGAGCCACAACTATTGAGCCCTTGTGCTGCAACTACTGAAGCCCACGTGCCTAGAGCTCATGCTCTGCAACAAGAGAAGCCATGGCAATGAAGAAAGCACTCACCACAATGAAGGGTAGCCCCCACTCACTGCAACTAAAAAGAGAGGCCACGCACAGCAAAAAAGACCCAACACAGCCAATAAAATAAATAAATAAATAAATAAATAAATTTATTTAAAAAAAACTCCCAACAAACAAAAGCCCAGGACCAGATGGCTTCACAGGTGAATTCTATCAAACATTTAGAGATGAGCTAACACCTATCCTTCTCAAACTCTTCCAAAATATAGCAGAAGGAGGAACGCTCCCAAACTCATTCTACAAGGCCACCATCACCCTGATACCAAAACCAGGCAAAGATGTCACAAAAAAAGAAAATTACAGGCCAATTTCACCGATGAATATAGATGCAAAAATCCTCAACAAAATGCTAGCTAACAGAGTCCAACAACACATGAAAAAGATCATACACCATGATCAATTGGGGTTTATCCCTGGGATGCAAGGATTCTTCAACATGTGCAAATCAATCAATGTGATACATCATATCAACGAATTGAAGGATAAAAACCATATGATCATCTCAATAGATGCAGAAAAAGCTTTTGACAAAATTCAACATCCATTTATGATAAAAACTCTCCAGAAAATGGGCATAGAAGGAAATTACCTCAACATAATAAAAGCCATATATGAGAAACCAAAAGCCAACATTGTTCTAAATGGTGAAAAACTGAAAGAATTCTCTCTAAGGACAGGAACAAGGCTATGTTATTCAACATAGTTTTGGAAGTTTTAGCCACAGCAATCAGAGAAGTAAACAAAATAAAAGGAATTCAAATTGGAAAAGAAGTAAAATTGTCACTCCCTGCAGATGACATGATATTATACATAGAAAACCCTAAATACTCTACCAGAAAACTGCTAGCACTAATCGATGAATTTAGTAAAGTAGCAGGATACAAAATTAACGCGCAGAAATCTCTTGCATTCCTAAATACTAACAACAAAAAAGCAGAAAGAGAAATTAAGGAAACTCTCCCATTTACCACTGCAACAAAAAGAATAAAATACCTAGGAATAAACCTGCCTAAGGAGGCAAAAGACCTGCATGCAGAAAACCATAAGACTGTTGAAAGAAATCAAAGACAATACAAACAGGTGGAGAGACATACCATGTTCATGGATTGGAAGAATCAACATTGTGAAAATGACTGAACTACCCAAAGCAATGTACAGATTCAATGCAATCCCTATCAAATTACATTTTCACAGGACTAGAACAAGAAATCTTACAATTTGTATGGAAATGCAAAAGATCCTGAATAACCAAAGCAATCTTGAGAAGGAAAGACAGAGTTGGTGGAATTAGGCTTCCTGACTTCAAACTATACTACAAGGCCATAGTGATCAAGACAGTATGGTACTGGCACAAAAATAGAAAGATACATCAATGGAACAGAATAGAGAGCCCAGAGATAAACCCACGCACATATGGGCACCTTGTCTTTGACAAAGCAGGCAAGAATATACAATGGAGAAAAGACAGCATCTTCAATAAGTGGTGCTGGGAAAACTGGACAGCAACATGTAAAATAATGAAATTAGAACACTTCCTAACACCATACACAAAAGTAAACTCAAAATGGATTAGAGACCTAAATGTAAGGCCAGACACTAGAAAACTCCTAGAGGAAAACATAGGCAGAACCCTCTATGACATGCATCAAAGCAAGATCCTTTTTGACCCACCTCCTAGAATAAAGGAAATAAAATCAAGAATAAACAAATGGGACCTAATGAAACTTAAAACCTTTTGCACAGCAAAAGAAACCATAAACAAGACAAGAAGACAACCCTCAGAATGGGAGAAAATACTTGCCAATGAAGCAATGGACAAAGGATTAATCTCCAAAATATACAAGCAGCTCATGCAGCTTAATACCCAAAAAGCAAATAATCCAATCCAAAAATGGGCAGAAGACTTAAATATACATTTCTCCAAAGAAGACATACAGAAGGCCAACAAACACATGAAAAGATGCTCAACATCACTAATCATCAGAGAAATGCAAGTCAAAGCCACAATGAGGTATCACCTCACACCAGTCAGAATGGCCATCATCAAAACATCTAGAGACAATAAATGTTGGAGAGGGTGTGGAGAAAAGGGAACCCTCCTACACTGTTGGTGGGAATGTAAGCTGGTACAGCCACTATGGAAAACAATTTGGAGGTTCCTTAAAGAACTAAAAATAGAACTACCATATGATCCAGTAATTCCACTCCTGGGCATATACCCAGAGAAAAGCATAATCCAAAAAGAAACATGTACCATAATGTTCACTGAAGCACTATTTACAACAGCCAGGACATGGAAGCAACCTAAATGCCCATCAACAGATGAATGGATAAAGATGTGGCACATATATACAATGGAATATTACTCAGCCATAAAAAGGAATGAAATGGAGCTATATGTAATGAGGTGGATAGACCTAGAGTCTGTCATACAGAGTGAAGTCAGCCAGAAAGAGAAAAACAAATACCGTATGCTAACTCTTATATATGGAATCTGAAGAAATGATACTGATGAACCCAGTGACAAGGCAAGAGTGAACATGCAGATGTAGAGAATGGACTTGAGGACACGGGGCTGGGTGGGGGCTGAAGGAGAAGCTGGGATGAAGTGAGAGAGTAGCATAGACATATATACACTATGAAATATTAAATAGATAGCTAGTGAGAAGTTGCTGTATAACAAAGGGAGATCAACTTGATGATGGGTGATGCCTTAGAGGGCCAGGACAGGGAGGGTGGGAAGGAGTAGTGGGAGGGAGGGTATATGGGGATATATGTATAAATACAGCTGATTCATTTTGGTGTACCTCAAAAACTGGTACAAGAGTGTAAAGCAATTATATTCCAATAAAGAGCTTGAAAAAAAAAAAAGGTCTGAGGGACACAATTTATGCTCTACTCAAAGGGAAAGCTGAAGCCATGTGTTTTTCTTAGAAACAAGTAGCATTCCAAATAAATGACCCTATTAACCAAGCACCCTACTCAAAAATGCTAGAAGAAAAAAAGTTAAATGAAAGGAGCAAATAAGCATAAAAGTTGAAACTACCATTTAATAAGTAAAAAAAATGCAGGCCAGATGCTTCTTTTAAAAAATAAAATAAACAAGATAATCTCTGTCCTTGTATAAAGAGATCAGAAAAAAAGAGGAGACAAAGCACACACAGCAAGAAATAAGAAGATATAATTTTCTATATTCAGATGTAATGTTATTTTAAAACAGCAATGCTGTTCTTTTTGCCAATAAATTTGAAAATCAATATGAAATGGAAAGTTTTCCAAGAACTATAAATGATCAAAATTGACTCAAGAAGTGGAAAACCTGAATAAATTATAATAGAAGGAATTGTATGTACCATAGAAGGAAATAGAAAACCTCATCAAATATGTACTGCCATACATTGTACTAGATTCACAGGGTTTATGAGCAAATACAAAGTCCAAGATTATTCAAATATCCCAGAGCATGAAAAATAATGAAGAGTTCTAAATTCAACCTACTAGACTACATAGACCACAATACCAAATTCTACTGAGAAGATTCAAACAGGACACCACAGATCAACCTTACTGGTGAATATGGCATAAATAATAAATCAGTATGCTAAAGTAACATACCACGAACAAGTAGGAGTTACTTCATGTCTGTGAGGATAATTAAACTCAGAAATAATTATTGCAATTCATGTATGTTAATAATAGGAGAGAAATTATTATATGATTATCACAGTAGATTACAAAACAACTTGGGACTTCCCTGGTGGCAAGAATCCGCCTGCCAATGCAGGGGACACGGGTTCGATCCCTGGTCCAGGAAGATCCCACATGCCGCGGAGCAACCAAGCGCATGAACCACAACTACTGAGCCTGTGCTCTAGGGCCCACGTGCCACAACTACTGAAGCCTGCGTGCATGCCTAGAGCCTGTGCTCCACAACAAGAGAAGCCACCACAATGAGAAGCCGGCTCACCGCAACAAAAAGTAGCCCCCATTCACCACAACTAGAGGAAGCCCACGAGCAGCAACAAAGACCGAACACAGCCAAAAATAAAAAATTAGAATTAAAAAATTTTTAAAAACTTGACCAAACTCAAAATCCATTACTGAGTTGAGAAACAAACAAACAAATGAAAAACAAAAACTTACAGTTCTGTTAGGCAAGACTAGAAGGAAATCGAAATTTAACAGAGAAGTTATCATGACGCAAAACCAACACTGGTTCCTACGGTGAATCACCAGTAACATCCCCATTAGAGCAAGAAACAGGAGAAGGAGGCCATCCACCGGCCATCAGGGAAGTCCCAGGATTTCCCCGCAAAAAGGCAATGTCTTATGGGCGACAGTCTGGCGGGTGGAAAGCAGTCTGGGGAACTCATCTTGAATCACAGTTTTATTTAAGACAAGGAAATGTATATTTTCCACATCAGAGAACGGGGGACCCTCAGGACAATATGCATCAAAGTCTGCGAATAATGGAAAGAAAGAGGGGGAAAGAAATCACACTGAAAATGAAGGAAATAGTGAAGCTCAGGTTTTTGTTTTTTTTTTTAATATCAAGAGATTGATCTCGGAGAGGCGGCAGTGAGCGGTGGCGTGACATGAGATCTTCATTCCCTGCCCAGGAACTGAACCTGGGCAGCCTGGATGCAAGCCAGGAGTCCTAGTCACCAGACCAGCAAGGGCAAGAGGCTAGAAGTTATCTTCCCCTGGCTCTTGCTGCCAGTGAAAAATGCATTTCTCACAGAGCTGAAAAGTGTAAAAGCAGGTACAAAGTTTACTATCAGAGACATAGCACAACAACAGGTGGGAGAGCACAGAGAGAAACAGTTTGTTTAGCTAAGAGAGAAGTAAGGCAGAGATGCACACCTGGGGAGAAAGGGTGTGGGCGTCCCCCCAGTGAGGAGGAGGCAGTAAAGAGGTGGTTAAGTCATTTATACAGGGCAGTTCTTCCAGGTCTTTGTACCTTTGGCCAGTTATCTGGTTTCTTTCTCCACACCTGTCCTGCCCTAGGACCCTCCCCAACACGCATGCACAGCTTTTTTCCAAGATGGATTTCAGCCCAGAGGTCTATGGGAAAGCCTTAGCATGACATGTTATGGGGTGTTGATATCGAAATACAGACAGGAGTCCGGTCATAAATATGTAGCCCAGAGCCTGGATGTCTCTTGCCCCGGGAAATGTAAACAGGGGACTGGTAATGAATGTCTGGCCTAGAGCTCATCTTCTTCTCTGCCTCATGAGATGTAAACAGGAGGCCAGTTGTAAATGTCTGGCCTAGAGCTCATCTTCTTCTCTGCCTCATGAGATGTAAACAGGAGGCCAGTTGTAAATGCCTAGCCTGGAGCCCATCTATCTCCTACCTCAAATCCCCCCTGAGAGATATGAACCCCAATAAATCTTTATTGGGAAGATGAAGGGTGAAGGTCTGTCTTCCACAGCTTCTTCATGCTGGCATGGGGATCCTAGACGCTACTTAGTTGGGATTACAGAGCTTGTGTCTTGTCTCATTAAGGGGCCCAGGGTGACTTCTGTTGTTATCTCAGCAGGATCTGTTCTGAGGAGTGGCTGGAATCTTGCATCACCGTCATCTTGTCTGCGAAACTCTTGTGTCCTTAGAAAGAACAAGCTAGACAAGCAGATTAAGAAGGCAGGGGCAAAGATCAGTAAAAGAGTTATTGTAAACAGGAGTCCAAGCAGGAGTGGTCAGTGCTTGGGTTACCCTGTCCAAAAGGATGGAGCCATTTGGCCTGGTCATATACATTTTTGATGTCCTCTTCTATCAGCCCACTATAATTGATGTAGGTATAACAGACCCAGTTAGAAGTAGTTGGAGGAGTGACAACCTGAACATTAATAGACAAAAGAGATCTCATTTTTTTCTAGGAGAATAAGCCTGAAACCCAGTCTGGACCTGGTAATTTGCAGAGACTTGTAACCAGGTAGCCAGTTGTCTAGTTTCATCTAAGTAGGTTTTAACCTTTGGTGTGGTATTAACGCATAGATAACAGGTGGTATTGGTCTGAAAAATTTTCCTTAGTAGCCGAAGCAGACACTGCTATTAATGAAGTTAGTGTTTTTCTAGGTATGAGAAGATGCAAGAATTTGGGCTCATAAAATCTTTTTCCCAAAGTATCTAACTGAAGGCCTGTCCTGCCAGTTTTTCCCAGAGCACAGAGTGCCTCATTTTTTATTTCCAGTCTGACTCTTTCAGGGGGTCTTGAAGGCCAGCAGCTGCAGCAGCACATGCGATATAATCCTTGTAGAGGTAGATGGCAAGTGCCCATGACAAGTGCCAATTTGCAGTTCACATAGCCCCCTCATGGTCATAAACTGGACCATGCTTCGGGAGGCATTTCACGACCATTTCGTCCCATGGTGCTAGGAAGGCTCATCCCCAGGTCTGGCAAAGATTTCGCTGATGGGCCACCCAATGTGCTATTACTGGGCTAGGTCTTTTCAATAAACATCAAAGGTCTCTGGACCACCTGTATTCCTAGTCTGTTATGGCCCAGGAAAAACTCCCTCTTGTGGCGTCTTTCCATGTCTAGTGTTACGCTATTACAACCATTGATCTCATTTTACCATCATTTTATCAGAGGCTCAGTCACACATTTGATAATGCAAGAAGCAACAAACTTTTTGAAACAGGCAATTATAGAAAACGATATAGCAGCAGTATTAGTAAGGTCATAAGTAAGAACTTAAGTCAAGAACTTTCATTAGGTGTAGCCTAGTACATACCCAGGTTATCTTAGTCTGTTCTGTACCAGTCCTTATCTTTCAGGGAAATTACACATTGGCATTGTTTGTAAGGCATTTGTCCCAGTTTTCTAGAGTAACTAGACTGATTGTCCTTAGTATGATGTAATTGTTCCAGTACAGAGGAGCTGATAAAGCTGCTGGGAACCTAAGAGATTTCAATCTCAGGAGGAAGTAGGTAGAAAGATAAATGTTTAATTTACCCACAGCTCTAAATTACCAGATTGGTGTAAACCATAAGTAGCTTGAGAAGAAGAGCTTCTTTAGATCTGGAAAAAAAAAAAAAAAAGATTAAAAGCCAGCAATATGTCAGACAAAAGTCATAAAAATTCTCATATTTAGCAGTTCACTTAATCCCATGTAATTAATTTTTATTGGTTCGAGTCCAGTGAAGTGGGTACCTTGATCACTGGAGACTGTAAAAGGCATACCCCAAGTGGAAAACACAATTTTAACCATTTTTTTTCCATTGTGAGGGCATTAGCCCTGCAGCCAGAAAAGGCTGCATAAAAATTCAAAAATGAGGTTTGTCAAGGAGCCAGGAAAATCCAAGCAGCCGTCTTGGATTTCCCATAGCCCTGTTTACTTTACAGCCATTCTTTACCCATTTTGGATCTCCTATTTAGGAGTAGACTCTTGCCATGCTTTAAGGACATCAGAATGGCAAGAGTCTGACAATGAGGGTTTCACTTTTGTAGAAGCAGAACGAACTTTATCTACACATGCCATAGTCTTCATAGATCATTGTGAAACACTACTTATTCACTCAACCAAAGTAACAAAAGATCTTAAAAGCGAATGTAAATCACCTAAAGGCAAGGTAATTCACACGGTCTGTTTTCAGTAGCAGCATTCCAAGAAAACTTTGTTCTCTTAACAGAGAGAGAAAACCAAATTCCAGTCTAGTACCAGCTTACTGTTCAAAGCAAAATTTATTTACTTAATTTTCATTTTAATCTTAGAAAGTCATTTCTACAAATCTCGAAGAGGCAGTATTTTTACAAAGGCATCAGAGTGAAACCATAGCTGTCTATAATGACAAAAGACTTAAGAAGGCACATTTAAAATCTGATTACAATGTAATTGATCAAGTCACTTGGTTACTGCTGTGACATACAACATTTTTAGATAATAACTAGAACTATGATGATAACATTTTACCAGGACATTTCAGAATTTTAGGAAGTCTGTATTATTCCTAGAATATTTATATTAGTAAACAATTACCATACAATATCAAAAGGGTTTAGAACATTCAGGCAGATAGGATAAAATATCTCAGCGTGGCACCAAACACATTCATTAATAGTTTTATACCTTTTGTGTATGTGTAAAAAGAAGCCAGTGTTCAGTAATTAACATTTTAGTACCTTGTTTTATTCCTAAAAAGTTCACCCAAAATTCTTATCTCATTTGCATTTTCTTTCTTTAAAAATGTCTTCACGTTGAGTTATTGTCATTGCTGATGAATTTGCAACAGATGGCTTATATTAAACCTATGCACAATAAAAGTGTTATACTTAATGTCGATGGCTCTAAAGACATGTCTATATTAATTACATCAACAAAAAAACATTAATCCCAGGTATTAATTTAATATTGAATATTTCCCAGTTCATGTGAACCAGAAATTCATTTAGCTTAATTTCTCTTGTATTTAGAATTTTTGATTTGTGCTTACTTTTCTTTAAGCCAATTAAATAGGGCTCATTTACAAACTAACCTCAGCAATATTATCCAAAGGCAAAGACACATACTGAGACAGACACATATATCCAGACAGACAGAGATCTCATAGGTTCTGCTTGAGATTTAAAATGTCTCTTGGCCCCCTTTTTTCCTCCTTGGCTTGAAGTTTCACTAATGATCCCAAGGCTGAAGTCTCAGGCAAAGTGGGCTGTGATTTTATCTCAAGGGCATGATAAGAGTTAACTTCAGTCTTTCTCCTAGGCATATTTTTGTTCTCTCAGGGTCAGAATTCTGATAAAAGATATTTCAATAAGCTAGCTGTTTCTAATTGCATATGCAAAAAGAATCGGTTTTACAATTTTAAAAAAATTTTATCTTAACCAATTTTCTCTGGAGTCTAAAGAATACTGTGGCCACACTGTCAAAATTCATCTTTCTCTTTCTGTAGTCATGGTTTCACAGCTAAAATTTAAATGATAGTACTCAAATTGGCTCTGATAACAGGAGCAGACAGGCTGATAAGAGGTTGTTCCAGCAGGCATTGTCCCTCTGGGGAGGTGGGGTCTTTGTTCAGAATCTGAAGGAAAAAGGGAAATTGAAGGAGAGGGGATAGCTAGGTCCACCCCACCCCCCCATAGTTGGGAGAAGTTAGAAGGGGATTCTTTGGAATGTTAAGAGTTTTTCTGAGTCCTCAGGCTTTTGATTATAGGACAAAGTCCTGGACAAAAGGGAATCTCAGTCCATTTTCCCATCCTGTGGCAATAAAGGTCTAATTGTAAGAGACCCATTTTTACGTCATTTTTTCATCCCCCAACTTACATAAAGGCCAGGCACTGCTACAGTAGAATCTAAGTTTTTCCTTTTTCTCAGCCCCTCTGGCTTAGAAAGGGGATCCTCCCATGTGGAGTAACCAGCAACTGAGACCCCGACCTCACCCCTGGAATGGAATCTGGTGTCCCAGAAATGCTTACTAGGAGGCTCTTGCCTGAAGGGGTTTGGGGCATCGCCCTAATTCCCTTGCAACCTGGTGGGGTTTCAAGCATATTTTCCCACCGGGTGTCTCTGGCCCCCCTTGAAGCCTTGTGCAAGGCACCCAACCCAGCACAGCTGGAGGAGGGCTTTTGAACCAGTGCAGACTGGTTGCCAGGACTTTTCTTAGGGGGCATCCCTTGTCCATAGAGCTTCCTACCCTGGAGTGTAATCCTTGCAACTGAGCATCTATAAAGCCTAGGACGTAGGCTGTTTGGAAGTGGCCAGCCCAATAGGCAGTCTGTTACAGTGTATGGGCTGCTAAGGGCTGGAGTGAAGGGGGAACTCCTGGAGGAGCTGGAGTTGGCCGCAATGGAAAGTGCCGAGGGGTCAGGATCTGAGAGCTGAGAGTTGGTAGTATTCCCACAGAGGATCTTTGGACACAGAGTAAGGTGGGAGATTAAGGAGCAGAAGAACCCTGAGTCTATCGTGTTTGGCATGTAAGGTAAAATTGAAGGGGACATAAGACTTAGGTAAGAAAGAAACCTTGCTTCCCCAGTAGAGTAGGTAAGAAAACTGCAGGAAAAAAGTGAAGGGCTGTGTGTGGGCTGGTGGGGTGGCTCGCGCCTGGCGGGCTTCCCGGGCAGAAAGACACTGGAAGGCAGCGGGACCCAGGGGAGGCAATTTTCTTTCCCCGGAAAATAAAGTGTGGTGCATAGCAGGGTGTAATTCTTTGGAGGCGGTGGCTGCTCTGAGCTCTGACTCCCTGCCAGCGCTGCCCTTGAAGCTGATGAAGAAGAACCGCTTGGGTGTGTGGTATGTGGGGTGGGGTGGGGGTGGGGGTTGTAGTTTGGGCAGGGCCAGAGAGGGAGGGAGAGAGGGGAGTTCAAGAGAGGGAGCGCAAGAAAGCTGGAGAGTGGGAGACAGAGACCCCTTGGGCTCCTGAAGTGAGAGGGCCGAGATGAAGCCCTGCAGGTCTTGGAAAGAGAACAAAGCAGAGATTTGAGAGCAAGCTAGCTCTCAGGGAGAGAGAGTGAAAGTCAGAAGTCTCCAGCCAGCACTTTGGGCAAGACCTGAAGTTTACCTTGAACTCCCGGGTTTCAGCACCACCTGATCTCGGAGAGGCGGCAGTGAGCGGTGGCGTGACATGAGATTTTCATTCCCTGCCCAGGAATTGAACCTGGGCAGCCTGGATGAAAGCCAGGAGTCCTAGCCACCAGACCAGCAAGGGCGAGAGGCTAGAAGCTATCTTTCCCTGGCTCTTCCCCCACTGAAAAATGCATTTCTCATCGAGGCTAAAACTGTAAAAGCAGATACAAAGTTTACTATTAGAGACACAGCATAACAAGAGGGAGGGCACACAGACAGTTTGTTAAGATAGAAGCAATGTAGAGATGCGCACTAGGGGAGAAAGGGTGTGGGTGTCATCCCTAATAAGGAGGAGGCCAGAAAAGAGGTGGTCAAGTCATTTTTTTAAGCTCTTAATTGGAGTATTATTGTTTTACACTGTTGTACCAGTTTTTGCTGTAGAACAAAGTGAATCAACTCTATTTACACATATATCCCCATATACCCTCCCTCCTGCAACTCCCACTCTCCCCATCCCAGCCCTCTAAATCATCACCCATCATCGAGTTGATCTCCCTGTGTTATGCAGCAGCTTCCCACTAGCTCTCTATTTTACATTTGATAGTGTATATATGTCAATCCTACTCTCTCACTTCGTCCCAGCTTGCCCTTCACCCCCCACCCTGTGTCCTCAAGTCCGTTCTCTACATCTGCATCTTTATTCTTGCCCTGTCACTGGGTTCACCAGTACCATTTTTTTAGATCCTGTATATATGAGTTAGCATACGGTATTTGTTTTTCTCTTTCTGGCTTACTTCGCTCTGTATGACAGTCTCTAGGTCCATCCACCTCACTATGAATAACTTAATTTCATTCCTTTTTATGGCTGAGTAATATTCCATTGTATATATATGCCACATCTTCTTTATCCATTCATCTGTTGATGGGCATTTAGGTTGCTTCCATGTCCTGGCTATTGTAAATAGTGCCACAATGAACATTGTGGTATGTGTTTCTTTTTGGATTATGGTTTTCTCTGGGTATATGCCCAGTAGTGGGATTGCTGGGTCATGTGGTAGTTCTGTTTTAAGTTTTTTAAGGAACCTCCATACTGTTTTCCATAGTGGCTGTACCAGCTTACATTCCCACCAACAGGGCAGGAGGGTCCCCTTCTCTCCACACCTCCTCCAACATTTGTTGTTTTTAGATTTTGTGGTGATGGCCATTCTGACCGGTGTGAGGTGATGTCTCATTGTGGCTTTGACTTGCATTTCTCTAATGATTAGTGATGTTGAGCATCTTTTCATGTGTTGGTTAGCCATCAGCATGTCTTCTTTGGAGAAATGTATATTTAGGTCTTTCACCCATTTCTGGATTGGGTTCTTTGTTTTTTGGGTATTAAGCTGCATGAGCTGCTTATATATTTTGGAGATTAATCTTTTGTCTGTTGCTTCATTGGCAAGTATTTTCTCCCATTCTGAGGGTTGTCTTCTTGTCTTGTTTATGGTTTCTTTTGCTATGCAAAAGCTTTTAAGTTTCATTAGGTCCCATTTGTTTATTTGTTACTTTATTTCCATTATTCTAGAAGGTGGGTCAAAAAGGATCTTGCTTTGATGTATGTCATAGAGTGTTCTGCCTATGGTTTCTTCCAAGAGTTTTCTAGTGTCTGGCCTTACATTTAGGTCTTTAACCCATTTTGAGTTTATGTTTGTGTATGGTGTTAGGAAGTGTTCTAATTTCATTATTTTACATGTGGCTGTCCAATTTTCCCAGCACCACTTATGGAAGATGCTGTCTTTTCCCCATTGTATATTCTTGCCTGCTTTGTCAAAGACAAGGTGCCCATATGTGCGTGGGTTTATCTCTGGGCTCTCTATTCTGTTTCATTGATCTATCTTTCTGTTTCTGTGCCAGTACCATACTGTCTTGATCCCTGTAGCCTTGTAGTATAGTTTGAAGTCAGGAAGCCTGATTTCACCAGCTCCACATTTCCTTATCAAGATTGCTTTGGCTATTCGGGGTCTTTTGTGTTTCCATGCAAATTGTAAAATTTCTTGTTCTAGTTCTGTGAAAAATGCCATTGGTAATTTGATAGGGATTGCATTGACTATGCAAATTGCTTTGGGTAGTTCAGTCATTTTCACAATGTTGATTCTTCCAATCCAAGAACATGGTATGTCTCTCCATCTGTTTGTATCGTCTTTGATTTTCTTTCATCAGTGTCTTATAGTTTTCTGCATACAGGTCTTTTGCCTCCTTAGGCAGGTTTATTCCTAGGTATTTTATTCTTTTTCTTGCAATGGTAAATTGTAGTGTTTCCTTCATTTCTCTTTCTGATCTTTCATTGTTAGTGTATAGGAATGCAAGAGATTTCTGCACATTAATTTTGTATCCTGCTACTTTACTAAATTCATCGATTAGTGCTAGCAGTTTTCTGGCAGAGTATTTAGGGTTTTCTATGTATAATATCATGTCATCTGCAAAGAGTGACAATTATACTTCTTTTCCAATTTGGATTCCTTTTATTTCATTTTCTTCTCTGAGTGCTGTGCCTAAAACTTCCAAAACTATGTTGAGTAATAGTGGTAAGAGTGGACACCCTTGTCTTGTTCCTGTTCTTAAGGGAATTCTTTCAGTTTTTCACCATTTAGAACGATGTTGGCTGTTGGTTTGTCATATATGGCTTTTATTATGTTGAGGTAATTTCCTTCTATGCCCATTTTCTGGAGAGTTTTTTATCATAAATGGATGTTGAATTTTGTCAAAAGCTTTTTCTGCATCTATTGAGATGATCACATGGTTTTTATCTTTCAACTTAATATGATGTATCCCATTGATTGATTTGCATATATTGAAGAATCCTTGCATTCCAGGGATAAACCCCACTTGATCATGGTGTATGATCTTTTTTATGTGCTGTTGGATTCTCTTTGCTGTATTTTGCTGAGGATTTTTACATCTATATTCATCAGTGATATTGGCCTGTAATTTTCTTTTTTTGTGACATCTTTGCCTGGTTTTGGTATCCGGGTGATGGTGGCCTCGTAGAATGAGTTTGGGAGTGTTCCTCCTTCTGCTATATTTTGGAAGAGTTTGAGAAGGATAGGTGTTATCTCTTCTCTAAATGTTTGATAGAATTCACCTGTGAAGCCATCTGGCCCTGGGCTTTTGTTTGTTGGGAGGTTTTTAATCACATTCTCAATTTCCGTACTTGTGATTGGTCTGTTCATATTTTCTATTTCTTCCTGGTTCAGTCTTGGAAGATTGTACTTTTCTAAGAATTTATCCATTTCTTCCAGGTTATCCCATTTATTGGCATATAGTTTCCTGTAGTAGTCCTTCATGATCTTTTGTATTTCTGTGATGTCAGCTGATACTTCTCCTTTTTCATTTCTAATTCTGTTGATTTGCATCTTCTCCCTTTTTTTCCTGAAGAGTCTGGCTAATGGTTTATCAATTTTATTTATCTTCTCAAAGAACCAGCTTTTAATTTTATCGATCTTTGCTATTGTTTCCTTCATTTCTTTTTCATTTATTTCTGATCTGATCTTTATGATTTCTTTTCTTCTGCTCACTTTGGGGTGTTTTTGTTCTTCTTTCTCTAATTGTTTTAGGTGTAAGGTTAGGTTGTTTATTAGGGATTTTTCTTGTTTCTTGAGGTAGGATTGTACTGCTATAAACTTCCCTCTTAGAACTGCTTTTGCTGCTTCCCATAGGTTTTGGGTCCTCGTGTTTTCATCTTCATTTCTTCCTAGGTATTTTTTTATTTCCTCTTTAATGTCTTCAGTGATTTCTTGGTTGTTTAATAATGTATTGTTTAGCCTCCATGTGTTTGTATTTTTTACAGTTTTTTTCCTGTAATTGATATCTAGTCTCATGGTGTTGTGGTCAGAGAAGATGCTTGATACGATTTCAATTTTCTTGAATTTACTGAGGCTTGTTTGTGACCCAAGAAGGGATCTATCCTGGAAAATGTTCCATGTGCACTTGAGAAGAAAGTGTATTCTGTAGTTTTTGGATGGAATGTCCTATAAATATCAATTAAGTCAAGATGGTCTAATGTGTCCTTTAAAGCTTGTGTTTCCTTATTTATCTTCTGTTTGGATGATCTGTCCACTGGTGTAAGTGGGGTGTTAAAGTCTCCTAGTGTTATTGTGTTACTGTCAATTTCCCCTTTCATGGCTGTTAGCATTTCCCTTATGTATTGAAATGCCCCTATGTTGGGTGCATGGATATTTACAATTGTTATATCTTCTTGGATCAATCCCTTGATCATTATGTAGTTTCCTTCCTGTCTCTTGTAATAGTCTTTACTTTAAAGTCTAATTTGTCTGATATGAGTATTGCTACTCCAGCTTTCTTTTCACTTCCATCTGCATGGAAAATCTTTTTCAATTTCCTACTTTCAGTCTATATGTGTCCCTTGGTCTGAAGTTGGTGTCTTGTAGGGTCTTGTTTTTGTATCCATTCAGCCACTCTGTGTCTTTTGATTGGAGCATTTACTCCATTTACATTTAAGGTAATTATTGACATGTATGTTCCTATTACCATTTTCTTAATTGTTTTGGGTTTGTTTGTAGGTCTTTTCATCCTCTTGTGTTTCCTGCCTAGAGAAGTTCCTTTAGCAATTGTTGTAAGGCTGGTTTGGTGGTGCTGAATTCTCTTAACTTTTGTTTGTCTCTAAAGCTTTTGATTTCTCCTCTGAATCTGAATGAGATTTATGCTGGGTAGAGAATTCTTGGCTGTAGGTTTTTCTCTTTCAGGACTTTCAGTATATTCTGCCACTCCCTTCTGGCCTGCAGAGTTTCTGCAGAAAGATCATCTGTTATCCTTATGGATTTCTCCTTGTATGTTATTTGTTGCTTTTCTCTTGCTGTTTTAACATTTTTTTCTTTGTGTTTAATTGTTGTTAGTTTGATTAACATGTGCCTTGGTGTGTTTTTTCTTGGGTTAATTCTGTATGGATCTCTCTGTGCTTCTGGGACTTGATTAAATATTTCCTTTCCCATGTTGGGGAAGTTTTCCTCTATAACCTCTTGAAATATTTTCTCAGACCCTTTCTTTTCTTCTTCCTCTGTGATGCCTATGATTCAAATGTTGGTGCACTTAATGTTGTCCCCGAGGTCTCTGATACTGTCTTCCATTCTTTTTATTCTTTTTTCTTTTTCCTGTTCTGTGGCAGTTATTTCCACCATTCTATCTTTGAAATCACTTACTCATTCTTCTGCCTCAGTTATTCTGCTGTTTATACCATCTAGAGTATTTTTAATTTCAGTTATTGTGTTGTTCATTATTAAATGTTTTTTATATTTTCTCTATTTTGTTTATGAGATTTCAGATCATCTTTACTATCATTACTCTGAATTCTTCTTCAGGCAATTTGTCTGTTTCCTCTTCATTTATTTGGTTTTGTGGGTTTTTATCTTGCTCATTTGCCTGCATGGTGTTTCTTTGTTTTCTCATTTTTTCTAATTTATACTATTTGCTCTCTCCTTTCCCTATGCTGCCTGGTAGTAATTCCTCTCGTTTCTGTTCTCTGCCCCCTGTGGTGGGGTTGGTCCAGTGTTTTGAGTAGGCTTTCTGATGAGAGGGTCTGGTGCCTGCTTTCTGGTGTGTGGATCTGAGACTTTTCCCTCTGATGAGCAGGGCCATGTCAGGTGGTGTGTTTTAGGGTATCTGTGAGCTTAATGTGGCTTTGGGTAGTCTGTGTGATGATGAGTGGGTTTGTGTTCCTGTCTTGTCTGTAGTTTGATGTGAGGTTTCTGGCACTGGCAGTTGCAGACAGTCGGACGAAGCCAAGTCTTAGACTCTGATAGAGGCCTCTGTGAGAATTCTCTGTGGCTAATCTTCCCTGTGGCTGAGGACTCTCTAGTGGTCTATCATCCTGGACTCAGCGCTCCCTCCCCAGAGCCTCCAAGTTGACTTCTTGTCAAGGAATCCAGAATCCAGAGGTCACTCATCCCAGCAATAAAGGGGATTTAAAAAAGACTATCCAAGCCCCAGACTAATGGTGAAAGGCTAAGTCAAACAAAAAAATATTGAATCAAGGAAACACGTACACACACAAGAAACACAAAAACAGAACCCAATAGAACACAAAGCACTAGAACAACCTGACAGAACCCCAGAACACAATCAGACAATTAAAGAGAAAATCAACAAAAATTCAAAATGAAAACAGAAACAAAAACAAAAACAACCAGGGAAATTGTGAAAACGAAGACCAAATATAACAGGGACCAGATAGTAGCAGGGAGCAAATATAATAAAGAGCAAGAGAACAACCATGTAGACTGAAGATCCCCAAAATGAAATCAAACAATTATAATTAGAACTAAGATAAAGACAAAACCTAATAACAAAAGTCAAAGCAGTGTGTCATTTGAATAATAAAGGAAGGAAACAGAGCAGACCGATAATATTGATCAAAAGTATAAGATAAAATAAAAAGGGATAGAACACAGAGCAACAGAAGAGCATAGTATGACTGGAAATATAAAAAGAAAAAGAAAAAACAGAAATGTGTTAAAGAAGAAAAGAAGATAAGGAGATAAACTCACCATTACAAAAAAGCTAACTAGAAATAGAAATATGTAAAAAGGCTAAAAATAAAAGTAAAAAATAGAATAAAAATGTTATAAAACATGAAGATCCCTTAGGATTAAGCTCATTAAAGAAAAAAAAAGCTAGAACTGATCACAGAATGGATCAGATCAATAGAATTAATAGTAATAATTCTGATTCCTTGGGGTCTCAGCTGTAAGTGTCCTTGTACACGCCTTGAGCCTCAGGCCACCTTCACCTCCCCAAGAGGCCCTCTTCTGCCTCTGGGTTGGATTCTGGACCTGCTGTGGGCCCTGTAGGGTCCACTTAGGCTCTGATCTGGCCCAATTCCTGTGTGTGCTCGATCCCTCAGTCCACAGCTGCCAGAGTTAGACCTTCTTCATTTGTGGGAATATTTGTCTACTCAGATATTCATTCCAAAGACATAGGGTCTACCTAGCTGATCACAGGGATTTAGTCTGCAGCTTGTATATCTGATGGAAAGATTTTAGAACCTCTTCCTTACTCGCCCTGTCCCTGGTGTTCAGCTTTGGTTTTGTCCCTGCTTCTGCATGCGGTCTGGTCCTGAGGCTGCCTCAGGGAGGGTTTCTTTTATTGTGCATCTGCACACACAGGTGTGTGGGGAGAGGGAGGCTTTGATAACAGCTCCTCTCTGTGCTAATGACTCAACAGTAGCACCCTGCTTGGATCACAGGAGCCCCAGGGATAATGCCAAATGTGCAGGGATGCCAGCAGCCATGGGTACAGGAAATCTGGCCTTAGTGTGGTTCTTTACTGGGGCCCAGTGCAAGGCACCTGATGGGCAGCCCTCTGGGGCTTTCTGCATTACTCTGAGACCAGCAGAGCTTTCTTTATTGTTCATCTGTAGGCGCCAGGGTGTGGGGTGAGAGAGGCTACAACAGTGGCTCCTTCCCCTGTGTGTGAGTCAGCAGTAGTGCCCTGCTTGGCTCATGAGAGCCCTGGCAGTGGTGGTGCCAGTTGCAGAGGGAAGCCAGTGGGCTTGGGTATAATAGGAATGTCTCCAGAGAAATCCTTTTCTGTGGACTTCTGGCTCTCGGGCACAGGCACACCAGGCCAGCCTTGCCAGGGGACTTTTTCTGTCCCTTGTTGACTGCAACAGCCAGGCCCAGAGGGGGCCTCCCTTTGTTTGTCACAGGCGCAGAGAGAGAGGCTACAACAGTGGCTCCTCCCCTCTGCTTAAGAGTCAGCAGTAGTGCACCACAGCCACCATGGCAGCCCAGCTTTCCAAGGTAGGCATTCTCCACTGCAGATTTCTTCCCTCCTGTCCCCTCAATCCATCTCCCCACAGCCAACAATACTTCCCACTCTTAACCAGTTCTCCAGTTCCCACGATCCAGCTCCCAGACCCCCTGTACAGCTGTGAACCCACGTCTCAGTCCGGGACATGCAGAGCCGTGGTACGGACCCTCTGTGTATTTCTCCCTCTTTCCTGTCTGCTACAGACCAGCCGCTTCACCCTCTTTGGACAGTCCCATATGCCTCCTTTCTGACCCAGGGAAATTCCCCATTGGAGAGGGCATCTCCCTGTCAGATAAGGAGGGTTTCCCTGAATTCAGATATCTCTCCTCTGTTTCAGCTCCCCCCACCCCAGGGTGTAGGACCCATCCCTTTCTTTTCTTCTCCTCCTCTTTCTCCTTTCTCCCCACTCTGTCCTACCCAGTTACATCAGGATCTTTGCAGTCCTTTCTGGTGTCCAAGGTCTTCTCCTAGTGTTCAACCAGTTTTCTGTGGGAATTATTGCATCTTTTGATGTATTCCCAATGCATCTGTGCAGAGAGATGCACTCCACGCCCTCTACTTCACCGCCATCTTTATCCTCCTCAGTTCTTCATTAGATGTGAACAAGCACAAGGTTACTGAAATCTGAAGGAACCACAGTTACGGATTGACAGGAATGGAATCTCACCACTAAGTCTACAGGCTTGCTGGAGGAGCCCCTTAAGTCACTTATATATGGCAGTTCTTCCAGGTCTTTGCTTACCTTTAGCCAATTATCTGGTTTCTTTTTCCACACCTGCCCTGCCCTAGGACAGTCCCCAATATGCACGCACAGCTTTTTTCCAAGATGGATTTCAGCCCAAAGGCCTATGGGAAAGCCTTAGCATGACATATTATGGGGTGGTGCCCCCTCCTTTTGACCTCCAAGGAGCCTTTCTGTGCATGTGTAATGTCTCCCTTGTCCCGAGGATGGGGAGTGTATGACCTCTTGATCTCTTAACAGGGTTTAGCCCCTTTCTGTCCCTGCCATAAAAGTGTCCAATGTCTGGTTCTTTACCCTATTCCTGTTGCTCTTTCTTATATCGAAATGCTGATATCAAAATATAGATAGGAGTCGGGCCATACATATGTAATCCAGAGCCCACTTGTCTCTTGCCTCAGGAAATGTAAACAGGGGGCTGGTAATGAATGTCCGGCCTGGAGCTCATCTTCCTCTCTGCCTCATGAGATGTAAATGGGAGGCCTGTTGTAAATGCCTAGCTTGGAGCCCATCTATCTCCTACCTCAAGATGATTTGTTCATCAAACTATTTTTGATAAAAGAATCTTCTGTGCTATATTCCATGAATTCTTGGATGCCTGAGAAGGGACAGACATGCACACAGGGAGCACGTCATATGAGGATAAAGCAAAGGTGCGGGTAAGACATCTACAACCCGAGGAACTCCAAAGATCACCAGCAAAGCACCACCAGAAGCAAAGGGAGAGGGATGGAGTGGAACCTTCTTGACGGCCTCAGAGGGAAACAACCCCACAACCAACACCTTGATCTCAGACCTCCAGCCTCCAAGATTATGAGACAACGCACTGCTGTGTTTAAGCAACAATGAGTGGCGGGGGGCACGTGAAGGATGGAGTCTTCCGTCTAACAGTCACGGCTCAGCAATGCTCTGCGAGTCCTGCAAGGACCGGGAAAAGTAATAAGAAGAAGGAGCAGAAGAAAAATAAAGCCTCGTGGGGAGTAAAGAATAATTGCAAGTCTAATGGTAGCTTCGAGGTAAATAGACTTAGAGTGAGTAAAATTAGGCTTCTACACACACACACACACACCAGAGTCAACAGGTCAAGGACAGTGAATACATAGATAACTCTGTTTATGACCAACTGGCTGTCGTGAGACATCACCAAAAGTAAACCTACAGCTCTGTACATGATTTTGATTTCAGAGGCACATTGTTGGAAGCTCATTCGCCATGTGCCCAAAATGAGCTGGTCTGGGGCCACCTAGATCCAGACAGTGCAGACTGGGCTCTCTGTTTACCATGACCCTGAGAGCTGGACAGGTGTCAGAGGGGAACAAAAAGAGAAAGTCAACAGGACTATTAGGAAGAAATAAATAAAAATATTATTACTTTTATTATTATTAACCACGGATGTGATTATCTACCTAGAAATGTCAAGAGAATCAATGAGAAAAAAGCCTGCTAAGATTATAAAAGATCTTAATAATATAACCAGATGCATGATATAGACACTGTGTAATCATAAGCAGTTTTCTCATGCAACGTACGCCAGCAAAAACTAGTTAGCAAATGTGATAGCAGGGGCCAGCAGACTGTGGCCTCTGGGCCAAGTCTATCCCACTGCCTGTTTTCAGACATACATTTTAATTTGAACACAACTACACTCATTTATTTATGAACTACTTATAGGTGCTTTTGCGCTATAGTGGCAGAGTTAAATAGTTATGACATAAGCCCTCAAACATTCACTATTTCACACTTTGCAGAAAAGGTTTGCTGACCACTGGTAATAGGAATAAAACATACATTCACGATAGCCATGAAAACCATTAAATGCTGAGAAATGAACTTACTAACCATGGGCAATGTACATAAAAGAAAATTAGGAGGTTCTGCTCTTAGTAGTGGACAAGCAGCTCATAGACAACTCACCCTCTTGCATATGACAACTGTAAACTTTGGCCAAAATATATACTTTTTAACAAAACTACCTGAAGCCTCTCGAAAGTGACAAAAGGTGAAGATTTGGAAGGGAGTCTTCGCATGGAAGAAGAGATCAGCACTAGGAAAGATTCCCTTTGCTTACAGCTGTTAGTCTGAGGCCACGTGCCCATCAGCCACAGCTAAAACTCAGTGAAGAAAAAAACTCACATCTTACTAGTTTGAAGAACAAGGGGACAAGTTTGGGGTAATCACAGCAGCTGGAAATTGCACGGGGAAATACCAGAAATGAGAGAGCCAGATAGAAGGAGCCCTGAATTCTGTGTACAAACTCAGCCCAAGTATTTGGCCGATCTGTGAACTACCAAGCTGACCCTGAAGGAATAACAGAGAACTGAGCTGTAGCCCACCATAGAGGAGAGAGAGCTTGAAATTCGAAGCCACCCAAGTTACTGTCTCCGAAAACAAAAGAATTAACCTTTTCCTAAAGAATCTAACAGACTCTGTCTCCACAATGAGTCATCACAATGTCTAGAAGACGACAAAGAATGAGTAGACATTGTTTTCCTGAGTTGGATGGATGAAGGCATGAACAGGCAGATGGGTTATATATGTGAGCAGTAGAATCGTAACACAGAGAAAATTAGTGGTAGAATCTAGGTGATATGTATGTGAATATTCACAGTGCAGTTCCTTTAAATGTGCTGTATGTTTTCAAATGTTCAAAATGAAATGTTGAGAAAAACAGATTTTAAAAATCTTTAAGATTTTTCAATCTTTAAAAAAGATTTGCAAGACCTTTATGGGGAAAATTACTAGTTCTATAGAAAGACATTAAAGAAGACCTAAGTAAATGGAGAGATTTGGTCATAGTTTGGGATATGCAATTATTGAAAAGAGGTCAGATATCTTCAACACAATTCTGATTTAAAGAAAATAATAACCCAGAAGGCTCCTTTGTGTAATTTGACAAAAGAGTTTAAAAAGTAGACAGACATGCAACAGGCCAAGAGCAGTCAAGATACTCTTGAGAAACCAGGTGGGAGGAGCTGCCCAATCAGACACCAAGATTTATTTACAAACATAGAGTAACTAAGATGATGTGTTGTTGCTGTAAGGATAGACAGATAAGACCAATGGGACACAGACTAGAGAGCCCCGAATAAACCCAGGCACATAGGGACACTTGATACTAGGTGACCGATGACATTGCAAATCTGTGGGGGAAAGAACTTTTCAATAAATTTTCAAACACACTTTCAATAAGTGGTGCTCAGATAATGTTTATCCAGAGGAAGAGAAGTGAAAGTGGGCCCTTACATTAAAACCACACAAGTCAATTTCAGTAGACTGAAGACCCAAGTGTGAAGCAAAAACATACAGCTTTTGGAGGATGACATAGGAGGCCATCTTCATGGTTTCAAAGCAGGGGATGATTTCTTAAATTTGCCTACATTAAAAGAGTTGAAATGGCAACATAAATACTGGAAGAAGCTATTTTTAACGTGTCTGATCAAAGTACTAGCATCCAAACTATGTAACAGACACCCACAAATCAATAAGAAAAAGTCAGAAAACCCAAAGCAACACACTACCAACACAAGCAAACCAAACCCAGTAAGTCCTTTCAGGCTGGGCCTCTCCTGCTCTCTCACAACATGGGAAACTAGGCTTTTCGGTTTCCTACATTTAGGGAATTCCCTGGTGGTCCAGGGGTTGGGACTCTGTGCTTTCACTGCCGTGGGCCTGGGTTCAGTCCCTGGGCAGGGAACTAAGATCCCGCAAGCCATGCAGTGCAGCCTCACCAAAGAAAATAAAAATTAAAAAAACAAAAAAACAGAGTTCCTTAAATTTATTTATTATATTTGTTTTTTGGCTATGTTGCTGTGAGCAGGCTTTTTCTAGTTGCGGAGAGCAGGTTCTACTCTTCGCTGCGGTGCGAGGGCTTCTTATTGTGGTGGCTTCTCTTGTTGTGGAGCACAGGCTCTAGGAGTGTGGGCTTCAGTAGTTGTGGCCCACGGGCTCAGCAGTTGTGGCTCTCGGGCTCTAGGGCACAGCTTCAGCAGTTGTAGCTCTCAGGATTCGTTCCTCCACGGCATGTGGGATCTTCCCTGACCAGGGATCGAACCTGTATCCCCTGCATCAGCAGGCGGATTCTTAACCACTGCACCACCAGGGAAGTCCTGAGTTCCTTAATTTTAATGTGAACAGCTTTGAGACTCCCTGGGCATCAGGCACTGAGGTATGTACTGATGGATAGAAAGATGAAGAAATCTTAGCCTCTGCTCTCAGGAGCTCACATTCTAAGCGGCAAGACCAACGGGGAGTGTAGGCAGAATGGCAGATAGAGCCAAAGGAATACACTTAGTGCTTCATGAAAATGCAGAGGGAGGAGCAATTCGCTTCAACCCCAGGAAGAAGACAGAACCAAAGAAAGCTTCATAGGAAGGTGACCTTGTCAGGACCTTGAAGGTATGTCACATATAAGAGACCGCAGGATTAGTAGGGAATGAAAACCCAGAGCTGGGCTTGTTTGATGAGTGTGATGGAAGCCACTCCAGAAGAGGAAACAAAAGAGATGGCCTCATCCACGCCATCAAATCGTTGGCCAATCACTTATCAAGACAGTAGAACCACTGGCAGGTGCCACAACCTGATACCCAGCGGCTCTTTGGAAAGTATCTTCTCAGCGGTTCC
Source organism: Hippopotamus amphibius kiboko (assembly GCF_030028045.1). Lineage (NCBI taxonomy): Eukaryota > Metazoa > Chordata > Mammalia > Artiodactyla > Hippopotamidae > Hippopotamus > Hippopotamus amphibius. The sequence continues at coordinate 2,153,239 of NC_080187.1, forward strand.
GAATCTCTGCGTGGTTCTTGGGCACAGCCACGTACCGAAGTTTCCTGAGTAAAGGTGGTCTCCGCAGCATCTGCTCGTCCCACAGGTACTCGGGGGACAGCACCTTGCTGGGCTTGTGGTACAGCAGGTACCTGTTCAGGTGGCTCTCGTCGTGCCACACGGCCTCGATGCCGTGGGCCTGGTCAGCCATCATCGCCTGGTGACAGGCCGTGGTGAGCCGGTAAACCTCAGGGACCGACCCCCCAAAAAAGCCTCCCGCATAGTAAAAATCACCCTCATCTCTCGGAATGTAGGCCTGAGACAAGGGGCGGCGTTCATAGGTGAAGGACTGGCGATCGGCTCTGTAGAAGCCAGGATGGAGGGTCCCAAAGAGCGGGGCCAGGATCTCCACGCCCACACGGTCGCTGAACTTCATGTCCACGTCCAGGCACACGAGGTAGTCGACCTCGCGGAAGAAGCGCTGCTGGGAGAAGTTGCTGATCATCTCCATTCGGTGCATGGATACGTCCTGCCAGCGCTTGTAGTTTCGGACCTCGAGGACCACCACCTGCCTCCCTTCCTGGAGGGAGATCTGAGGCACATCCGCCGGCCGGTCCGTGAAGACGTAGTAGTTGACCTTGTGCCCCACCATGAAGTGCTTCTCGGCTGTCTCCAGGAACAGCTTCAGGAAGACCACATATCTAAACCCAGCAAGCCCCCCACCCCCAGGAAAGAGAGGGTGGGTGTTCACAGAATCCAACAGCAGCAAAATAAGAGACTTGGGCAACCACAGTTTATAAAACCTTAGCCATACCTTGAGGACATTATGCTAAGTGAACTAAGCCAACCACCGGGAGTCAAGTGCTATACGACTCCACTTGTATGAGGGACCCAGAATCGGCAAATTCAGACACCCAGAAGATAGAAAGGTGGTTGCCAGGGACGGGGGGGAGGGGGAATGGGGAGTGAGGGTTTTGTGGGCACAGGGCTGCAGTTTTGCAAGATGAGAAGAGTTTAGGAGAGGGATAGTGGTGATGGCTGCACAAGAGTGGGGAACACGCCTCAACTTCACACATAACAATAGTTAAGATGGTAAATTTCCTGTCATGTGCATTTTACCAAAATTAATAACAACAACAGAAAGCACTGTACCACTCTCCTAGCTAAAGACAAGGTGCCCCAACTGCATAGTGAGAGGAGGATTCAGATTTCCTGGTATTGAGCGAGTATTCTCAACCATAAGATACTTTATTAATCCACCATGTTGGCAAAACTCCAGATGACAGATATCTCCCAGCTCAGGACCCTCCAATGGCTCCTTGTCTTTTTTCATTTAATTGAGGTGTAGTTGATTTGCAATGTTATCTTAGTTTCAGGAGTATAACATAGTCTTTCAAAATTTTTATACGTTATACTCCATTTAGAGTTATTGTAAAACATTGGCTGTGTTCCCTGTGGTGCTCGATACAAATAAAACAAATAAAAGAATATGATGGTCACGTGCAAAAGAATGAAAATAGACCCCTAACTTACACAACACAGAAAGATTAACTTGAAATGGCTTGAGGACCTATATGTAAGACCTAAAGTGCAGAAGCAAAGAATAAACAAGTGAGACTACATCAAATGAAAAGCTTCTGCACAGCAAGAGAAACAATCAACAAAATGAAAAGGCAAGCTACAGGATGGGGGAAAGTATTTGCAAACAGATGGCCTCCCAGGGTAATAGACTGGGGTAACACAGCATCCGTGTATATGTTGTGGTGGGGTTAAGCTGCTGGCACAGTGCCTGGTACTTGGAAGTAGTGAACGTCAGCCGCCGTCTCTAAAAGGTTGACATGGTGACCTCTGGAGCAGATGATGCTCAGGTGCGGGGCTGCTATTTTGAGCAGGGGTCTGCCTAGTAACCCCTGCACAACCCACCAAGTTCACCTACACCCAAAGTCACTCATGTCTCTGCACCCCACCCACCCTGTGAGCTGAGCACCTTGTCCTGGAAAAGGCAGACACCAAGAGAGGAGTGCCGCCTGCAGCTCGGACCAGCTTCCTGGTCTACCCGGGGCGAGCATCCTTCACTTACTTTTTGATGGCAAACACCGTCAGCCCGATGGTGGTGCTTCTGAATTGCGCATCCAAGATGGCAGGGTCAAAGGTCCCATCCCAGACGATGGGAGCAAACCAGGGAGTCATGACCAGCACGTCCACTCTCCTGGGGAGATCAGTCAAGCGCGTGAGAGCAGGGCATGCGGATGTGCGCCACGGAGAAGGATTTGCCCAAAGGGGCACAGTCCGTGAGCCGCGGAGCTAGGAGCAGACAGGACTCCAGACTCCCAACCCAGTGCTCTTGGCACCATAAGCTCAGCACCCAAGACTCAACACTCCCATCCCTTCACTGCTCTAACTCAGAGTATCTCCTGAGTACCAGCTGTGTGCTGGATCCCAGGGGACACTCCTTCCAGGAGGCCTCCGAACCCTGTTTCCAGGAGGAGCAGAGTCTCAGTGAGGGCAGGCACTAAGCCCTCTCCCCACACGTGCAGACTTTACCATAAGAAGAAATACGTGGGCTTCCTAGGTGGCGCAGTGGTTAAGAATCCGCCTGCCCATGCAGAGGACATGGGTTCAATCCCTGCTCCAGGAAGATCCCACATGCCGCGGAGCAACGAAGCCCGTGCGCCAAAAAAAAAGAAGAAGGAATACGTATTTGGTCTCTGACACCCCCCTCCCCTTCCCTGACATAGAGCCCCTAAGAACCTTGAGATTTTCTGGGTCACAGGAGTGTCTTTTGTCCTAACGAGGTGACTCTGGGTGGGCTCATGGGTAGCTCAGGATGGGAGCTGGTCACCAGAACGACCAAGCCAGGATGAGACACTTGGAGCTTTCAGCCCCAGATCCCATCCCCCAGGGAAGGGAGAGGGGCTGGAGGCTGAGTGAGTCATCAGTCATGCCAGCGTGAGGAAGCCTCCGCAGAAATCCCTAACCTGTGGGTTCAGAGGGCTTCTGGGGGGGGGGGGTGAGCACAGGGAGGCGCCGGGAGGGAGATGCTCCCGGGAGGGCATGGAAGCCCCGCCCCTCCCCCTTGCTGGCCCTGTTCACCGCGTCATCTCACTGTCCCTGAGCTGCAGCCTTTTTAACAAGCCAAGAATCTGGTCTGTAAACTGTTTTCTTCAGTCCTGGGAGCATTCCAGCAAATTATCAAACCCGAGGAGCGGGTGGTGAGAAATGACATACAGCCTTTTCGGGCAGGAGCACAGGTGACAACCTGGAACTTGTGACAGGGGTCTGAGGTGGGGGCAGGCTGTGGGGCTGAGCCCTCCACCTGCGGGGTCTGTGCTAACTGCGGGGGGTGTCAGAATCGCCTGGTGTGGAAAACCCACACGTTCGCTCTGAGTAGAGGAAACGAGAATTTTCTTCCAGGGACAAAGCTGAGTTTCAAGCCCCCTCCCCCCTCAGGGGCTCTTCCTGTCCTGTGCTCTCTGCCCCTTCTCCACCCTCCAGCTGGCACAGATGCCTCTCACCGCTCTCCCTCCTCTAATTCACTCATTCATCACGCCACCAGCATCCACCAAAAAGCTCAGTGCCAGTGTGTCCCTCCAGATCTGTGCTGCCCCGCAGAGACATAGGAACTAAAATGTGTCTAGGAGCCGCAGAAAAGTAAAAGGAACCAGGTGAAATTATTGTTAATTTGATACACATTGTTTAACCCAATATGTCCAAAATATTCTCATTGCACTATGTAATTGATTTTTTTATTGAAGAATAGTTAACTTACAATGTTGTGTTACTTTCAAGTGCACAGCAAAGTGATTCAGTTATACATATATAAATATCCTTTTCCAGCTTCTTTTCTCATATAGGCTATTACAAGTTATTAAGTATAGTTCTCTGTGCTAGATAGTGGGTCCTTGTTGTTTACCTACTTGATATATAGTGCAGTGTATCTGTTCATCCCAAGCTCCTAGTACATTTGTCGTGTGTGTTTTAGTACAGTTGTTGTGTACTGAGTGTTTGAAGTCTGCTGTGCGCTTCACACTGACTGCACATCTCTCTGCAGAGCAGTCCTGTCTCTAAAATTCACAGCCACACGTGGCTGGCAGCTCTAGAAATTCAAGGAGGTGTGGGTGTGGGTTCAGAAATGACACTGAGCATTTCCAGCTCTCCTGGCAGGGACGTGGGTGACAGGGCAGAAGCCACCAGCTTGCGTCCCACCCCACCCCTCACCAGCCGTAGGGCCTCAGGCAACTTCCTTCACGTCTCTGAGCCTCGGTTTCCCTGCTCATGAAACGAGGGCAGATCAAAGCGGTCTCTGGGCGACTTCCTGCCCCAAAGCCCTGGGGTCTAGTGCCTCCGTAACGGGCAGCCAGCACCCTGTCTCGGGCAGCGGAAGCAGGAGGCAGGGCGCAGGCTAAGGAGGCCCGGGTTCGGGGACAGGCACTTGTGTGTGGAGGCACGTTTGGAACCATTGTCCCTCAGACACGTACCCTTTACGTGCAAAGACCTCAGGGATAACCCAGCCCAGACCCCTGCTCTCCTTCCCCAAGAGGAAACATGAGAAGGTTCTGTGCCGGGTGTGGACCCCCACACAGCCCCTAATGACCGAGAAGTCCATCGCTCCTTCAACCTGCACCAAATCCATTAAAAACGAACCCAGCCTCCTATAGCACTGAAAGAAAGGAAAGGAAAAGGGTGAAAGGCTGAAACCAGGAAGAGGAGCAAGAGAAAGGAAAGCATAAGGCAGGTGGTGGCAGGGGACCCACCGGCGGCGGCCCCGGCAGGAACTCATCTACTTACGTGGGCTTGAGCAGCTGGGCCTTGGGGTAAAGCAACCTGCAGAGGAGACGTGTGTGGGAAAATACTCACGTCCCAGATGCCCGCGGATGCGAGGTGCCTCCTCCCGGTTCAGCATGCCAGCGCTGCCAGGAGGTGGTGCTCAGGTACAGGGCCTGCCTTCCTCCCTTCCTGCCTTCCTCCCTTCCTTCCGTCCGTCCTTCCTTCCCTCCTTCTTTCCGTCCTCCCTTCCTCCCCTCCTTCCTCCCTTCCGTCCTTCCTCCGGCTGTGCCCACCCAGCCCTGGGCAGGCCAGGCGCTTCCCCAGGGATACACTCATGGGGCTGAGACGTGAGGACAGGGAAGGAGGAGCTTCCCTAACTGTTCTATGGTGCTGCTGAGGGTAGAGACCCACCCACGTCTCTTTCTTTCCTCCTTGTGCATTGGAAGTCCTTCCTGCGGTCTAACTCATTCGTATCCTGATGCGTTCAGGGGCGGGAAGCCACAGGGCTGCCCACGCCCAGCCCACCCGCCCCGTGTTCCACCTGGAGTCACCTCGGCCCACCCCCACCGCGCTCCCTCGGTGCTGCCTCCTTTGCGCTGCACGCCCTCGCTGGCCACAGCGTCAGTTTTCAACATAGCTGAAGGCTTCGAAGCCATGGCTACGTCTACTCCAGGCAAGGCAGCGGGGCTGGGGCAGCCACGAGGCCCGAGGTCACGTGGAGCTCACCAGTGACTCCCGCCCTCTACCCCCTGCTCCCCTTCTCTTTTCCCCTCCTGCCCCTCCTGCCCCGCTTCGCTTGCCTCTTCTCTCCTGTCAAACCTCACAAATCAGGCTCTAAAGGCCAGGAGGGGGGAGGGGGGAGAACGGAAGAGGGAGACACATATTGACCTGCTCGGAAGTGGGCACAGAAACAGCGCAAAGATGTGCTCTCCAATACCTGGGTACTTCAGGTATCCTGCAGGTGTCCAGGTAGCCGTCGCCTTCACTGAGGGAGGAAAACAGAGTGCCTAGAGCCGCGGACGGGGTGCTGGGAGAAGCATTTCAGTGTCAGACCGGCCAGGGCTCCCGAGGGCCATCACGCCACAGTCCCTAGCAAGGAAAGCTCCCCGTGGCCGCAACGCTTGGGCCGCGTGGCCGGGCAAAGGGACCCGGGATGGGAAGCAGGGCAAAGAAAGCTCGGACACACTGACCACGTCTGCGAGTTTGGTGCTCAGCTCTGCCCAAAGGGACCCCACGCCTGCTGATGACAAACAGGCTTGGGGAGAGCCCTGCTCCCGAGGGGAGGAGCAGGAGCCGTGGCCGCCCAGGCGGGCCCTGGGGTCCCCAGGGGAGCGCTGGCACTGCCCCCCTCACCCCCGGAGGCCCAGCTGCCACCCTACCTGGATCTGTTTTGGTCCAGCAGCGTCTGCTGCAGAGCCGCGCTGTGCTTCTCCTGGCTGCAGAGAGGAAGGGGTCTCCATCAGGGCCTTCACAGGAGCACCTTGCTAACAAAGGGCCCCCTCAAGAGGGGAGGGGGCTGACCAGGCAAAGGCTAGGTGGGCGTCCCCTTCCCCCAGCCCCGCCCTGGGCCCCGCCCCCGCCCCCAGCCCACAGCTCTCTACCCCGTTCTGCCCTCTCCCCGGCCCTACCCTCCCGCACCTGTCCTGCCCCTCGCCACCGATGACGCTTGGGGGGCCCTGCCCATCCTGAAGACCAAGCCAAGGCTAGGGCTGCTGGGCGAGGCTCAACAATGCCGACTTTCGTGGGTGAAAAGGAGGTGAAAGTTACAACCCCTGCCGTTGGTCCAGCGAATGGTGGACCTCATCTCATGGCTGCTGAGAGACAGGAGTCCAGTCAGCTTAGTCCATTCGTCCACCCTTCTGCCCAACAAGCGTCTGCTGGGCTCCCAAGCCCTGCACAGAGGACGGAGCTGGACCGGATGTGGCGCTGAGGTCCTGCCCTGCGGGCTCGTGACCGGGACCGGTTAGGAGCTCTCACCTTGTCTGTTCTCGGCCAGCCAGAGATGGATGACCCCAGAAGAATTAGCTCTGGGAGGAAAATGAGCCTTCACCTGTCTGGGTGCTAATGGGGTCAGAGGGCACCCCATCACGGGTGGGCCACAGGGAATGGCTTTACTTGGAATCAGCCCTGGTCACTGTTCATCCCCGAACCCCAGCCTGTAAACGTGTCCTCTCCAACAGAAATCAGGATTCTGTCTTTGTTCCTTCTTAGCGTTTGAGGAAACAGCGTAGAGAGAGGAGCTTGGCATCAGCCGGGAATTGAGTGCCTCTTCGGTTGCGATGACCTCCGGTTCACTACATACTCATATTTTTATGTCTGTCCCAGGTCTTTCTAGAAGGAACCACCTTGACTCCAAAGACCCGCCCATTACCTTTGAGACTCTTCTCTCTGCCGTCCGGGGGTCAGGTGGAAAATATTGCTGGGGGGACAGAAAAGAGTGTGCAGTTGTGTCCTCACTCGGTGGAGGCCAGACAGGCTGAAATGTTGAGGCCGAGACCTCCACACAGCCTTCTGATTTTTTGGTCTCTGACTCCTGAGAAAATAGACGTGGGGCCCAAGAAGAGCAGAGCCAGTGGGACATCTCCCTCAGGGGGGAGGAGAGAATGGGGTGCACAGGCAGACCCTCCGGGTGGCACCCTGCTGGCCCCACCGCCACCAGACGCCCTATTTTAACCCACTCTCATCACTGTGACTGAGAGCTTGTGAGTGCCTGTGGCCTTCCTCTCTGGATCTGGGACCCTGCATCAGAGTCATGCGAGGCGTTACTGTCAGATGCAATTCCAGCCTCCCTGAACCCAGCCCTGAGCAGTTGGCAGGGATGGGGGGGGCGGGGCGGTGCACCCATGTGTGTGTGAGTGTAGAAATCTCTATTTTTAGCAGCTTCCATGAGTGAGCTGCGTACACTCCAGAGTCCAGAGCCATGTGTCCTTTCTGTTTTATAGCAACCCGGCACCGAGAGCACTAGAAGCTGAAGGCCAGAGAGGGGCGTTGGGGCTCACGGAAGCAGCAGCCACCTAGTTCCGTCAGAACAGGGAGGGAGCCTCAGCCTTTCCGGTGCCGCATCTGCCCCCCCACCCCCCGCCAGGCAGGCTGGGAAAAAGTCTCTGGAGACCCACACCCTGCACGTGGGACACAGCGGGGGCGTGTGATGGAGGGCTGGAATACCACTCTCAGCCCGGCTCACTCTCCCGCCCTCCCCTCCCTGCCTGGAGTCCCCCCATCCAAGCACGGTGACCCTAGAACGTGCACCCTCCTCCGGGAAGCTGCTCTGTGACCCCTGGAAAGTGACCCCTCCCTGTGCATTGGGTTTCTTGGGTGGGATTTGGGTTAGAGTGACTGAATGTGCGTCCAACCTCCGGATTGTTACCTTGGGGGTGGGAACGGTGTCTGAATCACCTGGGGCCCCAAGCACCCAGCAGGGTGCCTAACAGGTGTGTACGGGGTGAATGTGTGAGCAAGTGAGGGAGTGAATGTGCAGGCATGCTCTCCACCCGGACCCCTGGGGACAGCACGGGAGGCTGTGCCCCAGTGCATCCCAGCCCACAACCTCGCCCACCTCTGCTTGACCTCATCCCCTCTCAGCCTGCAGCATCCCCCTGTGGGGATACCTCAGTCCCTATTTCCACCCAGACTCCTCCCTGGCTGCCATCTGCACCTGCACCTCCTCAAACTCACATTGTCCAACACAAAACTCTCTTTATCCCTGTCCCCGACTAGGCTCTCCTCTATATGCTCTCTCTTGCTGACACCACGGGCCACCAAGCACAGAGACCCGGGACTCACGACACTTTCAGAACTCCCGCCCCGCCCGCCACGTGATCGAGAGGCAGCCTGGGTTCCAGTGGGTCCAGACAGGACAAGAGAATAGTCCTAGAAGCCTGGGCATCAAAGCCTAGACAGCCCAGACGCTACGGGGTGCAAATCCGGGGGTATGCCTGTGTGCAATGGTTTCCTTTTGCCACATTAAAGGATAATTTTGTCCATTGAAAAATTTCATCCAAGGAATTACCATGGTTTGTGAGGATTTTTTTTAAAGCATCAAGGGACTTTTTAACCACTCTTTGAACATTGAGATCATCTTTAATTTTTGTTAAACATTCATTTGAAGAAAGAGCTCTTATTGGGAGCATTTGAAACTTGCTGGAAAGTGTTCATATTCAAACCAGGATTGGATTTTAAATGATATACAAATAAAAAATGTAAAAATTCTACATCCATAAAAATATGAAAGGAATCTACGAGGCCAAGTCCAATTTTTTTAAAAAAAAATCTGCTCTAGAAGGGAACGTATTTCGGAAATCATGTGAATCTTTTGGATGTCAAATATTTATCTAGTTTTTTAAAAAGACAAGACAAGAAGTGCCAAAAATGGATGGGAGGGGGAGAAGATAAAATGAGATCTAAACACAAAATAGGGACTTCCCTGATGGTGCAGTGGTTAAGACTCCATGCTCCCAAGGTAGGGGGCCCAGGTTCTATCCCTGGTCAGGAAACTAGATCCTACATGCATGCCACAACTGAGTCACATGCCACAACTAAGGAGCCCACGTGCCACAACTAAGGAGCCCGCCTGCTGCAACTAAAGATTCTGTGTGCCGCAACTAAGATCCGGCACAACCAAATAAATAAAGTTGTTTTTTTTTAAGTTTAAAAACATAAATGCACACTAATACAGAGGAGGAGGCTGCTAGATGAAGAATCCAGAAGGACTACATTAGACAAAGGACCCCAGACCCAATGGACTACCAGGACACCGAGTGAGTCCAGAGATCGTGAGGGGTTTCTGAACTGAGCCACAGCTGGAAGCGGCAGGCCGTGGTCACAGGTGTCTCCAAATACTTGAAAGCGTGACACGGAAGGTGCCACATGGCTCTCAGCGCTCCCTGGGGTCCTTGTGTTACTAGGAAGAATATTTTTATGCAATCCCAGCACATGTGCTAAGAATCAGATATGGGGACAGGATGCTTTCAGAGGACTGAGCTCTCCTGCTCTGCGAAGTTCAAGTGGAGATTTGATCACCTGCCAGATGTGCGGTGGGACCAGAGTAGCCCCGTGACCCACAGCACAACAGAGGCAGCTCTGAGGTGGAGATCGGGCCCCAGGAGGGAGCTGCAGTGATCAGGAGGTGCCCTCGGCAAGCCAACGGCACCCACACAATGAATGCCACACCCTCCTGGGGTGGTCTTCCTCCAAGGGGTGCCAGGAAATCCTCTACCCACTGGCGTGACCGCCTGTCACCTGTGACTGCCCGTCTCCTGTCTACTCCCCCTATCACACCTGACATCCTTCAGGACTGGGAGCTGTCCCATCAACGCTGGCATCCCAGTGCCCTCCAGACAGCCAGGCTCCAAGCAGGTGCTCAGTAAATGCTCACGGAGGTGAATGCGTGAGTGCGTCCCATGGCACATGTGCTCCGTTTTCCAAAGCCTGCACTGGCTGGACCATCCTCAGCCCTGAGGCTGGATGCGGACCCCAGAGAGCACTGTCCCTGAGGGACCCGGGAACCTGGGTTTGGAGTCGGATGGAGGGGTTTGCGTCCTGGCCGTGCCACTTCGTGCCTTCTAACCTTCGTCTCATTCCTTAACTTCTGGAGCCTCAGTTTCCTGGGGTATAACATAGGGATAATACTGCACATTTTACAGGTTGTTGAGCGCCTACAAGAACGTCCATCAAGCGTTTCCCTCAGTGCCTAGCACAGAACAAACACCCAATAAATGGAAGCTCTTTCTAACAGATTTCTTTGCAAAAGTCAACTGTGAAAATGTGTATAGCTCTACAGCTAACAACTAAATAAATATGCGTTCCGCACTCTGCACTATTATATAAACATGCGGCACCCATTGCAAAGTTGCGTCTGGGGCAGTTTCACCCTCTTGTGCAAGAAGAACGGGGGTCCTGAAAAAGTACCGACTAGATTCTTTTAAGGGAAGGCAGTTTTACAGCTACCAAGTTTGTTTTAGAACATCAGTTAGAGGAATAAAGTGCAGTGAAAGGTGTCATCTGTTCTCCATAAATGTATTTAAAGCCTGATGGGAGCCCCGTAAGTTGATGTAATTGGTATTTCTAAAAGGCTACAAAACACTGCTTTTTGAAACCCTCCAAGCCACAGCAGTCACGTTCGCACTCGCCCCCCAGGTGAACCTGTCACCTGTGAACTGGTGTGAGCGTAACACCTGTTGGGAATTCCCTGGTGGTCCGGTGGTTAGGGCTCTGCTCTCAGTGCCTAGGGTGCGGGTTTGATCCCTGGTTGGGGAACTAAGATCCCACAAGCCAAAAGAAAAGAAAACAAGGAAACAAACAAAAATGCCACCTGTGAATCACCCTGGAGCAGAGCCAAGTGCTGGCCGGAACCTGCACCTCAGCCCCGCCCTGTGTCCCGAGACAAAGAGTATCTGCAAGATGCCGGTGACAATGTCATCCACAGCTCCTCTGGGATCACTGTTGTGGGGGAAACCTCACCGGTCTCATTTGGTTGTCACGTAAGTCGTCAAACCCCCACCTGCCCTAGGGCCCCCGGGGCGGTTCCCATCCTCCTTACCTATAGAAGCCCAGAAGCGCAGCGAAGAGCAGGACCAGGCACAGCCCGCGCTTGGTGCTCCGTCCCCAGGATTCTGTGGAGAGGAAGCCTGGGTCACTCAGGGCTGGGGTCCCCGAGCCCTGAATCACCCTGTTGAGACCAAAATTGGGCACTGGCCAGGGATGGCCTCGTGTGGGCTCCAGCAGGAAGTCCTCTCCCTCTTCTGTGCTCACGGGGGGCAGGGAGGAATGTGTATAAACTCTCCTGGAGGCATAAGCCCATTGAGCCTCGCCCTGCGGGCCCTGGGCACCTGCCCGGGTGCCCCTGCTTGTTGGCAGGCCCCCAGGGGCCCGGACCACACCTACACTCCAAAGGAGCTGGGCCAAAGACCAGTGGCACAGGATGGACTGCAGCGTGGGTGACAAGACACAGAAAGACCGTGAGAGACAAAGCCAACGAGGGGATTCCAACCCCCTAAACACCCGAAGCCCTGATGCTATAGGAGCTCACATCAGAATTACACACAACAGAAACAGGAAGGCTTGGAGACCGCTGCAGGGATGCTGCACTTCCAGGGAACGTGCATGTTTGAAGGAAATGGTATCATATGCATTGGTAAAATCTTAGCCGAAGGCTGTGGGTTTAACAAGCGCCACCTTGACAAAGAGCCCCTCACCCCACAGCCAGTGCACTGCTAGGCCTCAGAGGCCCAGGTCTGATGTCCTAGCAGCCAGAATCTCATTCACCACAAATACGAGGGCTCCCAAGTGTTGGACTAAGAAAACTGTGTACATCTGCGGGCCGCAAAGAAGTTCATTTGGTCAAGGATAGATACCTCTGTTTCCTTTGACTGGGTATGAAAATGTGAAAGCCCAGGGATGTATAAACTCAGGGATACAAAACACGTGCTTCTGTCTATAAGAGCCAAGACACGGAAGCAACCTAACACGGAAGCAACCTAAATGTCCATCAACAGATAAATGGATAAAGAAGATGTGGTACATATACACAATGGAATATTACTCAACTATAAAAAAGAATGAAATTATGCCATTTGCAGCAACATGGATGGACCTAGAGAGGATCATACGAAGTGAAGTCAGCCAGACAGAGAAAGACAGCCATCATGTGATATCACTTACATGTGGACTCTTAAAATGATACACATGAACAGAGATAGACGCACAGACATAGAAAACAAACCTATGGTTACCAAAGGGGGAGAGAGGCGGGGAGAGGGATCAATGAGGAGTTTGGGATCAACATACACACACTACCAAAAAAACCAAACTTTGTTGCATGTATAAAAATGAACTGAAATGGGTTATAGACAAAAATATAAGAGCTAAAACTATAAAACATTTAGAAGGAAACAGAATACAAGTTTTATGGCCTCGGATTAGGCAAAGATTTCTTAAATACAATAACAAAAGCCATATCCATAAAAGAAAAAATTCGTTACTTGACTAATCAAAGTGAATAACTTCTGCTCTGTGAATGACACAGGCCAGAGAATAAAAAGACAAGTCAGGCTAGGAAAAAGGTTTTCTAAATCACATATCTGATAAAGGAGCTGTATCTAAAACCCAATTATACGAAAACACACACACACATATACGTGATATATATATATGATCTGAACACTTTTCATCTCATTAAAGAAGATACAGAGATGCCAAAAAAGAAAGTTCATGAAAAATGTTCACCATTAGTCATCAGGGAAATGTACGTTACAATCATGGCTAGATACCATTATATATCTATGGGAATTTAAAAGATAATAAATGATGGTGAAGATATGGAGCAACTGGAGTTCTCATCTGCTGCTGGTGGGGACGTGGAATTACACAACCACTCTGAAAAACAATTTGGAATTTCCTGCCAGATGACCCAGAAAAATGAAAGCATGTCCTCACAAAGACTGGTGCAGGACTGGTACAGCAGCTTTTTTGTCACAAGAAATCCAAACAACCCAAATGTTCATCAACAGATGAATGGATAGACAAACTGAGGTGTGTCCACACAACAGCAGAAAGAATGCACTGGATACACAGGCCTGCAGGGAGGAGTTGCAGATGAGAAGAGGCCAGATGAAAAGGAGTCACTACTGCACAATCCTCTTTATGTGAAATTCTGGAAAATGCAAACTAGTCTGTAGGGACAAAAAACAGGCCAGTGGTTGCCTTGCACAGCAGAGGCGGGCAGGGTGGGGCAGGTCGCAGAAGGGCCAGAGGAAACGTTGGGGGTGATGGCTTTGTTCTTTATCTCGATTGTGGTGATGCCTTCATGGATGTACACAAACGTCATGTCAGCTCACATCAAACGTGTGTAGTTTATCACACATCAATGATTCCTGAAGCCGTTTTAAAAACAAAGAAAAAGCCACAGCGAGATACCATTTCTCACCATCCTATGGTGAACATACCAAATATGATTGGATGCTCTCCAGGTGGGACTGTGCGGACCCCACCTGCACACCCCTGGTGTAGAGCTTTCTCAAGGCAGGGTAGGAGCGGGGGGGTGGGTAGGCATATCACCTCTAAGAAGGTGAAAACTGATCCTTCGGGTGCAAAAAAATCTCAGACATTAATGATTTGTGGCTTTCCAAAGCTTAACCTGACCCAATTAAATCTTGTTCATTTATATTAAATTTTTCTCAGGACTTCCCTGGTGGTCCAGTGGTTAAGATTCCACACTCCCAATGCAGGGGGCCTGGGTTCAATCCCTGGTCGGGGAACTAGATCCCGCATGCCGCAACTAAACATCCCGCGTGACACAACTGAAAAAAAGGAAAAAAAGATCCTGCACGCCGCAACGAAGATCTCGCACTTGACAGCAAAGATCCCACGTGCCGCAACTAAGACCCAGTGCAATCAAATACATAAATAAATATTTAAAAAATAAAAAAGTAATTTAAAAAAATTTCTCTTTAGGGACAATTCAAATGCAATTTAATTTTTCTCCTTACAGTGCCACAATTGTGTGTGTGGAGAGGGGTGGTGAGAAACGCTGCTGTAGGAAGTAGAAAAGGGTAGAACCCCATATAAAGGAATATCAGACAGTATCTACCCACAGGCAGACTCAGCCTCTGACCCAGCAAACCCACTTCTGAGACTGTTCACGGCAGAGAAAGCTACACACATGTAGAATGACTGGTAGGCTTTGTATGTAAGAGCAAAAGACTGGAAACAACCGAAGTGTTCATCAGTGTGTGTGTGTGGTGGGGGGGGAATAATTTACCATGAGGCATCCAGCAAGGGCTACTACACAACCATAAAAAAAGGGGTGGGGATGCTGTTGGAATATATGCATCATGTTTCAAGCAAAGTACAGAACAGTACAAATAATATTCTACCTACTGTGTAAGAAAGGAGGGTGAAAGGACATATAACCAGATTCACTTATATTTACATTAAGAAAAAAACCTAAAAGGTGGCACAAGAAATGAATAAAAATGATTATCTATAAAGACCATGGAGCTGGGAGCAGTGCTGGCAGAGACCAGGTAGAAGTGATACTTCTCAGTGTATACCTTGAAGTACCATTTTTATTTTTGAACCATGTAAATGTACTACCTATTCAAAATAACAACATTAAATAAATGTATAAATAAATCAGAGCAACATGCTACTTTTTAAAGCTTGGAGGGGGAAAAGCCTTTCTAAGTTTGACAAAAAATTGTTTAAAAATAGCCCTAAATAGAGACAAATAAATATGCCCCAATGAATATGAAAGTGCATGGTTAAAAAGAACCACACACAAAATCAAAAGAAGCAAATCTGGGAGAAAAAAAGGTTTGCAACTCATATCACAAAAAGCCCTAATTCCCTTAATCATACCTCCTACCATGTAATAAATAAGAGCAAGAGTTGAATTTCTTTAAGGGCAGAGTAGATGAGATGACAACTGATGTTAAAAGGCATGCCACCACACGCTGGAAGAGCAGCGTGAATAGATTGTACGATCCTCCAGTTTTCACCCATTGGGTGAGCCATGGGGTGTGGGCTGTGCCCTGGCAATAAGGTGCGTGCCGGACCAAGTGAGCAGGAAGAAATGGCCCTGAGCAGAGCAGGAATGCGGCAGAACGTGACATCTGTACATCACTCATATTTTTCTTGTGACATCTCCACCTCCAGCTCCCCTCCCAGGTCTCGTGAGCTTCCCTTTAGAGAAAAACTTGGAAAAGGGAGTCCTCTGCACCTGAGCCCGCCAACGCGTCTTCTGTCCTATACCGTCACTAGCTAGCCTTTCACCCTCACCGCCTCGCTGAAACGTCTCTTGGCAAAGGCTCCAGGGGTCTCAGCAGCCCTAATCCAGAGTTCTCTCCCTTGTCTGAATTAACCCACCGGCCACAGTTGACCTCTGCTCTCTTTGGTCTATCTGCCAGGCCACGCCTGCCCAGCTGCCTTTGCTCTTCCTCTTCCTGTAGCACAAATGTTGGAGGCTCCAGGCGTGGTCCTGGGCTCGCTTCCATACCCGCGCTCACCGCCTAGGGGTTCCTACCTCGTACCGGAGCATTAAATAGTGTATGTATGGTGCTGACCCCTCGGTCACATCTGCTGTGCACCTGTGGACTAGGAAACCGGACCACTCACGGCCATCCCCACTGAAGGCACGTCAACCTTGTGGTGGCCAAACAGG
Organism: Hippopotamus amphibius kiboko; assembly: GCF_030028045.1. NCBI lineage: Eukaryota > Metazoa > Chordata > Mammalia > Artiodactyla > Hippopotamidae > Hippopotamus > Hippopotamus amphibius. The sequence goes on from NC_080187.1 coordinate 2,169,143, forward strand.
ACTGTAGGTCCCCATCACCACACACCAAGGGGGGCACGCTTCCTGTCTCATGACAGGGCATCACTGAGCATCAAAAGCTCTGAGGCTGGGAACTCCCTGGCCATCCAGTGGTTAAGGCTCGGCAGTCTCACTGCTGGGGCCTGGGTTTGATCCATGGTTGGGGAACTAAGATCCTACAAGCTGTGCAGCCCAGCCAAAAAAAAAAGAAAAAAAGCAAAAAAGCTCTGAGTTATCTTTAATACTTCCTCTCCCTCCCACCCTAATCCAATTCACCATCACTCCGTGTCAGCTCCACCATCAAAATGTATCCCTGGTACAGGTCACGTGGGAAAAGGTAAGGCAGTTCTTCAAAAACTTAAGCATAGAATTCCCATATGACCCAGCAATTCCGTTCACGGGTGTATCCCCACAGGAGGTAAAACCAGAGACTCAAGCAGATATTTGGGCACCCGTGTTCACAGGAGCCTGAAAGGGGGAGCAACCCAACGTCCACCAATGGATGAAGGCTAAAGAAAACGTGGGGCATCCACACAGCGGCACAGCAGCCAGCCTTAGGAAGGCTTGTCGTGAGCTACAGCACGGATGGACTTTAGGGACATTATGCCAAGCGAAGCAAGCCAGTCACAACAGGACAAATGCTGCAGGGTTCCGCTTGTCTGAGGGGCCTACAGGAGCCAAATCCTTACGGACAGAAAGTAGATGGTGGGGGTACAGGGGCTGGAGCGTGGCTGGAGGTGAGCTGGTGTTTAACCAAGCAGAGTTTCCATTTGGGAAGATGAAACAGTTCTGGAGGTGGGTGGTGGTGATGGTTCCACAAGGTACTTCATGACACTGAAATGTACAGTTAAAAATGGCTTAAATGGTTAAGTTTCTTGTTATGTATATTTTGCCACAATAATCCTTAAAAAAATAAAAGTGAGCAGACAAATGGGCTGGGCTTGGAGGCTCATCTCCTGCCCCTGATGGGGGTCAGCGGCCCGAGCTAGCTGATGGGAGGATGGGAAGGTGACCCCTGTCCAGAAGAGCCGCTTCCCGACCTCAGGGACCCCCTCCTCTGCATATCCCCCTTGCAGGATGGCTGGTCCGCCTTCCCCGAACCTACCCTGCGGGGTGCTGAGAGTCGGGCCATCACGTGCTAACTCGACCATTTCTCTGCTTGTAAGCTTCCCCCAATACCCTGTGTGGTGTCTGCCCTGCCTGGGAGCACCGGGGACGTGTGTTCTGACACTTCTCTCGTCCCCTCTCCAGACAGTGTCTGGCACACAGTAGGAGCTCGATGCTCAGTTGTGGGTGGGCTCTTCTCAGCCCACTTCGTGTACAGCACAGCTGCCCTGTAGTTCAGGCCTGGGGGCTGGTCTGGGTTCTGGGACTTTCCAGCTGCCTTTCTGAGCCCCCCAATCCTCACCCACCTCTGAAACAGAGCGGGCTGGCCCAGGTGAACCTGAAGCTCACTGTTTGGGTCGCAGAGTGCAAGCAGCTCTCCTATGCTCCCAGACATGCGACTGTGGACAGGGAAGTGGGCCCAGGAGGGGAGGGAGCGGTGAGGCAAGCTGGACCAGAGAGAGGAGGGGGAGGCAGGAGGCTGGAAGCGTCCGTGGAAAACACCTGGTGTCAGAGGATCCAGAGACGGGAAGCTGGCCTGCCAGGCCCAGGGACGGTCTGGAGGGCACCTGGGCAGGATGGCGACGACGGTGCCGGGGGCGGAAGGTGTGGGGTCGGGTGGGGAAGGGGTCTCTCAGGCTGCACGTCCCAGGCAGGCTCCTGAAGGCTGTGTGCCCTGACACGGCCGAACCAACCCAAAGGTGTCCCTGGGCTGCTGCTGACAGATTAAGCAGGGTGAAGAGAGAACGCAATGCTGGCCCCTAACCAAGGGGGCAAGTTCAGCCAGTGATTTTTTTTTTAGGTGTAAAAATTGATATCTTTTTCTTATTAGTAATGTATACATGGCAATCCCAATCTCCCAATTCATCCCACCCCAACGCCCCCGCCCCGCTTTTCCCTCCTTGGTGTCCGTATGTTTGCTCTCTACATCTGTGTCTCTATTTCTGCCTTGCAAACCGGTTGATCTGTACCGTTTTTCTAGATTCCACATATATGCGTTAATATATGATATTTGTTTTTCTCTTTCTGACTCACGTCACTCTGGATGACAGTCTCTAGGTCCATCCATGTCTCTACAAATGTCCCAATTTCGTTCCTTTTTAGGGCTGAGTGATATTCCATTGTGTACATGCACCACATCTCCTTTATCCATTCATCCGCTGATGGACATTTAGGTTGCTTCCATGATGTTAAGTCAGTGATTTTTAATATCAAACATTCAAAGAGCCTCAGGCGTTCCCTAGGCCACCCTGAACTTTCTCCTTGAAAATGTCTGATGGGGGCTCAGGAGAGGAGGAGGGGACAGAGGGCTTTGCAAAGGAGAGCTGGGTGGTCATCGCGCCACAGAGCGCACATGACTCACAGGCGTCCAGGGCAGGGAGGGGCTCTCCGCACAAGGAAGTTTTGCCCAAGGTCAGGTGGAATTCACAGCAATGTCAGGGCTCAGATCCAGGCCAGGGTGACCCCCTGCCCGGCTTGCATGGGACCAGCGGAGTCCCTGTCTAGGACACGGGACTAAAGTACTAAAACCAGGACAGGCCTAAGCAAACTGGGACGAACGGGCCACCCTGCCGGGTCCCTGACCTCCAGACCAGGGCTGCTGGTACGCTCTACGCAGAGGGCCTTCCAGCCTGTCTCCTGTGAGAGGTTTGGCATCAGAAGCAACACACACCCCCGGTGGACCCGCCAAATCGTGAGCGTCCCGGGGCCGTGGTCGCCACCTTCCAGGGCACCGGGAAACCGGGAGCCTCGGGTGTCCTCTCGGGCAGCTGAGCCCTCGCAGGAGCGCCCTGGACTCCACTCCCAGCGTCTCGAGCCCTCGGGGCCTGGCATTCAGCTGGCTCTGGGCACTGGTAGCCCTTCCTGCCACCCACCACCTTCGCAAGGGCCCCCTGCCTCGGTCATGAAGAGCAGGTTCTGAGAACACACGGCTTTAGGGAACCAGTACAGACGTGAACCAGGAACACCCAGGACCTCCTTCCTGGTCTGTTTAGAAACAGGATTTCTCCTGGGAGCCCTGCCAGAGGCCCAGCCCCAGCCAGGTCGTTCCGGCTGTGTGTCATCAATGAAAGAGAATTTTTGCGTTAAATGTCAGAGAAAGCGGTGGCCGCGTCCCCTGGTCTCCTCTTTCAGGATGTGCGCCCCTCCGTGCACCCAGGGGCTCCCGGTAGCAGGCGGAGGCCTGGGTCCTGCCCGGGCTGAGCCCTGACCCCGGAAGGGCGGCCGATGTCCCTCCACCTCTGCCGCCTCCTCCTCGCAGGTGCTGGCACGGCTCCCCGCCCCCCAGCCGGCCCCCGTCCCCCAGTCCCTGTCCCCGGAGCCAGGAGGGAAGGAGCGAGGAGGAACCCATGCGGTGTGTGTCGCCTCCCGGGACCCTCCCAGCTTCTCACCAGGCCGCCGCCTCCTGCTCTGGGGGTGCGGGGGGGAGCTGAGCAGGGACGCGGGAGCCTCCAAGGTCACTGCCCTACCTCTCTCCACCGTCAAGTTAAGAGAGACTCCAGGGGCTGGGCTTTGACCGCAGCTGCCTCGGCTGCCACTCTGGAAGGTTCATGCAAAGGGCCCCAGGTGAGGGGAACCTGCCCCCGGGACCGTGTTGGACGATACACGCGCACAAGAGTCAGGTCCTCGCGTCCTGGTCACTCCGCGCAGAGGCAGCCGGCCGCAGGGAGGACCGGGGCCGGCACTCGGAGCCGGCGGACCAGCACTGCACCATTCTGCCTTGCACGGCAGACGCGCAGGGCACTGGGCCCTCGGAAGGCACACACGAATGCCCCGTGCAGGGGTCCTGAGGAGTCCGGATGCCTGGCACGCGACCTGCCAGCAGAGCCCGGCTTCCCCAGCTGCATCCACGGGGGCTGGGGTGCGCGTTGGGGGGTCTGGGGGAGAGTCTGACAAGACCTGAGTGGTTGCCGGGCAGCAGCAGGGAGGGGCGGGGGCAGCCCCAAGGGCGCAGACCACCCTCTGGGGAGCCTTGGGGGCTCTGCCCCTTCCTCCTCCTCCTGCCTCTCGCGTCCCCTCCCCTCTGCCTTTCGACCCCAGCCTCACAAGGTGATGTTGGGTCCGATTAGGACTGGCTGCGTGACATCAGGACCCAGCCTGTGCCTACAGAGGCTCTTCTCCCCTTGGCCCTGTCGTCCTTCCCTCCCTTTCTCCCTGCCTGCCTCCTTCCCCTCTGTCCCCCGCTCCCTGCACCCCCATCCCCCCCTTCCAGGTATCCTGGGTTCCCAGCCCCCACGCAGGCACTGGCCGTGTCCAGGCTCCCGGGAGGGACGTCCACCGGGCAGTGTTTGTTTACAACAGGAGGAAATCCTTCACTGAAAGAGAGCCTGGAGAGGGGACAGGTGGAGGTGTTTTGCCTGTCAAATCAGGATGGCTTCCCAAGGGTCTGCCCTCCAGCCTCCACCACCCTGGCCACGTCCTGTCTGTCCTACTTCCCTGGGAGCCATCACCATCCCTGCCCAAGACCACCCGCCTCACGTGCAAACCCAGCTCCCCAGACTTTCTCTGCTCCCCCTGTGCCCAGCTGTCCTCGCCAAGGCTGGCTCTGGACGTCCGGCTCCAGTGCAGCCGGGAAAGCTTGGCCAGATGGTCAGGTGCCTGGAACAGTGCCCGCAGCTCCGATGCTGGAGCCCTTGGCCCTCCTCACTCACCTCTGGGGTCCATGGCTCTCAGGAGCAACCACAGGCCGGGTGCCTGGAGGCAGAGGCCGGGGACGGGAGGCGGAGGTCAGCCTGGTAGAAGCTAAACTCAGCTCGGAACGCAGGCTCAGAACCAGATCCACCTGAGGAACGCCGTCCAGCCCCGTCCCCGGGGCCAGCCCCGTCTGTGCACTCGGGGTAGGAGGAGCCACCGCAGGTTTCCTGTTTGCCCACATCTGCCCAGGGCTGCCAGCCAGCTCAGCCCCACGACAGACCAGGCTTGTCGGTTGGGTGCCCAGCTCAGGACGGCATCTCACCCACACCTCAGGTCACGGAGGGGCCTGGCCGGTGGCCTCCGCGGCTCTCAGGGCCCAGCCCGACGCCGTGTGCTGCCCCCCTCACCTCCCCAGCTGCTCTCGTCCTCACTCCACCCCCACCCCTGCGCGGCCGTCTCTCCACCCTGGGGACTGCTTTTCTCACAACACCTGGCGTGTCACCTGCCCAACCGCTGAGCAGCCCAGAGGCCCTGGACGCTCTCTGGGTCTCATGATTTTCTCTGGAGGAAAGTTCCTGGTCCCAGAGAATCCCAACACGCGGGGATAAAGAGGAGCCGGAATGAAGACCTCCGTAGAGGCTGCTTCTGGGAGGTCGTCACCTGTGTCTTCGGGGGCGCCCACCCGGGATGCAGGAACATCAGGCCTGTGGGCTCCACTGGAGAATTCAACGTGGCACCACTCAGAGGGAGGGAGAGGCAGCACAGCCCCCTCTCTGCCCCTCTCCCCCAGCCCGCGCTTCCTGTGCAGGTTCGCACCTGGCCGAGGGGGAGGGCGGAGGGGGCCGGGCTGGACGAGGAGGAGCCAGAGCCCCAACCAGTGGCTCACGCCATCTCCATCTTCCTGCAACCTGGATGCTCTCGTCTCCTCTCCAGCCTCCGTCCCTGGGTGCCAGCCACTGGGGGTGGAGGAGAGGGTCCCTCCACGCGGCATCCCAAGGGCGTGTCCTGGCCTGCGCCAAGCTCAGGGCAGGGGAACAGAGCTGGGTCCACAGAGGCCCTTGTCAGGGTCATGTGGCAGCAGGAAAAAATGAGTGAACTATCATTCAGCCATAAAAAAGAATGAAATAATTTGCAGCAACATGGATGGACCTAGAGATGATCATCTAAGCAAAGTCAGTCAGACAGAGAAAGACAAACATCATACCATATCACTTATATGTGGAATCTAAAAAAAATGATACAACTGACTTATTTACAAAGTGTAAATAGACACACACAGAAAACAAATTTATGGTTACCAGAGGGGAAAAGGTATATATATGGACTTCCCTGGTGGCGCAGTGGTTAAGAATCCGCCTGCCAATTCAGGGAACATGGGTTCGATCCCTGGTCCTGGAAGGTCCCACATGCCACAGAGCAACCAAGCCCACGAGCCACCACTAGTGAAGCCTGCGCGCCCAGAGCCCGTGCTCCACAGCAGGAGAAGCCACCGCAACGAGAAGCCCACGCACCGCAATGAAGAGTACCCCCCGCTCGCCGCAACTAGAGAAAGCCTGCACGTAGCAACGAAGACCCAACGCAGCCAATAAATTAATTAATTTTAAAAATATATATGTATGTATATGTATGTATATATATGTATAACTGAATCTTTGCTGTTACACCTGAAATTAACACAACATTGTCAATCAACAAGATTTCAATAGAAAATATTTTAAAAGACGTTGGAAGGGATGGAGGAGACTGTGTCAGCTACCCATTTCTCAATAAATGTTTGTTATTCAAAAAAAAAAAGTTGAATGAGAAATGAACTGTCACCCCTACTTTACACCATATACAAAAATTAACTCCATACTTAAGTAATTTTTGTGAACCTAAATATAAGAGCTTAAACTACAAAACTCTTAAGGGAAAACATAGAGGTTTCTTGGATTCAGTGATGGACTCCTGGATATGACTCCAAAATCATAAGCAACAAAAGAAAAAAAGGCGTGTTGGACCTTTTCTGAATTTTAAACTTTTGTGCCTCAAAGGACACTATCAAGAGAGTAAAAAGACAACCTACGGAATGGGGGGAAATATTAGCAAATCACGTATCTGATAAGGGTCCAGAATATACAAAGAACTCTTAGAACTCAACAAACGACACCCAATTTCAAAACAGACATTTCTCCAAAAGAAGATATACACGTGAGAAGATGCTCAACTCCGTTAGCCATCAAAGATATTTGTACACATCAAAGCCACAGTGAGACAACACTTCACACGCACTGGACGGTTATAATCCAAACCATGGAAAATAACAAGTGTTGTGAGGATGCAGAAGAAGTGGAAGCTTTGTACTTGCTGGTGGGGATGTAAAATGGTGCAGCTGCTGTGGAGAACAGTTTGGCAGTTCCCCGAAAATGTAAACATAGGATTACCATATGACCCAGCAACGCCACTCCTAGGTATAGACTCAAAGGAATTGAAAACAGATACAAAATCAGGCCCATGGACACAAATGTTCATAGCAGCACTGCTCACAATAGCTGAAAGGTAGGAATAGCCCCAATGTCCGTCCATCAGCAGGAGAGTGGATAAACACAACGGGGTCCGTCCGTACAACAGAGTGTTTTCAGCTGTAAAAGGGAAGGAAGTACTGATTCATCCCACATCGTGGGTGATCTCAAAACCAATGTGATCAGTGAAAGAAGTGAGACACAGGGGCCCATGTCACATAATTCCACTTCTATCAAGTGGCCAGGAGAAGGACATCTGTAGAGAGGAACACAGATAGGTGGTTGCTGGGGCGGGGTGGGGGGAGGACGGAATGGGGAGGACTGCTTACTGGGTGCTGGGTCCTTCAGGGGGAGATGAAAGCGTGCTGAAGCAACATTCGGCTGATGGCCGTACAACACTGTAAACGACTAGATGCCACTGAATGGCGTGCTTTAAAATTACTGATGTTGTGTTATGTGGATTTCCTTTCAATAGTTTTTAAACATCAACTGTGTTGTATTTCTCCCAGTTCCTGAGACTGGGTTCTTCTTGCCAAAGCTTGGGCTTTGGTGGGTCTGGGAGGGTCTCCAGTGCACAGCAAGCCTGGGGTAGCCGGACGTCTGCTGGGAGCACCCGCGTGAGTACCCGTGGGGCTGGACGCTGAGGTCAAGACCTGGGGGACAGAGCAGGGACCACCGGAGGCCCGGCCTGCGTTCAGCACCAAGGATCACCACGTGGCACCAGGTGGCCCGGAGAGGAAGGAACGGAGCCCACTCGCGGTAACGCCTCAGATTGGGCCGAGGTTCCAAATGCCAGGCACACAGGTGGGGCAGAAGCTGACCCGATGGAAATTAAAGAAAAGTATACGTGACGTTGCCCAAGCCCAGCTGACAAGGAGCCCATCCGGCTAGGTTACAGCCACCTTTACAGCTCTGCTCTCTCCTCAAACTTCTTTCCGCCACCACCTTACCAAAGGGGACCGGGGCGAGCCCTCCGGGTGTCTCTGCCTCTGCCCCCAGCCTGCCGGTCCCCCTGCCCCAGCGGCTCGGTGGCTGTGCTCCCCTCTGCCCTGGCCACACCTCGCCCCGTGCTGGTCTAGTCAGTCCAGGCTTCCAGGAGTTCCTGCCACCCTTATCCCCTGGTTTATTAGACATTTGCCAGTGTCAGTGCAGGACTTTGGCCCCATAAACGGCACGCGCTCCTCCCCCCAGCCCTCAGAGCCCAGCAGCTGAGGTGCCGGCTCCCCTCAGGAGGGAAAGCCCTTTGAACACACAGCCCTCAGACAGAGTCCACCCGCAAGGCGTCCTCCCCCCGCCACCGCCCAGCGGCTGTGAGGCCATCAAAGCACGCTCCCTGCGGCCCCCAGAACACCTTCATCTTTCTCAGCCCCAGCGTCTGCCTCCACACCCTTCCCCTCCGACGGGTTTTCCAGGCCTCTCCCTCGGGCGCCGCTGCCCTGGAGGTCTCCCGCCACCTCTGGCCTGCGTGCCACCCGGCACTGCCCCCTGGAAGCCCCGACCGCACCACCCAAGGACACTCTGTGTCCCCTATGGGATGCAAGGCCTGCAGGCGGGGATGAGATATTTTGTCATCGTGTCCCCACCACGACCTGTTGCGTAAAGGTTCATTTCCTCTGTGACTGCGGTTGGGGGCCTCTGCGTGGCAGGCCCTGTGTGTTGGAGGCAGCAGGGAGACCCGATGAAGAAAGGAGGACAAGGCTTCCCCTCCTTGCCTCTGTCCCCAGCACCGCAGCCTCCATCCAGCACGGTGGCCCCGACCCCCTCCCGCCACCATAAGCTGGCTGCCCCTCCCCAGATGTCCACGTTCTCAGTCCCCTTCCTAAGGAGCGCTGTGGGGAGGATCGCCCAACGGGACCACGTGGCTTCAGCACCAGCACAGGCGCCCACCCTGGAGGCCTGGTCCCAGCCCTGTGCCTTGTCCCCTGTCCCCCGTCCGGGCTCCCCCTCCCCCGGGCCCGTCACCTGTGCCATCCCTCGGTGCCCGTGGATGACCCCCTCTCCTGGTGCACCCCGGGCTCTCCTCCACGCCCTCCGCTCCGGCCAGTGACTCCCCGCCCTCCCCCCCCGCTGCCCCTTCCTCTCGCCCCCTCCCTCTGCTCCCCTGGCCGGCACCGCCGGGCGCCTAGACAGCCGCCGTGTCTGCCGTCCCGCTGCCCCCAGCTACCCGCTTGGTTTTTTTTAAGGGAAGTGCTTGTACCAGGTCCACAGCGTTCATATGAAGAAACAGTCAGATTCCGCTCCCGACCTCCTCGACCCCCAAGTGCCTCCCCTAGAGGCCACGTCCACGTCGTTCCTATTTTTCTAAAATTTGTATCCATATTTTAATAACTTGCATCTATATCTTTATGCGTCTGTTTTGGGGTGTTTTTTCTCTTCCAGTTTTACGGAGATCGACATGCAACCCTGTACACGCTCAGGGTGTCCAGCATGATGACTTGCCTGGCACACGGCACGGACTCACCATCACAATCAGGTGAGTGAACATCCGCTATCTCACAGAGACACAAAATTAAAGAAACAGAAAAGAATGTTGTCCTTGTGATGAGAACGCCTAGGATGCACTCTCCTGAAACGTTCATATATAACACAGAGCAGCGACAATTACATTTATCGTGGTGTACACGACACCTCTAGTGCTTAGCTCTCTTGTAACCGGAGGTTTGTACCTTTTAACTGCCTTTTAACTGTCCAGTTCCGCCTCGCTTCACCCCCTGCCTCTGGTAACCACAGATCCAACCTCTTTTTCTGTGAGCCTGTTTGTTTTTGGAGTATAATTGCCCAGCAATACTGTTAGTTCCTGTTACACAAGGTAGTGATTTGGTATTTCTGTATATTTCAAAACCATCACCATGGCAAGTCTAGTTACAATGTGTCACCATACAAAGACACTCCATAGTTACTGCATCCCTCCCATATATATATATATATGTATATATATATATATATATGATTATTTTAAGTTGCTGATCTCTTAAGTTCAAGTGCATTTTAACAACCCTCCATTTTTGCTACACCCATCCCCCGGCATTTAGTTTTTGACATCATATTTTACATCTTCTTGTTTTGTGTATCCCTTAACTACTTATTTTGGATTTTACTACTTTTGTCTTTTAACTTTCCTACCAGCGTTGTACGTGGTTGGCTTACTACCTTTACTGTAAATGTGCCTTTACCAATGGGCTTTAGTTGTGGCCTTTTCTTTTTCACTTACAGAAATTCCTTTAACATTTCTTATAAAGCTGGTTTGGTGGTGCTGAACTCTTTTAGCTTTTGTTTATCTGTAAAGATTTTGATCTCTCCGAGAAATAGGAATGAAAGCCTTGCCAAGTAGAGTATTCTTGGTTGCAGGTTTTTCCCTTTCAGCACTTTAACTATATCATGCCACTCCGTTCTGCTGCAGAGTTTCTGCTGAAAAGTCAGCTGTTAGCCTAATAGGAGTTGCCTTATGTGTAACTGGTTGGTTTTCCCTTGCTGCTTTTAATATTCTCTCTCTAACTTTAATTTTTGCCATTTTAGCCAGTGTGTCTTGGTGTGACCCTCTCTGGGTTGATACCATTTGAGACCCTCTGTGCTTCCTGGACTTGGATATCTGTTTCCTTTCCCGGGTCAGGGAAATGTTCAACTATTATGTCTTCAAATACGTTCTCAGCCCCTTTCTCTCTCCCTTCCTCTTCCAGGACCCCTATATTCATGGCTTTTTTTCTATGTCCCTTGATGTGTTTTTAGGACTTCTTATTCTTTGCATATGCTACTTCTAATTTTATTTAGTTTCTGTGATGATTTCTTTTTTCCACTCTTTCTCTGCGTTTGTCTAACTTATGTTTTTAAATCCTTCTGTTGACTATCTTCCATAAGCGCATGTTTTTCTGCTTTGGGTTTTTTTGGGGGGGTGTTTTTTGTTTTGGGGGGCTTTGGCTGCATCAGGTCTTAGTTGTGGCAGGCGAGACCTTTTGTTGTGGCACATGGGCTTCTCTCTAGTTGTGATGTACAGGTTTTCTCTTCTCTAGTTGTGGTGCACAGGCTCAGGGCATGTGGGCTCTGTAGTTTACGGCACACAGGCTCAGCAGTTGTAACGCGCAGGCTTAGTTCACCCATGTGTTGTGGGATCTTATTTCCCCAACCAGGGATCGAACCTGCGTCCCCTGCATTGCAGGAGGGATTCTTTACCGCTGGACCCCCAGGGAAGTCTCAGGGTTTTGTTCTATGGAGGAGATTGCTTCATTTATTTTTTTTAATCCATGGAGAAATACTTGAAAAAAAAATCCATCTGCTCTATGGCATGAGGTTTGTGGCATGGGTTCCTCATTTGCCATGAGTTTCACCTGTCCTTTTCTCCTTTTTAATCCTGTAATATTATTACGTAGTTCCTGTGCTAAGTCCCATTTTGAAACTCACCCATAAATAAGGTATTTCCTGGCATAGACATTTGCACAGGTGTTATTGTGGGAAGGAACAACATCATAATTGAGGTCAACAAGTGTTTTCCTTATGGACAATCCTTTAGCCTTCCCATCCCTGAGTCAGAGAGAAAAGGAAGCTGTAGGATTGCTCCCAGTGTAACACCTCGCTAATCCCAGCCCCCAGCACAAATGACAGTCCTGCAAACATACCTCATCTGTGTGCGTCTTCACCCAGCACCCGCCCTCCGCTTCTCAGAAGCACACTTCCACACAGGCTCCGACTGCCATATCACCCCTCACATCCTCATTGCTAGAGCAGGATTTTGTGTCTGATCCTTGGAGAAGGGGACTCACCCATGCTGCCGGAGGTCTGGAGCCACGCACATCCCTCCTCACTTCCTGGTGCTCCCCTGATCCATCTCCACTATTTTCCACACCCTGTCCCCCTATTGTATGGTCCAGGATATTAAATGCCTCTTTAGTTACCTCTAAGAGTTTGTTTCCTGTTTTCATTTCGTTTCTCCCTCGTTGGCATTTGGTACTTTCTGAAAGAAGAATAGGAGAAATGCCAGCTTTAGACTGATGTCTTCAAGTTGGATGTGCCCTCACGTCTCTTTAATAAATCCCCTTTCTGCCTAAATCAACAGCGTCGATTTACAACTAAGAGCCCTGACTGATACAGAAATTTCTGCCAAGGGTGACAGGCAACACCTGCTCAGGAGGCGTCGCGGCACTCAGGAGCATCCTGGCTCTCTCTTTCCGGGTCCTGGGTGGAACTCCACTGCTGTGTCTGCTGGAAGTTAGGGGCAGCCGTGTGACAGAAGTGACATGTGACACTTCCAGAGAAAAGCATTCAGATTCAATGTTCAGTCTGTTTTGTCAACTAATAAACTTTATTATTATTAACTATTATTATTATTATTTTGGCTGTGGCACATGGCAAGTGGGATCTTAGTTCCCTGACCAGCGATCAAACCCGTGCTCCCTGCAGTGGAAGTGTGGAGTCTTAATCACTGGGCCACCAGGGAAGTCCCTAAACTTTATTTTTTAAAGAGCAGTTTTAGGTTCATAGCAAAACTGAGTGGAAAGTACAAGAAGTTCCCATAAGACCTCTTGTCTCCACACACACAAGCTCCCCATTACTGATGTCCTGCAGCACAGAATACAGTCAGTGAGCTGACACGGACACGTCACTGTCACCCAGAGCCCATAGTTTACATTAAGGTTCCCTCTTGGGGCTGTACGTTCTCTGGGTTTTGACAAACGTATAACGACACGGATCCACCATTGCAGTATCCTACGGTATTGTTTCACTGCTCTAGACTGCCTCTGTGCTCCGACTGTTCACCCCTCAATCCCCCTTCGTCCCTGGCAACCCCTAATCTGTCTGCACAGTTTTGCCTTTTCCAGAACATGATAAATAGCTGGAATCATCCAGTTTGTAGCCTTTTCATACTGGCTTCTTTCACTTAGTATTACGTACTTATGGTTCCTCCCTGTCTTTTCGTAACTTGATAGCTCATTTATCTTTTGGTGCTGAATAGTATTCCATTGTCTGAACAGACCCACATTTATTACTGAGGGACACCTTGCTTGCTTCTAAGCTTTGGCAATTATAAACAAAGCTGTTATAAACATTCATGGGCGGGATTCTGTGTGGACATAAATTTTCACTTCATTTGGGTAAATAACAAGGAGTATGACTGCTGGGTCACATGGTAAGAGTTTGTTTCATTTTGTAAAAGAAAACTGCCAAACTGGGCTTTCCCGGTATCACAGTGGTTAAGAATCTGCCTGCTTGAGGGGGGGAATGAATTGGGAGATTGGGATTGCCGTATATACATTACTAATAAGAAAAAAAAATACCAAATTGTACACTCTGAATATATGCAGTTTATTGTCTGTTAACTATATCTCAATAAAAGTTCTTAGAAAAAAAAAAAAAGCATCTGCCTGCAGGGGACACGGGTTTGATCCCAGGTCTGGGAAGATCCCACGTGCCACGGAACACCTAGGGCCCGTGCGCCACAACGACTGAAGCCACTGCAGTGAGAAGTCCACGCAGGGCAATGAAGAGTAGCCCCCGCTGGCTGCAACTAGAGAAAGCCCCCTCACAGCAATGAAGACCCCACACAGCTGATAAATAAAAATAAAATAAATTAATTAAAAATAAACTGCCACACTGTCTTCCAAAGCGGCTGCACCATGCTGCACCCCCACCGGCGGTGAGGGAGCGTCCCCGCTGCTCCATATCCTCACCAGCAGTTGGTGTTGTCACTGCTCTGCGTTTTGGCCATTCTAATCGGTGTGTTAGTGATAGTTGTTGTTGTTTTGATTTGCATTTCCCTAATGACATACGATGTTGAGCATCTTTTCATGTGCTTATTTGCCATCTGAATCTCTTCTTGGTGAGCCATGTGTTCATGTCTTATGCTCATTTTGAATCAGGTTGTTCATTTTGTGATTGCTGAGTTTTAATAGGGTTTTTTTTTTTTAATTTTTGTCTACTTTGGATAACAGTCCTTTATCGGATATATCTTTTTCAAATATTTTCTCCCAGTCAATGGCTTCTCCTTTTTTTTTTTGGCTGCATTGGGTCTTCATTGCTGCTCAAATTGATAGCTTTCTCTAGTTGTGGTGAGCGGAAGCTACTCTTCCTCGCGGTGCACAGGCTTCTCAGTGCGGTGGCTTCTGTTGTTGCAGAGCACAGGCTCTAGGCACGTGGGCTTCAGTAGTTGCAGCACATGGGCTCTAGGGCACACGGGCTTCAGTAGTTGTGGCCCACAGCCTTAGTTGCTCCATGGCATGTGGGATCTTCCGGGGCCAGGGATTGAACCCGTGTCCCCTGCATTGGCAGCTGGTTCTTAACCACCATGCCACCAGGGAGGTCCAATGGCTTCTCTTCTTATTCTCTTGACATTGTCTTCCATAGAAGAGAAATTTTTAATAAAGTTCAGCATATCAATTACTTCTTTCATGTATCATGCCTTTGATGTGGTACCTAAAAACTCATCACCATACCCAAGGTCACTGAGCTTTTCTACTATTACTTTCTAGGAGTGGTATATTTTTGCATTTTACATTTAGATCTATAATCCATTTTGAGTTAATTTTTGTGTAAGGTATAAGGTCTGTGCATCTAGGTTCTTTTTTTGCAGGTGAGTGGTCAGTTTTTCCTGCACCATTTGTTGAAAAGACTATCTTTTCTCCATTGTATTTCCTTTTCTCCTTTTTCAATGATTAGTTGACTATATTTTTGTGGATCTATTTTTGGGCCCTCTATTATAATGGTCTATTTGTCAACTGTGTCCTTTTCCTTTAACACTGAGCCAGCTGAGGAGACAGATGAAGATGGCAGAGTAGGAGGACGTGCGCTCACTCCCTCTTGCAAGAGCACCGGAATTACAACCAACTGCTGAACACTCATTGACAGAAAGACACTGGAACTCATCAAAAAAGACACCCCACATCCAGAGACAAAGGAGAAGCTGCAATGAGACAGCAGGAGGGGCGCAATTGAAATAAAATCAAATCCCATAAATGCTGGGTGGGCGACTCACAAACTGGAGAACAGTCACACCACAGAAGTCCACCCACTAAAGTGAGAGTTCTGAGTCCCACGTCAGGCTTCCCAACCTGGGCGTCCGGCAACAGGAGGAGGAATCCCCAGAGAATCAGACTTTGAAAGCCAGTGGGATTTGATTGCAGGACCTCCACAGGACTGGAGGAAACAGAGACTCCACTCTTGGAGGGCACACAAAAAGTAGTGTGCTCACCAGGACCCAGGGGGAAGGAGCAGTGACCCCATAGGAGACTGAACCAGACCTACCTGCTGGTGTTGGAGGGTTGCCTGCGAGGTGAGGGGCAGCTGTGGATCACCGTGGGGATGGGGACACTGGCAGCAGGATTCTGGGTAGTGCTCATTTGTGGGAGCCCTCCCAGGGTCGCCATTAGCCCCACCAAAGATCCTGGAAGCTCCAAGGCTGGGTCGCCTCAGGCCAAATAACCAGCAGGGTAGAACACAGCCCCATCCATTGGCAGACAAGCAGATTAAAGTTTTACTGAGCTCCGCCCACCCAGCCCAACCCACCACCTGTCCCTCCCATCAGGAAGTATGCACAATCCTCTTAGATAACTTCCTCCACAAGAGAGCAGACAGTAGTATCAAGCAGTAGCAGCAGTATTTCATTCTGTGGAACTGAAAACCACAGCCACAGAAAGATTGAGAAAATGAAAAAGCGGAAGACTTTGTACCAGATGAAGGGACAAGATAAAGCCCCAGAAAAACAACTAAAAGAGGTGGAGATAGGCACCCTTCCAGAAAAAGAATTCAGAATAATGATAGTGAAGATGATCCAGGACTTTGGATGCAAAGATTGAAAAGATGCAAGAAAAGTTTAACAGAGACCTAGAAGAATTAAAAAACAAACAAACAGAGATAAGCAATACAATAACTGAAATGAAAAATACACTAGAAGGAACCAATAGCAGATTAACTGAGGCAGAAGAACAAATAAGTGACCAGGAAGACAGAATGGTGAAAATCACTGATGCAGAAAAGAATAAAGAAAAAAGAATGAAAAGAACTGAAGACAACCTAAGAGACCTCTAGGACAATGTTAAATGCACCAACATTCGCATTATAGGGGTCCCAGAAGGAGAAGAGAGAGAGAAAGGACCTGAGAAAATGTTGGATTATAGTTGAAAACTTCCCTAACATGGGAAAGGAAATAGCCACCCAAGTCCAGGAAGCACAGAGAGTCCCAGGCAGGATAAACCCAAGGAGAAACATGCCAAGACACATAGTAGTCCCTGACTTCAGACTATACTACAAAGCTACAGTAATCAAGACAATGTGATACTGGCACAAAAACAGAAATATAGATTAAAGGAACAGCATAGAAAGCCCAGAGATAAACTATGGTCAACTAATCTATGACAAAGGAGCCAAGGACATACAGTGGACAAAAGGCAGCCTCTTCAATAAGTGGTGCTGGCAAAACTGGACAGCTACATGTAAAAGAATGAAATTAGAACACCCCCTAACACCAGACACAAAAATAAACTCAAAATGGATTAAAGACCTAAATGTAAGGCCAGACACTATAAAACTCCTAGAGGAAAACATAGGAAGAACACTCTTTGACATAAATCACAGCAAGATCTTTTTTGACCCACCTCCTAGAGTAATGGAAATAAAAACAAAAATAAATGGGACCTAATGCAACTTCAAAGCCTCTGCACAGCAAAGGAAACTATAAGCAAGACGAAAAGACAACCCTCAGAATGGGAGAAAATATTTGAAAATGAATCAACAGACAAATGATTAATCTCCAAAATATATAAACAGTTCATGCAGCTCAATATAAAAAACAAAACAAAACAAAACAAAAAAAAAAACAACTTAATCAAACAATGGGCAGAAGACCTAAATAGGCATTTCTCCAAAGAAGACATATGGATGGCCAAGGGGAACATGAAAAGCTGCTCCACATCGCTAATTATTAGAGAAATGCAAATCAAAACTCCAATGAGGTATCACTTCACACTGGTTAGAATGGGCATCATCAGAAAATCTACCAACAGTAAATGCTGGAGAGGGTGTGGAGAAAAGGGAACGCTCTTGCACTGTTAGTGGGAATGTAAATTGATACAGCCATGATGGAGAACAGTATGGAGGTTCCTTGAAAAACTAAAAATAGAGTTACCATATGACCCAGCAATCCCACCACTGGGCATATACCCAGAGAACACCATAATTCAAAAAGACACAGGCACTCCAATGTTCATTGCAACACTATTTACAATAGCCAATTTACATGGAAGCAACCTAAATGTCCATCAACAGATGAATGGATAAAGAAGATGTGGTACATATTTACAAAGGAATATTACTCAGCCATAAAAAGGAACAAAATTGGGACATTTGTAGAGATATGGGTGGACCTAGAGACTGTAATACAGAGTGAAGTAAGTCAGAAGGAGAAAAACAAATATCATATATTAACACCTATATATGGAATATAGAAAAATGGTACAAATCAACCAGTTTGCAAGGCAGAAATAGAGACACGGATGTAGAAAACAAACATACGGACACCAGGTGGGGAAAGCAGGGGCGGGGGAGGGAGGGGTGGGGTGCGATGAGTTGGGAGATTGGGATTGCCATATATACATTACTAATAAGAAAAAAAATCAAATTGTACACTTTAAATATATGCAGTTTATTGTATGTCAATTGTATCTCAATAAAAGTTCTTAAAAAAAATTTGAGCCAGCTATTCTGGGCCTTTTGCCTCTCCACATAAACTTTAGAATTAGTCAGTCAATACTCAAAAACCAATTTGCTGGAAATGCATTGAATCTGTAGATCACATTGGGAAGAACTGACATCTTGACAATATTGAATCTTCCTATCCATGAACATAGAATATCTCAACATTTATTTAGTTCTTCTTTGGTATCTTTCATCAGAATTTTGTTATATAGATCAAATATACAGTTTGTTAGACATATCTAATTACTTCATTTTTGGGGTGCTAGTTGCTAACCTAAAGCAATAAGACAGCCAGTTATTTTACCAACAAAAAAGGGCTTATTCAGGAGCAGCAAAGAATTGCAATTCAGGACATGCAACTATGGTGAACGACATGCAAGTCCAGTAAAGCAAAGGAGAGGAAACTCTTCCATAGATCAGAAGGGGAATTTGGAAAGGGCTACGATAAATAAAAAGTGCACTGGAGTAAACTGGGACTTGAAGTATTGTGGCTTTTCATTAGCTGAGTTGTGATAGTCTGACATTGAGCTATATTGCCAGGCAAGGAAAAATTCTCCCTTCCTCCTGCTGGTAGTAGTGGCATCACTTCCTGCCTGAGATGCAAGGTACATCTCTTCCTGTTTGCACCTGTATTGATGTTGAGTGATATGTGCATGAGACCTCCTGCTTCTGGCCTCCCAACACCGTTTTAGTGAGGTTCCCCTTTACAGGCACGCTTCCTCTTACTGCACTATGCTGCTTTTTTACAAATTGAAGGTTGGTGGCAACCCTGCATCAATCAAGTCTATTGGCACCATTTTCCCATCAGCATTCGTTCACTTCCTATCTGTCACATGTTGGTAATTCACACAATATTTGAAAAATTTTCACTGTTATTGTATTTGTTATGGTGATCTGTGATCAGTGATCTTTGATTTTACTACAGCAACTGGCTGAAGACTCAGATCATGGTTAGCATTTTTTGGCAATAAAATATTTTTTAATTAAGGCATGTAAATTTTTTAGACAATGCTATTGCACACAATAATTGACTACAGTATAATGTAAACATAACTTTTATATGCACTGAGAAACAAAAAAATTGTATGACCTATTTTATTGCAATATTCACTTTATTGTGGTGGTCTGGAACCAAACCTGCAATATACCTGAAGTATGTTTGCATTAATTTTCACATAGTGTAAATGGTAATGTATTTTTTAAATTTTTAAATTTTATTATTATTATTATTTGGCCACATTGGGTCTTCGTTGCTGTGCACAGGCTTTCTCTAGTTGCACCTAGTGGGGGCTACTCTTCATTGCGGTGCAGGGGCTTCTCATCGCAGTGGTTTCTCTTGTTGTGGAGCACAGGCTCTAGGTGTGCAGGCTTCAGTAGTTGCAGCACGTGCACTCAGTAGTTGTGGCTTGTGGGCTCTAGAGTGCAGGCTCAGTAGTTGTGGCTCATGGACTTAGTTGCTCTGCAGCATGTGGAATCTTCCCAGCCCAGGGCTCAAACCCATGTCCCCTGCATTGGCAGGCTGATTCTTAACCACTGCACAACCAGGGAAGCCCAGTAATGTATTTCTTTTATTTGTTTGTTTTGTTTTGCTTTGTTGGCCACATGGCATGCAGGAGCTTAGTTCCCCAACCAGGGATTGAACCCACACCCTTTGCAGTGGAAGCATGGAGTCGTAGCCACTAGACCACCAGGGAAGTCCTAATGGTAATGTATTTTTAATATCTTTTAAATTATTTTATTTATTTACATATTTATTATTTATTGGCTGTGTTGGGTCTTCATTGCTGTGCATGGGCTTTCTCTAGTTGCAGCAAGTGGGGGCTACTCTTCATTGCAGTGTGAGGGCTTCTCATTGTAGCAGCTTCTCTTGTTGCAGACCACGGGCTCTAGGTGCGTGGGCTTCAGTAGTTGTGGCACACGGGCTTAGTTGCTCCATGGCATGTGGGATCTTCCCTGACCAGGGATCAAATCTATGTCCCCTGCACTGGCAGGTGGAGTCTTAACCACTGTGCCACCAGGAAAGTCCTGTATTTTCAATTTCAAAGTCCACTTGTTCATTACTGCTATATAGGAAAGCAATTTGTTTTTGCATATTTACTTTGTATCCTGCAACCTTGGTCTAACCACTTATTAGTTTTAGGTTTTTTGGTCAATTCTTCTGGATGTTTACACAGAGGGTTATGCCATTTGCAAAGACAGTTTGATTTCTTCCTTCCCAATCTGCATATGTTTTCTTTTTTTGTCTTATTGCATGTGCTAGGACTCTTATTATGACATTGAAGAGCAGTGATGAGAAAGGACATTCTTGCCTTATTCCTGATCTCAGCAGGAAAACTTTGAGTTTTTCACTATTAAGTATGATGGTTTCTACATGTTTGGTAAATGTTCTTTATCCAGTTGAGGAAGTTTTCCTCTATTTCTAGTTGCTAAGACATATCCAGTGATCAGTCTGGCTTTAAACTACTGGTTTTATTTGTTAAAAAGTACTTTTGTTAATGCAACATAACATGACCTGTCATGAGTGATTTAGGGAAAACCTGGGGTTTGCTGTCTGGCTGGACTTTAGCTGAGAGGAGTAGAAGTCTAGTTAGTACCAGGGGATGCGACCCTGGATATGTCGGCTGCAAAGCTGCAAGGCAACTTATCTGGAGGTGTGGTCACCTGAGACAAATATATTTTGAAGGCAAGACTTTGAGAGACTAGGTGAACACCACCTTAAAACAATGAGAAAGGGGAGAGAAAAAGATGGCGGCGAAGTAGAGGGACGTGGAATGCATCCCTCTCCACAGATGCATTGGGAATGCACTGAAGGACGCAATAATTCCCACAGAGAACCAGCTGAACACCAGCAGACGGCCTCGGACACCAGAAAGGACCACAAGGATCCCGACATAACCGGTAGGGAGGCATCTACAATGGCTCAAAGAGGGTGAAGCGGCGGAGCTGTGGCAGACAGGAGGGAGTGAGAAACATACAGAGGGTCCGCACTGCAGCTCAGCGTTCCCGGACCGAGATGTAGGTTCACAGCTGAACAGAGGGTCTGGGAGCGGGAGCGTGGGAACCAGAGAGCTGGTTCAGGGTGAGAAACATTGTTGCCAGTAAGGTGACGGACCGAGAGGACAGGAGAGAAGAGGTCCAAGGTGAGGAGTGCCTGCCCCTGAGAGCTGCCCGGCCATGATGGCAGCTGGATGCTGCAGGCTCATGGTGGGGGGGGGGGGGGGGAGCCGCGGGCGTAGCCTCTCTCTCTCTTTCAGCGCTCTGCAACAGGCAGTGGAGAGACACCCTGTGGGCCACCTAAGGCACTCAGGGATAACAAGTACCTTCAGGGCCTTGGGCGAGGCTAGATTAAAACCCCTTGGAATGCAGCAGGGTGGCTACTGAGAAAAAAAAAAAAAACCCCGAGAGAGGCCCAACTCTAAGACTTTCTGTTTACACCTGAGCCACCGGTGGCCCTCTGCAACAGGAACCTCCAAGCCCGACTGAAACAACAGTGCGCCACTGCTCACTCACTCCCAGGGAAAGGAGCCACTATTGTACCCTCTCCCTCCCCACACACCGACGCTTACAGACGAACAATAAAGGAAGCTCTGCTGGTCACAGAATAATGCAAAAAAAAACCCAAGGCGAGTAGAAGGACACTTACAGCTGAGACTCTAAGGAAACAGAAATATTAGTATCAATCCTATTGAACTGGTCCATTCTGGGATCAGTTCTGGATTTCTTTTTTTTTTTTTCTTTTTTTCTCTCTTTTTTTTTTCCTTTATTAATTACGATCTTAGTCCTAAGTGATCTACAAGTTTTATAACATAATTTTTTAATGATATTTTTATTCTATTTTTATTTTTTTGCCTTTTTATATACTTCTATATCTAGCTAAGTTTTTGGTAGTACGGACAATATATCTCTCATACTTTCCTTTCATCCCTATCTTTTATACATTTCTATTCCTTTCTTTTTATTTGCATATTTCCAATCACACTACGCTCTTCTGTTCCCCTTTCTTCCAGCCATTTTTAGTTTATTTTATCTTAACATACTTACAAGTAACACTATCGATCTGCTCAGACACCTTGCTCTATTCTCCAGATGACACACCACCTTGGTATTTAATATTAGCTTTTTGTTTTTATCTTAGTTCTTAGTACAATTGTCTAATTTCATTCTGAGAATCTCCATTCCCTCTGGTGGTACTCTGGCTCTTTTCTATATTTGATCCTAGCTTACAAAATCTCCCTGGATTAGTGTTTGTATGTGTAAGGTGTTATTTGTTTGTTTGCTTTTGCTTTTGTCTCTGATTTGTTCTGTTTCAGTTGTCAATTTCTGTTGGGTTTCTCTCTGAATATCTGATAGCACACTGGGGTTCTGTCAGGTCTTTCCAGAGCCTTATGTCCTAATGGATTCAGTAATTGTGTGTCTTATACATGTATGTGTTTCCTAGACTTAGTATTTGTTTAATCCAATACTTGGACATTAGTCTGAGGCTTGGACAGTCTTCTATAAACACCTCTATCGCCAGGACAAGCAACCTCAAAAGTTTGCACAACCATGAGGAAACAAAGAAACACCATGCAGGCAAAGGAGCAGGAAAAAAGCCCACAAGACCAAATAAATGAGGAGGAAATAGGAAAAATGCCTGAAAAAGAATTCAGAGTAATGATAGTAAAAATGATACAAAATTTCGATAACAAAATAGAGAAAGTACAAGAAACAGTTCATAAGAACTCAGAAAAACAAACAGCAATGGATAACAAAATAACTGAAATTAAAGATACTCTAGATGCTATAACCAGCAGAATGACTGAGGCAGAAGAAAGAATAAGTGAGGTAGAAGATAGAATGGGGGAAATAAATGCCACAGAGCAGGAAAAAGAAAAAAGAATAAAAATAGAAGACAGTCTCAGAGACCTCAGTGATAACATTAAGCATACCAGCATTCGAATTATAGGCATCCCAGAAGAAGAAGAAAAAAAGAAAGGGTCTGAGAAAATATTTGAAGAGGTTATAGTGGAAAACTTCCCCAACATGGGAAAGGAAATAATTAACCAAGTCCAAGAAGCACAGAGAGTCCTATACAGAATAAACCCAAGGAGAAATACACCAAGGCACATATTAATTAAACTAACGACAATTAAACACAAAGAAAAAATATTAAGAGCAGCAAGAGAAAAGCAACAAATAACATATAAGGGAAAACCCATAAGGATAACAGCTGACCTTTCTACAGAAACTCTGCAGGCCAGAAGGGAATGGCCGGATATACTGAAAGTCCTGAAAGAGAGAAACCTACAGCCAAGAATAATACTCTACCCAGCAAGAATCTCATTCAGATTTGAGGGAGAAATCAAAAGCTTTCCAGACAAGCAAAAGTTAAGAGAATTCAGCAACACCAAACCAGCCTTACAACAAGTGCTAAAGGAACTTCTCTAGGCAGGAAACACAAGAAAAGGAAAACACCTACAAATACAAACCCAAAACAATTAAGAAAATGGTAATTGGAACACATATGTCAATAATCACCTTAAATGTAAATGGATTAAATGCTCCAACCAAAAGACACAGACTGGCTGAATAGATACAAAAACAAGACCCTTCTATATGCTGCCTACAAGAAACCCACTTCAGACCAAGGGATACATATAGACTGAATGTAAAGGGATGGAAAAAGATATTCCATGCAAATGGAAGTCAAAAGAAAGCTGGAGTAGCAATACTCATATCAGACACATTAGACTTTAAAGTAAAGACTATTACAAGAGACAAGGAAGGACACTACATAATGATCAAGGGATCCATTCAAGAAGAACATATCACAATGGTAAATATCTATGCCCCCAACATAGGAGCACCTCAATACATAAGGCAGATGCTAACAGCTATAAAAGGGGATATTGACAGTAACACAGTAATAGTGGGAGACTTGAACACCCCACTTACATCAATGGACAGATCATCCAAACAGAAAATAAATAAAGACACACTAGCTTTAAATGACACATTAGACCATCTCGACTTAATTGATATTTATAGGACATTCCATCCAAAAATGACAGAATACACCTTCTCAAGTGCACACGGAACATTTTCCAGGATAGATCACATCTTGGGCCACAAATCAAACCTCGGCAAATTCAAGAAAATTGAAATCATATCAAGCATCTTCTCAGACCACAACGCCATGAGACTAGATATCAATTACAGGAAAAAAACTGTAAAAAATACAAACACATGGGGGCTAAACAATTCACTCTTAAACAACCAAGAAATCACTAAAGAAATCAAAGAGGAAATCAAAAAATATCTAGAAACAAACGACAATGAAAACACGACAACCCAAAACCTGTGGGACGCAGCAAAAGCAGTTCTAAGAGGGAAGTTTATAGCAATACAGTCCTACCTTAAGAAACAAGAAAATTATCGAATAAACAACCTAACCTTACACCTAAAACAATTAGAAAAAGAAGAACAAAGAAACCCCAAAGTGAGCAGAAGGAAAGAAATCATAAAGATCAGATCAGAAATAAATGAAAAAGAAAGGAAGGAAGCAATAGCAAAAATTAATAAAACTAAAAGCTGGTTCTTTGAGAAGATTAACAAAATTGATAAACCATTAGCCAGACTCATCAAGAAAAAAAGGGAGAAGATGCAAATCAACAGAATTAGAAATGAAAAAGGAGAAGTAACAACGGACACCTCAGAAATACAATAGATCATGAGAGACTACTACAAGCAACTATATGCCAATATATTGGATAGCCTGGAAGAAATGGATAAATTCTTAGAAAAATACAATCTTCCAAGACTGAACCAGGAAGAAATAGAAACCATGAACAGACCAATCACAAGTATGGAAATTGAGGCAGTGATTAAAAATCTCCCAACACACAAAAGCCCAGGACCAGGTGGATTCACGGGCGAATTCTATCAAACATTTCGAAAAGAGATAACACCTATCCTTCTCAAACTCTTCCAAAATATTGCAGAAGGTGGAACACTCCCAAACTCATTCTACGAGGCCACCATCACCCTGATACCAAAACCAGGCAAAGATGTCACAAAAAAAGAAAATTACAGACCAATATCACTGATGAATATAGATGCAAAAATCCTCAACAAAATGCTAGCTAACAGAATCCAACAGCACATTAAAAAAATCATACACCATGATCAAGTGGGGTTTATCCCTGGGATGCAAGGATTCTTCAATATACACAAATCAATCAATGTGATACATCATATCAACAAATTGAAGGATAAAAACTATATGATAATCTCAATAGATGCAGAAAAAGCTTTTGAGAAAGTTCAACATCCATTTATGACAAAAGCTCTCCAGAAAATGGGCATAGAAGGAAATTACCTCAACATAATAAAAGCCATATATGAGAAACCAAAAGCCAACATCGTTCTAAATGGGGGAAAAACTGAAAGAATTCTCTCTAAGAACAGGAACAAGACAAGGGTGTCCACTCTCACCATTATTATTCAACACAGTTTTGGAAGTTTTAGCCACAGCAATCAGGGAAGAAAAAGAAATAAAAGGAATACAAATTGGAAAAGAAGAAGTAAAATTGTCACTCTTTGCAGATGACATGATATTATATATAGAAAACCCTAAAGACTCTACCAGAAAACTGCTAGCACTCATTGATGAGTTTAGTAAAGTAGCAGGATACAAAATTAATGCACAGAAATCTCTTGCATTCCCATACACTAACAACGGAAGAGCAGAAAGAGAAATTAAGGAAACTCTCCCATTCACCATTGCAACAAAAAGAATAAAATACCTAGGAATAAACCTGCCTAAGGAGGCAAAAGATCTGTATGCAGAAAACTTTAAGACACTGATGAAAGAAATCAAAGATGACACAAACAGATGGAGGGACATACCATGTTCCTGGATTGGAAGAATCAACATAGTGAAAATGACTGTACTACCCAAAGCAATTTACAGATTCAATGCAATCCCCATCAAATTACCAATGGCATTTTTCACAGAACTAGAGCAAGAAATCTTACAATTTGTATGGAAACGCAAAAGACCCCGAATAGCCAAAGCAATCTTGAGAAGGAAAAATGGAGTTGGTGGAATCAGGCTTCCTGACTTCAAACTATACTACAAGGCCATAGTGATCAAGACAGTATGGTACTGGCACAAAAATACGAAGGAAGATCAATGGAATAGAATAGAGAACTCAGAAGTAAGCCCAAACACATATGGGCACCTTATCTTTGACAAAGGAGGCACAAATATACAATGGAAAAAAGACAGCCTCTTCAGTAAGTGGCACTAGGAAAATTGGACAGCTACATGTAAAAGAATGAAATTAGAACACTTCCTAACACCATACACAAAAATAAACTCCAAATGGATTAAAGACCTGCATATAAGGCCAGACACTATAAAACTCCTAGAGGAAAACATAGGCAGAACACTCTATGACATACATCAAAGTAAGATCCTTTGTGACCCACCTCCTAGAATCATGGAAATAAAATCAAGAATAAACAAACAGGACCTCATGAAACTTAAAAGCTTTTGCACAGTGAAAGAAACCATAAACAAGACTAGAAGGCAACCCTCAGAATGGGAAAAAATAGTTGCCTATGAAACAAAGGACAAAGGATTAACCTCCAAAATATACGAGCAGCTCATGCAGCTTAATACCAAAAAAGCAAATAACCCAATCCACAAATGGGCAGAAGACCTAAATAGACATTTCTCCAATGAAGACATACAGATGGCCAACAAACACATGAAAAGATGCTCAACATCACTAATCATCAGAGAAATGCAAGTCAAAGCCACAATGAGGTATCACCTCACACCAATCAGAATGGCCATCATCACAAAATCTGGAAACAACAAATGTTGGAGAGGGTGTGGAGAAAAGGGAACTCTCCTGCACTGTTGGTGGGAATGTAAGTTGGTACAGCCACTATGGAAAACAGTTTGGAGGTTCCTTAAAAAACTACAAATAGAACTACCACATGATCCAGTAATCCCACTACTGGGCATATACCCAAAGAAAACCATAATCCCAAAAGAAACATGTACCATAATGTTTATTGCAGCACTAATTACAATAGCCAGGACATGGAAGCAACCTAAATGCCCATCAACAAACGAATGGATAAAGAAGATGTGGCATATATATACAATGGAATATTACTCAGCTATAAAAAGGAATGAGATGGAGCTATATGTAATGAGGTGGATAGACCTACAGTCTGTCATACAGAGTGAAGTAAGTCAGAAAGAGAAAGACAAATATTGTATGCTAACTCACATACACGGAATCTAAAAATGGTACTGATGAACTCAGTGACAAGAACAGGGACGCAGATGCAGAGAATGGGCTGGAGAACTCGAGGTTTGGGGGGGCGGGGGGTGAAAGGGAAGCTGAGACGAAGCGAGAGAGTAGCACAGACATATATATAGTACCAACTGTAAAATAGATAGCCAGTGGGAAGTTGTTGTATAACAAAGGGAGTCCAACTCGAGGATGGAAGATGCCTTAGAGGACTGGGACGGGGAGGGTGGGGGGGACTCGAGGGAGGGTGGGGGGGGAGTTGAGGGAGGGAGGGAATATGGGGATATGTGTATAAAAACAGATGATTGAATTTGGTGTACCCCCAAAAAAATAATTAAAAAAAAAAATGAGAAAGGCTCAAGAAACTCAAGGACTGCAGGGTGGGGTGGCTCCTTTAACAGTGGTGGGTAGTTGATGGAAAGACAGCAATAGGCTCAAAGTCCTAGATTTTTAATTTAAGGCATGGACTGAGAATCAGGGACTTTATTACTCTGTAGAAAAATCTCTCATACAGGTTGCAGCTGCAAGATTGAGTTAACTGAAACCCAGAGTTTTAGCTAGCCCATCAGCAAATCCTATCAACAGGTGAATTCACAACCTTACCACATCTGTCATGGGAAAGCTGGAGCACTCATCAATCCTCAGAATTGAAATGGGGATATTTGGGCAATGTTGAATGCCGCAGGTACCCTGAACACCCAATCTCACAAGGCTCACTTTGAGAAATCAGTCCCTCCTCCCCTGGCTGGTAAGGCTGTGTCTTGCTTGAAGACTCTTCTCTGAGTAAGTTACTTCCAAGGAGAAGCTAGTCTCCTCAATCTCACCCCCGTCTCATCCTGTCTCTCTAGACTGGTAAGTAGAGTCGGACCTCAGCAGGTCCCAGTGGCCAATTACAAAGTCAGAAGATCTGACTGAATGAACAAATATTTGCTGTTTTATATTGGAAAAAACAAAACAAAACAACAACAAAACCAGGGAAATACATGGGAATTGATTCTAGAAGTGTTTGGTCAAGAAAAGAGGGTGCAGTTTCAGATGGGGTTCCATCCGTAAGCAGGGCTCAGTGGGCTAGCCAGGGAACTGGAAAGGATCCAGCTACTTCCTTTGTTGCTCAAGCAAAACCTGGAACCCACAGTGGCCCACACCAAGATAAGTGAATCTTCCAGAAATCCCACGGAATAACTTAGAGGTAAGGACTCTCAGTAGAGAGGTAGGCTTGTTGGAGGGTCTTGTTACCTGACCATCCATCCCACAGGCTGTCTGGGGAGGGTACAGAAGATTCATCTTTTGCCAAGGGAAAGCACTGTGAGCAGAGCAGAGAAGCACCATGGTGGCTCTTCTCTGAAAGCTGGATGGAATGCCACGGGAGATGCAGGGGGACAACCATGCTCCCAGGCCACTGCAGATCCCAGGACCCGAGGGCAGCAGGGAACACATCGTGACATCTTACTACCACAGCCCGCGTACGCGAGGTTCCCACAATTGTCAGCTAGGCTAGTGCGATGAACTTGGGGAGCCAACCCACGGGGGTCTGGAGAACAGCTCTCTCTGCCCTCTGCCCCCCAGACGCAGGTCTGGTGAGCAGAGGCTTCGCTTGAGCTATTCAATGCTTACAGCCCCTCACTGAATTTCTAACCATGTGTTAGTTCAACTCCCGGAGCCCTAAGTAGAAAGGTTGGCCTGGAGCCTACTTAGCCCCACCCGAAGGGGCCAGTGGCACAAGACCACCCTGGCCTCGCGGGACTGTTGGAACCCCAGTTCCTGGTGAACCGCGGTTCCTAAGCACGCGTCCTGGTTACGGCCATCTTCACCCAATTCACCATACAGCAGGAGGGGGACCTTCTGACTTGGAGACTTGCCATTTGGTTCTGAAAATATTTGACACCAGGCCCTCGGATGTTTTCTCCCACGACTCTGCGTTTCGTTTTCTGCACCTGAGGCACACAACACCCGAGAGGCCACCCTAGCCTCATTCTGTAACGCTCTAAACCTTTTCTTCCGTTGTCCACGTCCCATTGCCCACTACTGCCTCTGGGCATGAGATGCTCGTTGCCACCAAATCAGGTGTGACGTGTCCTTGCTTCTGTCCACCAGCAGCTCCCAGCCCCAGGCTGGGGAGGGGCGTGCGTGGCCAAGCCCAGGGAGGCTGGAGCATTTCCAGTGTTTGAACTGTCTCCCGCCAGTGAAGAATTCTCCACGTTTCCTCACCCTTTCTTCCCTGCACCTCCTACTGTCCAGTGCTGCTTCTAGAAACAGGGTGTTCCTGATGCTACCTGCCACCAAAACGCACCACCTGCTCACCCTGCACACCAGCTACGTGAAGCTGGAAACACAGCCGCACACACAGAACAGGGTGCGAGGGGCAAGCTCCCTGGCGTTTCAGGCTTCAGGACAAGGGGGGCACCCAATGAGACACACCCAACAGACCTTTTGAGATACTCCTGTGATTTCCACAGGGGGTTTCTAGTCTCCCAACTCTCCTGACTGCAACATACAAACAGTAATTCAGGAGTAACCACTGGTGCAGAGACAGTGGGACAACAGAATCCCGGAGTGAGGCTCTAGGTCAAGCAAGATGGCAGGAAGTTGCGCTGCACCACGCAATCCCTTCCTAAGACACGCAACCAAGGACAGATACACATAAACACGCTTCTAAGGCTAGAAAGTGCTTTTTGCACTGCCTTAGCTGTGGCCCACAAATTTCAATGCACAGCACTGTCATTATCTTTCAGTCTTAAATATTCTCTAACATTTATTAGTCATTATTCTTTGACTCACAGGTAATTTAGAAATGTATTTTTAAACTTCCAAACACGAAACTTTAACAATTACTTCTTAAGTTTTTAAATTGTTCTATGACCAGATACAAGGCTGATCTTTTGAAATATGACTTGCTTCCTGGACTAGGAGATGGTCAGTTTTCACCACTGTTCCACCCATACTCAGGGTATATACTGTTTTTTTTTTTCCCCCTGACCAGGAATCAAACCCCCACCGCCTGCATTGGAAGTGGAGTCCTAACCACTGGACCACCAGGGAAGTCCCAGTGCATACTGCTTTTAAACACACTGCTCTGTGTCCATCAAGTCAAGCCTGCAAACACTCTCAGCCAAACCTTCCACATCCATCTGATTTATCTGCTTGGTGTATCAATTCCTATTGGAGATGTGAAAAATCTCCCACTTTGGTTTGTGAGTTGATTTCTCCTTGTGGTTGGGTCAGTTTCTGCTGGACAGGCTTGAAGATGTTTCTGGTGCAGGACTGTTCTGCCTTTCAGATGACGTGAACCCCTTTCAGTGCGTGCTGGGACTTTTTTTTTCTCTGGTGGTGCCTTGTATCTTAAAGTCGACTTCATCTTATAATACAACCACACCAGCATCCTTTTCGTTACCAACTGTTTCTTAACTGGAGTTTAGCCAGAAAAGTTTTCTTACCAGTTTTATTGACACATAATCCACAAACCATAAGGTTTATTGAGTTCTGCCCGCGTGCATTCATTCTGGCTGCCCGTGGGCTTGGACTTAACTGGGCCAGACTGGCGCACCCTCGCTTGGTTCTAGGTTTGACTCTTGGTCTCCTGCCCCCCCCCACTCCACCGCTCCCCTCCCAGCTCAGGAGCCGTTTCTATCTTTCCATGGTTACCTGGAGATTCAATGTGTATGCTTATCTCCAATTCTAGTTTTTACCCCTTACAAATACACTCAGAGGAACTCAATTCCAGGCAGCCCAAGCCCCGCCCCTCCACCTCAGCTCCGGCTGCAGGAGCTGGTTTTCGTCCTTTCCCAGTCAGTCCGGGGATGACACGGCAGTCACGAAGGCCGTTCGTTCCTGCTCCTGTGAACACGGGAGAAGAGGCGGTCCAGGGCAGCCCCCCTCCCGCCACACCCCCTCCCTCGCCCCCGACCTGCAGCTTTCGGGGTGCTTTCCGGCCTCGCAAGGGGCGGCTGGAGCCCGGATCAGGGTCTCCCCTTCCCCGCCTCTCAAGGCTCTCCTGCGCCCGCGGCCTGAGCCCCGTGAGCAGTCGGCGAGGGCAGCCCCTCAGGCCAGGCCGGCCCGCGCCAGGTCCTGGGGCAGCACGCGGCCCTTCCTGCGGGCCTTCTGCAGGCGCCGCTCGGCCCCGGCCGCCTTCTTCCTGCGCAGGTTCTGCCGCCGCCGGTCCTGCCGCCGCTGCATCTTGCCCACCACGTGCGCCGTGCGCTTCTCCCACGCGCGCCGGCGCCACGCGCGCCGCTTCTCTTTGCGCTTCAGCGCCTCCTGCAGCAGGCGCTCGTCGTCGCGGATCCGCACGCCCTCCGCCTTGTACAGCAGGTTGGTCCACTGCATCTTGGCCTCGAGCTCCCGGGCCCGGCCCGCGTCCCGGGCCCGCAGCTCCTCCAGCCGAACCCGCCGCGCCCGCAGGCGCTCCAGCAGCTGCCGGTAGTTCCTGCCCGTCAGCGGCGTCAGGCTGCCCTTCAGCCTCTGCCTCTTCTCCCTTCTGCGCTGGGCCTTGCTGGCCGGCGCCTCCCCGGTCACCTCCACCTCGGGGGAGAGGGCCGTGTGAGCTGCGGGCCGCCTCCCGCCTGCCCGGGGCGCACCTGCGGCCACCCCCGCCCACCCTACGGCCGCGCGGCGCTCACCTTATTGAAGAGCAGCCCCGCCGGGGCCTGCACCGCCTCGCCGGGCGCCTCGGGAGGCGGCAGGGCGGCCTCTGCCCCCTCGGGGGCCTCGGCCGCCTGCTCCTTTGCTCTCCGCTCCCTCCGCTTCCTCTTCTTCCGGTCGCGCTCCTGCTTCCTCCGGCGTCTTTTCTCCAAAATGGCGGGAGACAGCTCCCTGGTGCTGCCCTGGGGGGCGAGCATGTGCTAGCTCACACGGTTCTCCCAACCGCAGGGCCCCCAGCCTGGCAGGAAAAAGGGCCCGCCAAGTGCGTTCCACCAGGAGAGGACGTGGCACCCACGGTGCACCCAAAGCAAGGACAAGGGGACCCCACAGAACCACGCCTTCGGGATCCCAGGCACCTCCCCCACACTACGGCACTTCCCCAGCATGGTGCCTCTCAATCTCCCCAATGACCCAACAAGGGACATGTTGTCCTCCATCATTTCAGGGAGAAGAGCAGGGGCTTCGCCAAGGCCACCACCCAGATCCTGGCAATGGGTCAGGACAGCACGGCGCTTGTGCAGACAACTGCACGATTCTGAGCTCTGCCCGCCAGACAAGAGCACTCTGGACCACCGCAAGGAGGCAGGACCCTCCAGCCTGTCCCAGGACCATGTGGAAAGAAGCCAGGGGGCTGTCCCCACCCAGCAAGAGGCCTGGGGTAGGTCCCCAGGAAGGAGAGGGGGTGGCGACAGCATTCGGCACAAAGCGCTGAGGCTGGTTGAGGTCCCAGAGCGTCCCCTGGCTGTCACCTTCGGCAGGTCACCTCATCTCAAGCCCCGGCCTACCTCATAGGGCCATCGTGACATTTAGACAGACACACAGTAAGTGCCGCCCAGTGTGGGTGTTTTAGCAAAGGCAGCTTCCCTGAGGGAAGAGGCTGAGCCTCTCTCCAAGGTCACAGAAGAGCCAGCACCTGAGTGTGGCTAGCAGGAGGGGGGCCCTGAGGACTGAGCTCCCCCAGATGTCGAGGACTACACCTGACCTCTTGTAGAACAGAGCTGCCAAGGCGCTGGCAGGACCCGCTGCAGGGGCAGGCACAGGGGCTCAGGCCCTCCCGTCAGGCCCACACAGGCTGGCAGAGCTGGGAGCTGACCTCAGAAAGCACCAGATGTCTCCTCTCCAGGCAGGGTGGGGAAACCATGACTGCACCCAGAGAGGCCTCCCCCACCTACCTGGCCCCGCGCCTCCTGGATCTTCTCGTGCAGGCGCTGCCGCAGAACGTCCAAGGCAAACAAAGAGTCGGGCTCTTTGGCCAGGCCACCTGCAAAGCAGAAGCCAGAAGACTGAAAGGAGACCCCCTCCCTGACCTTCCTGTCCACCCCTGGGGCCCAGCCTCAAAGCCTGAGTCTGCATGCACTGCCCGCACTGCCCGCCCTGCCCAGTGGCCACTCCTGCATCTGCAGGGCCCCTCGTCTATGCAGCCTCTTCAAGCTGGATTGGCCTCTAGGACAGGACAGCCTCGTGTGGTGGCCAAACCCATCTCCCACTTCTTCCAACTTCTGCAGCACCCAGCCCCACCCAGAGGCAGCTCTCCCGACACCACTTCAGAGACTTGAGAGCTGTAAAGCTCTTCAAGCCAGGCTGCTCAGCACCTTGGCAGGACTTGGCCTTGTCCCTCGCCACCCCAGGTACCATGTGGCCTGGAGCTACTGAGCACTTCCTGAGATTCCCATCCACCCACAGAGCCCCTGTGATCTGTCCTCTGGAAACGCATCCTTCGGGAAGTCTCGCCCTGTCCCAGGGTACCTGGCCGTGCTGTTATGACCGGAAATGACCACGTTTACATCAATTCCAGATCCCAGTTGGCCCTGCCCGCCCCCCTCACCTGCAGGGGCCTCTGTGGAGCTGGAGGCCTCCGCCTCCTTGGCTACCCCTGGCTTCCTGGCCTGAGACTTCTCCACAGGGGCCAGGGCCTTGGGCTCTGCAGCCTTTTTCTCCCGTTCCCGGGATTTCTTCTGTGATTTCTTCCTCTTCTTTTTGGGGGGCCCAGCAGCTTCTAAGACTTGAGTTTTGCCAGCTGAAACACAAAACGAGAAAGGGCTGCCATCCCAATCCCTGTGACCCATTCAACAGGCAGGAAGGGCCTGCAGGGGCTTTGGTCCTAGAAAAATGCTGAAAGCCAGGCGGGGTGGGGGATGTGCAGACCCTCATCGACTGTGTTCAGAGCCACACACGTCCTAGAAAGCAGACTGGCCACAATCAGCAAAACCCTGAAAAACACCCACACGTAGACCCAGCAGTCTGCTAGTGAGAATTCATTCTGGGTATGCAGAAGGATTTGGCCTCAAGGATGTTCATCATACTGTCTTTTTTTAAGTGAAAAACTAGGAAAACCTAAACATCCATCCACAGGGACACGATGGCACCGCCGCACGATAAACTATGGTGCAGCCGCGAAGTCACGGCAGAGGCTCTCACTCTAACAGACTGAGGGGAGTCCCTGGCGGTCGGGCAGTTAGGACGTCAAGCGCTCACTGCAGAGGGCCCGGGTCTAATCCGCGGTGGGGGGACTAAGATCCCACACATGGGGGAGGGGGGATGCTTACATTCTAAACGGAAAATGAGGAACAAATACACAAACTAGGAACCAAACTGTTTCAGTGAGAAACGCTCAGAAAAAAAAGACTAGAAAGACACAGATCTAATTTGTAACCAAGTAATAAGAAAACTTACTTAACTTCTACAAAGTTCTACGATGAACATATTTTCCCGTATAGAAAGAAACAGTCGCTTTTCCTCTCCCGCGTGCAGGCCAGACCCTGCCGCTCTCCCCGCCTCTGGGGCTGGGCAGTCCTGACTTACAAGCCCCTGCTCCCAGCAGGCCAGCTTCTGTGGGTGTCACCTACTCGTGCATCAGCCCCCCGAGGGGAGCGCCTGTCACCCCTGCCGTGCGCCCCCGCCGCAAGAGCCATCTTCTTCCTTCCTTCTCCCCACGCCAACAGCAGGCCCAGAGCAACAGGCTGCAAGTCTTCCCACCCGGTGCGCACAGCTGGCCAAGCCTGCTCACGATGCCCGACGGCAGAGCACCCGTTCCCAGGGTCACCCCCAAACCCCGGCCGACCTTCCCGCCCGGGGGGCACGCAGCTTAATGCCCCGGCCTCGCAGACGGGCGCCCCCAACGCGCAGGGGCAGCGGCGCGGTCCTCAAGCGCCCCTCGCGGGACTTCCTTCCAGAATTTCACAGGCTTGCTCCGCGCACCTGCGCGTCCACTCCAGCTGCAGGCTACTGGGGCGCGGGGCGGACGCCGACCTCGCCGGGGGGTAGGGGGCACGCTGGGGCGTGCAGGGCGCCCCTCCCGAGGCCCTCCCAGGCCCGGCCCCGGGCTGCGCGTTACCCGGCTTGCGCTTCTGCGGCTCGGGGCTGCGCTGCGAGCAGATCCTCTGGGCCAGGCTCTGCAGGTAGACGTCCTTCGCGAGCAGAGAAGCCATGGCTGGAAGCTCGGTGGGGAGGAGGGCCGGCGCGGCCCTCACCGACGGTGCCCTCCCGGCCGCGCTCGCCGGAACCCACCACGTGAGCAGGCGCGGCCGACCGAGCCCCGAGCCGCCGGCGCGCGGTGCTCGATTAGCCAAGCCTGGCGGCACCGGAAGAGGCGCGCGGGGCGGGCGCACAGCATTGTGGGGCGGGGCGGGGCGCACAGCATTGTGGGGCGGGGGCGGTGCCCCGGGGGCGCCCCGTCGCCACACGGCGATACGCACAGGTCCGAGGCCCTTCGGTCCTTGGGGGTTCGGACCCCAAAGGGAAGCTGGCGAGGCCGCGTCCGTCCCGAAAAGACTGCGCGCCCCGGACGCAAGCGGTGAAGCACACACACGGCGGCGTTCTCATCACGTGTGTTTCGGGGCGGCCGGCAGTGCATTCGGGGGGCCGCGGGCTCCACCTCCCCGCCCCCCGCCCGGGGCGGACAGGGCACGGGGTGACGTCCGGCTCCTCGGGGCGCCGCGGGACAGGCAGCGACGGCGGCGGGCTCTCATGCAGGCACCACGTAGGAAGGCCCCTCCGGGTCCTGGACAGCATTTCTAGGCCATGACCCCAAGCTGGCAGAGCCCACGCCTGCCCAGCACCCCCGGCAGAGACGGCTGGCCTGGACGCCGAGGTTGTCGGGGCAGAGCCCAGGCGCTGTTTTCTGACAGCCAGTGGGAGACCAAGGGTCGTCCCAAACGAGTCAGGCCCGAGCAGAAGGAACCAACCAATGCAAAGGGGCAGAGCCGGTTTTATTCACGTCTCATTACAAAAATAACCCACACGTGTGCAGCGGCATAACGAGGATGGACCCCACTGGACGTCTGCGGGAGTGGGCAGCCCCCTCCTCCCTACAGCGCTGCATGGAGGCCCGGCCTTGCCTGGTGCTGTCCACTCTGAGCACTCTCAGGTCAGGTCTCCAAACACTGGGCATCCTCCCTGCCCTGCTGTTAGGTCCTCACAGGACAAACTACCCTGGAAACGCCCTCCCATCCCAGCCAACCAGGAAGGTCGCAAATGAGAGATGACGACTCGAGGAGGGACAGGCCACCCCGGAATGGCTGGAGGCATTACTTTCCCCCA
This sequence comes from Hippopotamus amphibius kiboko, assembly GCF_030028045.1. NCBI lineage: Eukaryota > Metazoa > Chordata > Mammalia > Artiodactyla > Hippopotamidae > Hippopotamus > Hippopotamus amphibius. The sequence continues at coordinate 2,205,543 of NC_080187.1, forward strand.
GCACTTCCAGGTAGACTGTCCCTGGACTGACGAGTTCCCCAAAGAGGCCACAGCAGCTCCCCAAGTGGGAACCAGGGCTGAAGGCAGTCGAGGCGGTGGGGAGCCTGGAGGGGAGCCCTGGATTTCGTTCCTAAGATCCTAGAGGCCCAGGGAGGGGAACCCTGGGAGGCTCAGGCATGTTCCGTGGGGCCAGGGCCCCCGGCGTGGGAGTGGGCAGGGGCTGCGGCCTGCAGGGGGCCAGCACTGGGCTCCGGGGACGCCAGCAGAGGGGCTGAGAGGCCGTCAGCGGAGTCTGTGTCGAGGTCCAGCCTCCAGTAAGCTTCGCACAGAGGCAGATCGTTAGCTTCGCAAAGACTTGAGCTTTTCCACCACCAGAAACCCAGGGAGAGACAGGAGCAGGCAGAGGCGGAAGCCAGGGAGGGAGAGCGAGACAGAAGCAGAGTTAAGGAAAAACAGACCGCACCCCAGACCTGCCTTCCCCTCCTCTCCTCTGCGCGAGCCCCTCCAGCAAGCAGGCCTGGCTGAGGGCGAGGCACGGGGGACCAGCCACCAGCAGGCTGTGGGACCTCGGCAGGTCCCTTCCACTGACCAACCTGTGTCCCCCCCAAGTGGCCTTCCTAGCCCCTGCCGCTACCTCCTGTCCTAGCTCCAGCTGCCCTCCTCCTGCAGGGAGCTGCCGGCCTGGCCACACACTCCACTCACCAGCTGCAGGACTCAGTGTCCAGAGCTCGCCATCGTCTCCACGGTTCCTGCCCCTTGCAAGGCCCCTGAGGCAGAGACCCTGTCTTCTCTGTGGGTCTGGCCTTGGCTGAGACTCAGCCTGAGTGGGATGACAGGAGCAGACGCCCTGGTGTTCTGTGTGACCTCAAACAGGCCCCTGGCCCCTTGAGCTCAGTCTCCCGCCTCTAATACGGGGACAGTACGGCCAGCATCTCAGGGCAAGGATGCAGGTGAAGAGCACGGCTCATGAAGGGTGTCGAGGGGGCACCCAGAGCATGGCCGGGCCCCACACTCGCCTCGCTGGCTTTCTCCCGAATCCTGCCCTGCCTCTCGCTCCCGCCCTTGCTCCTGCCCTCAGCATTCATTCTCAGAAACCACCCTGGACACAGAGCGGAGTCTCAAGGAGAGTGGAGGGCGAGAGGCAAAGAAAGAGCACATTGTGAGCAGAAAGCAGGGGAGCGAGCGTGGAGACAGGGGCGTGGGCAGCCGGGTCGCACGTGAAGGACAGGCGGAGCGCTGGTGGCCCGGGGAGTCGGGGGGAGGTGGTGGTGGGAACTGCCTGTGTTGGGGGTCGAGCAGGGAGGGGCCCACAGCCCGCCAGCCCTGACTCAGCTGAGCCCTGGCTGCTCACAGGCATTTAAAGACGACGGAGGAACTCGGCCTCTTGAGGCACTGGAAGAGCAGGATGGGACCCCAGGCCCTCTGGGACCAGAAGCCCCTCCGGGTGAACCCAAGGCTGACAGCGCAGAGCCGGGGCGTGAGGAGCCTGCCTCTCAGGCCCCGGTTCCCCTGCAGCCCTGCCCCCCAGCCCTCAGCCTCAAGAGGCTGCGACCACTCAGCCCAGGGGCCTGGCCCTGGGGGGCAGCAGGAAGACAAACAGGCACATAAGGGACAAGCGGGGCTGTGAGCAACGTCCCCAGCAGGGTCTCAACCCCCCCAGGGACCTACCCGGGACCCTCTCTGAAGGCCAGGTGTATAAAAGCCACTCGCCATGTGTCTGCTGAGCTGTGGGTATCAGGGACGAGAGGAGGCCCCAGAACCCTCAGGAAGACCCTAAACCGCTCCCGCTGGCCAGTGATACTCTGTCCCTTCCCACGAAAGCCAAGATGGGCAGGGACCATGAGGGGTGGCACTAAGGCCAGCGCAGGGAAACCAAGCCCCAGGCCACAGACGTGCTGCTCTGTGGCCCCACCGTGGCCGCCACGAGACAGAAAGGAGCGCTGAACATCCACGACAGGAAGGACACATGTCCAGCATGGGCGAGTGGGGGTGTGGACTCCGTGCCTGCTGGACCAAGTCTTGATTTTTCCAAGCTAATGGGGACGGAGGTGCAAGGTCTCTCCAGCCTCCGTTTCCCCGCATGTACGTTACACCTGGGCTCTGGTTTCTCAGGGCCCCTCCAGCTCAGACTGCCTCAGGCGTCGGGATTCTAAGCGGCCACACGTGGGCTGGGGTGACAGGTCTCGCCCACAGCTGTATCCCTGGGGCCCAGCGTGGGCCTGGCAGGGAGGAGGCCTGTGGTCTGTGAACATGGCTGAGCTGAGGGGGAAGTCAGTGGTCCACGTCCCCAGGCCTGGCTTTCAAGGCCATCCTCTGCTTGGCTTTTCTCCTCCTCCTTCCCAGGAATCCCCACCTCCAACACACACACAGTGGGTGTCCAGTGACACCCACCTGGGATTGCACCCCTGGGCAAGCACTAGAGTCCTGGACACGGGCCTGCGTGGCCGAGAGACCAAGCCCCGCCTTGGCCGGAATGTTTAGATGTTGATTAGACAGCTCAGAGGGACAGGCCCCCGGGGACAGAAATGCTGCCTTGGCCCTCCCAACCCTTGAGGTTCTGTGACTTTCATCCCCACGTCCAGGCCCCGGTAGGTGGCGTAAATTGTCTGTCAATCAAATGCTCTGACCGTGAGGTCTGCTCTGAAACTGAGACAGAGGGCTTTGTTGCCAAGACCGGGAAAAATTCGGGAAAACAGGACCTTCGGGCTACCAGGTGGGGTCGAGCCACCCCTGCTGCCCGGGCCCAGGTCCGCAGGTCCACTCTGCGTGGGGTCCAGCCCTATTTGTACCTGGACGAGTAATACTCCTCCTCCAGCTCGTAGAGGTCAATGGAGACCTCATCCCGCAGGGTGATGAGCTTCCGGTCACACTCCTCCTGCAGAGCTCGCAGCTGCTGGTTGCGCTGGTCGATGGCCTCATTCACCGACGGGAAGTCGTTGAGGATGAGGAATTGCTTGAGGTCGGACACCAGCTTCATTAGGGACTCGCCAGCTCGGACCTGCGGCGGCGGGGACAGGCGGCACAGTGAGGGGCTGACGGCGGCCTGCCTCCGTGTGCCTGACGCTGGGTCAGCAGTGGCCTCAGTTGCTTCACATGCAAAGTGGGACCACGGCGCTAACACAGGGTGGTTGTGAGAAGTGAGGGAACGAGAAGGTAAGCTACGGGAGGGCAAGGCCCCTGGCACCAAGGTAGGTATCATCAGCCTCCCGGTCCCCACCCCCCCGGGCCTCTGGCTTCTGCGCCTGTGTATGATCACCAATCTCACGTGTTAGTCAAGCACACATCCTGCTCCTCAAAACCTCAAGCCCCAGACAAGAGCCCCATCCCGTTTAACCCCCGCCCTGCTCTTCCTCGGGAGCAGCATGCCTGCCAGCAGGAGGGATTCCTCTAGGACCTCGTCCTGGGCACTTTCACCCGTGATCACAGACCTATGGAGATCCCTGGTTGCCGTGCTTGTTCTGCAACATTGAAAGGGATCAAAACGCACGTCCCGTTTCATTTGGCCATTTGCTTCCCGCACTTATAAAGAATCTTCAGCCAGGAAGGGGCAACCTCTTTCTAACCACTGCCCGGCACTCGACAGGATGGCCCTGGCCGGCTACTTGCCGGCCCCTCACGCAGCTGCCATGGTCAGCCCTCCTCTCGAGCGGAGCCTCCTGAGAGATGGTTTGCCTCTCACCCAGGGAACCCTAGTGGGGACCACAAGACTCCTGGAGCCCGGGCTGTCCCCTCTGCCTGGTGACTCACGATGTTGGCGGCTCGCACGTGCATCTCGTAATTGTCCTGCTCGCCCTGAGTGGCCCTCGACACCTGCGTCTCATCCTCGATCTGGAGGGCAGACAAGAAAGCCTAGAATGAGCAGGTGCCCCAGCCCACAGGTGCCTGCAGCGGCAGCCTGGCCACACTCGCCACACCCCGCAGCCTATCTTGCCCTCTGCACTGGGCACCTTCACCCTCTCTTGTTCTGTTCTAAGGAGATAACAGGCACCTTCAACAGGACCAACGGATGCCTAAGTATGCCAGCTGCCAAACCTGGTGCAGGGAGGTGTTGGTCCTGTCTTTTTCGGGGTATGCATCCCTGTTCAGCACAGACTGTGTCCCTAGCTTGGGCACTCACTGACCTGAATGGATGAATAAGAGAACAATGTATTTTTTTTAAGTAACCACTTACCAAGTACCTCCTGGGTGCCAGACACTGTGTTAAGCACTTGGGCATCATCTTAGGAAATTCACAGAAGCCTGGACCACCATCCCTGGTTTACAGGTGGGCAAACCTGAGGCCAGGACAGACCTAAACGCACTCAAGGTGTCTCAGGCAGTAAATGGAGGAGCCTGGAGCCCTGCCCCATCTGTCTTGTCCAAGGTCCACACTAGTAACTGTCCCAACCCACCCACCAGGCCAGGGTCGAGGCGGGGTCAGGATACCCTAAGCGGTTGGGAGCCAGACTTCCTGGGTTCAAATCCCAGTCCTGCCAGATATTAGCAGAATGACTTTGGGCAGGTTGCTAAATCTCCTGAGCCTCCATTTCCTCCTCTGAGAAGGGAAAGAACAGTGTTACCTGCCCCATAGATTCTTGCGAAGACTAAATGGGACAGGACACAAAGGGCCCTCGCGGCTTGGCCTGACACGTCATGAGCAGTAAATAAATCCTAGCTTTCGACATCACCCTTGGGACTTGCCTGGTTGCGCAGTGGTTAAGAATCCACCTGCCAGTGCAGGGGATAGGGGTTCAATCCCTGGTCCGGAGAAGATCCCACATACCGTGAAGCAACTAAGCCTGTGCGCCACAACTACTGAGCCTGTACTCTAGAGCCCGCGAGCCACAACTACTGAGCCTATGTCCAGCAACTACTGAAGCCCAAGCGCCTAGAGCCCGTGCTCCGCAACAAGAGAGGGCACTGCACTTAGAAGTCGGCGCACCACAACAAAGAGGAGCCCCCACTTGCCACAACTAGAGAAAGCCTGTGCGCAGCAACAAAGACCCAACACAACCAATGAAGGCCTCTCCAAGCTTCCCTCCCTGACTGCACGCACTGGCAATAGCCCCCACAGCAACCGTTTTACACAGACAAGCTCCTGCAGTCCTACCAGGCCCCCATGACGCAGGGGAAACTGAGGCACTGAGAAGTCAAGACCTCATCCAAGCCCTGGCCACCGCTAAATCGTGCCGGACATCGGAGCCTGGCACTGCGGGTGGAGTGCCCTCCAGCTGCCTCACCGGGAGCGGTAATTAGCCGACGTATTTATCCGTCGGCCTGTTGGCTAGTGTCTTGTCCCCCTGCGGCCCTCCCAAATGTCCTCCCTGCGGGTTCACTGCCTGGCCCGGAGCCCCCGTGTTCAGCGGGTGCTGTGAAAGCAGACCCCCGGCTCCGCACTCTCTAATCCTGCTACTTCCCTCGGTCTCAGAGGGAGCGGGAGACCGGCGGCCCCCACCCACCTTGGCGGTCTTGATGACCTCGGTGAAGTTGTCCATGATGGACTTGACGTCGTCCTTGAGCCGCTTGTTGTAGGACTGCAGCAGCGTCTCCTTGCTCTGCGGCAGGGCTCTCTGCTGGGCCATGGCGCGGCCTCGGGCAGGGCGGGGGGGCGCCTGGGGCCCAGAGTCCGCGGTCAGCGGGCGGCCCGCGCCTCCCACGCTCCCGGGCCCGCCGCCCGTCGGAGGGGCCCTTCGCGCCAAACCCAGCGATCCCACCACCCGCGCGCAGGGGCACCGCGGGGTCGGCCCGGCCCACCCCTCCGCGGGCCCCGCCGACACCCCGCCGGGCTCCGGGGCGGCCTTCCCGGAGGCCAGGCCCCCGCGGCCCCAGCCGCCGCCCGCGCCCCACCTCCTCCGCACAGGCCGGGCCCGCTCCCCCGGTCCGCCGCCCGCGTCTCCACGCCGGGGTCCCCGAGGGCCGCCGCGCTCCGGCCTCTCTGCCGGGACCGCCCTCCCGCCCGCGCCGGGTGCCTCCAGGCCGCGCGCGCCGGCCGGACCCCCGACCGGACTCACGGTCTGAAGCAGGTCTGGGGTAAATCGCACGGGAAGGACGCCGACCCCGCCCAGCAGCCCCGACGCCCACGCCTGGCCCGCAGAGCCTGGGCCGGCGGGTCCCTGGCTGCGGAGGGGGCGGGGCCGAGCGCGCACCCCTCCCCCGCAGCACGGGGCGGTCTTCCCGCTCTAGGCACCGCCCCCTATCGCCGGGCCGGAGAAAGGCGTCCTGTCGCTTTAAGTTCGAAGTCACGCGCGGGCGCCCATTCTCGCGATCTCCGAGGTCACATACATATCTCCCACAATCCTCTTTCCTTTCTCTCTCCGCCGGCTGCTCAAGATGGTGAGTTCTTGTGTCACCCGCGGTTTCGGCCCTCGGGTGGGGGCTCTATCCGCCGCCATCCTCCCCGGGGCGCGACCGCGCGGGCGTCTCTCCACCGCCCAGCGCGAGAGGAGCCCCTCGGGGCCTCGCGCAGAGGCATCGGGGCCGGATGGACTCCCGGCGCCCGGCCGGGCGAGGAGGACCCGGGGCGCGCGGCGGAGGGGGCCTCTGCCCCGGGCGCCGCACCGGCGTCGTGGGCGGGGGGTTCTGAGCCCGCCCGCGCCTTGCGGAGCCTGCCGTGCGCCGGACTCCGAAGGGGTCGCGGGGCAGCGGAGCCTCGTGCAGATGATGTGAGAGAATATTTGCTATCTGAGCGGCGGTGCGGACCTCCCTGACCACCGAGATCGCTGATGCACGAGCGGGCCCAGGCTCGCCCGCCCTCGTCCTCGGGGCGCCGGCCCGGGGCCCCCAGCGCCCCCCACCCCCCCACACGCGCAGAGACGCTGGCGGAGGCGGCGGGTGACCCTGGGGCTTCTTTTTGTCCAGCCCAAAGGGAAGAAGGCCAAAGGGAAGAAGGTGGCCCCGGCCCCTGCTGTGGTGAAGAAACAGGAGGCCAAGAAGGTGGTCAACCCCCTGTTCGAGAAGAGGCCCAAGAATTTCGGCATCGGTGAGTGGGGGGCGGGGGATCGGTGGCCCCGTGTGCACACGGCGGGGTCGTCGCGCCGGGCCCATTCTCCCGCGTCACCCCACCCTCCCTGTCCCTCCGGGACCGCGCGCCTCTTCTCTGCGTCTGCCCCTGGTCCTGCCCTGCAGAGGCCACCTTCTGCACCGTGTTCTTCGGTGTCGCGTGTACGTCAGTGCAGGATGTCGGAGACAGCTTTTCTAGTGTTTTTTCTTAAATGTCATTCTCAATGAAGAAAATTTGTGTATTGAACTCAAGGTTATGTACTGTCCTTAATAGGTGTCAGTGGGTTTGGGGGGCGTGGAGGAGGCTATTTAGAATGGGATTCTTAAGTCTTGCCCCTTTCTGGTTATACACGGAGCTTGAGGGCACATTGTATCCTGCGTGGCCTCCTTGTAAGCATTTGAGTGCGTGTCAGCATGGAGCCCCGGTGCTGGCCTTTGCGACGTGCTGGCCGCCGCCCCCGCCCCCCGCAGAGGCGGTGCGACTGCAGCGCCGGCCTACCCGTTGGCTGCTTGTTGATTGAGGAGAGGTGTCGCCAGTCTCCCCTGTGATCCTAGGTGTTTGTGTGCAGATGATGTAAAAGAACGTTTGCTATCTGCAAGATGGTGATGACGTTTTAAACCACCAAGATCGCTGATGCACCTGCAGCCTTCTGGGTGGCCCTAAACACGAATTTGGCAGGCAGTTTGAGTCTCACAGGGTCGCCCTTTACTTCTCAGGACAGGACATCCAGCCCAAAAGGGACCTCACCCGCTTTGTCAAATGGCCCCGCTACATTCGTCTGCAGCGGCAAAGGGCTATCCTCTACAAGCGGCTGAAAGTGCCTCCCGCGATTAACCAGTTCACCCAGGCCTTGGACCGCCAGACAGGTGAGGTTCTGTGGCATAAAAGCAACAGTGGGGAGGGGTTTCCCCGGCGTCGTTGCCACCTTTACATGGACACTGCTGTAGCTGAGGCTTTTGAAGGGACAGTGGGTACTTTCAGTAGGTTAGCGTATTAAAACTTGGGATTTCCTGTTCAGTTTCCAGAACGTGATGTACTGAGGAGATAACATACCTGTTCTGAGGTGTCTGGAACTGCAGTTGTTTTCAGGGTAGCGACCTAGTATTTGTTAAGGACAGGTGACACAATCTTTTAAGACTACAGATCTAAACTAGCAATCTTTTTCAGCTACTCAATTGCTTAAGCTGGCCCACAAGTACAGACCAGAGACAAAGCAAGAGAAGAAGCAGAGGTTGCTGGCCCGAGCTGAGAAGAAAGCTGCGGGTAAAGGGGATGTCCCCACCAAGAGGCCACCTGTCCTCCGAGCAGGTGAGTGGGCCCCTCCTTGAAGGGGATGTGTAGGGGGCAGGCTGTGGCAGTGATGTGTGAATTTCTTCACCTGGAGTCACCGTGAAGCGTAAAATCCGAGCTTTTTTAACCGAGTCATGGCCGGGCCCCCAGGAGAGCTTCTTTTGTGAAAGCAGCCCCCACTCCTCTGTGATGCAGACCAGTTGTGTGTTCTAGGGGTTAATACTGTCACCACCTTGGTGGAGAACAAGAAGGCTCAGCTGGTGGTGATCGCACATGACGTGGACCCCATCGAGGTACGTTTGACTTGTTCTCAAGTGTTGATTGCTGGGCTTAGATTGGTTGGGTCCTTGTCTACCAGGAAGACAGTTCCAACGTCTGGGTCTGGCAGAGGCCTTGGTGGGGTGGCGAGGACTGTCGCTTTTCACCTGGGGAAGTCCTGACAAGGGATACAACACATGGCTCTTGCAATGATGTGAATTTCTCACTGAATTAAACCTTGAAGTGCAAATACATGAGCTTTTTAACCCTGAGCAATTGCTACTACCTTACCTTTTAAGTTACTGCTTTTGCTCAAAATACACTCTAGAGCTAATGCTGTCTTCCAGCTGGTGGTCTTCCTGCCTGCCCTGTGCCGAAAGATGGGGGTTCCCTACTGCATCATCAAGGGGAAGGCCAGGCTGGGGCGTCTGGTCCACAGGAAGACCTGCACCACCGTGGCTTTCACACAAGTCAACTCGTAAGTGTGCAGTGTAGTCCAGAATTCCTCACTAGGGGACAACCCTTCCACCCCCCTCCCCCACCCCCGTGTCAAGGTCACAATTTCTCGGGATCTTAACCTTAAAGACCAAGTGTAAAAAGATACTTTTTTTCTGAACCTTTGTCAATGATGGTTATGAATTTCTTCACCTGAATAAACCATGTGGTGATGTTGTATCTGAGGCAAAAGGTTTGTTTAGAGCTAGAAGGGAAGTCATTCTTGCTTTCTGGATGGGTGACAGGCCAGTGACCCATATCTTTCTCTCTCCTTTGTTAGAGAAGACAAGGGTGCTCTGGCCAAGCTGGTGGAGGCCATCAGGACCAATTACAATGACAGATACGATGAGGTAGGTAGAAGATTCATACAAAATACTGTCTTTTGGTAAAAACTGGCTGGCTCTTAGCTCTTTCTGAGCAGTTTTATTTGCTGATCACCTTCAAACCACCAAACAGAAGTGCATGAACTAGTGTGCTTTTGAAAGCCTCAGAGAATGACATGGCAAGCTGACTGCCTCTCTTCTTGTTACAGATCCGCCGTCACTGGGGAGGCAACGTCCTGGGTCCAAAGTCAGTGGCTCGCATTGCCAAGCTGGAGAAGGCAAAGGCCAAGGAACTGGCCACCAAACTGGGCTGAGTGTACACTATTGAGTTTTCTGTACATAAAAATAATTAAAAAGAATTCTTCAGCTAGTGTCCACTTTGGGTCAGAAGTTCGGGATGGGGGCAGGTGTGAGCACTCTCAACCAAGCCTGGATTTTGGATCTACTGATGCATTTGGGTAGAAAGGAAGGCGCTACATGCAAGTGTGGTGTAGAGATTGATTTATTTATACCAGTAAGCACATGGTCAGCATAAAACCAGCTATCTTGAAGTGGCTTCCGTTGTTCAGGGACAGGGCTACATCCCATAACCTCGTCACACACCAGGAGTCCGTCTTAGGAATTTCTTAAACCACAGGTACGACGTGGCCGCACAGAGTCCGTACCTTGGGTTGAAAGAAAGTGAACATCGTCAGGGTCTGAGGGGAGTGCAGAGGGAGCAGGAGTGGCTGGGCCCTGGCTCACCAGGTGATGATGTACTGCATGTGCTCGTTCCTCAGGGTGACTCTGGTTTGCCCTCCAATAGGTCCTCCGGGGACTGTGCTCTCTGTGGAGACAGTGGGCTCTGTCCTCACCGTGGCTTGTGCCTTAGTGACCAATCAGCCAGCCCCTTGGTGTTGCCCCCTCAGCACATGTCAGGCACACTCCTGCTCCACCAGCACACATGCTGGGTAGAAGTGGCAGGGAGGTGTCCAGGGTTAGGAAGGTAGAACAGGGTATTTACAGAAGCTCCTTGGCCTCTGGGGGTGGGTTGGTCACCACGTACTGAAGTCGGCATCTATGAAGATGGGCTCTGCGCCTGTGAGCCTGGCCATGGCCTCCAGGTCCCGGTAATGCCAGTGGTTCCTCTCCGGATTATTCTCAGGAATGAAGGGCTTTCTGGTCTCTGTCAGCCTCACCATCCCAACTAGGTCCACTTCTCCCTCGATCTGCACAGGAAGGTGTGAGGTGTCCTTGTGGGGCCCGGCACGGAGCCTGGGTGGTGCCCACAGGGAACGTTCACACCCCTTACCTGGCCTTTACTCCGTGTGTCTGGGTTCACTTTCTTGCGGGGCACAAACCCTCTGTTTACCAGGATGGTGATTCTAGAGTAAAATGAGCATGCTATTTCAGGTAGGGGAGCATTTCTGAATAAAGATGATCACCAGTGGTCATCCTGTCATCACTGGGAATGACTGCACAGGAAAGGGCTTAAGAGCCAGTAGAGTTGGGGGGAGGCCTCAGACCCAGTGACGGCCATGGCTTCACACCCTCCCCACTGTCTCCACCACCGTCTGATGTTTGCCCCGCTGGAACATGCAGCCAGTGACCAGCACCTCCCCACTGCCTTGCGTGTCTGCCCCAATCTCCCATCCTAGCCAGGGGAGCTGCTGAGCTGCAGCATCGGGACCCATCCCAGACCTAAACCAGAAAGCTGGGGGCTGACAGGGCCCCTGGGGTTTCATTTGTACGTTACCATCTGGAAGCTGCTCTGGTTACCAATCTTGTGGGGCAGGGGATGGGCATCGTGGACGTGTCATTTCCCTGCCCTGGAATATGCTGCCCATCTCTTCACTCAATATCTGACCCAAGCAGTCCCCTGGGAAGCCTTCCCTGACTCAACTCCCTCCATGCAGGGCTGGAGGCTCCTTTCTCTTGAGCTCCTCTTACTGGCCCCTCAGGCTGCACCAGAAGCACTAAACGTGTTGGCAACTAGATGGTTTCTCCAGAGGCCTGTTTCCTTCACCTCTCCTTCCTTCCCCTTCAGAGCTCAACACGCAGGTGGTGTTCAGTAATCAGTTAAATTAACTGGCTTCACGTCAGAATTAGAAAATTTCAGACTCCAAGGAGTTGACCTTGTCTGGGTATCTTGGATTCCCCAGGGCTGGGGGTTGAGAAGGAAGAAGACGGGAAGGACCTCCTCTGCCAGGCCAGTCATCCATCGCCACACCCCTCTCACCCCAGGTCTGTGCAGTGGAAGGGAGTGACCACGTAGGCACCACTCTCAGGCGCTGACGAGAGCCGGCCGGCCTCCCGGGCCTCCCGGGCTGGGTCCACCATGGTCCGTGGCATCATGTGCAGCTCCTTGGAGTGGTCAAAGTGCCCCCTGACCTTCACTGGCCTGTACTCCAGCTTCTTCAGTTCCATCGGGCTACACGGGAGGGGAGAAGCAGAGCTGAGGCCAAGCAAGGTTTGGCAGGAAGACACACCCTCTCGAGGTCCGCAAACCACAAAGCCCGCCGTGGCCTGAGAAGTGATGCAGAAGGGGACACACAGGCGCCGAGGGGACTGCGTCATGTGCCCTCTTCATGTCAATGCCATGTGGGAATGTGGATCTGTGCTGCCCAACAGTCCACGTTTTCAAGAAAAAGCTCAAAGCTGTGGCCTCTTGTGTGAACTTAATATGTTGCCCAGAACTACCATCTGCAAGCCAAATACAGGCTACTTGTTTGCTCCTTTGAATGGGAAGCTTTGTGATTTTAGCTGGCTCTCTACAACACTGCCATATTTATTTATTTACTTATTTACTTCTGATTGCGTCACATGACTTATGGGACTGCCAGGGAAATCCTAGGACAGTGCTCTTAAGTAAAGGGAGAGGGCAGGAGAACCAATGGGCATTTTTTTCACAATAACATTCTCAAGTCCAGACATGACGTATGTGCTCCCTCCCTCCAGCTAAGAATTACTGCCACAGAAGGCCGTCAGCTCTGTGGGGGCTCCCTCAGCTACGCTGGGCTGGGGAGAAGGGGGAAACCCAGGTTCAAAAACCTTTCTGTCTGTCGGTCAGGCAGCTTCACAAGGGCAGTTGGGTGTCACCAGGAAGCCTCGCAGGACCACTGATTCTGACGGCTCCCGTCATGGTCGGGAAGACAAGCAGCAGCCAGGCCCCCCTGGTGCCCTTGAGTGAGCCCAGCCCTGGGTGGGCGGCCATACACACTCACTCTGCGGGCAGAGGGATGGGCTCGGCCATAACTCGAGACTCCAGCTCTGCGATCAGCTGTAGCTTCCACTTCCGACGCTGGACCTGAGGACACAGGGCATAAGCCGGAGCGGGTGGCAGCAGGGCGAGGGCTCAGAGCCAGGAGAGCCAGAGGCCAGGCTTTACCTGCCATGTCCCTAGGCCAAAAGCAGTCACAGGAACGAGGAGCAGAAACCACTGGAGGAAGGAGTCATCTTCTGTTTTTGCGGCAGTTGCTTCTGCTGAAGAGCTGCCACACCTGCTGGGCCTCCAAGCCAATCCTAGGAGACGTCACAATACAGGCATGGGACCGGAGGCCGGAACAAAGAACAGGAGCAGCCAACTCCTCGAAGCCGCCACGACTGCCCGAGAGTACGTGGTACAGGAGGAGGGCGCCGGCCACCACGTGCGGTCGGGAGCCAGCCAGCAGCACCTGCGTCCAGCCCAGCTCCCAACCCAGTGCCCGGCCCACCACACCCCCTCAGTGGACATTCACCGACTGAAGGAGACCCGGGGCTTCGTCCTGGCTCTGCCCCCAGCCATGAGCCTGGGTGATTCACGGAACCACCGCCTGCCTTTTGTGCGAGAATGTGCTGAGACGCGTCCTGGCACTAAGATGCGCGGGTACGGGCTACCGTGCTCCGCAGAGAGGGAACGCGATACACTCGGGGGAGCGCTTTACAGAGCTCCCAGAACACAGCTTTGCTTTCCCATCGCTCGTAAATTTAAAGTTAGGAAAGCATTCACGGAAAGTACCTCTAGGCTCTCAGAGGGTGAGTCCCATCAATCGAAAGCATCACAGGCCTTGCGGATGGTAAAAAAAAAAAAAGCAGGCCTGGAGCAGGCTTCCGACGCGCCTTTACAGCGCGCACAGCGCTCTACACACACACAGCCTTTGCTGCGCCTCGGAGGCAGCGTGCAGACGGCGGGGACCGGCTGTGCCTTGCTGGAGGATCTCACACGCTCTCCGTCCCGGCCCCGCACCAGCCCGAGGCGGCGTCGGGCAGGCACCGCGCGTCTCCGGCCAGGTGCGGCGGCGGCAGCGCGGAGGGCGGCGCCCGCCTGAGTCCGCGCGCGCCCAGGGCCCGACGCAGAGGCCCGGGCGGCAGCTCCGGCGCTTATCGCGACGCACGGTCCCCGACAAAGCGGAGGCCAGGGCGGGGCGCGGCCCCGGACGAGTCCTCACCTGGGCGCGGGACGATCCCAAGGGCGCTCCTCCCGACGGCGCGGGCCGGGGCCTGCGGAGACGCGAGGGGCCGGCTGAGCTCGTCCAGCCCGGGCGCGCGCCCCCAGCCCGGCCGCCCTCCCCCCAGCCCGGCCGCCCCCCGCGCCCGGCCGCCCCGCTCACCCGCCCCGCGCGCAGCCCCAACCACTTCGCCGCCGCCGCCACTGCCGCCGCCATCGCCCCGCCCGCGCGCGCGCTTCCGGGGACTGGAGGCGTCTGCTTCCGGGGCGCCGCCGGCCCCGCCCCCCGGCCGGCCCCGCCCCCGGCCCGCGCGCTTGGAGCGACGCGCGGCCGCCAGCTCCGCGCGTGTTCGGCCATGAGCGAGCCGCCCGCAGACGTGCGCGCCTTCCTGCGGGAGCACCCGAGCCTGCGGCTACAGCCCGCCGGCGGCAAGGTGGGCGGGGGGCGCGGAACCCCTCGACGTGCCGCGGGGCGCCCGCCCGCGCGCACCCCCTGACCGGCCCGCCCGCCCGCCCGCAGGTGAGGTGCGCTCTGACGGGCCACGAGCTGCCCTGCCGCCTGCCCGAGCTCCAGGCCTACACCCGCGGCAAGAAGTACCGGCGGCTGGCGCGCGCCGCCCCGGCCTTCGACTACGCCGCGTTCGAGCCGCACGTCGTGCCCAGCACCAAGAGCCCGTACGTGGCCGGGCCGCTCCCCGTGGCGGGGCGGGCCGGGCGGCCGGGGGGGCCCCGGAGCCCCGACCCCTCCGCGCGCTGCGTGAGCTGGGAGCGCCGAGGTCCGGGTGGGCGTCCGGCCGCGGCCAGCCAGCCGCGGTCTCAGGCGAGGCCCGTGCGGCGCGCGCTTGCTCTCTCGGAGACGTTGAGGCGCATCCCCGGGCCTGTCGGTGTCGCAGAGGATGGGAGCGCGTGCGCTTTGTCCCCTGAGCTGCTGACCGCGGTCGCTTTCCTGTGTTGAGCGTAAAAGAGAGCTTTGGTTTAGCTGAGGGCGCACGGCGGACAATAGCGGCCAAAACGAAGGGGCGGGGGGGGGGGACGGCGGAGGCCGCCCCTGCCCAGCGCTTCGCGGGCCGTGCTGGAGCAGGCTGGCGAGGCCTGGTGTCCAGGTGGACGGGGACGGGGCCCAGTCCGCCGGGCGGAGTGCTCCTCCGCCCCGGCTGCGCACTGCAGGTGCTTGGGCGCTTGTAGGAATCCTGGTGCCCAAGCCACACGGTAGACCTCCTCTGTCAGACGGCCTGGGGGTGACTCTGATGCCGCCGTGCTGCAGGGCCCCGGGTCTGGACCCTTGTGGACTGTCCCCTTAGGCACCAGCTGTTCTGCAAACTCACCCTGAGGCACATCAACAAGTCCCCGGAGCACGTGCTGAGACACACCCAGGGCCGGCGGTACCAGAGAGCTCTGCAGAAGTGTGAGTAGCCGAGGGGGCACACGGGTGTCTGCGTGCTCCCTGTCCCGCCCCAGGACCAGCACCCCTAGGAGGCAGAAGCGGCAGCCCGGGCGTGCTTTGGTGGTACTTGGTGGATGCACTGGGCGGGGTCCCGGCACAGTGAGGAGAGACGATGGGAGGGACGGCGCAGAGCTGGAGGCAGACTCCGAAGTGATGCCGGTTGTGGTTATGTGCGGTGAAGAAGCCGGTGCCGAGCGATGCCAAGTGGGCCTGCCTTATGCAGGAGGCTTTCGGAGGGCTTCTTCTTAGACGGAGACTTGAGGGGCTGCAGGGTGGCAGGGAGAGTGCTCCGCTTGGCTGTGGGGGGTTCTGGAGGATGGCCGTTGTGCCCCCAGGCAAGGTGAGGTTAGACAGGCAGGTGGGCAGGAGACCACGGAGGGTCTCGGTCGCGGTGGCGTGGGGATGGGTTAAAGCACAGACCGGCCTGAGAGGAGGCGGGGTTGGGGGGAAGGAGTGGGAGGGGCCACCTGGTAGCTGTGCAGTCACCCCTGTGAAGATGGTGGTGGCTGGGGTCACCAGGTGCTGGCCGGGAAATGGAAGGATGTGGGTGGTTTTTAACGGTTTTGTGGACAGAATCAGAGGACGAGGGCAGTGAGGGAGAGGAGGAAATCAGCTGTGATTCCCAAATTCCTGGCTTGCGAACTGGTAGATGAGGACGTCATGAGGGTAGGAGAGTGGAGTCTGAAGAGTGGCTTTCTGGGGAAGAGTACAAATTCCTTTGAATGTTACAAGCTGGAGATGCGTCAGGTTGTGTGGCTGTTGAAACCATGGACCAGCCCTCAGAGGATGCAGCTCAGTGACAGCCATGACGTCTGCATCCCATGGAGCCAGGGGAAGGGCCGGGCCTGAGCTTGGAGCCCTGGGAAGGGGCAGAGGAGCCGGGTGGAGCTGTGTCTGGGGCAGAGAGGAGTTTCAGGAACAAAATGGCAGGCTCTTATCAGATGCCACTAAAGGGAAGATGAGGACTGAAGGGTGACCTGAGACTTGACACGGGCCACTGAGGTGGCGCGGTGGCGACAGAGCCAGGCCGGAGCCAGGTGGGAGACTGTAGCCCCTCGAGGCCGGGGAGGGGGGACCAGGTCAGGGTGGAGTCAGGCGGGTTTGGGTTTGATGACAGGAGGGTGAGGAAGACACGTGCAAAGGCCTTATTTCCCGATGAAGAAATGAGCGTGAGAGCGGCGGTGGCCCAGGGGCCTGGGGAGGCAGGACACATGTCTCCTGGGCCCCTTGCTTCCCCTCAGCCGTGTTCAGCTGCTCGGGGAGGGCGGGAAGGGGCTGGGTTTCCCCTGGGCCAAGGCACTGAGACAGGCTGAGGGGGCACTGAGGCCACTCTGGCAGGAGAGCGTGGTGGGGGCACCTGGCCACGTATGGCCTCTGCTGGTGACGAGGCTGCTATGGGCCGTGGAGGGGGTGGCAGGTGGGCAGTGACATGAGAGGCCAGGGCCCAGTAGGGCTTGTCTGCCCGTGAGTGACGATGGCAGGCATGGGGACAGTGGGCACCGAGGAGGGTGAGCTCCAGCAGCCCAGCCAACCCGAGTCCTCCGCGCAGGAGGGGCAGTGTGGCTCCGGCGAGGCCTTTCCGTGAAGCCTCTGCCCCACCCTCTGCTCTGAGCCGAGGGTCAGCCAGGGCCAGGCACCAGCTTGCACTGAGCTCCACCACCCAGGGAGAGGTCCTGGCCACGGTGTCTGAGGGGGCTTCAGTCTCCAGGTGACGGGCTGGCATGGCTTCCGGGCCACGTTGCACTGGAGCCTGTGCCCGCCCAGCACTCGCCCAGCCGCAGCGTGCAGAGCCTGGCTGGCCCAGAGGAGAGGCTGCTCCAGGCTCTGCCGTCCTCCTGCCCTGGCCTGCGCCCCACGCACCGCCCTACTCTCCCGTACTCGCCTTCCACCAACCGATTTTTACCCACGGGAGGGGGCGCTTCTGGGAGCCCTGGCAGAGCTCAGCTCTGTGCCTGGAGGACTGTGGGGAGGTGAGGAGGGAACCAGGCAGCATGTGGGTCTGTCTCCCAGATGAGGAGTGTCAGAAGCAGGGTGTGGAGTTCGTGCCCGCCTGCCTCTTGCACAAGAGGAGGAGGAGGGAAGACCAGCAGGATGGTGAAAGGCCACCCCGCCCTAGAGAAGCCTTCTGGGAACCTGCGTCCAGCGATGACGGCACTGCCCCAGGTGACAGTGATGACAGCATGACAGACCTGTACCCACGTAAGCTGGAACTTCCTCCCCTGGTTCAAGTCTCATCTGTCCACTCTGTGTCCATCCACAGCGAGCAGCTCCCTCTCGCTCTGTGTCCTCTGGTCCTGGGCCCGGCTGACCCCCCTGCAGAGGTGGTAGGTAGAATTTGACCTAAAACAGCCCATCTCTCTACTCCTTCCAGCCGAGCTGTTCACCAAAAAGGACCTGGGAGGGACCGGGCACGCAGACAGCAGTGATGAATTTCTGACAGAGGATGAGGACGAGACACCAAGGGGCCGCAGAGAGATGGGCCCTGGAGACAGCGAGGCCCTGGGAGTGGGCCGGGAGCAGGTCCTCAAGCGCAGGAAGGTGGGTGCCACCCCCAGGGCTGCCAGCGTGGCTTCCTCTAGCCAAGGTTTTCAGCTTCTTTAGAAAAATAAAACACCTTTTTCACAACTGAAATCTCAAACTAACAATATGAAAGATAAGCACCAAGGCTGCTCTAGTGGGGGTGGGGGCTGCTTCCTGGTTTGCTGCCTAGGAGTTTCCACTGAAGCCTCTTCCTCTCTGCGGGCCGGGACTGGGGGGCCGGGCTCACAGCACCCCTGCCTCAGATCAGAACACCTCCACTGATGGGAATTCTCTGTGCCGCAGAAGCAGTCTGGCTCGTTGAAAAAGAAGTTCAAAAGTCATCACCGCAAACCTAAGAGCTTCTGCTCTTTTAAACAGTCGGGTTAATGAAGAGTTGCTGGAGAAGACACATCTTAAGAGCCTTTCGAGAATCCTCCCCGCACCCAGGCCACATTCCTCTTCAGGGCGGCTGCCGCGCATCCCGCATGGGATGGGATGTCCATCCACTCCCCGTCTGCTGCCCCAGGAGGCAGGGCTGGGGGTCTGGCCCGCAGACATCAGGGTCTCACCCCCATACCCAGGAAGTAGCAGGGACCCCGAGGGAAGAATTCTGTCAGGACGTGGTCTTCAGCAAAGCCCGGATGGGCCACCAGAGGAGAGCCCTGGTCAGGCCCCACCTGGCTGGATGACACCACAGGATCACACTGTATACAACAAATGCCATTATTTATTTTGATGTGTCTCCAAAAATCAAAATGTTTTCAAACACAACTAAGATATAAAATACAGCTTAAAATGAGATTCATACCTATTTCCCACATAAAGCAAAAAAAATTTTAAGTTGTTTTGCCAAAACCAATTGGTAGATGCCAGTTTCCTCTCCTCTCCGAGCAGGTGCAGACCCCTGGCCCACGCAGGGCCGAGGGGGCGAGGCTGGTGGCCACCTGGCCACGCTCAGTTTTCACAAACCAGAAAGGTCTTCCAAGCGGGGGGCTGAGGAGGACGTGTACTCTGCCCAAAACTCCCAGAGCACCTGCGGCCTGGCCGCGCGTGCCACGCATCAGGGCCGTCGTGCTGGGCCAGAGGGGAGGGCGTGCGGGTCAGGGGACCACCCTGCCCAGTGAGACGGGGAGTCACAAGCCCCCTCGTGTGGGAGCGTCCCAGTGACTGAAGTAGAAAAGCCCTCTGAACTCACACATACTCGGGGGGCAGGGACGTGGACGCTGGGGGAGGGGCAGGAGCATCTTGGGGTGAGCCTCTGCGGCGGCGGGGACACGGGTGGGTGCTGGGAAGGCTCCAAGAGCACTAGTGGGCGAGAGCCGGCCGCCCCCCTGCCCTGCGAAGCGGACAGGGTTGCTCCCCACTTCCCTCTGGCTCTGGCCTGCAAGGTGGACGTGGATCTGGGGTCAGGACTGGCCCCAGCCGCTCTGGAGGAGGCCCTCAGCCTGGCACCCCCAGCTGATCGAACCGGTGACGGATGGGCTCCCAGGCGAGCTTGTGAGGAGCCTCACGAGGCGGGGCCTCCTCCGAGTCTGGCCAGCCTGGCCACGGCGGTCTGACTCCGCCTCCCCACGGGAGGCACAGAGGCCTCGCTACAAGGCGGACGAGTGGAGGACAGCGAGAAGCACCCGCACCCCCCAAGAAGAGAAACGCAGTGTAAGGCAATGTTAGAAAACTTTAAATACAGGATTAAGATCCAATCAGTAAGGCATCACAAATCGTAAAGAGTAATTTGGGCCGCATTCAGCATAGCAAACCGACAGTCTGAGCGCGCGACAGCCTCGGGAGGGGAGTGGTGGCCGCGAGGCCTGGAGACCCCCACAGGGGAGGTGAGTGGGCGGCGCCGGGCCCGGCCGTGGCCGGGGCTCTGGGACAGGTCCGTGTGAGGTAACTGGTCTGAGCGCCTGCTCTGGCCCGGCCCCCCGGCAGCGGCAGCCGCCCCTGAGCTGTACACACGGGAGCCGAGGCCCACGTGCTGCCGGGCTGGGCGGCGGGTCCCCGTGGGCCCCGGCAGCTTCCCCGAGGGCCCCCGTCCCCACCCTGAACACTGCCGCTCCCAGGGCACCAGCCCGTAAAAACCGCCCCCGTCCGAGCCGACCTTCTGATGAGCACCTCCACCGCGAGCAGCGGCCCCGGGGGCCCCTCTAATACTGCCTGATTCTTTGGGTTTGGGGTTTCTCTAAATGCTCTCGCTGTCCCTAGAAAGTATCACAAAGCAGGGCAGAAACAATGGGGAAGGCACTGGCGCGATTCTGAACCAGTGTGTTGATGTCGGGCTGGCCACCCCAAGTTGCTGAGCAGTTTTAGCTAAAAACATAAACTTTAAAAAAATAATAAGAGGGAGACTGCTTTGAATGATACACAAATGTATCTGCTCACAGTACAGTGTGAAGGTCCCCCACCCCGAAAAAGAAACCGAAAAGTAGGGCTGGGAGGCCAGAGCCAAGCCAGCTGCTCACTCCAAGGAGCCGCGGCCCTGCCTGGGGGAGGGAGGCGCTGACGGCGGGCCTGCCGGCTCCGCGTGTCAGGTAACAGGCTGTGAGTCCAGAGCAGATTTAGCCATCAATTATCAGGTGTCTGCAAATAAAGTTCTCAAAACATCTGTGCCTTTACCAAGGGGGGGGAGGGGAGAGGAACGAGAGACGCTGGCTGCTACGTCGACCCAGCCTGAACCGGTCCGCGACGGCACGGGGCCTAGCCGGGCGGGGGGGGGGGGTGGGGGTCCCGTCACCACTCTTTCTTCTTCTCGTCCATGGACACGCCCCCAGGGCCCAAGGCCACCACCAGGAGCAAGCCTCCGATCACCGACATGGTCTGGAAGAAGTCGTACTTCAGGAAGTCGTGCATGGGCTTGTAGACGGGGATGGTCCAGAAGGCGTTGAAGTACACGTTGATGGCGAAGAGCCAGACGACCAGGGTCAAGGCCGCCAGCTTGGTCTTGAAGCCGACGGCCACCAGGACCATCAGCGCCGTGCCCACGAGGTTCTGGAGGATCTGCACGGGGCACGGGTGAGAAGTGAGAACAAACGTGGGGCGGCGCCCGTGCCGCCGCAGCCTCAGGGCCGGGGGCACGCAGGGCGTGCCGAGAGCCGGCGTCACACGCGGGGAGGGAGACCACCGCTGCTGCGGCGGGGGCGGCACACGAAGCAACGCTCTGCACCAAGAAAGGTCCTGGGAAGAATAGAAGGTCTCCAGGTAACAGGCTGGGAGTAACTGGGACGCACTCGGGTCTGAGCCTGGGGGACCTGTCCGCCAGAGCCACGGTCCCCGGCGCTGCTTAGAAGCAACCGTGCCCTCCTCCCCAGCGCCAGGAGCCCCTCCCGGGGACCCCGCCCAGCCGGGGCCCCAGCTCTGTGAGATACTGGGGGACAGGGACAAAGCCTTCCGCTCTGCAGTCCCAACACCTGGCGTGCAAAAAGTACGCGATAAAGGCCCGGGTGTGAGGACGGAAGGAGGAACAGGAGACCGTGAGGGAAGCCTCGGCGACTCCGGGAGGGGGCCTCCTCTGTCGGGAGGCAGCCCTGTGCCGCAGGAGAGCCGCACGGCGTTCTGTTTCCTTTAACGGGCTCCCCCCCCACGGCCCTGCGGCAATGCCCAGGGCGTGAGCGGGGAAGACGGGGCACGGGGCCGGCCAGGGATGCGCACCGAGAAGAAGCTGGCGTCAAAGTGCAGCAGGGTCATGAACATCAGGACCAGCAGGACGCGGCCCCCGAGCTGCATGTACTGCTTGGGGGAGCTCTCGCGCACGGTGGGGACGCCGGCGAACATGCTCTTCCCTTCGGAGCGGGACTCCGCCAGCAGCAGCAGCAGGCCTCCTCCCAGGGCCAGGTTCCTGCGGGACAGACAGGCCACGCTCGCCGCTCAGGCGCCCCGGGCCCCGAGCGCGCCCGGCAGGCCGGGTCGGGAGGCCCCGGCCGGAGCAGGGATGCCGGTGACACCCGTGGACACGAGCGGAGACACGGACGTGTCCACGCCACCCCGGGGAGCCGGGCCTGGGCTGGGCTCCCCCGCTGACCAGCTGGATCCCTGAGAGCCGGTGCTTCCCTCAGACCCTCGCCCCCCTCGTGAGACACGGGGTCGGGAGGGACGACCTCGCTCTCACCTGTGTCCTGGGGGCCCTGGGTCGGGGAGGGAAGCCTTCAGCAGCGTCCACTACAGAGTCTAAGCGGCACAGTTTGGACCCAAAGAAACGAACTTCAACCCATAGTTACTGAGCTTAGAGATATGAGGAAAGCACACTGACGTCACCGACCGGAAGGCACCTACCTCATCAAAAACTTCAAGTCCCATAAGATGCTGTAGGCGATCGTCTGAGGGGAACAGAGAAGACAGCAACGTGAGTCCTGGCATTTTCAGACAGACCCGCATCCTACACAGTTAACCGCGTCAGGCGGTTCTTCCAACAGAAGCGAGCATCTGAACACGACACACACAGACCCTTTCAGGACACCCACAGCCCCAAGCTCAGCATCTCTTGGGGGTGCGGCGGTGGCCCCAGATCTAACAGGCCCCAGCTTCCTCAGAGCTGGGCCCAGTCTGCAGAACGCGGCGGTCCGAGACACCGACCTGGAGTGAATGTGTGTTAAAGGTCGTGTGTGAGTGGCCAGGGGTTGTTCTTTATGAACTGAAATGCTAACAAGACAGTGTCCTGGCTGCAGCCATGCCTTGTCACCGGGAACTCAGCCCCTTCCCAGGGTGCTCAGCCGCCTGGCTCTCCTGAGCTTGCACGGAGGAAAACCTGGCAGTTTCTCAGAAGAGGAAAGGCGTTCCAGGCAGACACACAGCGGCCTGAGAGCGGAGCGAGGCAGCGTCCTCACAGAGGCCTTTCCACCAGAAGCTCTGCTCTAACCAGCGCGCGGAAGGGGGCGCCCCCGGCTGTGCGCCGCTCACCTGCAGCGCGATGATGCCGAAGAGCCCGAAGCAGGCGTACTGCACGAAGTTCCTGCTCAGCACCAGGATGCAGCCGGCTGGGGCGGAGAGGGCGAGGGTCGGGGGCTGCGCGCACCTCCCCCGGCCTCAGGTGCAGCGGCAGCCCCCCCACCGACCCCAAGCCCAAGGCAGCGTCCGAAAGGATTCGCGGCAGGCGCGGGCCCCACACGGGAGTCCACTGGCCTTTACTATCTAAAACACGGGTCCGGAAAGCGACCCCGTGCCACAGAGTCGCGGTCCATCAGGAAGCAGCTCTTCTGTGGAGCTTCAGGACAGGCTGGCCAGGGCAGGTCCCGCCTGGCCCTCACATGCCAGGGTGGGCGTGCTGCCGCCAGAGGACGGGCAGCAGGAGCAGGAGGGAGCGCCGAGGCCAGCACAGCCGCACGGCATCCGAGGCGCCCCCCTCCTCCGTTCACCCTGGGTCGGGGTGCCTCGGCCCCTGGCTGGCCCGCCCCGCCCCGCCCCCCCCCCCCCCCCCCGTCTCCGGCGCCTCCTGCTCCGGGCACCACGCACAGGGTCTCCGCGCAGTGCGGCCAGGACCCAGCACGGGGCATCCACCCGCGTGCCAGCGGGACCCCCCCCAGACGCACGGCCCGCGCGGGCACCACTCACTCAGCTGCCCCAGCAGGTTGAGGAGCACGAAGGCGGAGGCCAGCAGGTAGCCGCAGCTCCAGGTGGAGTCGATGTAGTCGCGCTGCTCGCCCCACTGCAGCCACATGCGGACGCCGTCCTCCAGGAAGGTGCTGATGAGGCACAGGCGCGCCACGTGCGGCAGGTACTGCTTGGTGACGCGCAGGAACTGCGGGGCCGCGGGAAGCCGAGGTGGGTGGGGGGGCGGCGGCGGTGCCAGGCCCCAGCCCAGCGCCTGCTCCCAGCACTGCCCAGCGGGTCCAGGCGTGGGACCACCCAAGCCTCCGGCCCGGCAACAAGAGAGCCCTGAGGCAACGCCATGGCCCGTCCCTGACCTCCTCCATCATCTCAGCCAACGAGCAGGGGGCGGCTACCATCGTCACGCGTGGCACCGCCACAGGACACCGCTTCCACTCTCAGTCAAGGGCACGGGCAAGGCAGACGCGCCCAACGACAGACCGAACAGGCCCTCGGAGATGACCTACCCGGTCCGGGGTTTGTGCCGCAGCGTTGCTGCCTCGGCACCAGTCAGGCGGCGTCCTGCGCCCGAGGCTGTTAGCCGCCTCCCTGGCCTCGCTACCCACTAGTGGCCACGAGCAGCCCTACGCCTCCAACACGGCGTCCTCCTGATCCGCGCCAGCCACGCCATTTATGACGGGTGATTAGCAAACAAGCAGGCGCGTCAAAACCAAGGTACAAATGTCATTCGGGTGAACCACGCGCACCTTCTCTTACCCAGCATTCGAAGCTGAGGTACAAAGGGAAAGAAATCCTATGACACAGGATAACACAGCAGGAACTCGGGAGAAAGATCGGGGACCCACCCACGTGAGTGCTGTGTCAGGAGCCAGAGTCTAAAGGGCGTCGTGAGTCTGAGCCCTCACGGGGACCGTAGGAGGGACGTCAGAACCCCTCTTAGGCCGATTAAACCTTTGCGAGAATAAACAAACGTGTAGAAGAGTGTTGCTTCATGTCGGTGTTCTGAAAAGCTGCTTAGAAGTCCTAGAAAGTGCTAATGCTGTCCAACAGGGTCACCGCGCCTCTGGCTCTTCAGACCAGCCTGTAGTTGGTCAGCTCCGGCTCGGCCTGCAGAGACGCCTCCCCTCCTCCTGGGATCTGGGCCACAGCAGCCGGGCCGGCCCGGGAGGAGGGGAGGAGAGAGGTGGCGAGCCAGGTGTCCACTCTCCTCCAGCCCTGCAGCCTGAGCCCCGGGTGTCCCTTCTGCTCAGCCCCTGACCCCCACGGAAGCGGCGCCAGAGTCAGAGACAGACGCGCGTGTGGTCAAGCTGGCGGGGGCGGCGCGGGCTGAGCCTCCAGCCCTGGCTTCTCATCCTGCCTCTGCTACCCGCCAGCCAGCAGCCTGCGGACTGCAGACACGCTGAGTTACTCTGGCTGGCGGGGGTCTCTACTATCCTTCTACAAAGTGAGGACAACTGGGTTAATGGTTGCGAAGATTCTTTCCAGCTTTAATGAGAAAAGGGAGGGAGAAAGGACCTTGTTTAAAGAAACAAAAAAACGTCCCACGTACTCCTACATGAATAATTCTGGAGTCCGCGTAGAGAAGAAACATGGGGTGTACGTACTGGGTGTAAACACATCAGACTAGGAGCTGCGGGGACAGTTGACGCCACACACTCTGCCGTTCCTGCCTCGTGGCCCGAATGACTTCGAAATGCCCAGCGACGGTGTGACCACTCAGCCCAGCAACACAAAGGGCACCTCCTCGGCTCTGACGCCGTGGCCCTCGTATCAAGGCCCAGCTGAGGAGCCCTGGCGACCACACAGGCCTCAGCGTGATGTCGAGACCTGGCAGAAGCCACGGCGAGGCCAGCAGAGCCCCACGGGATGGCTGTGCAGACTCAGACTCCCGGGCGGGGCCGTCTCCCCTCCACGTGGTGCCACGCCCCCGGGGAGCACACCCACGGCCGCGGAGGCAGTGTTTAAAGCCTCCGCGACGCGTCTCGCTCTTAATTTGTGTGTCTGGGTCAAGAGGATTAAAGAGCGGCCAAGAGAAGGTTCTCTGTGGACAGATAATTCACTCCTCCCTCCGCGTGCAGACACGCCAAGGAGACAGACATCTCTCTGCTTTGGAAAAAAACTGCAAAACTTCAGGTATCTGTGCTCTGAACTAAGTACGAATCTGATTTTCAGGGTCAGTCGTGGTCTAGGTTTAGGACTGATCCAGAGCTGCTCTTAAACCAGCCACCCTCTAATGAGCGCCTGTGTGGACTGAACACGAAAGAGAAAAACTAGGTGGGACGTAACATGAGACCAATTTCAACCTTATTGCTGACACGCATTTTGGTCTCAGTGTGTGGCCCCTGAACCCACGTCATGCTGCGTTTCAGACAGGGTCCCCCTGGCACAGAAGAGTCCCTGAAGCAGGCACCCAGCAGCAGCTACTCGGCCAGTGCATGCGCTAAGCCGGCCTCCTGCACGCATGACGGGCCCTGAGTGCCGGGGGCTGCCTGCGGCCCGCCCGCGGCCCGTGTGCCCACGGCGGTCACCCATTCTCTCCACTCGGGTAATTATACCCGACCTGGGACATTCCTCTGGGAATACAGTGATCATGTCACAGAGGCACCTGAAGCTCCCACAAAAAGAGGAAAACCTACTTTCCCTTAGTATTCAGGACAAAAGGGACTTAAGGAAAGCAGTCTGCAATTCTTGGTTCATGAGAACTTGGGAGGCAGAGGAAAGAGGCAGGTCAAACTCCCTTCATCACAGAGGACCGGGGCTGCCCAGCTCAAGCCTGCACATCCCAGAAGATTAGAACCTGCGGCCAGGGGACTTCCCACACATCAGGCTGAGGCAGGGCTGGTACTGGAGCTCAGTGACTCACACGTGTGCACTCACTGTGACCCCTGAACCCCCAGCGCGTCTCCCCAAGCGCTGCTCTGTAGGGTCACGCAGCTCCTCGAGGCCCAGGAAGAGGTGTCAGCCGGCCCTGAGCTGGAGAGGTGGCCTGGCTTTCTTTACTAAAAACCCCTGTGGAACAAAGCGCCTGCCAATAGGAGAGCAGCACCAGGCTGCACTTGACCTTCTGGGAGAAGCCTCACCAACCACAGCCCCGGCCCCCCCACTCCCCAGAAGAGGCAGGGTGGCTCTTCAGAACCCCTGTCTGAGATCGGCAAGCAGCGACAGTGAGTCAGCCAGGCCCTCTCTGCCCTCTCCCCACTTTTTTGCATAAGACAGCAAGCCCTTGGAGGGGTAGGGGTGACAGAGCAAAGGAACAAGAGGAAAACACTCAGAAGCCACCCACCTCTGTCACCAGAACCCTACCCACAGTGCCGGTCACCTACGCACTGTTACTCCAGAGCCCTGAGACCTGGCCGCCATGTGTGCCTGGTTCAGTGTCCTGCCAAGGCTATCCTAGCGCTCCAGCACTTGACCAGAGGCCAAGGGGAGCTCCTGGGGGTAAGAGCTCCTAGGACTGGCTCTGTCCTGCCAGAGGACAGGTAAAAATACCAAAGGCCACACTGGAGAGCGAGGCCCATGTGGTTTACCTGTCACCTTGGTGACAAGCCACCAGGAAAAACCCATTAAATGCTAACACTCCTATCTACTGGTGCAGATGTGCTTGGAAGTTACAGTCGCAGACTGGCAGCGCGGCCCAGCTACAGGGCACCGGCGTAATTTTGGACTGCTGAGCTCACTAGTCTCTGGCCCCTGACGCGGTCTCAGATGGCTTCCGCACGCCCAGCTCCGGCAGAGAGCACTCTCAGCACTTTCTCCAGCAGGAGGACACGGTCCCTGGCTGCCCAGGGCAAGACGCTTGATGCCAAAGAGGCAGCTCAGGCAGAGCCTGCCAGCGGGAAGGAGCCAGACTACTCACCCTGCGCCCACACCTCTGCCAACCTGAAGGGAAGGTCACAGGACGGCCAAGCTGTGCAGGGACTCAACACATCGGCCCACCACGTGCTGCGAGAGACCACACAGCCCTCCCTCTCGGCGTCTGAAGATGGAAACGCTATGGCGAGGCTCACAGGATCCAGAAGCAGCACACGCGAAGGACCCAGCGCAGTGTGCACGCAGCCACGGGGTGCGCTTACTGTCATAATTCTCAAAGGACTCACGGCCCTTTTGAGGTCCTGCTCACAGCACCCCTGACTTTCTGGCCGAATCCTGTCACTTCATTTTTGCTTTTGTTGTCTGAAGACAAGGTTAGAAAAGACAGATATGTCACATTATGTGACCAATGACTTTGATGACATTTCCCCAGTCCCTTCAGATTCAACCATTTTCATCTTAAAAGCCTGGACTCGCAGCACCTTTACTGCTGGCAGCTTTGTTTTCATACCGTGCAGGTAAATGTTAAAAACAAAAGCGCCACCCCAGCTCGGCCAGGTTTTGTCCGTAGGAAGCCACTGCTTTGGTTCTGTGCCCCATTATCTGTCCACGTCCTCCTCTCAAGCCACGCCTACCGGCAGAAGAGGCTCCCAACTTCGGTTATGACAGCGTGCCGAGCCCCGCCCTCCTGAGTCACCCAGAAGGGGGCACGGAGGTGTCTGCTGACATCTGTCACAGCCAAGGTGGGCTCTGGTGCTACAAACCTGACCGCGGGAGCCTACACTGCCCGACAGATGCTGCCCCGGTCCACTGTGTTTTCCCGGTTTTTAGGCACTGTGCCCTCTTACAGCGCCAGTGCGCTGTGCTTCCCCCGATTTGTACTAGGAGAGGGACACCAGGCCTGAGAAGCATGTTGCGTGTGGCACTGGCCTCGAGGTCTGAGGCTGGGTTTCTCCCAAGGCTGTGGCCCCAGGCCAGTCCAGGAGCCTCAGCAGGCCTGGTGTGCCCCTCAGGGGCCTTTCCGGTGGCAAGCTTCTGCTTGTTTCATTGAAGGCAAACAAAATACATGGAGAAAAAGAAGAAAGGATTACGTAAAAAGAGTCTGATTTTTTTTTTTTTGCAGTAGGAGGGTTTATCATTTGATAGTTGGCAGCAACTTGATTGGAGACATTTTATCTAGATTCGGTTATGAAATTCACTTGCAAAACCAGGGTTTTTCCGGGCTGCAAAGTAAGTGTACAAGGCTCTCGTGGCTCCCTTGGCTAAAAGGAGCCATCTTCTTAGGCAGCTGCTACTTGGGGAAACGAAATTGGGTCACTAAAATTATGTCAAAGAAAACTGACATAGCAAGCCTCCTTGGTTTTTGAGAGCCTTCAACATGGAATTGTTTTTGCAGGCGATGCAATTTTTAGACTGTATCTATAAACACAAAATCATGACCTTAGGGAAAACTCTTTCTACGAGTCGGTCTGTTTTATCCCCAAACCGGTTTTTAAAATATCAGCTCACAGGAAAGTGGTGCACAGGAGAACCCAACTGGGAGGCCACACAAGGCAGATAACGTCCCACCAAGGGGAACAACAGGAAATCTTGTTCACCAATAAGTGACCAGAAAACGCCCGCTCACTACTGTTTAGAAATCTCTCTCAGACACAAGCGCACACACACCTTCCAAGAAGCCCAGCCTCAGAGGAGGATGAGCTAATACCACCTCCATAAAAGTAAAAAGCCGAGCCTCGCTACCCTTCGCTCTGGTAAAGCCCCACACGCGTTAAGCGAACCAAGGAGAGATCGGCAGCGGGGCCGGCGCGGGCCTCCCTGCAGCGGGAAGGCTGCGCCTGCAGGCTCGGCGGGGTCCTTCCAGGAGCACGGGCTACCCGACTGAGCAAGCACCACCACGTTCTCGGGGCAGCCTGGTGGAGAGAGGGGGCGGGAGCTCGGTCCTCTGCCCTTTCCGGGATCCGGCGCCGTCCACCTGGCGTGCGGACACCTCTAACGGGGACCCACGGGCCTGCCGGAGGGCGGCCACCTGTCGGCTCCGGGAAGGGGAGGGCACGGGGGCAGGCTCGCCCTCCCGCAGGCGTGCGCGCCGGCAAACGCCCATTCATTTGGGTCGCAGGGCAGAGTCCGAGCAGGCCAGGAGAGCGCGGCGACGCGGCCAAGGGCCCCGGGCCCCCAACGCCTCTGCGGAAGGGAAGGGGGCGCGCGGCGGCCCTCCGTGGCGGGGTGCGCCCGGGCCGCCCCCGCGCTCTGGGAGGACCCCGGCCCGCCCCTCGGCGCGCCCGGGAGGCGGGGGAGCGCGCAGGCCCCCCAGCGCGGGAGGGAGCGGGCGCCCGCACGCGCCCCGGCCTCCGGCCCGTCTCGGCGGGCGGGAGGCCGCCGCGCACACGCCTCGGCTCCGGGGGCGGCCGGGCCGGGGGTCCGGGGAGGCCGGGCCCAGGGCGGCGGGGGCGGCGCGAGGGCAGGCCGGGCCCGGAGGCCGGGCGGGGGCCGCGGCGGGGCGCGAGGCCGCGGGCGCGGCCCAGGCCTCGGGCGGCCCTGCGGGCCGGGGGCGCTCGGGGCGGCCGGGCTCCGGGGGCCGGGCCCGGGGGGCGCGGGCGGGCGGGCCGGGCGGAGGCCTCGGGGGGGAGGGGGGGAGCCCAGGGAGAGGGCCCCGGGCGGGGGGCCGCACCTGGTCGGCGACGTCCTCGGCCGTGCCCATCAGGTCGTTCTGGCCCATGGCGGCGGCGGGAGGCTCGGCTGGCTGGCTCGCTCGCTCGCTGCCCCGGCGCTCGGCCCGTCGGCGCCCGCGCCCGCGCCCGCTGCGGCCTCCACAGGAAGTGCCCGGCGGCCGGCCTCGCTCCCCGGCGGCGGCTCCGGCGGCTGCCACGTAGGCCAAGCCTTAAAGGGGCCGCGCCGCGGGGCCCGCCCCGGCCGCGCCTTAAAGGGGCCGCGCGCCGCCCGCCGCGCCCAGGCCCCGCCCCGCCCGCGCGAGGCCCCGCCCGCCGCCCTCGAGCCCCGCCCTCCCCGCGCGAGGCCCCGCCCCGCGGGCCGGCCTGCTGGAGCGTCGCGCGCGCCCCCGCGGACAGCCGGATGCTGTTCGGGCGGGGAGGGTCCCCGGGTCAGACCAGCCGCCGGGGTGAGGGGCGCCCGCGGGCTGGGGGGGATGGGCGCCCACCGGGCGCGGTCCAGACTGAGCATGCTCGGTCCAGGGTCCGAGCGCGACTCCGGTGAGCGGTGCACCCCAGCGCCCCGCGGGGGGACAGGGAGGCCGGGAGCCTCCCCTCGAGACACCATGGAAAAGTACCAGGTGCCGAGCTGTCCCCTGGCGGGAGGCGGGGGCGACGAGGGGCGGACGGCCAGGGGCTAGCCCAGGGCCCGGGTCTCCTGCGGCCACCCCGACCCCTGCCGGTTTAACGGTCGCAGCCGCCAGAGACACGGCCAGCGGCCAGGTCCGGCCCGGGAGGCACGGGGCCCGTGTCTGCCTCTGGCTCGTAGGGTGACCGGGGTACCTCCAGATGTGACCTCCTGGGTGCCCGCAGCTCCTCTGGGCCTGGGTGGCTCCCTGTCCAGAATGACGGATGAAGTTCAGGCCTGTCCAGTGTGAGTACGAGAGGATGGAAGACAACTCCATCCTTCTGCCGCAGGGGTGCGTGTGCTTCGGCCCGTAGACCCAGGACACCCTGGGACGCTCAGAGTGCATCCCCAGAAGCCCCCGAACTCCTAAAGCAGGCGGTCAGGAGTCCGCAGCTGGGGGAACTTGGGCCTTTTCCCTGGCCTGTGAGAGCCGTCAGGACCTGAAACATTCACAAAACAAAAGGAAAGCTGCAAAATAAAAATAAATGAATGTTTAATTAAATGCATAAGATGTCAACCTTATTAAATGTTAGAATCAGTCTTTGTAAAAAACTAATTTGACAATAACTTGTAAGTTAGGTTTTTTCTCACTTTGAGAGAATTCCCTTTGTGGGGCAGGAGACTGTGGGGGAGTGACCTTCTGGGTGACCAGAGAATTATAAAAGCAAAGTTACTTTCTCAGGGGGAAAAAAAAGGCTTGATCTGAAGACAGGGGTGTGTTTTACTGTTTGATTTGCCCCTGACGAATGCTTAACGTGTGTGCGTTCTCACACCAGCCTAAGCCGCTCAGCACAACCCCCCTGTTATTCCCTGAGCAGGATTCAGGCTGCCGCAGGGGCTCGTTACAGAATCCTAAAACTTTTTTGGACTCTGAGAATCCCTAGACTCGGGCTTCCACCCGCCATATGCCCTCCTCCGCATCCTGCCCGTTTTCCTCCATCCTGTGAGGAAGGTGATCCCATCACCCACCCTCACCTACCCCTCGGCCTCCTGGTGCAGAGTTGTGGCTTGGTGGCCATCTCTCTGCAGGTTGGGCTCGATGCACCCACTCTGGAGTCAGACTCCAGAGTTCCAGTCCATCCAGGCCCTCTCGGTTACTAGTGCTGTAGCCTCAGGCAAGGACCCTGCTCCGGTGTCTGAGCTTCCTCCAGTGTAAATGAGGAGATAGCAACGGTGCCAACTGCGTGGGTGGCCGTAAAGCACTTGGCATGTGCCAGGCACACACATGGCTGTGACTGATGGCACCAGTTACGGACCAGTTACTTTCTTGTTTGGATGCCCAGTTGGGAGGTGGATGCTGGAAGCTGGGACCCTAGGGGGCTAGAAAGTGAAGAAACCCTCTGCCCCAGTGAGGTGCTGGCTCTTGGATGCCTGGCTGGTTCTCACCACAGATTGGAGAAGGGGTGTGGGGTGGTGGACAGAGCTCCAGGACTGACCTCAAAGAGATGAGCTCGGGTTCTGCCTTCACAGGTCTCCTCAGCCTTCTGGGCTGTTTCCTTCTTTGCCAGCCCACAAAGGAAGTTAGGAGGACTGGAGAAGACATTGGAGATGGGCCCGCTTTGGAAAGTGAAAAGATGTGTACATTTTCCTGAAAGCTCCTCTTTCGCTGGCAGATTTTGGACTGGCTGACTCCTGGGGCCTTGGGGGTGAACCTGGTGGTGGAGGAGACAGAAACCAAAGTAAAGCACGTGATAAAGCAGGTAAGGGGGGGCGCCTCTGGCACCCCAGTGGGGCTGGTTCCCCACACACACTGACCACCGCCATGTCAGAGGAAGGCCTCGTGATGTGGCAGCCAGGTTGCTCTCGGCCAGCAGTCACAGAGGCAGATCCAGCGGGGGGTGGATGTGGCGATGACAGGAGGCTCCTCAGGCTTCCTCGCAGACTCGCCTCTCTCACCTTGATAGAGAAGGAAGGCTCACGTTCGCTCCACCAGCAGCCATGCCCACCATTTATCCGGACACCGTGCCCGGCATCATCGTCATCTCGTTTAATCTCCTGCCAGCTCAGCAAAGCAGGACCGATGACCCTGCTTTACAGCCAAAGATAGGGAGGCTGAGGGGTTGAGGGGTGGCCAGGGACTTGCCCAAGGTCACGCAGGTTTAAGGACGGAACACCGACCCCGGGCCCTTCCTCCACCTCCTCACCAGGGTCGGCACGGCCAGGTGGAGTGTACACCTGCAGGGGGACAGCCCTTGGCGTGTCCAAGACCGGGTGGTCCAGATGAATGGAGGGCCTAGGGAAGAG
The DNA here is from genome assembly GCF_030028045.1 of Hippopotamus amphibius kiboko. NCBI lineage: Eukaryota > Metazoa > Chordata > Mammalia > Artiodactyla > Hippopotamidae > Hippopotamus > Hippopotamus amphibius. The sequence goes on from NC_080187.1 coordinate 2,238,185, forward strand.
CTTTGTTGGTGGCCGCTGCTGGTGCCCTTCTGCTCTGCCAGGCCTCCGGTCTGTGCCGCAGCTCAGCAGCTCAGCCCCGAGGCAGCAGGGCTGACAGTCCTTACCAGCCTCCTGCCCCGTTGCCAGCTGGCCGTGGGGTCGTCGCATTGTCTCCCGGGCTCATGGGGCAGGACAGCTGACTGCCTTCGCCATCAAGGAGCTTTTTAAAAAGTCAGTCAATCTTCCTAAATAACATGGAGGAAGGGGGTTGTATATCCTTTCAGGGCTTTTTGGTAAGCATTTATAAACTTTTTTGTTTTTACAAGAATGGTGCTAGGACTTCCCTGGTTGTCCAGTGGCTAAGACTCCGCACTCCCAATGCAGGGGCCCTGGGTTCGATCCCTGGTCGGGGAACTAGATCCCTCATGCACGCCACAACTAAACGTTCGCATGCCACAACTAAAGATCCTGCATGCAGCAATGAGATGCCACGTGCGGCAACTAAGACCGACGCAGAGCAAGAAAGGGAGGGAGGGAGGAAGAATGGTGCTGAACTTGATAATGCGCTTTCCCCACTCAATGTGTGGCACACGTCCTTGGTGCTTCTGACACATCCTTCTCCTCCCGGCTCTGGTGGCCATATGGACCCCTCTGCTTGATGTGCCCTGACTGATCCGACATGTCCACTCAGGGCGATAGACGTTTAGCTTGTTCTTGAGTTTTCACTCTGTATAAGCAACTCTCATAAACAACCTTATCGTTAATTTTTTTGAGGATCCATGATTTCTTTGGGTTAAACTCCTAGGGATGGCATTTCTAGGTCAAAAGAGGTGACAATGTTAAGGGCTTTCAGTGTGTTTTTGGCCAAAATGACTTAAGCACGAGCACCTGGAACAGAAGGAAGGGATGCGGAGCACCACTGCATAAGGGGTCTTTACGTGGACCTGGGAATCACCTGCTAACTGCGTTTTCATCCATGATCACCCCAATGACAAGAGTTTTTCACTTGTAAATCTCACGAGCAAAAGTTCTGGGTAAGGATCTGGTAAGATGCGGTGATAGTATGTGCCCACAGTCTTTGCCACCAAGTGAAGTATGTCACAGACTCAAAGTTCGGTGCTGCTTTGACCACCACCCTCTCTCCCTCTCCACGCCTTCCCCACCACCCACATTCAGTGACGGGGACAGGCCTCCCCACTCGGGTGAGGAATACAGTGATGAGGCTGATACTTTGCCAACCAGAGCAGAGCTCTCTGGCTCTGGGGACGACCCATTGTTTTCTTCCCTGCTTGCATGATGGTCTGAAAATGGATCCTCTGATGATTCCTTGGAGTTTGTTTTGTCATCCTAAACTTATCCTTGCAGTAGGAGCAAAGATGATCTCATTGCTCAGAGTGTTTCTGGATCCCTCCCTTAGGAACATCTCCAGGCCCTGTCTGGTGCCATGTGATGGGGCATGAATGATAGGAGGCTGGCGCCCCTGCTGAATAAGGATGGTGGTGGTGGTGGTGGTGATGGTGGTGGTGGTGGTGATGGTGTGGTGATGATGGTGGTGGTGATGGTGGCGGTGGTGGTGGCGGTGCTGGTGGCGGTGGTGGTGCTGGTGGGGGTGTTTACTGACTTGGTGTGCCTGTGCCCCTGCAGGTGGAGTGCGTTGATGAGCATCAGGCCGACAAGGCCCTGGAGGAGGTAACTCTCTGGGTGGTTCCCTCTCTAGAGGACGTGATGCTGGACACACAGACTGTTCTGTACCCCACTGCGGAGTGATGGGTGGAAGCCTGGTGAAGGCACGGAGGGTCAGAACCAGCTCCTGCCCTGTGCTGTGAAGCCAGAGGCCCCCAGGTCATGAAGGGAGTCTGTGTACCAAACACTCATTTCTAAATCCAGCTGCTGACAACTTAGAATGTATGTTCTCAGGGAAGATAACCTTTAAATGCTGGCTAGGTCCCTAGGCTGATCCACCAATAACCATCTTTTAAAAGGTTTTTTTCTTTAATTATAAAATAGTTACAATAGAAAATTTGGAAAATAGGGAATTGTTTAACAAAGGAAATATAAACTCTTTTACGTTTCTTAAGTCTACCAGTCAGAACTGACAATAACATCCTGATTTATAATAACAGCAAAAACAGCTGCATATACTTTGGTTTGCCAGGCAAAGGCTCTGAGCCGTTTTTCTCTGCTTTTGTTTTGTTTGTTTGTTTGTTTTTTTCTATTTTTTACAATAAACTGCATATATTTAGAGTGTACAATTTGGTATCCCAATCTCCCAATTCATTCCCCCCAACCCTCCCCGCTTTCCCCACTTGGTGTCCAGGTATTTGTTCTCTACATCTGCGTCTCTATTTCTGCCTTGCAAACCGGTTGATTTGTACCATTTTTCTATAGTCCACATATGTGTGTTAATATACGATATTTGTTTTTCTCTTTCTGACTCACTTCACAGTCTCTAGGTCCATCCATGTCTCTAAAAATGTCCCAGTTTTGTTGCTGTTTACAGCTGAGTAATATTCCATTGTATATATGTACCACATCTTCTTTATCCATTCATCTGTTGATGGACATTTAGGTTGCTTCCATGTCCTGGCTATTGTAAATAGTGCTGCAGTGAACATTGGGGTGCATGTGTCTTTTTGAATTACGGTTTTCTCTGGGTATATGCCCAGTAGTGGGATTGCTGGGTCATATGGTAGTTCTATTTTTAGTTTTTCAAGGAACCTCCATCCTGTTCTCCATAGTGGCTGTACCAACTTACATTCCCACCTTCTCTGCTTTTCTTGAATTTCACATGAGGTTAAATGTCTCCCTTCCTATCTAATGGTCACTTGTTTGTCTTTCTTCTGGAATCACCAGCTTTAGAGCTTTGCCAGCAAACAGCTATTCTGTCCACAGTGTGTCTGACACGCGGTGATGAACCCAGGCCACATTCATGAAAGAAAGAACTTGGGGGGCCGTCCCGTGCCGTGGCCCCCACAGCATCACAGCCCCCACTGTCTCCCATGCCCCACCAGGCGGCCTCCGTTCACACCCCACCCGCCAGCAGCAGCAGCGGTCTACCTGGCTCTAAGTCGCTCAGGGAGCCGTGTCTGCTGCCTAATTGTGTTTGTTCTCAGAGCGCTTTGAGCCGAGGGCAGGGGCCCCGGGACCTCTAGGGCACACAGCCAGGAGGCCAGGTGGCCCGGGCAGAGCAGCGGCCCTTCCTGTTGGCCACACTCCCGTCTCCAGCCAGCCCAGACGGTGCTTGTTTCCGATGCTTCAGGCACTCTGCCTGCATCGGCTCACCTAGTCCTCCTGACGCCCTGGGAGGCAGACACCATGGTTACTGCTGTTTCCAGATGAGGCTAGGAGGCCCAGAGAGGTTGAGGGGCCTCTCCCCAGTCACACCGTACAGCCAGCACATGCCGGAGACAGGACCTACCCTGGGCCATCTGGCTCCTAACCTCCAGGCTGCCCACCCTCCAGGCTGCCCACCCTCCCTGGGCCCGCGCCTTGCCCTGCTCAGAGCTGGAGGTTTGCGGGTGTTGTTGGGACGTGGGACAGAGAAGCATCACTAGACGCGGTGTTTCCCTCACGTCCGCTTCCTCTGGCCTCGCCCCGTAGCTGACGCCACTGCTGAAGCTGCAGCACGCCCACATCTCCGTCTACCAGGAGCTCTTCATCGTGTGGAACAGCGAGGTGGGTCAGAGCCGAGCCCGCGGGCTCAGAGGGCGCTCGGTGGGCCCGGATCTCCCTCCAACCGTGACCCCTGGCGCGACAGTGGCAGTGACGCTAGGCGTGGCTCCCCCGACCCAGCACTCCACGGGGCCACGCGGAGGGCTCCCTGGGCATCACCTCACGTGAGCCCCCCAGCCTCTGCCTAGGAGGGCCACTGTCCCACTTTCCGGAAGAAGAAATGGAGGCTGGGAGAAGCCAGCGGAACTGCAGTCTGGGTCTGGTAGCCCCCAGCCCTGTGCTCGGTCCCATCGCTGTCTGATTCCCCATCTTCCCAAGAAGCCAGAAGCTGGCCGGTTACTCCACGTGGGGCTGAGCTGGAGGGGGAGCGTGCTGAGTGTGAGCCACAGTCAGACCTCCACCTGACGACCGAGGGAGGGGCCGAGGGGAGTGGAGGGGCCCCCTCACGTGCATTCCCTCCCCTTCAGCTGGGCCCCGAGGAAAGCCTTGGGGAGGGCCCCTCACCACACGTGCCCCCAAGGATCTTCTGAGCACCCCTCACGCTCTCAAGGGGGCACACAGAAGCCAAGAGGACATGTCACCGTGGGAGGGAACACAGGGTCCTCTGAGAGGCCTGACGGGGCTGCCGGGGTCCCGTTGGGTGCAGGCCCCTCAGAAGGAGGACTGGATCTCAGCTCAGCCCTAAGGGACAAAGGGGCCAGGGCCCCAGGCACAGTGGTCTGCATGTGTGGTGGCCGGGAGGCTGCACACCTTTAGGAGAAGTCCAGGCGGCTCAGTGTAGACGGGGGTGGGGGGGGAGGGAGGAGGCCAAGGTGGGCGCAGCTCAGGAGGGGCCGGACCTCCCGTGGGGCGGGCGGTGCTCCCATAGCCACTGCAGGTGGTGGCCCTGTGGAGGAAAGTCCTGGAGCGGGTGGTGGCCCAGGAGCGCCCAGGCCTGGGCTTCCGGGGGCCAGAACTCGGCACCTGGCTAGGGGCCCAGGTGGCACCTGGCTAAGGGGCTGTGTCCCCAGCAGATCTCCTCTCTGTTCCTCTGCCTGGTGATGGAGTTCCACGAGGGAAGCTTCCAGAATGTCATTGAGAAGAAGAGGGCAGCAAAGACAGTCATCGACTCCAAGGTAAGACAGACTCTGGGACACCAGGCCTGGGGGCTGCCTGGACCAAGTGATGCCAGACACCCCGCAGTGGGGGGCAGAGGGCCGGGGGGAGGTGGCGCCACTGGAGCCGGGTCTCCTCTTTCCCGATGTGTGTGAATGAATGTGCTTGCACACCGCAGCGCACACAGATCTGAAGTGTACAGCTGGGTGTGTTTTGCTTAGGCAGACACTCTGGTGCCCCCCCTCACGTGAAATCAGAGCGTTCCTGGAACTGCAGACAGTCCCAGCCAGTACCCAGGGTTCGACTTCTGCCTCCAGAGAGAGGTCCTTGTGCCTGTCCCTGAAGTTCACCTAAATGGGCTCATAGAGCATGTTCGCTTGTATCTGGTTTCTCGTGTTCATCCCAGTGCTTAGAGATTTACCCACCTGTGTGTGTGTCGGGGCCGCTCCGTTGGAGGGCCACACCACCGTCGGCGTCTCTGGTCCAGTGCTGTGAGCATCTGGGTTGCTTCCAGTTTGGGGCTATTGTGAACAAGGGCTGCCGTGAACACTGCTGGGCATGTGTTCTGATGGACCTAAACATGCATTTTCTGGGTGAGCCCCTCAGCGCCGAGTTGTTGGGTCACAGAGTGGGTGTGTGTGCTGCTTTAGCCAATGTCCCAATCCTCCAGGATGGCTAGTTGACTCACATCCCCAGTTGTGAGTCTCCCAGCTCTGCATCCTGGCCCACACTGCACTGTGTCAGTCTTCTTAATTTTAATTAAAAATTACATTTTACTTTTAGTTATTCCGAGTAGTCACGGGGAGCATTTTTTGGCTGTTTGGATATCTTCTTTTGTGTCTGTTCGGGTCTTTTGCCCATTTAAACACTGGGGGTTGTCCATCTTTTCTTGTTGTTTCGTAGGAGCTCTTTATATATTATGGACACGGTGTCCAGATGTCTTCTCCCAGTCTGTGGCTTGCCGGTTCACTTTCTTAATTGTAATGAACTCTGGTTCGTCAGTGTTTCCTCTGTGGTTGGTGCCTTCTGAGCTGTTAGAGAAACCTTTCCTGCCCAAGGTCATGAGAGGATTTTTCTCTGTTGCCCGCAGCGCTGGATCCATTTGGATTTCACACCAAATGAATGGTGCCTGCTTTTGCTCTGAACACACCTCTGTCCTGTTGGGCCTCCGGGCACTGCATCCCTGCTGGGGGTTCCGAGGGGATGCAGCTCCTCTCCCAAAGTGAGCCTCAGAGACAGGCTCTGAGTGGGTTTCAGACTTTCTGTTCACAGTAGAACCCTGTCAAGTACAAGCACGTTCTCAGAACCCCCAGTAAGGAAGGCAGAGCTGCTCTGCTCGGGGGTCTGGGGGTCAGTGGAAGGTGGGGTGGGAGGAAGCCCGGGGTCCTGCCTGCTCGGCGCCTCTCTGACACCCCAGCTGGAATCCAGGGTTCTTAGCAACATGGTTTGAAAATCACTGCCCTGGAAACTAGATGGATCTTGTTTCTGACACAAAGCACCTCCAGAATGCTCTTCCTCAGGGGTCTTTTCATTCTAATGACCTGGAGAGGCGAGCCCCAAGTAGGAGCTGCAGACTCCAGCGTTTCTGATACCCGTGGGGGTGGGGCGGGAGCGGGGCTAGAGCCCCAGGGCGCCAGGGTCTCCTGGAGACAGCAGTGCAGCCCTGGGAGGCAGGGCACGCCGGCAGACAGGAGGGCCTCGGCAGCGGCCGCTCTTGCACTGTCTCTGAGCTGCTGGCCACGCGCTTCAGGCCCATCTCAGGCCGCAGGGCGGGATCTAACCACGACCCTGCCGGCCGCTCTGAGTGGCCGCTGACCTGCCTAAGAAGCGCAGTGGGGAGCCCCCCTGGGAGCTTTCAGGCCCCCCACCCTGCATCTCTTGCTTTTTCCCCAGTGGATGCAGAACATGCTGGGCCAGGTGTTGGATGCACTGGAGTACCTGCACCAGCTGGACCTTCTCCACAGGTGACCTGGGCGGCCAGGCTGCTTCAGGAGAAAAGGCACCTTCGGGGCGTGGCACCTCCTGGCGGCAGCACCCTGGGGCAGGCCCAAGGGAGAGAGGTGCAGCCAGGACGAGGACGGCCCCTCCCCCTCCCCCGGCACTTCCCAGGCTTAAAGAGAATGTCACCCCCTCCACGACCCTCCCCACGCACAGACAGGGCGGTCGGTTCTAAAGTGCAAGGAAAGAACCAGATAACAGCACCGAGGAAGAGATTAGGGCGCCCAGGGGCCTCTGGGCGCTCCCAGGCTGAGCTTTCGACCTGCGGGCTTCACGCTCTGGAATCGTGATCCAAAGGAGAGAAAACCGTGTGAACGAAATGTAGGAAGGAAGTGCTTGAGACTCCGTGTCAATGTCACTGGACCTTAGGAAATGATGGAAAGCCAGTCCCCAAGCAGACGCGCAGCTGAGATCTGGAAGGATGTTAGCGGAGGGACCACGGAGGGACTGGGTTTCCCTGCTCGTAGTTGGCTCGTTTTTCCCTTTGGAAATCACTGAGTTTATTTATGCTTACAGGAAACAATATTTAGAAAGTGGGCCGAACAGGGCATTTACTGAAGAGAGAGGAGGAGGGGTGTGGGCTGCGGTGGCGGCCCTGGTGTGGCGGGAGCAGAGGGCTCACGGACGTGGCCCTGCCAGGCGGTGGGTGGAAGGGTGCCTCTCTCGGTTTCAGGAACCTCAAGCCCTCCAACATCGCCCTGGTCCGCAGCGACCACTGCAAACTGCAGGACCTGAGCTCCAACACGCTCATGACCGACGAAGCCAAGTGGAACGTCCGTGCGGAGGAAGGTGGCTGGCGTCCTCCCGGCCAGGGGACAGTGGTGGCTGGGGAGCAGTGCGGGAGGGGCCGTCCACCGGAAGGGGTCGCCCCTGGAGTCCAAGGGCAGTGGCCACCCTGGGTGCTGGAGCAAGGCAACAGCAAACCTCTCCTTGCTCAGAAGGTCCCCACAGACCCCCCCTGGGCTTATGTGGACTCCAAAGAGACCCCCTTGCATGGACTGTAACTGAGCAGAAGTACCACCGTGGGGAGGGGGCGTGCAGCGACCAAAAGACACTCAGAAAATGTTAACCTTCATGGAGGGGGAGGGAAAGCCTCGGGAGGGAGGAAAGTGACGGACGCCAGGCACCGGCGTGGGCTGGGTTACTGTACTGAGTCTCAAAATAACCCAGGAGATGGTCGAGGCGAGCAGTCGTGGAGAGACGTTTTCCTTCCTTTGAAAAGACAACAGGGCAAAGGGAGCTGGGCTTCAAGCCTATAACAGCTATCAGGGGTGGAGAGAGCAGCTCTCCAGTGGAGAATCCCAGAGTCCTGGGCTGACAGGGACTGGTGGCACCCCGTCCTTGGTGGATGGATGGACGGGTGGGTGGGTACGTGGATGGATGGATAGATGACTGGGTAGGTGGGTAGGAGGTTGGACAAGTGGATAGACGGACACGCAGATAGATGAAAGGTGGATAGGTGGATGGATGGATGGATGGATGGGCGGGTGTGGGTGGGCAGGTGAGTGGATGGGTGGATCCTCTGGAGGTGCAGATGGCAGGGGTCCTGGGAGCCCACCCCTTTGCTCTTTGTTTGGGGGGTGGAGGTCCAGAGAGGGAGGGGCTGCCTGAGGCCTGTCAGGCATGTCCACCTATCCACTTGTCCATCCACCTACCCACTCATCTATCTGGGCTGGGGATCCTGCTGTTTTGGCTCCTTGTCTGGGGTTCAGGTTTGTTTGTTTATTTATTGGCCACACGGCTTGCGGGATCTTAGTTCCCCAACCAGGGATCGAACCTGCGTCCCCGGCAGTGGAAGCGTGGAGTCTTAACCACTGGACCGCCAGGGAAGTCCCAGGGGTTCAGGCTTAGAAACAAGGGCAGGGCAACTAGAACTTTGCCTCCAGGTCCCAGCTAAGTGTCGGGAGGGGCAGGACGCTGAGGAGGGTGCGTGTATTAGTCTCCTCGGCACGTGGCTCTTCAGACTGTTTCTGCCGCCGCGGAGGGACACGACGCGCACACGGCCAGCCTGGCGGGCCCCTGCTGAGATGGGCAGCCTCGCTGGCTGAAGATCAGGGGCCAGGATCTTACTGACCAGCGGCCTCTTCCCCTCCCCTCAGATTGCGCATCTCTGCCTCCCCAGAGAAGGGGGTGGGGGCTCATTTTGCAAGCTTCTTGCTTCCCCAGGGAGCACTGGACTCACACATCCCCACCTCACTCCTGCCGACAGAGCCCTTTCAGAAGTCCTGGATGGCCCCCGAAGCCCTCAGCTTCTCCTTCAGCCAGAAATCTGACATCTGGTCCCTGGGCTGCATCATCCTTGACATGGCCAGCTGCTCCTTCCTGGATGTGAGGGGCTTCCATCTGCCCCTCCCCGCCACACCCCAGCCCCGCTGCCCACAGCCCCAGGGAGCCGGGCTCTGCCCACCCTGGCGCTGAAAGGGGTGCCCTCTTCCCATCAGTATCCTGCCTGTGCTGAGTGCCCTGCGGGCCCGTGTGGCGCCTCCACCCCCGCACTCCACCCTACAGGACCCTTGTGAGGGGGTGATGGTAACTTTCAAACCCGCCCACACAGCAGCCCCTCCTGGACGAGACCAGCCAAGTTCAGGTGCACAAACGGCCCATGGTCGGATTCCAGCTGTGGAGGGAGGGTGGTCCTCCACCTCCTCCAGCCAGTGAGACGGCCATTCGCTTTTCTCCGACCCTCCATTTCTTCTTCGTACAAGAACCCTGGGGCGCAGGTGGCCTCTGGGCATTCCTGGCGGCGGGGGCCCCATCGCCTCCCCTCTGCCCAAGGTCAGGCCGTCTTCCTTTAGCTGAGGGAGTGCACAAGCGGTTCTCTGTCTCCTCCTAGACCACAGAAGCCATGCTTCTGCGGAAGTCCATCCGGAGTTCCCCTGACAGCCTGAGGGGTGTCCTGAGGACCATGGAGGAGAGGAGCGTCCCTGATGCGAAAATCTTCGGTGCCCTTTTGCCTCTGATGCTCCAGGCTGACCCCTTGGAGCGAATAAACATCAGGTGAGCTCAGGCCCCGGAGTGGCATTTCAGCCTGTCTCTACGTGCCACCTGGGGTCTTGGTGCCACACAGTGCTGCCTGCAGGGGCAGTGGCTCCTGCGAGCTGGGCTGCCCCACACTGCGGCCACATCTCTGAGCGTGGGACCCATGGGGCCAGCTTCCCCGTCAGCACAGGAGGCACAGCCCCAGCGCCCAGCAAAACTTTGCAAAAACTATTTATTTACTAATTTGGCTGCGCCGGGTCTCCGTTGCGGCAGGTAGGATCTTTGTTGCTGCTTGTGGGATCTTTTAGTTGTAGCGTGTGGAATCTTTAGTTGTGGCATGCGAACTCTTAGTTGTGGCATATGGGATCCAGTTCCCTGACCAGGGATGGAACCAGCAGCCCCCTGCATTGGGAGTGTGGAGTCTTAGCCCCTGGACCACCAGGGAAGCCCCAGGAAGAGTCACAACAAAATGATCCCGCCTGGGTCATGTTCACTCTTATACCAACACAGCCAGAAATCTGACTTTTGGTCTACGTTAGGGAGGAAGTGGCCCACACGGGTGCGAGTGCCAGGGCCCAGCACTGTCTTCCCCCAGCCCCTCCTAGAGGGGAATTGCTGGCGCGGCCACTGGACACGCTGTGACGGGGTGAGAGGTGCTCCCAAGGGGTTGCCCAAAGAAGGTGGAGGCGTGGCAGCTGCCGGCCAAGGGCCCCAAGACGCGGCGCGGGCATGGGCGTGGGGCGAGCTGGCGGCTCTCGGTCCCCCCCAGGGACGTGATTGACTTCACCTTCGTGAGCCACGACTTCGGGTCCTCCAGCGCCACCCTGATGCTGCCCCGGCAGGTGGTGCCTGAGTGCATCATTGACACGCTGCTAAAAGGCAACGTGGCCAGCATCCTAGGTGATGAGGGGGGCCCTGGGGGGGGGGGAGCGGCAAGGCTGCTGTGGCCCTGGCACCCCACTGTCTTTAGCTGGGGGGGCAGGGACTCCCCCACCACCCAGGCCCCTGGGCTGCTCCTCACGCAGGGCTGGTGGGCTTGCCTCGCATCCGTCCCAAGCACTGCTTTGCTCAGGGTACCGCCCTGCTCAGACACCCCCGAGATCCCATTACCTGGAGCAGCGTTCATCTCCGTGCCAGGGCCCCCACCTGCCTTCCTTCCCTTCTGGCTACACAGTCCTTGATGTCACCGAACAGCCCCCTCACTGCCTCCACCCCACGCCCCACCCCGGACTCCCAGCTGGCCACTTGCTCACCTGGCACGCAGCAGCTGGGGGCCCAGAGCGTCTTCCCCAGGCAGCAGCACGTCCCGTGTGGCGGCCGTGTGCCCGACATGGTGCTCTCACCGGGGTGGACACAGCAGTGACCCTGGACCAGGAGGCATGTCCCTGCAGGAAGGTGAAGCGGCCCAGGGGCTGTGTGTGCGATTTGACATGCGCAGGCCTGAGACGCCAGGCGCAGTGCTGGCTGGTCACACACTCCCTTTGGTGCACGCGCTAGACTCCTCCTCGAGCCCCAGGCTGGGGGCTACCCCCGTGGTCTTGGGTAAACCACGGATCTGGAGGTCATCCTCAAGTTCAGGGTGGCTCCAGCCTCCCATCCCTCTGTGTCGCTGGTACGGGCAGGCCGGTCCCTCCCTCCCTGCTGTCAGTGGCTTCCTGCGTGGGCTGCCTGCGACAAGGGACTGCCTCCCCCCACCACCCCAGTCTGCCGCCTCTGCCTCCCTTTCGGGGGAAGGGGGCCCATGAGGCCCCAGCGGCTCAGTCTCCACGCATCGTGGTTATGGGCCTTGGAGGCAGACGCCCATCACCCACTAGCTGAGCGGCCTGGAGGGAGCTGCCCGAGTTGCCCCGAGGGAGGCGTGGAGCGGCCACGCACCCCCTGGGCGGGCTCCCAAGGCAGACAGCTTTGACTTTGGACAGGTGGCTCAGCCTGGCAGGTGGGGATGACAAGGGCGCGGCCGTGTGCAGGGTCACGTACGCCTGTGCCCTGGCCGCCCCGGCCCTCAGGCAGGTCCCTGAGCCTCTGCGCCTCTCTGCGCTGCCCTGTCCCCTGCAGAGGTCATGCAGAACTTCTCCAGCCGCCCCGAAGTCCAGCACAGGGCCATGCAGAGGCTCCTGAGGATGCCGGAAGATCAGCGAGGTAGAGCGCCCCTGCCCCTGCCGTCCTCCGGAGGCCCCGGCCCGCCGCCCACTCTCCCAGCTTCCCCTGAGGCCTGGCTATAGCCCCACGAGCGTCCACGGCGTCACCCCCTGCTTGGAACAGGCGCCTGGACTTCCTCCTGTGCCGCTTTCGCCCAGCAGAGAGGCGGGGGGCGGGGTGGCCTCCCCTCACGCGCTGTTCACGGGTGCTTAACAGACCCCCCCATCGCTGCCACCGTCTCCCCAGTCGGGTGTTTGAGGGGCTGCTGATTCTGTGGCATCGTAAACAATGTTATGCTGCCCGCCCCGGAGCACGTGTGTGTGCTCTGTGTGTTTCTGTAGGATAACTTCCTAGACGTGCAGGGTGTGCGTCCTTCACATTTTCATAGATACTGCAAATTGCCCTCCGTAGATGCACCAACTTACCTCTCAAGAGTGCCTGAGAGCACCTCTTCCCCCAACTTTCTCCATCAAGGAATAGTAATATTTTTAATTTTGCCAAAACATAAAATCTCTGCACTCAACCTCTGTCTCACCAGGCTGAAGATTACATTCATTCACTCATCCCCCCATCTGTCCATCCGTCTGTCCATCCATCCATCCACCCACCCACCCTTCCGTAGATGGTGGTCCCAGTGGCTGGGGCAGCAGGGACCACAGAGGCCCAGTGCCAGGCCTCTAATGAGGCAGCGGAGACCTCACCATGGCCATTTCCCTTTCCCTTCCTCTCCTTCCCCGGGACCCCGTCTGGAGCAAGGCTGTGGCCAGGATAGAGTCCGTGGGAAGGGATTCTGCCTTCCTGGAGAGTGAGGGAGGCTGCTGGGCCCCTTCCCAAGAGTGGCCTCAGCTGCCACCCCAGCCTCAGACAGCCTCGTTTGGAGACAGGCGAGCCACAGCTTGGCTTCCCTGGTGCCAGCACTTTTGTCCTTGTCATTCTTACCCAGAGGACACAGGCTGAGAGAGGTGAAGCAGCAGTAGGGAAAGGGCACAGCTGGGACTGGACCCTGGGCTGCCCGCCACTGCCTCCCACCCCCTCCCCAGCACAGTCCCTGGCCCAGAGCAATGTCGGAGGGACCCACAGATGTCCTCCCTCAGGGCAGTAACGGCCAAGGGCTCTGGAGTCAGACAGGCTGGGTTTGAAGCAAGGTCTCTCACCTCCCTGACCCTCAGTTTTCTCATCTGTCAAACGGGGGTTGCAATAAGGATCTACCCCGTAGAGCTGTTGGAACTAGGAGATCCCTACGGCAGACGCAGGCCGGTCGCCCACGATCACTGACTGATCGCGTCTGCTTGTCCACCCAGGGGCCCACACGTGATGCCCCCCGACTCCCAGCAGGCTCTGCTTCCCTGGTCTGGTCCAGGCCCCCCTCCCACCACCTGCCCCTGTGCCGAGTCTCACTCTGCCCGTCCTGCCAGGCCTGCCGTGGCCAGCGGAGCTGGTGGAGGTGTTGCTCACCATCATGAAGCAGCACAAGAGGACCCTGGACATACAGCTGTGTGCCTGCTCCCTGCTGCTGCGCACCCTGGGCCAAGGTGCGCTCCGCGCCGGGCCAGGGCAGGACCCCTGGGCCAAGGGGGGCTCTGGGCCAGGCCAGGGCAGGACCCCTGGGCCAAGGGGTGCAGCTGGAGTCTCCTGCCCCCACTCTCCCACGCCAGTTATTGCCTTCGCATGGGACCCTCTGTGTCCTGCTCTACCCACCCAACCCCACCCCGTGACAGGCAGGGCACAGCCAGGAGTCTGTAGACTGGGGCACCACCACCCAAGGCCGGCCTTTGATCTGCTCTGTGGCCGTGGACCAGCTCCTCCCCGCTCCGGCTGGTCTCCAGGCGTGAAACGAGGAGCTGGACATGGGGGTCCTGCAGTATGACCTCCCAGGCAGGCTGGGTGGGGTCCTAGGTGTGGGCTTCCAGGAGGGCAGCCGAGGAGGCAGCAGGACGGGCTGCCGCTGAGAGCGGGAGGGCCTGGGCTCCTCCCAGAGTCTTTGGGCCATTAAAGAAAAGCGTAAACATCTTTGATTTTTCAACTGGGAATAGTTCCTCGCCGCTCTAACTTTAACACTCAGGCTGAATCTCCACATAACGCTTTACGCTGCACGTGCTCACGGCCCGGGGGGGCCTTGGAAACCAGCCCTGCCCCGCAGAGCCACACAGGTCCCCCAGCCCTCCGTCCTCGCCTGGGCCACACGAGAAGCACGTGCGGGGACCTGCTGTCTGCCCCACCCGTGCTTCCTCCCCGCAACCTGCAATCCTCTTCCTTGGCCCGCACAGCGCTGGCGCAGGACCCGGCGGCCTCGGTGCCGAGCGGCGGCGGCCTCACTCCCGTGCTGCTGGGCCTCCTGCAGAGCCACCCCGGGGAGCAGCAGCTCCTGGTCACGGTCTACAGCCTGCTCACCATCGTCGCCAGCCAGGGTGGGTGCCGCCCCCAGTGGGCGCGGGGCGCAGGGGCAGGCGCGCCGGGCAGCTCCGAGGGCGCAGCTGCACTGCCCCCGGCTTGCACGCTCGCACTCACGTGTCCCACTGCCAACATGCGTGGGCACTGGCCAGGTGCCAGGCACCACCATGGGCTTCACGCCCTTGCTGCCCCTCCGGCCCCGCTCAGCCCCACTTCACAGAGGCCACAGCAGGCAGCTGGTCGAGGGACAGTGTCGGGGAGAGGGTCACCACCCAAGGGCTTTACACACGTTTACTCTCCTCCAACCACTCACCGGGTGGGCGTCGTTCTCTCCAAAGGGAAGCTGGGGCCCGAGGGAGCCCAGGGACCTCACCTGGAGCCCCGTGGCCCCAGCCCGCACTACAGTAACCAGATAATTTACCGTATTTCATTGACCCCACGCTGGGATGTGAAAAGGGCTGCCATGAATAGCCAGGTGTAAATTAGGAGCGTCTGGCAAATGACGTTAGGTCATCACCCCGAGGGAGACGACTTCCGTGGTCCCACCTTGGAAGGAAAGCTTCAGAGGCTGGTCCCAGCCCAGTGACAGGATGGGAGACACTGGAACGGTGGCCCAGGGGAGGGACCACATCCTTGTTCCCGGGTCCCACGCTGGGCACGACGCTGGCCTGGAGCAGGCACCCAGGGATGCAGAGGACGCCTGGGACCGCAGGGCTCACGGACAGTGAGGAGGGAGGTGGCCGCCAGGGAAGGCTTCCTTGAGGAGGGGTGCTCTGTGGTCCTGATTCCAGCCCCCCACCCCAGGACTGACCACAGACGAGCTGCAGAGGGCCGGGCTGTTTGAGCACATCCTGGAGCACCTGGGGGCCTTCCCCAGGAACAGGGACATCTGCATCAACGGCCTGCGTCTGCTCTGGACCCTGCTGGTGGACGGTGAGTGGGGCCCGGGGCGGGCCCCCCTCTCTCTGCTGCTCCCTTAAACACGTGAAAGCTGGGAGGAGAGGAGAAAGGCGGGGGGAGCACACAGGGAAGCCGCACCAGCAGAGGCAGGATGTGCTGTCCCGGGGAGAGGCGGGCTCGTGCTCTGACCCCCGGTGCCCCACCCGGGGAACCCTCCAGCTCGCACACATCATGGGATTTCCCAGGCAGTCCCTGGTGTCACAGGTTCGCCTGAGCACTGGGCAAACTATCCTGGTTTCTGATTCAGGAAGGGGGGCCCGCAGGCTGTATGACTCCCTCTCCAGGCCCCACTTGGCCCCCCAGCGCCTGGGCAGTCATTTCCCCAAGGAAAAGAGGGCTCCCAACCACGGAGCACCCTGCCCCCACCTGGCGTGCGGGATCCCGAGCCTCCCCTTGGGGGCGCGGCCATCCTACCCTCCAGATGTGCTAGCAGGCTGGCACCACCCTTTCCCCCATGTCCCCACCTCTGAAGACGGCTGACCTCTCCCCCCACAGCTTCTTCTGCTCTTGTCCTTGGTGGCAGGTGGGGGCGGGGGGGCACGCACACAGCAGGCACTTCTGCCCGCAGCAAGGAGCAGGTGTCCCCTCTTCCATCCCGTCCCATTCCAGCTGCCACCGTGAACAAGGCCCCCTTGGAGAAAGCCCCGGCCCTCATTGCTGACGTGCTGGCCACCTACCCGACGGACGCAGAGATGGCCGAAGCCGGCTGTGCGGTCCTGTGGCTGTTGTCCTTGCTGGGTGAGCGGCTGGGGCCCCAGGGCCAGAGGGGTGGCCCCGGACCCTCAAGACGAGGCGCGTGCCGGCTCCCCCGCAGGCTGCATAAAGGAGCAGCAGTTTGAAGAAGTGGCGGTCCTGTTCCTGCAGAGCATCCGGCTGCGCCAGGACCAAGTCCTGCTGGTGAACCACGCCTACCGGGGGCTGGCCAGCCTCGCGAAGGTGTCTGGTGAGCCCGGGGATGGCGGGGCTGCCATTAGGAGGCGGCGGCCGACTCCCCCAGGAACGCCTGCCGGCAGCCCACACACCAAAAACAAACACTCGAAAAGGGGACGGGAAACACCTACAGCCCCGTTGTGCAGGTGACACTATGGACCCCTTCTCTACACACACTCCTCACTGTTCGTGTAACCCTGTCCCGTGACTGCCTCCCCGCCACGCACAGGCCACGTGCGCGCAGGCTCTCCTCCAGCTCCCACCTCCACACGGAGCCTGGCTGTCCCTCCGCCCCCACCAGGCTCTGCACCCGACTGGGCACCACAGCCCCTCGTGGACACTTGGGGCCTGGAGCCCGGCCGAGGTTGCAGGCCCTGCGGGATCCCGCCATCAAACAGGATGGGGTGCGGAGGAGCTGGGCAAGGCCTGCACTCAGAGGTCCCCAGGCTGCAAGACAGTGTGGCGTCCTCTGCCAGCTGAGGCTCCTGGCACCCCAGGCGCTCTGGGCTCTCAATGTCCCCCCTCCCACCGCCCAGAGCTGGCGGCCCTGCAGGTGGTGATGCCCGAGGAGGGCAAGAGCGGCCTCGCCCTCATCCAGGAGACGTACCAGCTCCACAGGGACGACCCGGAGGTGGTGGAGAGCATCTGCATGCTGCTGGCCCGCCTGGCCTCCTACAGTGAGGACCCTCTGCCCTCGTCACGCCTCCCTGGGAGCCAGCCTTCAAGAGGCGGCCTGCTCGCGGCTGTTACTGACAGGGGGAAGGGCAGGAACCCTCCGTGCCAGGCACTGTGCTGGCGCGGGTGACGCCTGCTCCCGCGTCCGGGCGGCTCACGCGAAGCCTGGGAGGGGCTGCCTCGTCCCTGGCCTCAGGCGCCTCTGCTCTGCCCACAGAGGAGATCCTGTCTGAGATGGTGTCCAGCGGCATCCAGCCCCTGGTCGAGGAGATCCACGGGCGCTTCACCTCCAGCCTGGTGAGTGTCGGCGAGGCCGACCCGGCCAGACCCGGGTGCACAGAGTCCAGGGGTTGGACGAGAGGTGTGGGTGGAGGCGACCGGGACTGCTGCATGTGTGGTTTTAAGCGGCTCTCCCCGTGTCACCCCTCATCCACAATGGGGCCGAAGTCAGCCCTGAAGGGAAGGGGAATGAGATGTCTTCAAAGAAAAGCGGATTAAGTAACAGAAATAACTAGTCGTGGACCCAGAGACCATTCGTGAAAACAGCTGACCTACTTTTTTCCTTCCAGGAGCTGGTGTCGTATGCACACAGCGTGCTCCAGGGCCTGCAGGAGGCCTCCCAGTCCACCTCCCAGAGTGGGCAGTGGGCCCAGCCCCAGGCGGCCACCCGGGGCCACAGGGCCTCTCCTTAGGGGTGGGGGTCAGGGAGAGATGTCCCCCAGGACCAGCTGTGGGACACAGCGGTGCTCTCAGACACTGCGCCTCCACGAGCTCCAGCTCAAGTAAAAAGCTGTTTATGTCACACGACATCCTTGGTGGGTCTGGACTTTTCGTACAGGCGTCGGGGCTCAGTAGCACCCGGGGCATCACTCCAGTAAGTGCAACTGGCCGCTCCCGTCCTCAGAAAGCCCCCCACACCTGGGTCGCGCAGAGAGGGCTGCGGGCCACCCACAGTCAGCAGGTCCGTCCTAGGCGGGAGGTGCCTACCTCCAGGGACCACTGCTGTCACCGCGCTGGGCAGCCCGTGCGCCCCTCGCCGACGGTGGGCTCCGACCTGGAGTTTAAACTTGGCGGGTGTGCGTGGTGGTGGTGGGGGCAGTGGGTGAGAAAGGAACCACAGGAAAGTCCTCGATGAGGTCGCCGCTGGGCTGCCTGCAGCTGCGTGGTCCAGGCCTAGTCCAAGGAGTTCTTCTCTCTCGGTCTCCCAAGGCAACAAGGGAAAGGGGCCTCCCCAGAGGCAGGTGCCACAGCCCGGGGGAGAACTGGGTGCTTCTGGCCCCAGGACCCAGGGAAGCCCTGGGGACAGCCCCTCCTCTCATCCCTGTGTGCTGCCCGCCCCCGTGTGCGGGGATGAGTCTCAGATGCCACAACTAGACGGAGGAAGCTCTGCGCAGCAGCACGCATGCCTGTGCCCCGCCGCCGCGGCTCCGGGGAGACTCCATCTGTCCCGTGACTTGGTCACAGCTACCCAGGGCCCTGGGAGCGGCACAGGGCAGGCTCTTGCTAGGCATTGTCACTGCAGACGTCGGGGGCCAGGGGCCTCCTGTCTCGGGAGACGTTCTCCCACTCCTTCTTCACCAGGACATACAGCCTCATCGCCGCCTGCGCATCCTGAATCTGGGGGACACAGAGCGTCACCACGACTGTCCCGCGGGTGAGAAGCACAGCCACATACGTGCCAGCCCACCCCACAGTCCCCGAGTCCTGGTGCCAGACATGGCGAGTGAAGAAAACTAACGAGCGTGGCGGCCCAGCGACATGGCCCTCGCCGCGCTTCCTTGCCCCAGTTCACGGAAGGAAGGAACCCAAAGAAGGGAAGGGATGAGCGTGCTGCCTCGTGGGTGCCCCAGACACCACAGAGCGAGGAGGCGGGTGGGAGGGACGGCAGGCCTGAGCTTGATGCCGGGCTGTGGGCCAGTGGCCTCACATGTGGTCCTGAGGGCCTGCAGTCCAGACGGGGGCCTTTCTCTCTGACTACAGAAAACTAGTAGCTTCCTGGTGCTAAGTGTTAGGTAACTGTCACCATTTAGAATTTCATCAACACTCTGCAGGCCCGCTGTGCCAGGTCATTTATCATGGACCAGGAGCCTCTGAAAACAGAAGCCACCCAAGGCCACTGTGTCTGCCATCAGGTGACACGGCACCTCGCCCATGAGGTCGAGCACGGCCCCCATGCTGAGGACCGTCACCCAGGACACACTCACCGAACAATGCTCCGCCTGCTGCACCCGGATCCCCAGGACCTTCTCGGCAAGCAGCTTCAGAGACGGCCGCCCGCTCTGCCAGGGGAGGCCAGCGCTCAGCCACGCGGGGTGGGGGTGGGGCTCTGCCTGGGCAGGACGGTTGCCTGCTGAGCCCCACCCCAAGTGACCTTCCGCACCCCTCCCACTGGAAGTGTCCGCGGCCCTGTGGCTGGTGACCCCCGGGTCAGCCCACAGAGGAGGACCAGGAAAGGACCCTGCACCTGTGCCTCCCAGCCTCAGGCCCCCCCCCCGCTCATTTCAAGGGGCAGCTCTGCCTCTGGAACACGCACGATGGCAGCTGGTTACTCGCAGTCGAGGGTCCGATCACAGACGTCCGACAGTGGAACCCGTGTGCCCTCAGTGACACCAACTTTAAGGCTGGCGTTTCGCAGAACGCCTTTTCTTGTAAGATTCTTTAGTTTTTTGTATTTTTTTAATGCTGTCTAATTCTTCTCCTGATTCTTTCCTCCCTCCCTCCCGCCCTCCCTTCCTTTCTTATTTATTTACTGCTTGCCGAAGGAGTTAAGGAGTCTTAGTTCCAGGGACTGAAGCCAGTCCCTGGGCAGTGGAAGTGCCGAGTCCTAACCACTTGACCCCCAGAGAACTCCCTCCTTTTAATTTTAAAGGTTAAAAGAAGAAACCAAACCAAACCAAACCCAAACCCCTTTAACCAGTAAGCCAGCCTCCAGGGACCAGAACCGATCACATGAACCAAGAAACTGCACTACAGAGTCTAGTGGTTCCACGTACCTTCACTTGGGTCCTGAAGGGCTTGTACTTCTGAGTGTCCCGGATCTTCTTCTTCGGGTGACCCAGAAACAGCGCCTGGAGGAGGAAAACACGACAGGCGCCCCTTTCTCAACTTCCAACATGTAACGCGTGAACACGCACAGATAAAATAAGGCACTGATGGGAGCCTGAACTTCTGAGGGGAACTTATCACGGGAGAAAGGTGATGCCTTGACAGGAAGAACCACGTGGATGAAAACGCAGCCTTGAAACCAGGGAAGCTGGGACACAGTCGCCAAGGAGCCAGCAGCCCATGTGCTCTGTATACTGAGTGGGTGTCACGCACACAGGAAGTCAGGGATGAAACGGGTCCTCTCACGACCTCAGGACAGGCCCCAGGAGAGGCTGAGATGCAGGTCTTCCCAGGTGACCCGGGGCGGAGAGGGTGCTGGGAGGACACACGAGCTACCAGGGCCTCCGAGGTGAGAACATTTATGATAAAATGCATTTCAGTGAACAGAGGACTTGTTGATTTTAACAGTGCAAAGTTTATTTTTAAAGGCATCTAGGACCACCTTTTATGAGTCCTTCAAAGCTTGGCGGCCTCCAGGCTTCCAGGGACACCGTCTGAAAAGCTCCAGGGACGCCATCTGAAAAGCTCCAGGCCCAGGAAGGACAGTCTCCGACCCTGCCTGCCCCAAGCTTCTCATCCCCACAGGCGGGTCAGCTCTCCCTGAGGGGCAGGGGCTCGGGAAGGGGACCTGCCGAGCTGGCTGCCGCCTGAGGTGCTGGCCGTCACAGGCCGGCCTGGGACGCAGGGACTGCCCAGTGGCTTCAAGGGAACAGGCACCGGGAAGGCTCCCTGACAGGAGGGACTCTGCCCTGAGAGGAGCAGCGGCCCACGGGCACGGGAGGGCAGCAGAGGCCGTGCCCGGCTGTCTACACAGGTGTGCGGGACCCGCTCTGCCAAGCAGACCCCGTGGGCGCATCACCCAAATCACGAAGCCAGTGTGACCACCTCAGACACCATGTGACACAAAAGGTGCCCCAAGCCGGTACCTTCAGGTCGTTGTGCAGTGCGTGTCCCACCAGAATCCGGCCCTTCAGCAGGTCTGCCACCTCCTTCTGCACAACTTCAAACTCTTCTCCTGGAAACAAAACGAACACGTGGTTTTCAGTGACACGTAAATTGTTGCCATGCTGAGGGAGAGGCCCCGGCAGGCAGGTCACCCACTCAGGAGGGTGACGCCAAGGCCGAGGGGCCGTCCCAGCACCCCCCACCCCCACTGGGGAGAAGCGGGGGGGGGCACGCTCACTGCCACCTGAACCTGACAGTGAGAAACCAGGGCAGGGGGACGACGTCTTCCCAGCTGGAGACAAAGACGAGGCGGGGTGACCCTCGCCACACGGCGAGAAGCTGGGGTCTAGCCCCCCGGCTCCAGAGGCGGCTCTGCTTGCTTTTTCTGAGCGGACGCCTCGGGGCCACCCCTGGCCCTCAGGCCCAAAGGGAAGGGCTGCAGCAACCGCGCTTGTGCCTGCGACTCTGCCCGCCCCCGATCCAAGCGGGACCGGCAAAGCTGCCCTGTGGGCTGTGGTCCAGAGAACCCGAGCGGTGCGGAGGGCAGAGACCACGCAGCCAGAGGAAGACCCAGCCGCGGCCTCACGCCCCTGCTCCCAGGACCTCTGCAGGCCCCAAACCCAGGGCCTCCCAGCTGCCTCTCTGCCCTCCCCCGCTCAGCCTGTCCATCGGCAAACCCTACAGACTCCGCGTCCAGGCTGTGTCCCGAGCTGGGCCACCACGCGTCGCCTTGTACAACCAGCTCCCTGACCGAGGTCACTGAGGACAAGCTCAACACCCCTCCCCCGCCCCCGCCCAGGCCTCTCGCTGCTCACCGCTCCCCACAGCTTCCAAACCCCCGCGAAGGCCCAGGAGACCCTCCAGCCTCTCCAACTCTCCACCTCCCTGACCCCTTCCCCCCCCACAGCGGCCTCCTTCCTCTGACACCCTCTCCATCCAGGAACACTGCACTGGTCTTAAGGCTGAGTGGCCATGTGGCAGCGAGGCCAACACAGAAGGGCTCGGGAGCCTCTGAGCCCCCCGCCCAGGAGGCAGGATGAGCACCGGGCTCTCGCTGTGGACGTGCCCGCGCTGAGGCCACCCACCTTGTGCCAGGTGCTCAGGCCGGATCCCGCTCACCGCCGTCCTGTAGTCGGTCACCGGCTGGGTTGGCTTCACGTACTTGTCATAAACGCACTTCCCGTGCTGGTTGACCAGGGACACGCGGGCCACGATGCTCTCTTCCCCCTTGGGACCCACGCCCACCATCTCACAGTCCACGGCTAAGGCTTTAGTCAGGCTGGAGGGGAACCAAGGCTCCAGTTTAACCCACGCGCAGCACCCGGGAAACGGCACCACCGCTCAGCAACGTGACAGGACGAGTCTCAGCCAGACACCAAGAGGCGCCTGCCCAGCTCGATGGGAGGAGAGGGAAGGGGTCCCTTCCTGCAGACTCCCCCCGCCGCCGAGGCTGAGCACACCCCACAGCCCTGCCCCGCGTACCCGCTGAAAGCGCACTCCTTCACCAGCGTGAGGCTGCTCTCGCTCTGACCCAGCCGTTTCCTCGCGATCCGGGCTGCCTCCGGGCCCATCGCTGCCTCGATGTCTGCCGGATCAACATCATCAAACCAGATGTCTTCCCTGGGAGGCAGAGGGGAGAACACGCTGAGCGCGTGGGCGAGCGGGGCTGCGCGCAGGGCGGTCTGGCCCCGGGTGCCCGGCGCCGCCCGCCGCCCCTGCTGTTGTGATCATCTTGGCACTTCCCTCTTTAATCAAAAAACACACTCATCAGCCAACACTTAGGAACCACAGAGCCACACAGTGTACAAAACAGAAATACGCCCCCCCACACCTACTCAGGTGTGCCGGCTGCCAAGGTTTTCTTCTCAATTATAAAACTAACAGTTCAGTTATCAAACGTTTAAGAACCTCAGATAAGCAGGATGACTGTAGAACACAGACGCAGAGCACCCCCCCCACCCCCCGTGCCAAGCCCTGCAGACGTGGACGCCCAGGCAGCGATGGCCCGACGGGCGGCTGTGCCTTGTGAATGCGGCTTTCAGGCTCAGCTTCCATGGCATTTCCTCAGACGGCCTCCTGAGCTCACTGACTGGACACGCTCCTCTGGCCCTCTGCCCCCACAAGCTTCTCCCTCGCTGGATTTACCCCGATCACATGGAGGGAATTACTGAGGTAATTTCAGTGCGTCGTCTGTCCCCCTCAAGATGGAGGGACCTGTCGTGACTGCTGTTTCCAGAGAGCACGCCAAGCACAGTGGCGCGTGGCAGGCACTCAAACTGTTCTCTCCTGAAACCTTCAGCGACTGTGTCCTCAATCCCAAGCGACACACAGCCCGACTGATGCACCAACACGCCCCTCTCCCAGCTGGGCGTCCGGAGGCGGCACAGACCCCTGGTCCTCCCCGTGTAAGGACACCACAGGGTCTGCTGAGGAGCCACCAGGCACGGGGCCAGCACGCTGCGCCTCACAGGCCCGCCGCAGGCGACCAGCCCGAGGCTCTGGGCATGCCAGGAACTAGCCCCAAACCATCCGACTAGCAAGACTCGGGAATCAGTTTCAAACTTGGGTCTTTGTGGCTTTGGTGCGCCTTCATTCCACAAATCTTTGCTGGGGGGCCCCACGTGCCAAGCCCCAATCCAGGCCCCAGAGACACAGCAGCTATGAAACAGCTCTGCCTCCCTATGCCTACGTCCTACGGGAAAGAAACACTCAGCAAAGAAACCCACGGCACCAGGGGAAGGTAAGGGAGGGGCCCCCTGCCTCGGCATCCTTAAGGTGACAGGCCTTAGGCGCCGTGACCTGGCTCTTGGCCAGAAGGCTGACGAGGCCACGCAGGTCACCAGGGCCACCCCAGCCCGCGGGTACTCACTCGGTGGGCAGGGCGGGAGGCAGGGTGGCAGTCGCCTCCTCGACTTTCCGCTTCTTATGTTTGATGCCCACCCGTTCTGGAGAAATGTCACCTTCGGTCCTTCTCTTGGCCCCTTTCTCGCTGCGCTGTGCCCGTAGCCTCCTGTTCGTCAGAGACCCTGAGGGCATGGAACCCCTGGTGGCCTTGGGGTCTGTGTTTTCTGTCCCCGTCTTATTTATCTTTGCTTTATCTGAGATCACTTTTCTGTTTTCTTGGACACTTTGCGACTGCTTTTTGGAATCCGTCTGAGAGAGGACAAGAAGCTCTCCTGGGGCCTGTGGTTTCTGTTTCAGCAGCTAATGGAAGCCAAAATAAAACACGTGACACATTTTACTTTGGAAATCACGCACTAGGGATTGAAAAAGCTTATACATGTACGTGCCTGTAAAAGCAACCTGTTTCCACATTTATAGTTCTATTAGAGTTAATTCCTTCACGGCTCAGGCCAACAAGCCAGTGCACGGCAGCCACCTCCTTGATCAGATATCTTGGTTTGCTACTGCTGTGCGGGTCTCGTGTCCAATAAGAGGTGGCTGGAAAAGGGCCGGCAGCCGCACCCCTGCTCTCCTGCATGGAGCCCAGCCTCCTCTTGTGTGCAAGTCCCCAGCCTGGCCATTCTTAACACGGTTCAGACTCTGCTAAGTGGCCATCAGCTGAGCGCTGAGGCAGGTTTCTACTTTCCTGTCCCCATAAAACTTAAAAAACACAAAATCCCACTCTCTTGTATGAATTAGAGAAAATGCAAGGTTTTTGCCACAGTAAATAGCTCTCTGCTTGATTAACTTTACTTTCTTGAGAAAAAGAGGCAGAGTTACAGTGCAAGAAGTCAGAGACCCCTGCGCTTGCCCGAGGGAATTTCATCAGTCCGTGTGTCAAGACTAGGGAATGATCGGGACTCCACCCTAAGATGCCTGGCTGCGGCAGGATGCTCAGAAGCGCTTCTCTGTTCTTGCTCTCCTCACTCTGAGGCTCTGTAACAGACTTCAGGAACTCAGAAGAGCCTCTGAAGGTCAGCAGTAGCAAACAGCACCAACTCACAGCCCGCAGTGTGAATATGCACCAGTCTGCCATCTGCTAGCTCCTTGTGACCCTGGGCTGAGTTCCATAAACTCTGCCTTAATCTCAACTAGAAAATCACGATAACAAAGCAGTTAACTCCAACGGAGGTGGAGAGAATTTACGAGCAAAGTAGGTGGAGACAGCATTTAGCAGACAGTAATCGGTAAGGAACCTGTAAGTAGTGTCGGTCACTGATGCTGAGAAAAGCAGTAGGTACAACGTGGCATTACGAGCAGGGACTTGGGCGTCTGACCCCTGGTTCTGCTCACCTGGCTGCAATCCTGGACACTTTATTTAACCTTTGTGACCCAGCTCCTCGTCTGTAAAACGGAGATCATGAAGGACTTTACCTCAGAGTCGGTATCGGGTTAAATAAGACGTATTGGGACTTCCCTGGTGGCGCAGTGGTTAAGATTCCGCGCTCCCAACGCAGGGGGGCTGGGCTCCATCCCTGGTCAGAAAACTGGATCCCACGTGCACGCCACAACTAAGAGCTCGCATGCTACACCTAAGGAGCCCGCGAGCTGCAACTAAGACCCGGCATAACCAAATACATACATAAACGTTAAAAGAAACAAAGAGCACCTATAGTTCATCCGGCGGCGGCTGTCAGCGCTCACCTACTCACGCTCCACATCACCGCCAGACCCTCTGCATCGGGCTCCCGCCCTTCTCGGCGCACGAGCTCGCCCCCCGCCCCCCGCCCCCCGGCCCGGCCCGGCTGCGCATCCGCGGGGCGCCCGCGGCCTCACCCGCTGCAGCGCCTTCCAGTTCCGGGAGAAGCCCTCCGGCGCCTTCGGGGGAAGCGGCGCGACCGCACGGGAGCCGTCCCCCGGCGTCCCGCCGGCCCCCCGCGCTCTGTGCCTCCAGGACCTTGTCTTTCCGCGTCTCTTCCGCTTCGGCTTGCGGCCGAGCCCGGGCTCAGGCGCGGGGCTGCGCGCGGCGCGCTCGGGGGCCAGCACCCTCGCCTCCGCCATGCGGGCAGCGTCCAGGCCCCGCGCCCACCCACGGCGGCGCCGCGGCCCCGCAGCCGGACCCTGCCCGCCGAACACAGGCCCCGGCAAACCCCGCGCTCCCCGGCCAACACCGCTCTCCCCGGCCCGGCGGACCGCCGCAGCCGCGACCCCGGAAGCCGTCCCGCGCGCCTTGCGCGTGCGCGCCGGTCCCCGGACGTGCTCGTCTCTCCCGGCCGGCTGGAAACCGGGCCTCCGCCTCTGGTTCCGCACGGCCGGGAGCAGGGCGGGGCTCTTGGGCCTCCAAGGAAAAGGATTGCCACCCCGACGAGAGGCGTCCGCGGTCGGCGGCCTCGGGTCGTATTGGAGTAAGCCCGGGATCCCCCCCGAGAGCCGTCGGGGGCCGAGAAACTCGAGCGCCGGAAGGGGACGGGGGGCCGCCATCGGTGTAGCACGCGGCCGGGCAGGCAGGGCGCGGGGCAGGCGGCCGCCAGGGGGCGCTGGGCGGCTGGGCCTGGGATCGGCGGGGCGGGGACGGGGCGGGGCAGGGCTGGGAGTTGGGCGTGGCTGGGAGGGGCGGGGCGGGGCCGGGGCGGGCACATCGCGGCTTCCCCACGCGCGGGGAAACGGAGGCCCGCGGAGCGCGGGGAGGCCCGCAGGTCGCACAGCCTGCTTGCCCAGGGCCGTGGTGCCGCAGCGGCCGACAACAGTAATAAAGCGCTGTAACAAGCGTCGTTTTCCATCATGGCACTTGGCGGCCGCGGTGATAAGTCACCCGCCCTCCGCGCCTGGCTCGGGCAGGACTGGGTCAGTGACACTGGACGTGCGTGGGGGCCTCCAGGGAAACACAGATGATGAAGGGTCGTGGTAGAGACTGGGGAGGGTAAGGCTACCGACACGATGCAGGACGCGCAGAGAATTGGAAATTTCAGAAAAAGAATAATTTTTACTATAAAAAGCAATTTTTAGTATAGATGTGTCCCACATAATAGCTGCGATATTGGGGACGTAGTTACACCACAAAAAAAAAATTCCACTGTTTATCTGAAATTTAAATTTCACGGCTGTCCTGATTTTTAGTTTTTAAATGTGGCACCCCTCCCCTGGGGGCACTTAGATGCTGCCACGAGGGAGGCCACATTCGAGCTGAAGCTGGAGTGCGAGGCTCAGGGGTGAGAGGGAGCAGCTGCAAAGCATTGGACGTATTTGAGAGATGGCTGGGGGAGCGGGTGGGGCTGAAGGTCTGCGAGCACCGAGCGGAGGGCTGGGGAGGCAGGCAGAAGGCGGGTGCCACCAGCCTGGTTCTGTGCAGGCACAGGCCAGGCAATAGCGAGAGTGAGGGAATGACAGGGACAGGTGGAGAAAGGCAGCAGGTGTGGTGGTGCCTCAGCCAGGGGGATCCACCGTCACACAGACGGGAGATGAATCCCAGCCCCCAGCCCCGATCCCCCAGCCCCGCGCCCTGCTCGTGCTCCGAGGCGCAGGACGGGTGGCCCTGCTCTGGGCCAAGCCCCCGCCCAGCACAAGGCCAGGTCTCGGCAGGAGGAGCCTCAGGCCGCCCAGCCCTATGGCCCCTGCCCTGGGAGGAAGTGCCCACGAGTAAACACAGCCTCGTCCTCCAGCCGCGGGTCTGTTGCATTCCACGCCGGCCAGCGTGCCGCTACCACAGCCCTCTCCCTCCCTGGGCCAGCCTGAGGATGAGTGAGCTTTGCTGCCAGGCGAGATGCGTGCGGGGGGCGCTCCTGTCTGTGCTCTTCCTCCTGGGCTGCTGGGGACGCCCCGATTTCTGGCAGGTGGGTGGATCCGAGGGCTGCGGTGCTGGGGGAGCCCGGGAGCTGGGAGTCCAAGCCCGTCTGGGTGCAGAGGGCGGGTCCCTGGGGAAGAGGGGCTGGCCACAGCCCTGGGGCAGAGTGGGAGGAAATCCGAACTTGGGGTTCAGGGGATGAAGTGGGCTCGCTGGAGCGGGGTTGGCCTCGGTTCTGTCCACCCACCTGTGGACGGGTGGACACTGTCTGCACCGGTGTGAGCGGCTTGCGCCCCCTCCATCCCGGCCCCGTCTCCCTCCCTCTCCCTCCTGCTTGCTCCTTGCCTTGTCCCTCCCCCACCCCGTCTCCCTGTCTCCCCTCACCCGTCCTTTCTTCCACAGCAGTTTCTTCAGGCTTTGAAGCCAGAGGAAGTGACTGCTTACTTTGGCCCTGAAGCTGCCTCCGAAGGTACTTGTCCTGGCGTCTTCCTTGCAAGGGAAGTTTCTCAGAGCCTCTGGGGGGCATCTCACCATTGAATCAGGGACTCAGCATTTTGGTGGCTCTGCTGGGAGGACGTCAGAGCCGCTGCGGTCACCCCTGTTAATTAATTCTGTTACTTCCTGCCAAGTTGATAAAAACTGGTCTGGGTGTTCTGGGCCCAGCTGGGGTTCTGACCCCAGGATTCTGCTCAATGTCTCAAGGGAATGGTCACTAATTAGCTGGTCTTTTCCACTCCTGGGCCTCCCTTGGGCTGACCGACTCTCAGGAACTCTTGCAATTTCTGGCCAGGATGTAAACATTTATCTTTTCTGTGAGAAAGAGATGGGCATTGGGTCAAGCTCCAGCCAGAGCCTCTTCCTGTCGCTCGTGGGCTGTGTCTATGGACTTGGGTGCCAGCCCCCTTTCTGAGTAGGGCCGTTTGATCCAAAGGCTGGTGGGACCAGAGGCAGAGTGGGCTAGTGGTCAGGGCAGAGAGAATTAGGGGTGCCCCGCTCATGCCTGACTTCTCCGTGGTCGGGGCCAAATGCACGCTGAGTGATGCCTGCGGCCGTGCTGGCGGGGGGCTGTGCTGGAGGGCCAGCTGGGGTCAACCGTGGGGTTCCCCCGGGAGGACCCGCAGGGCCAAGCGGGGGGAGTGAGGGGCCTCCTGTCTCCCACAGCGCCCCGATTCGACGTGGCCCCGCTCACCTGCGTCTGTGAGGCTGAGGCCAAGGCCGAGGCCAGGCGCCGGGGGCCGCCCTGCAGGGCCCCACGCTGCTCCCTGGCAGCCCTGGGGTGGCTCTTCTCCTTCAACTTCCGGCCGGAGCTGGGCGTCCTCGCTGCCTCCTTCACCAGCGCGCATGCGGTCAATGCCTCCCTCTGGCTGCTGCGGGGGCCCCCCCACCCCTGCCTCACGGGGGGCCGCGTCCTGCTGCCCTTGGGCGCAGCGGCCAGGCTCACCTACTGCTCGGGCCTTGTGGTGAGTGGGCGCCCGGGCCGGCGTTGGGTGGAGGTTGTGCTGGGGTGGCTGGGGGGACCCCAGGGGGCAAAGCTGTCCCCCAGCCCCCACCACACAAACAAATGCAAGAGTGACACCACTTAGATCTTAGCCTGACTCTGACCCCATGGGAGCCTGTTCCTTGGAGGCTCAGAAAAGCAAGCTGAGTTTCCCCAGGCCACCCAGCTAGCAGGTGGCAGAGATGGGCGCAAGCCCGGGCGACAGGGGACGGAAAGAGGGTGGGCTTTGCAGTCAGACCTGTGCGTTCAGACTCCAGCTCTGCCCCTTCGTACAGACGACCTTGGACCAGTCACTCCACAGGACATCAGTGTCGCCACTGATGGGAATTCCCTGGTGGACCAGTAGGTTAGGACTTGGCGATTTCACTGTGGGGGCCCGGGGTTCGACCCCTGGTCAGGAACTAAGATCCCACAAGCTGCGAGGCCAAAAAAACAAAGAAAGAAAGAAAGAAATGGTGAAGGCAGCACCAGCCTCTTGGGTATTTTCGGGGACTGGTGTCACACATTGTCACAATGGGTCACTCAACGAGCCAGAGTCATTTCTATCACTCTCCCCCCCACCCCCGTTCCGGGGTCGGGAGGCCCAGCCTGGGCCTGGACAGGTGCCACTCAGGGCCCACGTGGGGACAAGCAGTGCTGTTCATTAGCACAGGCCTACCTAGTCCCTCTAGATGCCCCCATTCTTGTGCTCGTGGGGCCCCACCCCGGTCCTCGCAGGCCCTGCAGACTGGGGCCTGAAGGCCGTGTGCATGGTGGGGAACGGGAGTGTGGCCGTGGGGGTCTGGCCGCACGTGGCAGGCAGTGAGCACAGCCCCAGAGGGCGTGGGTCCCCCGTCCCCCGCTCTCCCACACAGATGGGCTCTTGGACCTTGGACTTGGGGAGGAGCCCTTGGGAGAGGGCCCAGGGCAAGTCCATGCCTGGTGCTGTGACGGCCCAGAGAGGCCCTTCCCTGCGTGGCGGAGGGGGCTGTGTGTACCAGGCTGCTCTCTCTCCTCCAGGAGGGCGACATTCTGGTGGGTGCAGACAGGTTCTACATCCAGCCGTTGAAGAGGCAGCACCGGGAGCTGGTGCCTCCCTGGGGTGGTGCCCAGCCCCACCTGATCCACAGGACCACCCCCAGGGCCCCCACTGCTCCAGGTACAGCTCCTGGTGGTGGGGGGCGGGGAGGGCAGAGCTGCCGGCAAGGATAGCTCTAGGGGAGGGACCAGCTCTCCTGATGCCTGGGGGCTGTGCAGAAGGACCCAGCTCCACCAGCCACCTTCGTTAGCCTGCAGGGGAGTGCCCAGCTCACAGGGCAGGCCAGGGGAGCATGTGGCCACCAGCTGTGCCCCCTGACCAACTGCTTGATGGACAGGTAGACCTCTGCCTCCGAACAGCGACTCACAGTTTACAAAGCATGTTCACAGACCAGCACCTTGGAGCCTCGGGCACTAGGCTGATAGTTCCGATGCTGCAGATGGGAACCCAGAGGCTTGAAGAAGGGAAGGGGCCGCTGCAGGCCTACACGATGGCTGCAGGGCACGGCCAGGACTAGGGCCGGCTCTGCTGCTCCGGCCCCCCCAGGCTGCGTCCAGCTGCAAGCAGGGTGGTGTCCTGGGCTTTTCTTGCCATCTTGGGGTGACCAGAAGGATGTAAAAGCTACACCGTAGTTCCTCCTAGGCCTTGCGCTGCCCTGAATGCCCAGTCAGCGATGGGATCCAGGCCCGAGGGGTGGAATGAAGTGTCTCCACGTGAGACGGCCATGCTCCTGAGACCCGGCCGCCTCTCTCCTGGAAGCTGGCTGAGCTGTCAGTTCTAACAGTCACAACACAAGTGACATGCGAGAGGTTGGGACCTCTCGCCCCTGAGAGCGTTTACTCCCAGGAGTGGGGAGGACTGACACGTCCTGAAGCAGGGCCTGGGTGTCTGAGGGAGTGAAACCATGGGCGCTGAAAGGCCAGCTCCAGGGAGGGCCAGAGCAGACCCGCTCACTCAACATAGAGAACAAGCTGTGGTCACCAGACGGGAGGGATACGTTAGGAATTGGGATTAACAGATACACACAACTATATATAAAATAGACAGCCAACAAGGACCTACTCTGTAGCACAGGGAACTCTACTCAAGACTTTGTAATAACCTGGGACTTCCCAGGCGGTCCAGTGGCTAAGACTCTGTGCTTCCACCACAGGGAGTGGGCGTTCAACCCCCCGTTGGGGAACTAAGATCCCACAAGCCATGGAGCATGGCCGAAATAAAAAAATAAAGATTTTGTAATAACCTATATGGGAAAAGAATCTGAAAAAGAATATATGTATATAAAATATTGAATGTGTGTATAGCTGAATCACTTTGCTGTGCACCTGAAAATAAGACAACATTGTAAATCAACTATACTTCAATAAATAAGTAAATAAATGAACCAAATGCTTAGCACAGTACTGATTTAAAAAAAAAAAAGAGGAGCTGTTCTCTCCGTCTCCCTGTGCCGGAGGCAGGCCCCCCTCGCTCCCCACATGCCCCGTGAGAAAGCTGAGGGTTAGGGTCAGGCCCCCTGACTCCCTCATCACCACAGTAAGTGGCACAACAGGGTTCCTGCCGCTACATCTTCAAGCCCAGGGGCACAGGGTGATGGAGAGCCCTGGCCGTGGGAGCCTTGGGGGCCATGGGGGCTGTGCGGGCCGTGAGGTCAGAGCCACGTCTCACCTGCTCTCTAGGACCCTGGCTCTCGGCCCTGCCCCCTCCCTCTCCAGGCCGCCCCCCTGCCCCTCGCCTCTGGAGACGGGCTGCCGGCAGCGTCCTGCACCTGGAGCTGCTGGTGGCGGTAGGCCCCGACGTCCACCAGGCTCACCAGGAGGACACGGAGCGCTACGTGCTCACCAACCTCAACATGGTGAGTGCTCGCGTGGGGAGCGGGCTCTGTGGGTGGCGCTGACCCAGGAGAGGGCTCAGGGCTCTGGTGGGGCAGTGGCTGTCCTCGGAAACCACAGCCGGCCCTTCCTCGGGTGCCTCTGGACGCAGCATCCCGTACTCGGGGCTTGTGCCAACGGTCCGTGGGCTGGCTCATCTGATGGGTGTGAACCTGAGGCTGGGGTCACACTTGGGGCTCAGGGCTCTGCGGTGGGGGGACCTGTGATCTGTTCTTATCTTCCTCCCCACCCACTGGGAAGTGCAACCCCCAGCCTCTTGCTACTTGGGTCCCTTCGCCCAGAGACCCTCAAGCCTGACTTCTCCCCCAATGTCCCTTTTTTTTTTTTTTTAATTTATTTATTTAATTTATTTGTTGGCTGTGTTGGGTCTTTGTTGCTGCACACGGGCTTTCTCTAGTTGCTGCAAGCGGGAGCTGCTCTTCCTTGTGGTGTATGGGCTCCTCATTGTAGTGGCTTCTCTTGTTGTGGAGCACGGGCTCTAGGCACGTGGGCTTCAAGAGTTGCGGCACATGGGCTCAATAGTTGTGGCTCACGGGCTCTAGAGCACAGGCTCAGTAGTTGTGGCACACGGGCTTAGTTGCTCTGTGGCATGTGGAATCTTCCCAGGGCAGGGCTCGAACCTGTGTACCCTGCATTGGCAGGCAGATTCTTAACCACTGCGCCACCTAGGAAGTCCCCCAATGTCCCTTTGATCCGTGGGCACCTCGGCTGGCATTGCCCCGGCAGCCAGCAGGGCTGCCCCACACCAAGCTCTCCAGGTGCCCTCCTTGCGGGTAGCCCCATGTCTGCAGGCCTCCCCTTCACTTGGCATCCCAGGGTAACGGTGGGGCAGGAAGCACAGCTCCCACCAGCCATCATTTCCGAGAGAAAGAGGCAGCACAGAAGCAGGTGACCGCAGCCCCAGGCGAGCACATGCAGTCTGATGGGCTGTGCCCGACCACAGGTGGGAAACACACAAACACGGGTGGGAAACACACAAACACGCATGCTCTAGGCGGCCAGGTAAGGATCCGTAAACGTCAGGCAGGGCCCGTGCTACCCCCTGGTAAGCTGGGCCCGGAGGGCGGGCAGCCGTCCTGGAATGTGGGGGCCTTGGCACCACCCTGCTCCAGCCTCAGGTGTGCCCAGCTGTTTCGGACAAAAGGAAAAGATCCCCCGGTCTCAGAGCCCCAGGCCCTCCAACCCCTCTCCTTCCCCTGTGTTCTCTGGGCCTCCCACCCTGGAGGGAGTCTGGGCCCTGGTGGCCACACCCACACAGCCCTGACCCCTGGAAAAGCTGACTCAAGTCCAGGACGAGCCTGCTTGGGTTTCCACCTGCCGGCCCCAGAGGCAGAAAATAAGACACATGAAAGCTATTGTTTTCAAGCTCTGGGAGTCCCCTACCTCACCTCGAACATGCTGAAATTTGGTAATCAAACCACACTCCCTCTGGTCATTTGACATATTTTATGAGGACCAAGGATGGTCACGGGGTAGATTGCAGACGGGCTCTGGCCCAGATGGTGCAAGTCGTGGTCATGGCCGGGTCGCGACTGGGCGCCCACCTCGTGCCAGCCGCATTGCTCCTGAGTTGGCCAACGACCACGCAAGCCTTTCTCCCCATTTTACAGATGAGGAAACGGGGGCGCCGAGGCTAGTTAGCAGGGTCCTGAGCATACAGGTAGGAAGGGGCAGAGCCTGGGTTCACACTCAGGTCAGCCGAGGCCGGTGGCGGCCCCATCCTTGCTGCCAGGTGTCACGTCTCATTTAGAGGACGCGCTGATGGGAACGACCACAGGTCAATCACAATCGGCATCCTGGCAGATGTATCGGGGGTGCTGGGAGCCTGGCGGGGGACCTTCTCATGGGGGTGCCCAGAAGGGGCTCACGGAGGGGGAGGAGGCCCTCGGGCTGCCTCGTGCCCATGAGCAGGTTAAGCGAGCAGAGGTGAGAGAGGTGCTTCAGGCAGGTGGAGAGAGATGGATGAGAAAGAACAGCGTGAATCCAGTCCAAGAGAAGCAGGGTTTGAAAGGAATGCTCTAGACCAGCGGTCCCCAACCTTTTTGGCACCAGGAACTGGTTTCATGAAAGACAGTTTTTCCACAGACAGGGGTGGCGGGGGGCGGGGAGGGGCAGGTTCAGGCGCGAATGTGAGGGATGGGGAGCACTGGGGAGGGGAGCACTGGGGAGGGGCAGAGGAAGCTTTGCTCCCTCGCCACCGCTCACCTCCTGCTGTGAAGCCTAGGGTTCCTAACAGGCTGCAGGCCGCTTCCCTGGGGCCCGGGGGTTGGGGACCCCTGCTCTAGACTAACAGCAGTTATTCGCATCCCGTTGTTTTGGGGTTTCTCCGTGTTGGGCGACCTTCCTGAGCCTTCCTTCTGACTATCTCTACGGCTGGCTCCCAGCCCAACGACTAGCATCTTGGGTGCCCCTCTGCTGATGGACCATCCTCTCCGGGCACCCCATCCCCTCCCCGGCCCCTGGAAGTCCGCCGCGCCCACCCACATGTGTCACCTCTCCTGCCTGCCCTTCCACAGGGGTCAGAGCTGCTCAGGGACCCGTCCCTGGGGGTGCAGTTCCGAGTGCACCTGGTGAAGATGGTGATCCTGACCCAGCCTGAGGTAGGCGCTGAGCTGGACGCCCGCTCTCTGGGAAACCGGTTTCTGCCCTCCTTAACCTCTGCCTGCGGACGTGCACAGAGCAGCGGGGGTGATGGCAGGGCTGCCCCCCGGCCGGGCCCGGACCCTAATTCCAGCTCTGCCTGGCGCTCGGCGCTGCTGAGCCTCGGTCTCCGTATCTGCCACGTGGGACAGAAATAGGGCTGTTTTGAGGACTGAGATGGCAGCAGAGGTCAGCACCCTGCTTGGGGCGGATCCCCTCAGTGTGCGCTCTGTTCCTGGTCCCCCAGGGTGCTCCGAATATCACAGCCAACCTCACCGCGTCACTGCTGAGCGTCTGTGAGTGGAGCAGGACGGTGAACCCTGAGGATGACATGGACCCTGCACACGCTGACCTGGTCCTCTACGTCACCAGGTAGCCGAGCCCCCCACGGGCGTGCCAGCCTGCAGGGCAGCGGCTCCCCCTCTCTGCAAGGGGGGCCCGGCAGCAGGCAGGCCCCTCAGCGCCACCCAGGTGTCTGTTTTCTCTTCCTCAGGTTTGACCTGGAATTGCCTGATGGGAACCGGCAGGTTCGGGGGGTCACCCAGCTGGGGGGCGCCTGCTCTTCCTCCTGGAGCTGCCTCATAACTGAGGATACTGGCTTCGACCTGGGGGTCACCATTGCCCATGAGATCGGGCACAGGTGAGAGGCCCTGTCCCCAAGCTCTGGGCAAGGATGTGACCTGGGCCCTCAGGAGGGGAGGCCATGGCTGGCAGGGGTCCCTGGAAGAGCCAGCCGGGAGGAGCCTGTACTCTTGACCCCAGTGGGCTCAGGAGGGTGAGGGGCAAGGCCTGGAAAATCTCATACTTCTTCATTGCTGAATGAGGAAGAGAAAAAAATTCCTTTTCAAGATGCGAGCAGAACAAACCTAGGAGTTAAAAAGTCATTGTCATAGGAAATTCAGGTAAAGAAAAAGCAGGCTGTAAAAATTATCCCAAATCCCACCACTTAGAGAAAACATCCAGCCTTTCCTTATACACATGTAATTTTTTATTTGTAAATTTGGGATTATACTGTGTGTTGGTTACGTGCGTTTTTCTGTAACAATGGGTCGGAAACATTTCTTCCAAACATTCTTTTGCAATATACGTGGACTTTCCGTGTGCGCCGT
Organism: Hippopotamus amphibius kiboko; assembly: GCF_030028045.1. Classification (NCBI taxonomy): domain Eukaryota; kingdom Metazoa; phylum Chordata; class Mammalia; order Artiodactyla; family Hippopotamidae; genus Hippopotamus; species Hippopotamus amphibius. Next base: position 2,273,874 of record NC_080187.1, read on the forward strand.
AACTGACTGACTTCATCCCCTATTGTTAGATATTTAGGTTGCTTCCAGACTTTTCCTGATGTGACTGTTGTCCGTTCTGTGGGCAGATCTCTGCGCCTGTGTATTATTTACTCAGGGTGGAGGGTTTCTTTCCTTTTAATCTGTAGCCTTTTAATTATGAAAGTAACACCTGTTTGCTGTAAACATTCAAATAGTACAGAGACCCCTAAAGTGAAAAGTGAGGGTCTCACCTCCTTGCCCGCCAGCACCCCCCCCCCCAGGCTTTTCGGCCCCCCTGAGAGCGCTGAGGCATTCCCACTCCACCTCCACGGACCAGGCTGGGGCTCCTACCGCCACAGCAGCCCACGGGGCGCACTTTTACTCTCATCTGCACCCCACCCCCACCCCCCCCAGCCATCACACGTCCTCCATCTGTCTCGTTTGGAGAAAGAAAAAAAGCACGGAAAACCCTTGCTTTCCACTGGGAGCAGGAACACTGGCCCGAGGTCCGGCCGTGTCACTGCACCACGATGCACACTCAGTCGGTGCATGTTCACACTGGGCCACGCCCGGGTCGGGAAAGCCCTCAGCAGCCCGCTCCAAAGGCCCTCCGGGGAGCGCCGCCTCCCAGGTTAAACACCAGGGATGAGTCTGGCCGGGTCCGTCTTAGCCAACAGGGGCGGGAGCCACCCGGCCGGCCCAGCGCTTTCCTGGGCGGGAGACTGAGGCAGGGCGGCCGCGCGACGCGCTCCACGGCCGGGTTAGCTGGTGGCGGGGCGGGGGGACCCCGGCCACCGCCGCCCTCAGCGCCGCCGCCCCCGCAGCTTCGGCCTGGAGCACGACGGCGCGCCGGGCAGTGGCTGCGGGCCCAGCGGCCACGTGATGGCCTCCGACGGCGCCGCGCCCGCCCGCGGGGGCCCGGCGTGGTCCCCCTGCAGCCGCCGGCAGCTGCTGCGCCTGCTCAGGTAGCCGCGCCCCGCGCCCCGCCCCTCCCCTCGCCCCCACCTCCACTTCGCGCGCACCCCTCCTTCCCGCCCCCAGACCCAGCCCTCCATCTGCCTCCAGCCCTGTGCCCACTTGCATCGCGCCCGCCTCTCCGTGGGCTCCCAGGACGTCTCAGGAGGGACTCATCCATCCCGCCCCCGCCCAACCCCTCCAGCCGCCACCTCCCCCCGGCACCCACCTCTCCACTCCATCCTCCCTGCATCCACGCCTCCGTCTCGCCCTCGCCCATCCCTCCATCCACTCCCATCCCGGCGGCACGCCACCTCCCTCCTTCCTTCCATCCCAGCCCCCTCCTGCACCCACCCCTCAGTTCTCCGCTATCCGCTCCCATCCCTTCGCAGACCCATCTCTCCAACCTGCCCCACTCCCTGCACCTGCCCCTCTATCCCCTCCCCGCTTCCCTAGGTCTGAGGCTTCTTAGCCCAGGGTCAGCTCTTGGTGGGGCACACGGGCTGTAACTTCCATCCTCGCCCACCCGAACCCGCCGCCGCCCGCTTTAAACGCCCTCACCCCCCAACCCCCGCCGCGCCCAATCCCCCATCCCACCCCCACCCGGTGTCCACCCCTCCTGAGCCAAGGCCGTGTCGCAGCGCAGGACGGGCGCGCTGCATGCGGGACCCGCCGGGGCCTGGGCCCTCGGGGCGCCCTCCCGAGCCGCACCCCGGCCTCTACTACGGAGCCGACGAGCAGTGCCGCGTGGCCTTCGGCTCCACGGCGGTCGCCTGCACCTTCCGCAGGGAGCACCTTGTGAGTCCCGTGGTGGGTGATGCGCGGGTCACCCTGGCCATCCGCGCCAGGGCTTCCCTCTGCCGCTCCTGCCCCCCCGCCCCGCCTCACGTCCTGCCCCCTGTGTATTGGGAGCCCGCACTGGCCCAGACTGTCAGATGCCTCTCCACTTCTCAATTTTTGAACAAGGGCCCCCACATTTTCCTTTTGAGGAGGCCCCACAAATTAGGTAGTGCTGGCCCTGGCATGACCGCCGAGCCTACGCGCCTTGTTTCTACATCGGCAGTTACTGAGGGCTTCCAACCCAGTGGGAGCTGGAGGGCTTCCCGGAGGAAGTGACCTTCAAGCTGAACCCTACAGCAGGGGTGGGAGCTGGCAGTGGGAGGGTTGCTGAAGGGGAGCAGGCACCCCAAAGACAGCCTTCCGCCCAGGACTGCCCAGGACTCGCAGGCACTTCCGCCTTGGTGAGCCCCTTCCTCCTTACAAAATATTCGGAATTATATCTTAGGTTTTCATGAAATATGTCATTTTCCATGTGTTGTTATAAATACAAATATATTATTATTATATATTAGAACATTTACTTGACCTAAAAGATCATTTTTTTTCCCTTCTGATTTTAAAAGAAATGAAAACATTTTTGTGGGCCCTGGTCACTGTCCCTGTTCCCGGTGGAGAAGTCAGCCACGGCATCCTCTCCGTCCACCACTGCCTAGGGTGCTGGCCATGTCGCTGTGTCCTGTGGCCTGGGAGGGACAGGTACGGCTGGACACTGAGCCCGCAGGCGCTGGTGGCCCCTCAGCTGGCCATCTGTCTCCCCTCTTAGGACATCTGCCAGGCTCTCTCCTGCCACACAGACCCCCTGGACCAAAGCAGCTGTAGCCGCCTCCTCATTCCTCTCCTGGACGGGACAGAGTGTGGCGTGGGGAAGGTCAGAGCGGGGAGTGAAGGAGTGTGTGTGTGTGTGTGTGTGTGTGTGTGTGTGAGCGTGTGGTCACGCAGACCTGCAGCCTGCAGCCCTCACCTGGGGTGGGAGACAGGAGGACCTCAGTAAGTGGGGGTGGAGGGCCCTGGCGCTGTCCTGGGTGCCCTGGGCAGGAGAGGTGGGCAGCCCTCGTGCTCGCCCCGCCCCCTACAGGTGGCTTAGCCAGGTTCACAGGACCAACGGTGACCGTCGATAGGCTTGCATGTGACTCTGGCGGGGGCGGACGGGACCTCCCGGGCGGCGCCCCTCTTGCCCTCCTCGAGAGCGGGCGCTGGTGGACACCCACCCCCAGGCCCTGTGTGGCAGCCTGGAGACAGAGATTGTGCTGTCACCTGCCTCCCAGAGGAGGCAACATTTTCGCGTGACCGAGTGGCCACCCTCCCCCTGGGCCCAGCACGGGTCATCGTCTTCCTGCTCCCCTGCGCCCTCAGTGCCCCTGCCCTTCCCCTCTGCCTTGCGCGGCGGGACCCTTCCTCCAGGCCCTGTCCTGCAGTGGGTGTGTGCCCTCTTCTGTTTAGCGTTGGCTCCCAAGCAGGATGGGGTCGTGTGTGTGGGGGTGTGTGTGGGGGTGCCCTCGATGTGGGGTACCTGTGGGTATGGGGTACCCTGGATGTGGGGGTGCCCTGGGCGTGGGGGTCCCCTGGGCGTGGGGGTACCTGTGGGTGTGGGAGTGCCTGTGGCTGTGGGGGTGCCCTGGGTGTGGGGTGCCCTGCGTGGAGGTGCCCGGGCTGCAGCACGTGCTCCCGTCCCTGTCTTGCAGTGGTGCTCCAGGGGTCACTGCCGCTCCCTGGCGGAGCTGGCCCCCGTGGGGGCGGTGCACGGGCACTGGTCGAGCTGGGGTCCCGCCAGTCCTTGCTCCCGCTCCTGCGGAGGGGGTGTGGTCACCAGGAGGCGGCAGTGCAACAACCCCAGGTAGGCAGGGAGGGCGCTGTCCCGGGGGTCAGGGAGGCGGCTGCTCCCCATTTCCTGGCGGGGGCTCTGGGTCACCTGTCACTGGTGTCTTGTGGGCATTTTCAGACCTGCCTTTGGGGGGCGTGCGTGCGCAGGTGCTGACCTCCAGGCCGAGATGTGCAACTCCCAGGTAGGCCTGCTTCCCCGGGGGCAGGGCGAGGGGCTGGGGTTGGCGGCACCGGCCCGGGGAGCCCAAGAACCAGGCGGCTGTAATTTGTGGTTCACACGGGGCATTTTGAGAGCAAAGGTGGTGCTGTTAATACCTGCCCTGGCGTCACAGTGCACTCACTAGGACGGTCCCACCACTGCAAGCAGCCCCCCTGAAGTGTCCCCTCCCTCCCCGTATGCCACTGCCCCGCAGGGCACCGAGTGGGAGAGCTGGGCTGCCTGTCTCTGCGCTGAGAACAGCCCTGCTCCCTGGCAGCCGAGTCCTCTACGGCGAGAGCACGGGTGATTCTTTTAGTTATAAGTTTAGGTGAATTTCACGTAGCAGAAAATCAACCATTTGAAACTGTGCAGTTCAGTGGCGTTTACTTCATTCCCAATATCGTGCAACCACCACTCTGTCTAGTTCCAGACCATTTCCATCAGCCCAAAGTAAAACCCCAGGCCCATCAAGCAGCCACGCCCATGCCCTCTCCCCCAGCCCCTGCCAACCACCAGTCTCCTTTCTCTGTCTATTTACCTGCACTGGACAGTTCACGTGAATGGAATCACACAACACGTGGCTTTTGGCGTCTGGCTGCTTTCACTGACCGTGGTGTTTTCAAGTGTCAACCATGTACCACGGTCAGAACGTCACTCCTGTTTTGTTTGTTTTTTTTGCGGTTTATTCTTTTTATATATATGTATCATATATATATTTTTTAAACTGGGGTGTAGTTGCTTTACAATGTCTTGTCAGTCTCTGCTGTACGAAGTGAATCAGCTATGTGTGTATATACATCTCCTCCTTCATGGACCTCCCTCCCACCCAGAACTTCACTCCTGTTTATGGCTGAATAACATCCCATTGGCTGGATGGACCGCATTTTGCTAATCCGTTCCTCCGTTGCCCGTCTGTCTGTCCGTCCGTGCGTTGGGCTGTTTCCGTCTGTGGGTGCCGGGAATAGTGCCTCGATGACCGTGTGTGTACGTGGGCTTTTTCAAGTACCAGCTTTTCACTCTTTTGGGTGCACACCTCAGCGCAGAGTTGCCCTGCCACATGGTGATTCTGTGTTTAACTCCTTGAGGACCTTCCGAGCCGTCTCCCACGGCAGCCGAACCACTTGGCCTCCCGGCCAGCGATGTGGGAGGGTCCCGCCTTCTCCGCACCCTCTCCGGCACGTACCTGTGTTTCCCAACAGCCACCACAGTGGGTGTGAAGGGGTGGAGCGATGCCTCTGGCCTGGACTTAAGACCTGCAGGTGGTGGGACGTTCCCTCCCCACCTTCTCCAGGCAACCTCTGAGGCCTCCCCAGACCTGGAGGACCGCGTCCTTGCCTGGCAGCGGTGGGGGTGGGGTGGGGGTGCCGAGGGCCAGGCCTGCAGGGCGGGCAACCACTCTGATTCTCTTCCTCAGACTCCAGTGCAAAAAAGGCCAGGGTGCCCGCCGGCCTTGGCGCCAGCGCCGAGGGTCTCGGGTGAAGCCCTTTGCTGTCGGCGCCTGTGACTTTTCCGATTACCTGCCTCTAGAGGCGCACGCACAGTGAAACACGTCCTCAGCCCCGTTTTCTGAAGCTGGGGCCTCCCACCTGCAGTGCTGCTTGCCCGGCTTTCCTCTTCGTTGCTGGGTGGTGGGCCCTGCCCTGCGTCCTCACAGGTTCTCGTGGAATCCTCCCATCAGCAGAGGAAGGCTCTCGACACCCCCACTTTACAGAGCAGGGAACTGAGGTGCAGCCAGGAGCTGGGCTCAAACCCACGTCTTGACCCTCGCTCTGCAGGGGGCCTTGCTGTCTCCCAGGGGCAAGGGTTCCCTGCCTGAGCCCCCTGCCCCAAGCCCCCTGCCCCGGCCCCTCCTGTGCCCGTTCTCTGCCTCCTCCCACCAGGCCTGCGAGAAGACCCAGCTGGCGTTCATGTCGGAGCAGTGCGCGCGGACCGACGGGGAGCCCCTGCGCCTCTCCCCGGGCAGCGCCTCCTTCTACCGCTGGGGCACGGCCGAGCAGTACAGTCAAGGTGGGGCCCTGGCCGCGCCGGGGGGAGCCGGGCCCGAGACCCCCGGGCAGGGAGAGTCGTTGCGGGAGGCCCAGCATCACCCAAATGCTGCTGAGAGCCGGCTCAGGCCCTGCGGCAGACACACCATGCATCCCCCCGGCCAGCAGGTCAGGCCACAGCTCCTCATCGCTGAGTCTCGGTCTCCCCGTCTGTAATGTGGAGATAAGAGGCGTATCTCGCTGCCAGGGTTGCTGGAAGGAGTCATGAGATGTCATAGGGGAAGCACCGCACGTGCTCCCTGGCTCATAACTCAGGAACGTTTATCACATCATGGGTGATGCCTGCCGCAGGAGGCGGGGCAGGCGGGAAATAGAGACCCTGCCCCAGACGCAGAGAGTGAAGTGAGACCCAGACGTCGTGAGGGCCCGCTCAGAGCACGCTTCGCAGGGTCACTGCCCGCCCCGCTCCCTGCCACCCTCCCATCCGGGTTCCTTGTCCTTCTGCTTTCCCAGGGGACGCTCTGTGCAGACACGTCTGCCGGGCCGTCGGCGAGAGCTTCATCGTGAGGCGTGGGGACAGTTTCCTGGATGGGACGCGGTGTGTGCCCGGCAGCCCTCGGGAGGATGGGACCCTGAGCCTGTGTGTGTCGGGCAGCTGCAGGGTAGGCGTGTGCGGACAGTGGAGGTGCACTTCCATCCACTGTGGCCCCGAGACCTGTCCCGAAAGAAGCCAAGACAGGAAGGGGCCTTCAAGGGGTCAGGTCTGGGGGTGCTGCCCCCAGGAAGCCACAGGGGAGTCTGCACAGTGTGATGCTGGGATGCAGGCTGAGCTTGGAGTAAGGAGCTTTGCTGTGACCTTGGACAAGGCATTCAAGCGTGCCTCCTGCACAGACGTCAGAAGCTGTAGAAATGCCCCATTTGGTTGGGTGGACCTCAGAGCTGCGGGTGTCAGTGGGCCAGCACCATCTGATAACACCACCGGGGTCTCACCTGCCACTCTCCTTTGCACAGACGTTTGGCTGTGACGGCAGGATGGACTCCGGGCAGGTGCGTGACGTATGCCAGGTGTGTGGCGGGGACAACAGCACGTGCCGTCCACAGAATGGCTCTTTCACGGCCGGAAGAGCCAGAGGTAGGGGCCTTCCTGGGGGTGAAGGACCAGGCTCCCTCCAGCTTCCAAGAAACCCCGCAACCCAGAGCCTGGGTGCTGGCTGCCTAGGGGTGAGGCCCGCACACTCACTCCGCCCTGGACCCTCTTAGCAGCCTCAGCCTCCACGTTCCTCTTTGCCAGCCTCCCCATGAGGCTCAGATTTTGGTCATGAGGCCACTGCTGGGATTGTGGCGCATCGGTCGCTCACGGTACCTGTGATGCAGAAAAAATACGGACATTGGGAAATCTGCGGTGGGCTGCCCTCTCCTTTCCTGCTCCAGGAATCTTAGCTGGAGGGATGTTATGCTTGGAAAATCCTTGACTTTGATCTATTTATAAAAGAGGTCAGGTCTTTTGCGAAGCCAGTCGAGGAGTTGAGTCTCACCTCCCTCTGGCACTGAAATCTGCTCCCTTTGACTCTGACCTAAGTGACCTGAGACCACCCCTGCTTCCTCCTAGAGTACGTCACGTTCCTGACTGTCACCCCCAGCCTGACCAGCATACACATCGTCAACCACAGGCCTCTCTTCACGCACCTGGGTGAGTTGGCCAGAGGATGCCCGCCGGAGTTAGCCAGACCGTGATGGTCAAGGCCACAGTCCCAAGGTGCCCTCGCTTCTGCCGCCAGCTGCAAGTTCGGGGGTTCCCCAAACTGCCGTCAGTTGGCTGCTTCACTTAGGGGACTCCCAGAACTCTGAGAGCTGTTACACTCACCGTTACGGCTTATTACAGGGGAAGGGTACAAAATAAAACCCGCCAAAGGAAGAGACGCCTAGGGCAGCGTCAGGGAGGGCTCCATACCCCCCACACACGGGGTACTGCCAACCTGGGAGCTCCCCTGAGCTCAGTGTCCGGGTCTTACGGGGACGTCGTTATGTGGACGTGATTGAGGGGTTAATTGGTTACCCCTGGATGATCTCAGTCTCCAGGTCGGTGACTCAAAGCCCCCACCCTACATCATATGTTTGGTCTTTCTGGTATGGCCAGCTCCCACCCTAAACAAAGATGCCCTGAATCAGGTCAGACACAGGGCACAGGTCAGACCTGTCTCTGGCCAAGGCCAGCCTCTTTATGAAACACCACTGTGGGTCTTTTTTTTTTTTTTTTGGCTGCATTGGCTCTTCATTGCTGCATGTAGGCTTTCTCTAGGTTGTGGTGAGCGGGGGCCACCCTTCACGGCAGTGCACGAGCTTCTCATCACGGTGGCTTCTCTTGTTGTGGAGCGCGGGCCCTACAGCATGCAGGCTTCAGTAGTTGTGGTGCACGGGCTTAGCTGCTCCGCGGTATGTGGGATCTTCCCGGACCGGGGCTGGAACCCGTGTCCCCTGCATTGGCAGGCAGATTCTTAACCTCTGCACCACCAGGGAAGTCGCACCGTGGGTCTTTATTTCCAGAGGGCGCCCTCGCTTGAGCTTTGACTCTGGGGTGGAGTTGCTCACCCTGGGGTCCTTGAGCCTCTGTAGAGTTGGGTGTGAGCGCAGTTGGTGAGCAAGCAGGTCCACGGTGCTCACTGTTCCAGGAAGAGGCACAGGGTCACCGCGTGGGGAAGCCACCCGTGGTCAGACACCCTGTGCATCTCGGAGCATGTGCCTAGCTCACTGCAGAGACCACCCGGGATACTGGGAGGGCTGGGGACCCTGGGGTGGGAGTGGCAGGTGCGGCCATGGACGTGACACCCCGTTGGTCCAGTTGTCACCTCTCCTTAATCAGCACCCGTCTGTGAGAGGGGGTGGCACTGGCCCCCATGGTAGGGGGGTCCCTGTGGTGCTGACGGCCCCTCTCCCACAGCAGTGAGGCTCCGTGGGCGCTACATCGTGGCCGGGAACGCAAGCATCTCTCCGAGCGCCACCTATCCCTCCCTCCTGGAGGACAGCCGTGTGGCATACACAGTGACCCTGACGGAGGACCGGCTACCCCACCTGGAGGAGATCCGCATCCCAGGTCCCACCCAGGACGACATGGAGATCCAGGTGACCGCAGGGCCTCCCCCAGTGTCCGCTTGTCCATTGGCTCACACACACACCTGCTTCTTCTCCCAGCGGCTGCTGCGGAGCGGGGGTCCCTGGAGTTCTGAGAGTGGGTCGGAGGGAGAGCAGTGCACAGGATCGGGGCTTGCCAGGACAGGGGCTGTACTGCGAGGTCTGAGAAGAGCTGACTCTGCAGGCTGAGCAGGAAGGGAGTGTCTTGAGGGAACAGTGCGTGCACAGGAGGGGGCTTAGGAGGGAGGAAGGAAGGGCTGCCTCCAGGTGAGGAGGCTGGAGGGCCAGGCAGACCTGGAGGGGCCTTGCTGGCCCTGTGAGGAGTTCAGGCTTCCTCCCGGGGGCCTGGGGAGCTGCTGGGGGCTGTGTGCAGGGCAGAGTTGGGGTTGGGCTGCATCCTCTGGCCGAAAGAGGGTGTGGGGCACGAGACCATGGGGGAGGCTGGTTGGGCCGACACCCAGATTAGAGACCCCCCGTGGGGGCGTCCCTCCAGGAGGAGCAGAGGTAGCCTAAGAGCTGGAAGCAGGGCGACCCAGGGGTCAAGAGCCCAGGCTAGGGGCTCAGATAGCCCAGAGTTCAAATCCTGGCTCTGAAGAAACTTGGGCAAAAGACTACTTTTCTGAGTCTCAGTTTCCCCACCTGCAAAATGGGACTAAGCAGACCTATGTAAAGTAATTGTGAAGATTCATTTTTTTCCCAATATAATGCACAATAAGCCGTTGTCGGAGTGTCTGCCGCCCCCCACGTGCACAGGAAAGGTGGCCACGCTGCACAAGTGTGTGCTGACTCGGATCTCGAAATGCCCCAGGCCTGGGATGCCCCCCCGTGAACGGTGGGAATGAGTCACCCAGACGTTCCGGGACGAGGGGATGGGCATGGGGAGGGCTGGAACCGGAACCTGAATGTCCCCCTCCCACGCTTTGCTCTCCTCTGGCAAGGATACTGGGTTCCCCAGATTCTCGTCTGCAGAGTGGGGACCAGACGGCAGTCCTACCTCCTTGGAGTCCTGGGCGGGCCGTGTGGATGCTGGTTCTTGCCGTCTCTCTGGGACAGCGGGAACTGGGAGCCGGGCTGTTTGGATATGTCCTCCATGCTGGGAGCTCGTCTGAAAGCAGCCCCCCGTGTGCTTTGCTGAGGAAGATGCTGGAGGGTGGACAGAAAGTAGTGGAGGTTGAAATAGCCCTTGAGAACCTTTGGGGGGGGCGTCCAAGTCTTGCCAGCCCCTGGCTTGGGTCTTGCAGCCCCACCCCCTGCTCCCACAGGCCAGGCCAGAGGGGGCCGCCCTGGTGAGCCGTTATCCCTTCCCCGCCTCCCCATGTGGCCCAGTTCACCCACCCCCTCACCCCCGGGAATGTCATTCCAAGTGCTGGCTGTCAAGCAGCTCTGTTGGCATCCTTTGCAGTGTGAATAAAAATACAGATTCCTGGGCCCCTCTCAGAGACACTGAACCAGGGCCTGCTGTGGGGGGTTCCCGAGAAGCAGCATTTTAGCAGAGGACAGTGATGGGTGGCCACATGAGGTGTCGTGGGGGCAGGTGCTGGGGCCTCCTCCTGGCCTCTGCCTGCCAGACTGGCCCCTCACAGGACGCAGTGGCCTGCTGGACGCTCTTCCTTAATGCTCTGTGTCCTCCGGGTCCAGCCCAGGCTGCCAGACAGCCGCAAGGCCCCTGATCCAGCCCCTTCCTGCCCGCCCCTGGGCCTCAGCTCCTGCTGCAGGAGCCCGAGCTGTGCTGGTCTCACCCCAAGCTGGGCCTGGGCTCCCCTCCGCTGGGACGCACCTTCACCTGCCTCCACACCTCCCCCAGGTGCCCACGCCGGTCAACCTAGGGGCCCTTCCCTGTGCTCCATAACCCCCTGTGTGGACCTCGATCCCGCGCCTGCTGCCAGCCTGCCCGCCCCCACCCCGCCTGGGGCGGGGCCTTGGGCCCTGGTCGTGGTGCCGTCCCGGAAGCGTGGCCTGGGCTCAGCATCGGTGATGGCTTGCTGAGGGAAAGAATATAGGGGTGGAGGAGTGAAAGGCCGAAGGCTTCCTGGAGGAGGCGGTCATGACAGCGGCCCTCAGGGAGCGGGCTGGACAGGCCCCGGCCCTCCGTGTGTCTCATGCAGGTTTACAGGCGCTACGGCGAGGAGTACGGCAGCCTCGCCCGCCCAGACATCACCTTCACCTACTTCCAGGCCGAGCGGCGGCAGGCCTGGGCGTGGGCTCCCGTGCGGGGGGCCTGCTCGGTGAGCTGTGGGGCAGGTGAGGCCCGGGGCAGGGCTCGCCCGAACGCCTTGGCGTGCCGGCTGCCCCCCAACCCCCCACAAGGAGGTGGCCTAGCCCCCCTCTTCCCTTCCAGGGCTGCGCGCGGTGACCTACAGCTGTCGGGACCAGGCCACGGACGAGGGGGTGGAGGCCGCCCGGTGCGCAGGGAGCCGGCAGCCGCAGGCGTGGTCCGAGCCGTGCGCCCCCGCGCCCTGTCCCCCGTAGTGAGTGCGCCTGCGGCCCCGGGCGGGCAGGGTGGCTCACGGCCCTCGCGGCAGGGCCGGGCCGGCAGCTTCTGGGCCTGTTCTGGTTCATCCTGTCAGTGTCCCCACCGGGCAGGTGAGGACCCTGAGACTCAGGCAGACCCGAGGGGCAGTGTCAGCTGGGGGTGACCCGCCGCACCTTGTCTGTGGGGGTCACGCGCCCTCTCTGAGCTCAGGTGCTCCCTGCTCGAGGGAGATGATTGCCCCGCCTGGGAGGGTTGTGGTGTGTGTTGGCTCAGGGAGGGGACCACACCCTGCAGGAGCACGAGGGTGGGGACAAGGCCGGCCCTGTTGGGTGCAGGGCTGGGGCAGCCGCCCACTGGCACTTTTATACGGACGCCCCCAGGCTCAGGGGCAGCTTGGCGACACCTGGAGAGCTGGAGGGCTGGGCTGGCTGTACCTGCACGGTGCCCAGGTACCTGAAGGGACACTGGGCCCAGGCCGGGCCAGGGAAGTGACTCGCCTAGACAGATCTGCTGGCCTCCCGCCCCTGCCCTGAGCCAGCCTGGGGCCCCGGCCAGCAGCCTGACGCCCCGTTCCTCTCCTCAGCTGGGCAGCCGGAGACTTCGGCCCGTGCAGCGCCTCCTGCGGGGGGGGCCTGCAGGAGCGGGCGGTGCGCTGCGTGGAGGTCCGGGGCGGCCTCCTGAGGATGGTGCCCCGCTCCCGGTGCAGAGCGCTGGCCCAGCAGCCAGCGGCCGTGGAGACCTGCAACTCCCAGCCCTGTCCCCCGAGGTGAGCCCCGGGCTGGGGCAGGGCCCCCCAAGGCCAGATCCGGGCAGAGTCTCCCTGGCAGGGCTGGTCCCTGTGCTGAGCCCGGCCGCTCTAAGTGTCCCCGTTTCCCGAGGCCCCACCATCCTGGGTGAGTACTGACTCCGGAATGACCCAGTATCCAGGAGGCCCTGCACCGGTCATTTTCCTCTCTGAACCTCCGAGTCTCTGCTCATGGAGGGCTGTGAAGACCAAGCGGAACAGCAGATATAAAGCAATAAATGTCACTCTGTTACTGCTGTTGTCATCTCCACAGTGTCCTAGCTGACAGAGCCTCATCTCTCTGATTTGCCAGTAACTGTCTCAGTGACCCGGGCAAGTCCCCTCCCTCTCTGGGCCCCAGTTATGTTACCCGTCCAGTGGGGAGGGGGTTAGCCTAGGTTGCTGGTGGTCCACGTGTGGCTCTGAGCATCTCCCCCCTCCACGCCCCGCATCCATGGCAGACACAGCAGTCACCACTCTTTCCTCCTGGGGGCCAATCCTGCCTCAGAACCCTTCTCCACACAGCACTCCAGGCAGCCCCCACCTCTCAGGTTGGCACCAGAGATGCATTTGCTGTCCCTGAACCGCTGGCCCGACTGCATCCGGCCCCTGTTTCCCAGCGCCTGCTGGGCTGTCTCATTGGAGACCCACGTCTGCCTCTGGAAGGCGGGCAGGTCAGGGCCGGTGTCGCTGCACCCTGGTACCGAGCGGAGAGTCAGCAGCTGTTCAGCCGGGCTTCAGGGAACGGCTCCTGGCTTTTGCCTCTTTGCAGGGGTCCCTCTTTGGGCTCTTGGATACGGGGGAGCAGGTTCGCTGCCTCTCCGCCCCAGAAGCTGGGTTGCACCTACATCCCGATGGCAGAGGCGGGGCCTGATGGCGGTCTTGTGCCTTCCTCAGGGCGATGCCAGACACGTGCTCGTCGGCCTGTGGAACAGACCCGGCCGTGCAGAACATGACGTGTGTGCGGGGGGCAGATGGCGTGGGGGCGCCGGCGACTGCTGGGCCCTGCTCCGCAGACAAGAAGCCGTCTGCCCTTGAGCCCTGCGTGGAGGTGGCATGTCCTGCAGGCCAGGGCCGTGTGAGTATCCTGGGCGCGGGAGAATAGGGAGCACTGGTTACCGCTGGCCTCCTGCCAGAGCTGGAAGACTGCCCCCGTGCAAGGCTGCTGTCCTCGGGAGCCCACTGGGCAGAGGATAAACTTAGAAACAGAGCTCAGGGCTGTGGGGAAGCCCCCTCCCTGCCGGCAAGCAGGCTGAGGATAGAATGTTGTCAGCTGTGTGCTGCGCAGAGAGGCGCGGCCACGCTCCTGCCGGCACCCAGGGGCTCAGGCTGGGCGGTGGTGCTTCTGGACAAGGGTGCCAGCCAATCCTGTCCCCCCTACCCCCGGCTGGTGGGGACCAAGCGTGCCTGCAAGGCTGGCTCCTGAGCCCAGCGCAGCCGTGCCCCACACCGACAGCTGGCGCTGTTGCTGATGGTGGGGTGTGTGGTGAGGGCATCCCCTGGAGGTCCTCCAGGAAAGGAGCAGCGGGGAGGGGTGCGGGTAACCACTTCTGTTCGCTCCTGAAGACATTGGGGTGGGTGGGAGTGGAGGACCAGGTGCCCAGGGGTCTGGAGTGGGAAGCCCAGACCCACCAGCTGTCTGCTTGCCCCCTGCAGCCGGATGCCCAGTCTCCAGGGGAGGAGGCCGTGTCCCCAGCGGGCAGTGCCAGGCCGGAGGTGCACGCCGCACACGTGTGGACTCGCCTGGCGGGGCCGTGCTCTGTCTCCTGTGGTCGAGGTGAGCCCCTGGCACTCCTGAGGGTCAGCTAACTCTAAAAAAGCATTCAAGGTGGCTTGCAAAAAATCCAGCTGTACAAGAACATGACATTATAAGCGAGGAGATTGGGGCCAAGGACGGACAGCCACGTGAATGTGCTCATTGATTGGCTGCAGGCAGGAAATGATGGTAAAACCCGGCCATACTGGCACCCGAGAGCACATTCTGAAGGTCTGATATGGCCTCCAACTTAGCTCTGAGCTTCCTGGCGGCCAACCCAGAGAAAATTAATTTTAAGATACACAGTGTTTTATGCTAAAACCCTGGGAATCCCCTGGCAGTCTGGTGGTCTTGATCACTTGGCGCTTCCACTGCTGTGGGCCGGGTTCCATCCCTGGTCGGAGAACTAAGATCCCGCAAGCCGCGTGGTGAGCCCGAAACAAACAAACAAACTAAAACCCTAATCCCTTGCTCAGCTAAACTGCAGCATGTTTAGAACTGAGGCCAGACATTTCTTTTGCGGATACTCCCAAAGGAGAGATGCGAGGATACGGCCCTAATAACATCTTGGTGATAAACACAGTAAGAGATTTTCATATAGCAACTCTTATAATGCCCTTCAATAAGCAGGAGCAGCTACCACTTTTCAGCACCTGCTATGCGCCAGGCACCTTATATCTCCCCTTGAAAAATCTTTATAAACATGCCTCCAAGCCAGGCACCATTAGATGAAAAACCTGAGGCTCAGAGAGGTTACGTCACTTGTCCAAGGTCACACAGGTGGTAAGTGGCAGAGCAGAGACTCAAATCCACATGGGCCTCGTCTGCTAGAGCTCTCCAGAGAGCGGGGCACCCGTGGTCCTTGCTGACCCTCCTCTCAGGGTGCGGGGTCCCTCCTTCCTCCCGGCAGGTGTGGTGGAGCTCCGTTTCGTGTGCATAGACTCTACCCTCAGGACACCAGTCCGGGAAGAGCTGTGTGATCTGGCAAGCAAGCCTGGGGGCCGGTGGGAGGTCTGCCAGGCTGCCCCGTGCCCGGCTTGGTGAGTCCGGGGGAGGGAGATGGTGCGGAGGGGCAGCCGTCCGGGTCCTCCCGGGGAGGAAGGAGTCTTACTCTGGCTGTGGCTTCCTGAGGAGAACTGGGCTTTCCCTCCGGCAGGTGGGAGACCCGAGCCTTGGCACCGTGCCCAGTGACCTGTGGAGGAGGACAGGTGCCGCTGGCTGTTCGCTGTGTGAGGATGGACCAAGGTCGCCTCGTCTCCCTACCTCACTCCAAGTGCTGGCCGATGCCGCGGCCCAGGCCCCTCGAGGACTGCAGCCCGGAGCCCTGCCCTGCCAGGTGGGCCCCTTCCCAAGGAGACAGGCGGTCCTAGGTGGGCATCCTCAGAGGTGGCATCGTCACCTTCCGTTAAGCTCACCACCCTTGGCGTCCTCACCTGCAGAAGTGCGCCGTATTGGTGCCCGGAAGACTGGCGGGGGTGGGGGTGGGGTGTAAGGCGTGTGACGTGCGTCGCACAGGTTCTGGGAGGCCGTGGCTGCATGTGGTGGATGGTCATTTTCTCATCACTTGTTCTTTACGGAGCACCTACTATGCCCAGGTGGCTGTTCTGGCACGAGGGGACACAGCAGTGACAACAGACAGGCATCCCTGCCCACCTGGAGCAGACGTGGGGGCAACGGGGAGACATGACAAATAAGATTATGGGGGGGACATGTAGTGTGATGGGTGGTGTTGGTGCGATGCGGCAAACACAGTGGGAAAGGAGGTCGGGAGTGCCGGCAGGGGCAGGGTCCAGGAGGCGGTGGGGCTGGGATTCCTATCGGAGACAGACATCTTTGCAGGGCTCCTTGGGTGCCCTCCCCTCCCCCCCACCGCTTTTTGGACACATCTGCCCTCGGCTTCCCCGTCTGTAAAATGGGGTCTTCTGAATATTCTCTGTCCACTGTGCTGAGCCTCTCGGTGGAGATGTAAAAGTGACCCCCAGAGAGAGAACCTTTTCAGGCTCTTTCCAGTCTGGGGAAGTGAGGGGAAGTCCCACTCTTCGGGGTCCCCTCTGACTCCAGCTTGCCGCAGGTGGCGGTACGAGCTGGCGGCCTGCAGCGTGAGCTGTGGGGGAGGGGTCGCGCAGAGGATCCTGTACTGTGCCCGGGCCCACGGGGAGGACAAGGACGAGGAGATCCTGCCAGCTGCGCAGTGCCAGGGGCTGCCTCGCCCAGAGCAGCAGGAGGCCTGCAGCCCGGAGCCCTGCCCACCCAGGTCAGCAGCCCCGGGATGTGGTAGGCACCTGAGCTCCTGGCGTGTGCCCACGCCGGGCCAGGCCCGTGGTGGTTCAAGGGCGACTCAGTGGAACAGGAAACAGGACCGCCCGGCAGGCTGCACCTGGTGTCCGAGGAGACCTTCTAGCAAACTCGGGCAGCGAGCGCTGTCGGTTCTAATGGGGGTGTGGGTGTGGGGAGGGCTGGGGGGCTTCCCAGTGGAGAAGGCAGCACCTGAGCGGAGCCTGAGGGTGGTCCAGCTGGGGCATAGCACCGCCAAAGCCACGGGGACAGAACAGCTCAGGCCAGTGGGGTCCAGAGACGGGTCGGAGCCTGATAGGGAAGGGCACATATTCAGCGGTCTCCCTCACAGTTCTCCCGTGGCTGCTTATTTGTAAGTTTGCATTTTAAATAATGCAGTGCTCTTCTGTATCACACAGAAAGGCCCAGAAAAGAATGTCAGTCACCCACGTGAGTGAGTGAGGCACCCACGTCTCACCACCAGGTTTAACAGATGCTGCCGTATTGCCGTGTTTCCGTCATGGGTCTCCTTGGTTTTAAAGAAAGGTGCCATTGCAGACGAGGCTTCATGTGCACGCAAACCTTTAGTGTGTCTGTGATTTATTTGGGGTCTGTTGCAAAGTAGGGGAGCAAACTCTTTTTTCCAAATCGCTGAGATGCAGTAATGTTTGCTGCCCCTCTCCAGGTGTCCGCCTTATCACATTCTGAATTCTTGGGTGTGTTGGATCTGTGTCGAGGCTTCTACCAGGCTCTGCTGTTTTATTTCCCACGCCTATTCCCAAATCAAACCGCTTTAATCACTGTAGCTTTACAGTCCATGTACCATCCACACCCGTGTCTCTAGATGTCCTTGTTTATGCTAAAATGGGCACCCCATTTATTTTCCAACATCAGATTTGAGATGATCTGGGATTTTTAATGGGAATTTCGCACACACAGGAGCTCTGGTTACCCCTGGAATGTCGCCGTGGCCACCCTGGCCTCCTTGATGTTCTGGAACATTCCAGGGGATGCTCCTGATTGGGGGTCGGCACCTACTTTCCCGCTGCCTGAATGTGTCTCCTCAGGGTACCCCTTCCCAGGCTCTGCTCTAAGTGCCGTGACAGAGAGGCGGGGAGTCCTCCCTGTGACTTTTTTTCTTTTTTGGCGGGGCCGTGCAGCATGTGGGATCTTAGTTCCCCAACCAGAGATGGAACCCGCGTCCTCTGCTTTGGAAGTGTGGAGTCTTAACCACTGGGCCACCAGGGACGTCCCCCTGTGACATTTTAATTGTCACAGCTGGGGGTGGCAGGGCTGGGGACCGCTGCTCCTGGCATCTAGTGGGTGGAGGCCAGGGCTACTGCTAAACGTCCTACACGGTGCAGATGGCCCCCCAAGATGAAGACCCACACAGCCCCAGATGTCACGAGGCACAGAAGCATATATGCTCCGAGGGGTGGGGGGTACTTGGTCTGGTTCATGGCCGTGTCCTGGCTTCTAGAACAGTGCCAGGCACGTGTTTGAGAGGGGGCACCACGGGGCCGGGAGGGCACATGGTGTAGTGATTAAGACTCCAGGCTCCAGTGCAGCCTGCCTGGCTTCAGTCCCAGCTTTGAAAACTGTCGGTCATTGTCACTTGTTGAAACCTGACAAATGAACGTGGGCAGGACCGGCTGAAGTGGAGATGTGTCTCCCCCATCCTGGGGCACCGCTCCCCCATCCCTGCTACCTGGACCAGCCAGCAGCTGGGTGTCCACGGGTGTCCTGTGATAAAGGGGATGAAAGGGGGCACCTTATTTTGGGAAAAGAGCTCTCTTTCCCGCAGAGACTTTCACTTGCCACTCAGCCCTGTGACTAGCCCAGAGGGGCTCAGGGGCTGGACTGCTGGGTCCCAGTGGCCTCGGAACCTGTCCCGGCTGTCGGATCAGCTCCCTGGGGCGGTGCCATCTTCGGGGAAGCCTAGCCTCTCTCCAGGGTCTCTCTTCCTGCAGGTGGAAAGTCACATCCCTTGGCCCGTGTTCAGCCAGCTGTGGTCTCGGCACTGCCACACGCTCGGTGGCCTGTGTGCAGCTGGACCGAGGCCAGGACATGGAGGTGGACGGGGCAGCCTGTGTAGGTCTGGTGCAGCCGCAGGCTAGCATCCCCTGCATCATCTCTGACTGCACCTACCGGTGGCATGTCAGCGCCTGGATGCAGGTAAGTGCATGGCTGAGGGGCCTCACGCATGGGGGCGTTGGGGGGCTTTGATCCATTGCGATCCCCCGAAAGCAGGGGGAGTGCCGGGTCTGGGGGAGGGGCAGTCGGGGACCGAGGGATGGAAGACATAGCAGGGCCTAGAGACATGGGAGGCAAGTGGGCCTTAAGAGGCCCCGAGGTCTGGAGAAGATGCAGGGCTGATAACTCCCACAGATGGGCAAACCCCCACCCTGTGCCCAGCACCATGCACGGCACTGGTGACACAAAGGTAAACAGGGCCGGGTCCCCCCCAGACGGCCTCGCTCTCGGTGCGGAGGGAGAAGAGGCCAAGCAGACAGCCACGGCCCCCTGAGTCAGGAGGACCCGGGCAATCTGGGTCGGGGGAGATGATCGCTCGGAAGGGGCAGCGCAGGGCGGGAGGACAGGATGGACACCCGGCTACCGCGAGTGACGGAGGGCGGAAGGAGGAGGCCACGCCACCTGGTCCCCGCTCTAGGGGCCGGAGGGCAGAGAGGCATCGAGGGCGACAGCGAGAGACCTGGGCTTGAGTCCCTGCTCCTCCTCCTCACGTGACCCTTCTCTGAGCCTCAGGCTCCTCGTCTGGAGAATGCACACACATGCCCCGCTCCCGTGTTGTGCAAAGATTATATCTGCGCTCTGTCCTTGTCCGCTCTGGCAGGGTCAGCCCCAGCTCCTTCCCCTCTTTCCTGGCAGTGCTCCGTCTCGTGTGGGGACGGCATCCAGCGCCGGCACGATGCCTGCCTTGGACCCCAGGCCCGGGTGCCTGTGCCAGCCGACTTCTGCCAGCACTTGCCCAAGCCGGTGACGGTGCGGGGCTGCTGGGCCGGGCCCTGTGCAGGGCCGCGGACACCCAGCCTGGCGCCCCACGAGGAAGCCACTGCTCCAGGCCAGACCACAGCTGCCACTGCTTCCCTGGAGTGGCCCCAGCACCAGGCCCGCCTCCTCTCCCCAGCTCCCTGGCCTCAAGGACTCCTGCCTGGGCCCCAGGAAAGCACAGCAGAGTCCAGTTATGTTCCTTCCTCCTTTCTGTCTGGGCGGCTGACAGGCTGCAGGAGGCGTGGGCAAAGGCATCTTCACCTGTGAGGCCAGGCTGCGTTCCTCGTGGGGACCTCCTGGGGGTGGTCCTATGGCTGCAGTGCCCGGGATGCTGGGATGAATGCGGCCGGGCTCAGGGCGGGCCCTCTTCCTCACTGGTAAAGTGCAAGCTCACTTTAATTATCACTGAGGGAGAGTAACCTGAAGTTTCACAGAGTCAGAATCCCCGCCTGTGTGACCCACTGTACTCACTGCTTCCGTCCTACGGGAGCACGAGGGGTGGCTCTGTGCCTCGGGTGGTGGTGCCCTGACCCATGCAGCCCCCTCCTCGCCCGAGAAGGCTTCCGACGGGGCCTAGGAGGACATCACCACCCCAGCTCCCAGTCTCCTCCCCAGCACGGAAAGCCCCGGCCCTGCCCTGCTGGGGATGCCCCACCTGGAAGCTCTGCTCACCTGCACTCCCGCTCCCTTTCCAGGTGCCTGTGGCCGGCAGCACTTTGAGCCAACAGGAACCATTGACATGCGAGGCCCAGTGCAGACAGACTGTGCAGTGGCCATTGGGCGGCCCCTGGGTGAGGTGGTGACCCTCCGAGTCCTCAACAGTTCCCTCAACTGCAGCGCTGGTATGTCTAGGGCCACATGAGCAGCTGTTGCCAGTGATGGGGTCTGCCAGAGGCCAGTGAGGTGACCCCAGGGCGCCCCCTTCCTGGGGGGCTGCTCCAGGTGCCTCCCCACCTGTAACTATCACAGCCAGCTCCATGGGGTGTGGTTGTCCCCAATTTCACAGATGAGGAAACTGAGGCTAGGAGTGATTAAGTCACACATCCAGTTCCTTAGAGTCCCATAGCCAGTAAGTGGAAGGGTCGGGACCTGAACTCAGCTCAGTCTACCCCAGGCCACGGGGCTGCTGACCTAGACTGGGGGCGCCGGGTCCTCACCTCACTGCCACTTCCCAGGGGACATGCTGCTGCTTTGGGGCAGGCTCACGTGGAGGAAGACGTGCAGGAAGCTGTCTGGCATGACTTTCAGCTCCAAAGCCAACACACTGGTGGTGAGGCAGCATCTCGTGGGGCCGGGAGGAGGAGGAGTGCTGCTGTGGTATTGGAGCCAGCCCGCCCCGGGAGCCCTCCACCGAGGTATGGCGGGGAGATGGAGCCTGCCCCCCGTCCCCAGAGCCCGGCTTGTGGGTGCTGCTGCCAACGGGCCCGTCCCGATGGGTCGGTGGGCAAGGCAGGCAGGGAGCTGAGCTGACTGAGAATAGAAGGCAGCACCTTCCTGGACACCCCCGACACCCCAACTCTGCACGTGCGGTCAGGACGAGGTCCCAGGAAATGTGTGGCGTCCTTCCTCTCTGGGGCCCTGCGGCGAGATGGGCGGACATCCTCACTCCCTCCCTCAGGTCACCGCGGCCCCGCACCCTGGCTCTGGCACTCAGGTCCTTCAGGATCCTTTAAGGTCCTCTGCGAGCCTCTTTCCCCAGCCCTGTTGGGTGCACTGTCCTCCCAGCCCATCCTCTGCAGAGTGGGCGTGTGTGCACACGCACACCTCGTGTAGAGGATGGCGTCCCCGAGGGCTCTGCTGGCCCGAGGGCTCTGCTGGCCCGCGGCCCCCTTGGTATCCACAGGTAGCCCCTGAGGTTGCTTCAGGGGGCTTGCCCTCTTCCAGCAGTCCAAACTGACTGAAGGTGGCTTCCTCAGGGGTTCCAGGCGTTTCTGGGTTCCCCCAGGCCTCAGGTGAGAAGTAGGACCCTGGAGGGCTTCTTCCTCTGCCCCTCAGCTTGCAGCACAGACACCAGCTCCTGCCTGGTCAGCGCTTCTCACTTCCTGGCCTCCCTGCGTGCAGGCACCTGCCTGGAGGGAGGCCCAGGAGGCGCAGGCAGGACGGGCTGCCCTGGTTGGGCCAGATGTAGCATGAAGCACTTTTGCACATGTGACTTTGCTGATTCCTCTTCAAGATTGCCCTGCCCAGTGTGTACTGTTGTTCCCTTCACTTTACAGAAGAGGGAACTGAAGCTTGGAGCATTTAAAGCCTTCACCTAGGGTCATCTAGCTGGGAAGTGGTAGAGACGGGGTTGAGTGGGGACGTCTGCCTGGGAGCCCTGATCCTGACCGCAGTGCCACACTGACCCCCCACTGCTCCCCGGCTGTGAGCTGCCCTGGCCTCTGGCGAGCGTGGTCATTCCAGGGGACTCCTGTGTCCCTGAGGTGGTCCACATCCAGACTGTCCACCTGCTGTCCCCTGCAGAATGTGACATGCAGCTCTTTGGGCCCCGTGGTGAAATTGTGAGCCCATCCGTGAGTCGGGATGGGAGGAGTGTGGGGGGCTGCCGCATCTTCATCGACGTGGCTCCACATGCCCGGATTGCCATCCATGCCCTGGCCACGGACATGGGCACCAGAACCGAGGGGACTGACGCCAGCTACATCTTGGTGAGACTGCCAGGGTGGGGACGGGCCTGGACTGACTCCTGCTATGATTCTGGACAGCCATCCTGGGGACAGGGACTGGGGGGTGGTGGGCTAGAGGACCCACTGAGGTTACTTCAGACCAAAACCCTCAAAATCATTCGTGAGAGAATAGGAGAAAAGTTTCCTCTACGTATTGACCAACAAATGTTTATTGAGTTCCCTACAAGAATGAAATAGAAAAGACCTTTCCTGATGTAGACTGCCAGTTCACCCAGGACTAAAGCATAATTTTGGACCCTAATATAATTTTACTAGAAGAGTGGGCCAAGCCCTCCCCGACGAGGTTTCATGTGTTCTGGGAAAACTGACATCTGTAAGGTATCAGCTCCCTGGAGGAGGCAGCCTTGCCTCGCAGTCAAACAAATCTGGGCTCAAATTCCAGCTCTGGCATCCTGGCTGTGTGTCTTTGGGGGAGGAGTACAACTTCTGTGAGACTCAGTTTCCTAGGTAGAATAATAGTGTCTTCCTGATAGGGCTGTTGTGTGAGGAATAAATGTGACCCTGGGTGTATGATACCTTGTATATTAAGGGCTTGTGAATGCTAGCTAATTGTCATCCGTGGTCGGTCCTTTGGGGCTGCCCCTTTCCTCCCAGATCCGGGACATCCACAGCCTGAGAACAACAACATTTCGTGGGCAACAGACGCTCTACTGGGAGTCAGAGGGCAGCCAGGCAGAGATGGAGTTTAGCCAGGGCTTCCTGGAGGCACACACCAGCCTTCGGGGCCGGTACTGGACCCTCCAGCCCAGAGCTCAATAGCCTGGCGATGCCCTGCCTCTCCAAGCACATCCCTCAGTTGCCCAGTGGGCACGGGCGGGGGGGGGGGGGTGCCGCCTCCCTGTCCTGGAAGGGAAAGGACGGAGCCTGACATTTATGAGCACCTCCAATCTTAAGCATCTCCTTTAGGGCTTGCGAAACGTTAGAGGGTGGGAGGGGGGACTCTCCGCAAAGGTCGTTCCCGGCGCCTCGGGTACCAATAAACGGAACGTGCGGTCCGCCTAGCGTTTTCCTTGCATAACCTGTCCAATTACGGCTTGGAGACCCACCTCCCCTCAAGGCGGGGATTCCCCGGCCGCGGTCGGGCTGCAGATCCACACCGGATCTGAGCAACCCCCTGGCCACCCGCAGCGGTCTCCTTCCGACCCAGGGAGGAGAGGCCAGGGGGTGTGGGGTCCGCAGGCGGCAGATGCTGCCCACCTGTCAGTCCTCTGCGAAGCCCCGCCCCGACGCGGTCCGGGTGGGAAGGTCCGACCGCCTGCGAGTCCCGGGCCCCGCCCCCCATGCTAATAAGCACGCGCCCCCGCCTCTGCGCCAAGGAGCGCGAGGCTCCCGGCGCCCCGCCCCCTATGCTAATTAGCGGGCGCCGCTCCCACAAGGCCGCGCGCCGGGACGACGCGGCCGGCTCCGGGGCGCTTTGTGGGGGCTGCGGGCAGCGGCGCCATGAGCGGCGCGGGCGGAGCGGCGGCGGCCTCCGTGAGCTCGGCGCCGCCCGCGCCGGAGGAGGGCATGGCGTGGTGGTACCGCTGGCTGTGTCGCCTGTCGGGGGTGCTGGGCGCCGTCTGTGAGTACCCGGCCCGGGGGGCGGGGCCGGCCCTGCCCCCCGGGGCTGCGCCCGCGCCCCCCACGCACGCCGGAAGGCGCCCGCTCGGGGCCGGGGGGCGGCGGGGCGGCAGGAGGCGGGCGCTTCCGCGGTTGCCGTGGTTACCGGCGCGCGGCCTGGACCCCGGGTCGGGGCCGGCGGGCAGCGCCGGGGATGTCCCGGGAGGGGACGGGGGCCGGCGCGCTCGCCGCGGCCGAGTCTCGGCCCTCCCCGGCTCCTCTGGGCGTGAGCGAGTGCGGCACCTGCCCCGGGGGCCCTCCGAGACCGCCCAGGTGCTGCCGCCGAGCTCGGGCTCAGCCTGGCCCGGAGGCCGCCTCGCCTGCTGCCCCGGGTGTGGCTGGCAGCCGCCTTAACCTTTGGACCGAGGTTGTGTATAAATGGGGCGGGTGCGGGTCTGGCCAGATTTCCTGAGGGACAGGTGGTGGCAGCGGACAGGTGGTCCCCAAGGGAGGGCCGGGCGGTGAGCTCGGGGAGGTTACCTCTCCTCCGGGTCCCCGCTGTCCGCTTGGAGGCGGGGCACCTCTCCCTGCTGCTGTCGACTCTGCCTCAGCCGCCTCTCATCTCGGCTCCTTCTGCGCGCCAGGCCCATCCTGGACACACACCCTGACCTCAGGTTTCCCGGGCAGCCAGGCTCTCTCAGCACTAGCCCCAAAAGAACACACATAGGAAGGCAGATCTGCTGCAGAAGTAAAATTAAGACCGCCTGGCAGGCCTTCCAAAGGCAAGCAGACCCGGGTCAGATATGTCAGAAGGAACAGCTTTTTAGGGTCTCCTTCAGTCTCCCGGTCCTCCCAGCTGGTTGGAGGCTGGAAGAAAGTTCAGGAGTACAGGGTTAGGATTATGGGGTGGTGTACCCCTATCAAGAGGTGATCATGGGACAGGCCCTCCCTCCAGTTGCAAAAAGGCCTCTGAGTCCTTGCCACTGCTGTTCAGAGGAAGCGTGTTTTTGACTTTGTGGGAGAGACTGGTCAGGTCTTAGGTATGATTCTTTGGAGTTTGGGTAGCTGTTTCCCTGGTTGCTGTGGGAGTGACAGTGATGGGGCAGGGGTGGGACGGGGGAGAAAGGAAAGGGCCTGCCTGTGGCCTGTGGGCCATCACCCTCCTCTCTCCCTCTTGGGGTCAGCGGCCCTGCCGACGCCTTCATTAATCCTGGCGCCGCATCCCGTTCTGTGCTTTTCGAAGTGGGGTACTTGGGCTGCCCCAGGAGTTCACAGTGTTGGGACTGCCGCTGAAGCTTCAGGAGGAACCTGTGGCATTGCCCTGAACGTCAGTTTCACCTGCAGATTTGGGGGAAGTGATTGCCCTGTGAATCCCAAGTAGTATATGGGATGGGAGTAGAATGCAAGGCGTGCAGGGGCTTTAGAGAGGAAGCTGGAGTTCAGGTAAGGCTCGTGCTTCTGGCTGGTCGCTGTGGGGGCCTCAGAGAGGCGTCCCCTCAGGGTCCTGACCGTCGTCCCCTGAAGGCCAGAGCTTGGGAGGAGGGGATAGGCTGGCCCAGGATGCCTCCCTCACTTGGCAAGAGCACTGGAGCCCCCGAGGGGACACCTTCCAGCCCCTGATTGTTGAAGGACTCCTGGCTGGAGCCTGTTCGTCTGGGTTGGAACCTGGTCCTCCCCCAGGGTTGGCTGTTGGTAGACAGTAGGGGTAGAGGGGCAATGCGGACTGCGGCGGGAAGTACAGACCGCTGTCAGGTGAGACCAGGCACAGCTGACCACCAGGCAGAAGCCGTGTGGCATCACGGGCGCTCACATCTGTGGCCCTGGGGAGCCTTGCTGCCTGAATGCGTGTGTGACGCGTCTAGGACAAGTGCCGCCTTTCGTAGATGGGAAGTACGTCTGTTGCTGTAGGAGACCTTGGGGGGGGCACAGGAGGACAGTCCCGCTGCAGTTTGGGTTCACGTCATCTGGTTTCCTCTTCCATCGCCTGCTGTCGGCATAGGATTACATGGGAAAACAGCAGGAGGATTCCAGGCCCTGGTCAGGGACCAGGTGCAGAGGGAGCTGCTGCAGATTTAATGAGCTGGTTCTCCTTGCTGCCTCCGAGGACCCAGCGGCCTGCTGCGCTGCCAGGACTGCCTGGCAGGCTCCCCAGGTTCCTGGTGGAGCCGGGCGGGGGGCTGTGGGGGGAGGAGGGAGGGAGGTGTGCAGACCCCTCCATGGGATGCCGTTGGGAGGGGTGAGCAAGGCTCTGCATCTGGGGCATCACAGAAGCCACTTTCCAGGGTGGGGAGGGTGCACCCTCCCCAGCGCAGACCCTTGGTATCTCAGGGTGGGTGGGCTGGGCGGTGGGACTCTCCTGCGTGCAGGAGAGAGAACAGGCCTGGAAAGGTGAAAAGAACCTACCCACAGCCACTGGGCTGGTGTGTCAGTCAGAGCTGGAATTGTGACGCCGGTCGACCTGGTCCCGATTTCTGTTCCAAGAGGGGCCGCCCGGTCCCGACCCAGATCCACGGAACTTCTCTTGTGGCCGGCCCTGTGCGTGCTGCCGCCTGCCCCGGCCTGAGTCCTTGAGAGACGTTCTTTCTTTCACGCGACGCACTTTCCAAGCTGTGGGTATTGGGACAGCGAGGGTTCAGAGGGCAGGGGGGTTCAGAGGGCGGGCTCCTCCAAGCCCGGAGAAGAGAGAGGGCGCGCTGAGCCCCGAGAGCGCGCCCACTCCAGGGTCCAGCCACGCCTCGGCCATGGCGTCTGGGCAAAGCCGCTTCCCCAGTCTGAGGCCGCGTCCTCGCCTGCTCGTGGAGCCGTCCTGTTGGCCTGGCTTGTCTCTGGTGGCGGAGGGGAGACGTCTGGGTGCTGGGGCCGGAAGGGGTTCCGGGGCTCTCAAGAGCCGTCTCCTGGGCGGCCTCCCCATGGGCCCTGCCCCCCCCCCCCACCTGCTGAGTCCCACCCGTGTCTCTTGCTTTCAAGCCTGTGCCGTCTCCGGCCTCTTCAGCTGCGTCACCATCCACCCTCTGAACATTGCGGCCGGCGTGTGGATGATGTGAGTAGCCCTGTGACTGTGCCGCTGCGGGGTGTGGGGCGTGTGGATTTCTGGGCTCTTTCTGCTGGGGCACGGGGGAGTTGAATTGGGATGGGGGGTCTGGAAGGGTCCGCAGGTGCCGCTGGTGTGCGGGAGGCTCAGAGACCGGGGTGGCGTGAGTCGTGCAGAGAGTTCTTGCGTGGGGCTCCGGGGGTTCTTGGGACCAGACAGGGCTGGCGAGGTGTTTTGCCCCAAGGTTGGGGGGCAGATGGAAGGGCCTGGCCTGCGTAAGGGCCCATGTGTGGTCACTGAAACTGTGACGCGGGAGCAGACGCCCTCGGGGTGTCCACCTGTGGCTCAGCTGTCCCCCGCGGACACGCGCTGCGCCGAGGGCTCCCTGGGGGCAGGCCGTGGCCCCCTCAGCCTCCATCTGTTCCGGGGACTGGCTGCCCTGCTCTGGCTCCTCAAGGAGGCTGTGCGCAGGGAGCTGCCGGGAGCAGGCGGAGGCTCCGGGAAGGAGAGGGGTCCACCGAGGAGGGGGGCTGGGGGGGGTGGCATTCCGGTGGCGCTGGGACCCGCCGGCCCGGGTGCCAGCCTGCTCCTCTCTCCCCAGCATGAACGCATTCGTCCTGCTGCTGTGCGAGGCGCCCTTCTGCTGCCAGTTCGTTGAGTTTGCCAACGCAGTGGCGGCCAAGGTGGACCGGCTGCGCTCCTGGCAGAAGGCCGTCTTCTACTGCGGGTGAGGGGCCGCGGGCCGGGCCTGCTCACCTCCCCCAGTCCCCGCTGTCGCGCGAGACACGGTTGCCCAGGGTCAGGGGACGGCTGCCTAGCTTCCACTGGGTAGAGATTTAAACAGGGCTGGCCTGCGCGCGGGGCTCTGCGTCCAGCCGGCAGGTCCAGTCGCACAGGAGTCAAGACGTGAGATGCGTGTGCCTCGCGGCAGTGCGTGTGATGGAGAGAACGGGGAACGCCTGGGCTGTGGGCCCATCGGCTGGGAGTTGTAGAGCAGGTTCTGGCAGATCCTTCAGGAGTGTGGTCAGTCTAGACGTCCTGACATGAAAGGGGAAAGAAGCAAGTTGCAGAAGACAAAATAGTGCCTTCCGGATATGTTTCTCTCTTGTGTTCCCGCTTCTAACAACAAGCTCAATATGTAGTCCCTCCCACCCGAGTCAGGAGATTGAACTCATTTCAGGGTGTGTTTAATGCGGCTTCCAGAACCGTGTCTGGTGTCCAGGAGGCCCTCGATAGCTTCTGGCAGCATCAGCAGTGGTGGCTATCTAGATTATCCTTAGGAATAAACATGGAGGTTTTTATTTCAAAGGTTTCTTCCTTCCTGGAGGCCAGTAGTTGTGACAGGCAGAGCACAAGATGCGTGCTCAGCTCTAGAGCCGTTTCCCACTGTGTCGGTACGGCCTTTGCCTGGGTCTTTATTTTTTTACTTAAAAATGCTAACAGTGGGCTTCCTAGGTGGCGCAGTGGTTAAGAATCCGCCTGACAATACAGAGGTCACGGGTTCGATCCCAGCTCCAGGAAGATCCCACATGCCACGGAGCAACTAAGCCCGTGTGCCAAAATTAAAAAAAAAAAAAAAAAAAAATGCTAACAGTGATATATATTCATTAAAAACAATGTGGAAATAGAAAGTTGTCACCCAAAACCCTGCAACCTGTCAACATTTTGATATGGGTCCTTTCAGTCTGTCTTGAGGCATTTTCTAAAACCTGTTTTTCACACAGGTTTAACCATTATAGTACATTTGTATCCTGTGTTTTCCCTTTATTATCATGGTAGAGATATTTTCACTATTACCAGGAAGGCTTTGTAAGATGACTTCTAACGGTAGGAATGTTGATTCCACTGAAGGCGTCCTGCTTTTCTTCACTTGTAACCTGCAGTGCAAGTCGGGCTGTGAGGATCATCTCAGTGGTAAAAATTTCTATGTTTATGATGATTTCCTTAGGATGTATTTCCAGGTGTGCAGTTGTTAGGTCAAAGACTACAATCATATGAAAGAGTGCAGTATGTGGCTAAGTTGTTTTCCAAAGAGGTTGCCTGAGTTTCTTTTTCCTTTCCCCTGGCCCAAGTTCGTGTGGTGTTTTCCCATTTGTATCTGTTATCTAAGGTGAAATCTTTTTTGTATGTTTTTTACTAATTGTGCTTTCGGTTTTTGGTAATTAACGGTCTAGTTTCCTTTTTACCTGTTGACATCGTAAGGTTTTGCTTAGTAAGTTGCGTGAGTTTTCTATATTAAAGATTTCTTAATTCTTTGTTATATTTCCTGCAGATATATTTCCAGCCTGTTGTTCGCCTTTAATTTCGACAGAAGATTTTTTCCCATGGTCTTTTTTTTCTTTTGCAGTTTCTATTATTATTTTATTACTTAGAAATTTTGTAACTACAGTAAAACCTCGTGATCACACGTCCCGCCAGGATGGAAATTCAGGTAGAACTCAGTTGGTTGAGTCCAAGAAGAGTCAAAGAAGAGTCTTGTCTTCCTTGTGTATAGGATGTGTGTGTTAACCCGAATAGCTGCCACTGGTCTGGAAATCCCAACCAGGACCAGACGTCGGCCCCGTGGATACTTCAGCCAGAGTGGACACCTGTCTCCAGGTGGTGCCAGCCTGGACCAGACAGAGCTGGGGCTGCCTCACCAGCCAGTTAGGCGCTCTCGGCATGCACCTTGCAATAAGGAAGCCCCGTGTCTTGTGTAGTTTAACCTTTGGGTTCTTCCTTGTTGAGATATGGCTGGTTTTACTGTACTGATGAGAGCCAACATTTATTCAGTGCTTATGCTGTTCCAGGCATCGTATTAAGTAGTTAACGTGCCTTACCTCGTTCAATCTCAGAACCTCTGAGGTTTGATCCCCACCTTACCATAGAGGGACTGAGCCTCAGCTGAGTGTCTTGCCCCCAGTCACAGAGCCACTAAGGGACTGAACTGACACTGGATCTCTGGTCTGCCGGTTTTATGCACGTTGAGGGGTTGGACCATCTCGGTGCTGTTTAACCCTTTTTGGCTCACAGGCCCTTTCAAAAATCTGATGAAAGCTTTGGGTTCTCTCCCCAGAAAATGCACAGAATCTTGCAGGCAAGTTCACGGGTGTTTGAGGACTTTATAAAGCCCGGCTGTGCACCTGTACCCCAGCTGATTTCTGGGGACCCTTCCTGTACCTGGCTGTCGGGGAAGGGGGCTGGGTGAACCTGAGAAGCTGGAAGTGGGGTCGTGGCCACGGGGTGGGAGTGCCCTTTGACCTCTGTTCTCCCCTAGGATGGCCGTGGTGCCCGTCGTTATCAGCCTGACCCTGACCACGCTGCTGGGCAATGCCATCGCCTTCGCCACCGGAGTGCTGTACGGACTGTCTGCTCTGGGCAAGAAGTGCGTCTGCTGCTCCCGGCCCCCGGGGGGTGGGGGTGGGGGGAGCTTTACTTCCTGCCCCCTGGAGTCTCTCAGGGAGGAAGGGGTGGGAGTGGCCCTCGTCATCCTGTTGTGGAAACGGAGGCACAGAGGCTGTCCGTGACCCCCCCATCCGTGTCTCCAGGGTGTCCGAGCCCTAGGGAGTGAGAGCGGGAGAACTCACGGGACTTCCTGCTGGCCCCGTCGTGCCCCGTCACAGGGACGGCAAAGGCACGGCTCCTGAGAGCCTCCCCCCCCGGGGCCCGCAGCTGGCTCCGTGGTCGGCGGCCCCTCCGCCGCAGAGCCTCAGCTCAGCACCCCCAGCGGCCGGGGCCCCCTGAGAGGCGACGGGATGTCTCTCTGCCATCCTCGCAATAGGGTCTCTGGGGAAACCAGAGGCCCTTGGGCACTGTGTGCAGGCCACACCTGGGTCACAGGTCAGGAGCGGGGTGGAGGCTGGGTGGGCTGCGTGTCTGGGTGTGCCCCCCGTGCGGCGCTGACTGGCCGTCTCCCCAGGGGCGACGCCGTCTCCTACGCCAGGATCCAGCAGCAGAAGCAGCAGGCGGACGAGGAGAAGCTCACGGATACCCTGGAGGGGGAGCTGTGATGTGGGCGGGGACCCTCCTGGAGACCCTCCCTCCCCCTGCCCCGCGACCCTGGTCTGTGTGAGCACGTCCCTGGCGAGCAGTGACCCCGAGGGGCAGCCTGGAGGAGGAGCCTGTGTCCGGCTCCCTGGGTCTGGCCCACATGTCCCCCCGTCTGCCCCTCCCCCAGATCGGCATCATCCTGAGCCAGGTGTCCCAGGTGCGGAGGCCTGGGTGAGGGCTCTGAGGGCCTTGGCTGGCAGTGGGCGGGGTGGGGTGGCAGGAAGCAGGGGCTTGGGGGGGTCCAGGCCTCGGGACGAGACTCTTCCCAGCTGGCCTGTCCTGGCCGGCAACAGGCCCCCGGGTGGGTTTCCAGACTTACACAGCTGGCAGGACGCCCAAGATCTGCTGAAGGCCTGAGAGGAGCTGCTTCTGGAGACTCTGGTCCCATCTCGAGGTGGGAGGCGTGTCCACCCGGCCTGGGCCTTGGCCACCGCGGCCTCCTCTCAGGCCTCCAGGCAGGAGAGCGTCCCATAAGCTGAGCCGCCTGGGCCGCCTCTGTCCTCCTGTCATCCAGGCGGAGCTGTGTCCTGCTGCCCACAGCCTCCCACCCCTGCCAGGGCCCCCCCCCCCCCCGTTCTCTGTGGGACCCCGTGGTGCTCCCGACGTGCTCCTCCAGTGCCCAGGGCAGCAGCCTTGGCAGCGACCCGCCTGCTGGCAGGGCCGTGCTCCGCCCCGCCCCGCCCAGTTCCCTGAACCTTGGACAAGCACAGAGCCAGGACACTTCCCGCGGGCCTGGCCGGCCCCCAGGCTCTCCCCAGACCGCAGGCCCCGGTGCTAAGGGAGTGGGGAGGGCAGGCTCTCCCCTGCCCCGCGGGGCTGCCCGTTCGCCTCTCTGATGGGGACCTGCTGACCCCCAGCCCCCGCCCTGCCCTCGTGGAGCGTCCTGCCTTCTGAGAGCTGGGCAGAGGCTGGAGGCGCCCCCGCCCCCACCACGAGCTGTCCCCGCTGCGCTGGGTGCCAGGCCACCCAGGGACGGGGCCCTGCCTGGACCTGCGCGTCGCCTCCCAGCCTCCCTCCACGCGCTGTCCCTTCCTTCCGCCTCTGCCCGCTGGCCGCTCGGGGTGCCAGACCGTGCCTCAGCCCTCGGGCGCGTGCGCTGGGCCTGGCCAGCCCGGCGGCGGGGCGTCCGTGGGCCGGCCGGGGGCTGAGCTCCTGCTCCCGGGACCCCGGGCTGGGCCTGCCCTGAGCGCCCAGAGCTCAGGGGCCCGCTCCTGCGCTGTGACCAGACGCGGGGCTGCGGTCTTTGGTTTCCGAAGGGACCTTTCATCTCGGGGGTCTGTCAGCGTTTGAGGCTGGAAGGGCAGGCACCGTCCTGGGGCCAGCAGCTCTCCAGGGAGCCCGACACGTGCCTTCAGGGGTCCTCGGGGACCACCGTCCTCGGGCCAGCGCGGGGTTCAGGGGGCTGCGGGCTGTAGGCCTCTCCAGGCCGGCCGGGTGGGCGTGTGTGCGCGCACGTGTGTCTGTGTGTGTGTCTGTCTCCTGCGTGTGCCGTGAATAAGACCTGTCTACCTCCCAGGAGGAGCAAGGGCCCGCCTGCCCCTCTTGGCTCTTTCTTACCCGGGAAGTTGGACTCTGGGGTCACTCCTACCCCTGCCTCCGGGGCCTTGCCGACGGGGTCTCTTTGCTGCAGGAGGAGGAGGGCTGCGTGTGGGTCGAGGAAGCGTGTGCCTCTGTCCTGTGAGGAAGTTGGGTGGGCCCTGCAATCCCTTGGTCACAGGCCAGAGGTCACAGGTCACTGGCTGCGGTTCTGAGTGAGTGTAGGCAGCTGAGCGGCCCTGGAGCTGTGATGCTGTTTCCCAGTGGCGGGGGCGGGGGGGTGGTCCCACCTTGCCTGGGGGTGGAGGGGCAGGGCCACTGGAGCCCTCTCCCACCTCCGTGGCTCCAGGCTCTGTCCTCGTGTGGGCCTGTCTGCTCGCAGTGTGTGGCTTGTGTTTGCAGCAATAAAGCCTGGTGGTGGTTTGTATTCTCGCATGGCTGCTCGTCACCTTGTCCCTCGGGCGCCCCGAGTAAGCGGCAGGGCTGCCCTGACTCCTCACCAGCCGCGCAGGGGCCACCAGCCCCAGGAGTAACCGCCATGTTCTCGAGGTCCTGCGGTGCCACTGGCCCGGTGCTGGCCTGCACCCAGCGTCCCAGATGAGGACAGGGGCTCGCCCGAGCGCGCAGCTGGGAGGAGCTGGAGCCCCGTGGTCTTCGCCCCTTCCTTCTGCCTCGTTGGGGGCAGGTTGGGGTGGCCCCAGAGAGGTGGCCTGGGGCAGCAGGCCCTGGCAGCCTCGGCTGAGAACGTGGGTCTAGACTGGCTGCTGGAGGGCCCCCCCCCCCCCGAAGTAAACCCACGCCTTCCTCTCCTGGGCCGTGGCCTGATTTATTTGTATAAATAGGGCGAGTGTGGCTTGCTCGCGAGTGCTTCCTGTTCCCAGAAGTCAGGTGGGTGTAGGAGGCAGTGTCCGTGCTGGGTCCTGTACCCTGGCCTGTGGGAGTCCAGAACGTCCCCTGTGGTGTCACAGGCCCTCCCGGGCGCACTTCAGAGGCTCGCTGGCTGCCACGCGGTCCAAGCAGGAGACGCTGACGTCCCTGTGCGGAGCCGCTGCACCGCCACAGCGCTGTCTGTCCGCACGGCCTTCCGTGTTTGAGTTGGGACTAGGCCCGAGGTTGCCCAGCAAGGCCCTGGCCCTGGGGCAGCGTGGCTGCCCCTCCGCCGGCGGCTCTGGCCGATGAGTGGGCGACCCTGCTGGACATCTGGGCTGGGGCCGAGGCTGGACAGCAGTGCCGCCTGTCCAGAGCCGGCATCTGTGCCCGGGCCGCGTCAGGGCTTTGGCTGGTCCTCCTGAGCCCTGGCTGACGGTGGGGTGCTGCTGCCTCCTGGGCGTGGGGTGCAGGTTTGGGACTGGTGCACAGCTCTGCCACCCAGGGGTCTGGCCCTCTCCAGTGGGGGCCCTTCCCTAGTGCAGGAAGGACCTCCTCCCCGTACGGAAGAAGGACTCGATCTGCTCCAGTGACCGGCCCTTGGTCTCAGGCACGCAGCAGCCAGTGAAAGCCAGGTTCACCAAGCATACCGCAGCGAAGAAGAAGAAAGGTGTCTGCAGGCCGAAGGCGTTCTGGGGGTGAAGAGGGGCGCTGGGTCACAGGGGAGCCCCAACGGCCCTTCCATCACGGCACCAGCTTTGTGGCCCTGCTAGTGTTAGCCAGCCTAGGGGCAGGGGGCTTCATCTCATTCCCCTGCCCAGACACCCCCCGTCTCCCCGCTGCCTCTAGCACGAAATCCAAGTGCTGTGGCAGAGCATTTGAGGCCTCGAGGGCTGCAGGCAGCCCTCCTCTGGTGCTGGACCCAGGACTGACTGCCCCCTCCCAGCCGGAGCCCAGCACGCCCTAGACACCAGCCTCTCTCCCTGGTCCCAGTGCCCACCTTTCGTTTCCGGCTCTTCCACGCCCTGCCTGCAGCCGGCCTGCACTCTTGGCCCACCCCCACCCTGTGCTTCCTCTCTACCCTCCCTGCACACGCTCTGCCTCCCGGCTGGCTTCCCTGCTCTGGGCACCCCCAACCCTGCCCTGACCCACTGCCTGCACCAGGGTAGGCTCTGCCCAAGCTGTCCCATCAGATTCTCCCGCTTGGGAGTCGGGACCTGGGATTTGGGGACTGTGGCTGGCTCCAGGGCCTGCTAGGGGTTTGAACCAAGAGGCCGGGTGAAGCCAGGAGGCACTCAGCTGAGAGGCCCCAACTGCCCACCCAGACAGGAGGCCCTGCTGCTCGCTGCTCACTGCCGGGAGGGTGACAGGCAGGGCAGGAGGCTGTGGTCTCTGGGCTGGGGGCCCACCCTGGCCTGGGGGGTCAGTCACCTGACCTCTAACAGTTCCCTTAGCTGAGTCCATTGGCTGAAATGAACGTTGTCATTGGGCGGCCCTTGGCCTTGGTGTGACGGGGGCATGTGCTAAGGCTGGTGGGGGACGCGGCCCCAGACAGAGAGGCCCCGGGTCCCCAGGGGCAGAGCACTCACCACCACCAGCAGGAAGGACTTGGTGAGGGCAAAGGCGGTGAGCCAGCTGACCAGCACGCAGAGCCCCGAGGCCACGCCGCGGGCCCGCAGGGGCAGGATCTCGGACATGAGGAGCCAGGTGATGGGCCCCCAGCCCATGGCGTAGCCTGCCGGTGGGGGGCAGGAGGGGTGGGCTCAGACGCCGCCGGGGCCCGGGGGAGGCCTCTCGTGTCTCCTTTGAGCTGCTGAGAGACCCCTCCCCAACCTCCAGGAAGGCAACGCTCCAGCTCACGACACGGGCGCATCCCCGCCCCTCGTGCCCGAGGCGGCCCCCGACCCCAGATCCCACGGAGCACGGCCACACCTACCCATGATGAAGAGCATGGTGGCCAACAGAGGCACCAGGGTGAGGTAGCTGGCGGGCGTGGCCGGGGGCTGCTCTGTGCCCCCCAGGGACACGCCGTCCAGGCCCGTGGTGCTGTTGGGAGTCAGAGGCTTCGGACTGAAGTGGACGTACAGCCCCAGGGTCAGGTTGGCGGCAAACATGCTGGCCGCTGTGGACAGACAGGTGCCCTCGTACCCGGTGCGGCCCGGTCCCCTCCAGGCCACCTGTGGCTGGAGGCGTCTTCCCGCAGGGCAGCCCACTCCCGCCCCGCCCCGCCCCGCGTGCGTGTCCCCGTCTGCTCACCCGAGCCCCGGCAGACCTCTCGGGACGCCCGGCCCCCGCGCTGGGCGCTGGGGAGACCGAGGCCCCCAGCGCTCCCACCACGAGGGCCGACACGACACGTGGCAGCTGCCGGAGCGCAGATGCGTGAGTGCCAGTGACGGGCCCGCACTCACCAGAGACGAAGAGCAGAGCCTTGCGGCCGGCCAAGTCCATGGTAAAGGCGGCGATGAGCACAGACAGCAGCCGCACGGCCCCCACGACGGCCGCGTCGTCCTCGGGGGGCTGCCGGGAGGAAGCCCCGTGGCTGAGGGGCCCCGGCCTACCACGCCTCTCCCCCCGCCCCCCCGGGGCGCTGCAGGGTCCGGCCCCAGGCTCAGCTGCTTTGCGCCCGGTGGTGGCGCTGGTCACCCCGCCTGGCCTGCGGGGCCTCGCGGGCAGGGGCACCCCTGCAGTGCCCACCACGAAGCCCAGGGCCGGCACCGGGCCCAGGCATAGCCACGGCGTGTGGAACCGTGCTGTCACTGATCGTCAGATCTCATCTCTGTCTGAGCCCCGGGACAGGCGGATGAAGCCACGCTGGCTACTATCTCCGTTTCGCAGAGAAGGAAGCTGAGGTCTGGAGGGGAAGTGACTCCCTCCGCAAGTGGCAGATGCTCTGAACCTGGGATCTGTGGCTCCCAGGGGCTCGATGCGTCTATAAAACTGGTTTCCCTTGTGATTCTGCGTGTCTTATTTTAAAACACACAAGCTTTACTTACGAACACCACTCTGAGAACAGGCGGGTGGCACAGAAACAGCTACGCGACGCTGGCGTCTGCACGCGTGCGTGTGCCCCGACCCTGGCCCAGAGCGGGTGCTCAGCAGGGACGGCCTCCCCGACCTGGGGGCAGAGCGGGCGGTATGGGGGCCGGGCCCTCACCAGCAGGACGGCCGTGCTGTCGAAGATGGACTGCAGGTAGACGAGGATGGGCGTGATGCCCGTCAGCTGCTGCAGGAAGCGCATCAGCAGGGCGATGGCGGTGGGCCGGTACACGTGGGGGTCCCGGGCCTCGGCCCACGACAGGTGGCTGCTCTGGAGACACGGGGCTGCCGCTGACAGGGCTGCACCTGCCCCTGCGGCCGGTGGGGCTGGGGGGAGGCTCCCCTCTTCCCGCCCTCAGGAGAGACCCCCTGACGGAGGCAACCCTGGGTCTGGGGACAGGCCCGGGGACCCCCGCGTGGACCAGGCTCTCGGGTCAGCGGCAGGTGGGCCGAGGCACACGTGCCCTGGGCCAGGCGCCGTGACACCCCGCCCCCACCCTGTGCTCCTGGAGGTGGGCACTGCCCTTGTCCCTGTCTCCCAGCGAAAGCGCCCGAGGCTCATCACGGCCTCGTGAGTGGCCGTGGCCCCCCGTGCTGCGGGCGCCCCGCCCCCCGCCCCACACCTGTCTCCGGACGTTGTCCTGGATCTGCGCGAACTCCCAGCGGATGTCCGTGCCAGCCCCTCGCAGCCAGGCCAGCGCCTGCAGGGCCTCCGCGTCCCTGCCCTTCGAGAGCAGGAAGCGGGGCGAGTTGGGCATGAAGCTGAGCAGCAGGACCATGACGAGCACAGGCGCCTCCCCGGCCACGGCCAGCCAGCGCCACGGCAGCAGCAGGCCTGCGGGTGGGCAGCGGGTGAGGCGCGGGGCCGCGCTGCGCGCAGGAGCCTCCTGGCGGGGCCTCCGAGCAGCCTCCTGTGCCTTCAAGGGTGAGTCCCAGGGCCACCTCCTACAGGAAGCCTACCCTGGTTGCTCCAGGCCTCTGCGATCTAGATCAAGAGGGATCACAGGGATGGCCCAGCCCCTGGCGTATGCCCGGTCCTAGGAGGGGCTCAGGGCCACGGCAGGCTGATGGAGGAGTAGCCTGAGCAGCAAGGCCCCGGGGCCTCTACCACCAAATACCCCCTACCCCACCCCACCCACCTCAGCCAGCTGCACTCTGGTCACTTTTCCCACCTTTCTGGTCACTACGGACTTCCCACCTAAGACCATCTGACAGAAAACACTGCTGTTACAAGACAGTTTAAAGACTGCCAGCCCAAGGGAAGCCCTCACTGCCCAGTTAGGGGTGGGGCCTAGTGACCAGAGAGGCGTGGGGAATTGCCTGGAGGCACACAGCAGATGGCAGCCACGCCTCTGTCCTCCCAGCATGCAGTTCATTTGGGGGCGCGTTCCTTCCCTTCCCTCCCCGGCTGCTCAGCGGCACCCCGTCCCCCCCGCCTGCACAGGGAGGTGCCTAGTGCGCCTCTGGTGATACTTGCCAAGGGCGTAGAGGGACAGTGACCCGAACACCGCCATGAGCTGGGGTGTGGCGCCCAGGGCCCCTCGGACGCCAGGGGGAGCAATCTCAGACACGTACACCTGCAAGACACGTGCCCACCTCCAGCCTCTCCTGAGAACACGGGCGCCTGGGCCCGGCTGGGGCGGCAGAGGTGTGGCCCAGGGAGCCTTGGGGGGCAGGAAGTGGGGGCTTCCGGGGGGTTCTCGTCCTGATCACGACTCACAGCATGACCTCCCTCGGACCTCAGTTGTCCCGGCTGTCAAGTGGGCAGAAGCGCTTGGCTCTAACACAGGGACGTGAGGCCGGGTATTGGGATGCCCGAGGGCACCCAGACTCTGGCCTCTGCTCCTCCCCGGGGGTCTTTGTCCCCTGCTGGGCTCACCCGGCCCCCGAGTGGGTATGTGGAGTGGTGGCTAAGACGGGGATGGGGGGGTCCCAGGAAGGGCGCGGGTCAGGGACTTCCCTTTCCTCCTCGCTGCGTTGCTCAATGTGGATTTTCTCTGATTGAGCAATGTGTCTGTCAGTACTCAGGACAGGAAGTTTGGGGAGTCCAGGGGGTGGGGCTCAGATTTCCTCCAGGTTAGCTGCCCTGGTGGGGCTGAGCTCAGGCTCCCTGGCAAACATATCCCCACCCGGGGGCTCCAGGGCCAGGAGGCCTCGGCTAATGGTGGTCAGTGCAGATACTGAGGCAGTGAGGGGCCCGAGGTGGGCAGTCCTGGCCTTACCGGGATGCAGGCAGCTGTAAGCCCCCCAGCGAAGCCCGTCAGCATCCTCCCCAGGAGCAGCATCCAGAGGCCGTGGGCGCCCGCCATGAGTGCGTAGCCAGCCGCCGAGGGCACCGCTGAGAACATGATGCTGAGCTTCCGGCCCAGGAGGTCGTTGAGGACCATGGCGCTGAGGCCCCCGGCCGCCGCACCCAGGGTGAACACGGACTGCAGGGGAAGGGTGCAGGGCAGACGTGTCTGGGCCCCCAGCGCCCGCAATGCCCTGTCAGAGCCTGGAGACAGCTGCTTTCGCAGGCTGTCCTGGGAGCCTGGGCTGCAGGACCAGGGCCCCGGATGGGAGTGAGCCTCCCGTCTCCAGAGGGGTACAAGCAGCACGTGGCCGACTCTTTGTTAGGGACGCCACGACAGGTGTCTGCAGTGGTTCTGTCCAGCCTGATGTGTAATGTCTAGTCCTGTAGGATAGCAGACAGGAGAACTCTGAAACCCTTGAGATTTTAAGATTTGGGGGTGCTGGGATTCCCTGTTGAGGGTAGCAGGTTGGATCCAGTCAGTGCCCTGGGCACCTTGCTTAGTCTGTCCAGGCCTCAGTTTCTTCGGCTGCATTATGGGGAGAGGGGTAGCCCGCACCTCACAGGGTTGGCCCCTGCGTGAACCGGCTCTCGTGGGA
The DNA here is from genome assembly GCF_030028045.1 of Hippopotamus amphibius kiboko. Lineage (NCBI taxonomy): Eukaryota > Metazoa > Chordata > Mammalia > Artiodactyla > Hippopotamidae > Hippopotamus > Hippopotamus amphibius. The sequence goes on from NC_080187.1 coordinate 2,312,694, forward strand.
CGTGCTGGCACTGGCCCGGCACATCCTGGCTGCACAGTGTGCCTCAGGTATTATCTCAGATAACATGGTGTGGTGTAAACCTGAGGCTACTAAGACTGCAATGCTGGAATCTTGGGGTGCTCGGGGCCTGTCTCTTCCCACCCACATGCCCACAGTCTGTCCTGGGACCCTCATGTCCCAGCAGTGCTCTTTCCAGTAGTCCCGGACCCCCTGCCGCCCCTCATCTAGGGAGGCGTCCGCTCAGCTGTGACAGCCCAGCTCCAGGTTGGGAGGGTGGTCTGCGGAACCCTCAGCCCTGCTGGGTGGAGATCTTAAGGGACACCTCCCCACCTGCTCTTTTTCACGCCTTCTCCATCAGCTTTCACTTCCTCCTTTTATTTCAGAGCCATTATCTGGCCTCACTACCCCTCCACGCCCAGCCCCACCCCCAGCCTGGAGTGGGTGGGGGAGGGGGGCAGCTGGGGCCCTGGAGAGGGTCCCAAGGCTGGGGGGTTCCTAGCTGGGGTTGCTAGCTGGGGACGGAGCTCAGCGGGTCCCTGCTCCCCCTGCCCTGCCCCTCTCCAGCTCAGAGCATGGCTCTTACCCCGAACCAGGACGCCTGGGATTTGGTCAGACTCAGGTTTGGATCCGAGGAGCGCTCCAGGGCTGGGATGACGGGGGAGGTGTAGACCAGGGCATACCCGAAGCTGAAGTTGCCCAGTACAGCCGCGAAGGTAGCCAGGAACACCCTCCTGTTCCTCAGGGCCCTGGCGTGGCGGGGGGTGGGGTGGGGGTGCAGAGCAACCAGAATGTTGGGGTCCCTCCACACGTAACTGCTGCCTGTCCTGAGCACCATGGCTACCCGCTCAGAGGACAGTGCTGGGACGGCCGGGTCAAGAGCCAGTCAGACTGGCACCTCCCGGGCCTGAGCACCAGCTCCCTGGGGAAATCGCCAAGGTGTGAGGACAGCCCTCACAGCCCACTGCTGTGGCTGAGACACGCTGCAGAGCACTGTTCCCAGAAGAGGAGGCTAGGTTCTGCTCTCAGCGTTGCCATCCAAGACGTGCTGTGTGACCTCAGGCAAGCCCCTCACCCTCTCTGGGCCTCAGTAGCCCTGTCTCTGCCAGCTGGGGGCTGGGCCCAGTCCTCAGGGGGTCTGGCTCCTTAAATAGGACTAGTGCGTCTGGGGCAGGAGGGAACCGGATGGCCCCTTGGTGGCCACTCACCGAATGTCGGTGGAGGCCCAAGGTGGGAGCCAGTTGCCCACTGGAGGGTACGAGCGCCATCCCCACCCTCCACCCGCAGACCCTATGCCCAGCGACTCTCACCCGACCCGCGTCCTCTCCCCTGGCGACGGGGGCGGCTTCTCGGGGAAGGTGTCATAGTCCGGGCCCTCGGCTCCCAGCAGCGGCTCCTGCATGGCCGGCTTCTGTCACGGTGCGCCGCCGAGGGGCCGGGGCAGCTCCGGCCGGAGGCGCATCGGGCCGCTGGGGCTGGGAGCATCCGGCCGGACCCGCAGCTCCGCCCTCCGACCGCGATTGGCTGTGGGGCGGCCCTGCAGAGCGGGAGCCGACCAATGGGGCGACCGCGAGTGGTGCGGATGCTGAGGATGCGGGCGCGGAGCTGGGGTGGGGCTGCCGGGCTTTCCCAGGGCGCCGGCTCGGATGCGGGGAGCAGCCACGCTCTCCCGGGGCGCAGGCTCGGGTGTGGGGCACGGCGCCAGGGCGGGGAGGCCGGGCTTTCCCGGGGAGCAGACTCGGGTGCAGGGCGGAGAGACCCGGCGGGGCGTCAGGGATGTCCCTGGACGCGGGGGCCCCTCGTGCGCCCCTAGAGGCCCCAGGTCTCGCCAAGCGGATGGGAACCCCGTACGGAGGGAGCCGCTTGAAGGTCGTGCAGGGCCTGGAGGCAGAGCCCTTCCCCACTGGTCTGTGTCCACGTCTGGATCTGAGCCGGGTACCAGACCTGGGGCGCAGACTGCGTCCCACTCTTGAGCCCAGTTGCCTATAGGCAGGAGGAAGCTGAAGCCCAGAGAGAGGCCGCGACGTGCAAAGGTCACACAGCGAACACTTGTTTTCCTCCAAAGGAAGGCTGTGCGCTCAGCCTTGCGCTCGACTCCCTCTCTCCCTGCCACACCGCATCTGAGTCACCGCTGACCTCTGACGCAATGAAATCCGGCTCGCGAGTATCCAGGGCAGCCGCAGGCGAGGGTCTGTGGAGTGAAGGCAGAGGGAGGAAGGGGGGTGGTTCCAGTGGGCAAGAATTGTATTTTCCCCATTTCTGATTGCAGAAGTAACTTGGGCTTGTAGCGAATCATCCAGGTAATAAGATAAAGTTTAAAAATAAGAAAAGCAGAAACTGAAAATTCCCTGGAAGCCCGTCCTTTAAAGAAACAAAACAAAAACCAATCCCCCAAAACCAAACAAACCCCCCCCCCAAAAAAAAACCACCCTGAATTACTAGTTCGAGCTCTCCCTTTGGACTTTTTCAGAGGGTAGGGGCTGAATCAGACCCTATTCTGCTGAATGGACATGCCACATATATTTTGAAATCAATCCTTTGTTGTTGAGCATTTGGGTTATTTCCAAATTTTAGCTATCAAAATAGCAAAGCGTTTAAAAAAGTTGTTATAATTCTCTTTTATAATCAAAATATAACCGCATATATTAGAACAGAGAGAACAGAGCCGTGGGAAAGCCGCGTGCTTTGCCTGCAGCTTTGAGGTGCTGGAATCTCAGTGTCTTTCCTTCCCCTCTTTTCCTCGCGTGTCTGTTGTTCATGTTTGCCCACGGAGTGTGTATCTGATTGTGTGACCACTTCACACTGTATTTTAAGCATTTTCTTGCCATCAAAGGCATAGCCTTTGGACTCGGGCACACCCAATAAGTGGTGACTCTCACTATAATGTAGCACAGTCCTCACGACCACATTTTGAAAATTGAGATCTAACACATTGAAAACAAGCAGAAGTGTATGGGGCCTTCCCAGGACAGACTCCCCCCCCCCCCCCCCGCCGTGTCCTCCACCTGCCTTTTGTCTGCAGAAGAACTTTAGCCAATAAATAGATTTAATCAGAGAAATGAAAAAATGCAGAAGCAAAGAAAGGCAAACAGGACAAAATAATAAAGTTTAGTCATTAAACAAAGTCAAGGACCTTTAGTTCCTCCTCAAAGGCTATAGATAATATTCTGACTCATATCCTTTGAGCTGTCTTGTAGATACTGAAACCCCCACCAGGTGGGAAGGGTTAACTCCGTGATGACCAGAATGTAGCCATGACATCAGCTGTTGCATCTTACACAATTCCGAGAACTGGCCCCAAAGACATGGGAACAAATCGACCCTGGAACGGAAGATGAACTACTAAAACCAAGATGACCCAGATGAGACCACGGCAGGACCAGTTTCAAGATGACTGTCGGAGCTGGCTGTACTGCTCTGCATGTAGCCCCCTCCCGCTGCCTGCACACCCCCGAAACTCCCCTTTAAAAGCTCTTGCCCCCTGATCAGCAGGGGCAGTTGGCTTTTGGACATGAGTCCACCTTCTCCCCCAGGCCTCCTGTAAAAAGCAACCTTTCCTTTCTTACCAACACTTGTTCTTGAGTGTTGGCTTTCAGGCTCCGAGCAGCCGTACCTGAGCTCTGTAACAACATCTTGAAAGTAAAGCTCAGTGAATAAACTTCCGTGTGCACCCCAGGAATTATGGCTCAGATCCAGAAAGAAGCTTCTCATCACCCCCAGAAAGTCCCAAATATCCCTTCCCAGTCTTACCCACCCTTCCGAGGTCCCGTCATTCTGATTTCTGTCATTGTGGATTAGATTGTCTTGCTCTTGAACCCCTCAAATGGAATCCTGCTCTTGGAGCTGGCTCTTTTTCTTTTCAATTTTTTTTTCTTTTAAAGTCAGCTTTATTAAGGGACAATCTACACACAGTAAAATGAACCCATGTTAAGTGCGTGGGTTGATGAGTGTTGACAACTGTATCACCCAGTGTCCCCCGGGTCAGGACGTAGAACATGTCCATCCTCCATGAAGATTATTGGTACCCCTTCCCAGTCAATGCCCCCTCCCCCACCCCAGGAAACTACTGATCGTCTTTCTGTGACTGTAGATTAATCGTCCCTAGAGTTTCATAGAGAGAGAACCAGGTATTCAGTGCTCTTTTCCTGGCTTCCTTTACTCAGTACATCTCTGAGATTCATTTGTGTTGTGTTTTCTAGTGGTTTGTTCTCTTTTTGTTGCTGTGTGTGTGAGTTCCATCCTTTGATGTGTAGTTGAGTTTCATGGGCTCAGGGCGAGCCACCCCAAAATAGGCCAAAATGGCAGGTGAGTCTTTCGAATTAAAGTTACTTGAGAAATAACGGATGCAAGGACACTCTGACCTCCTCCTTCTCCCCCTGAAAGCAGGAAATAAATCTCCCATGTGGAAGATATGCTTCCTGCACCAGGAGGCAGACAGACATCCTGATTGCCAGAGATGGGTGGGGGGCTGGGGGTGGGTTCAGGGCAAGAAGGCTGTGTCACAAGCTCTGCCTGATTTCTTTACTAATTAGTACCCAAGCCTAAGTTTCTTTGTCCTGTCAGTCCTTCACAAATTTGTTGTTTCTTTGTCTAAAAAGCATAAAAGCTGTCTGCTCTGGTCATTTCTTTGGGTCTTACATCTATGAGACCTCCGTATACACGAAATTCAGCTGGTTTTTCTCCTCTGGTTAATCTGTCTTGTGTCAGTTTAACTATTAGAGCAGCCAAAAGGATCAAGAAGGGTAAGGAGAAATTTCTCCGTCCTGGACAGGCTATTTTCAGTTTTGGGCTAAAAGAATAAAGCTGGTATGACTCTCCTAGGTCACAGCCCCATCTTACCGAGTTTTGAAGGCTCTGGAGTGGACGAACCTGGATTTGCTTGGGAATCTTTTGTCGTGGGCATTAAGATTGTCTCACATCTTTTTCTTTTACAATTGCTCTTGTGGTGAACATCTTTGCCCTGAAGGGATAATTTCCTTCAGCAAAGATCATCTCTGAGGTCTCAGGCCTCTGAACCCTCCCATCTTCTCTCCTGCCCTCTCTCACCCGGGTCGGCCCCAGACGGGGCGCCCTGGAACCTGGCCTCTGGGGGTGGTGTGGGGCTATCCCCGTCTTCTGCCGGCCCCGCGCCTGGCACAGCGTGGGCACACAGCCGGTGCCAGGAGGCCCCTTGCCGACTTGAACTTAGAGCCTGCCCTTCTTCCTTAGCCTCCCCCAGCCCCACACGCAAATCTCAGTTCAGAGGCAGCAGAAAGCACTGGTCTAGGAGTGCAGGCCCCCGGCTCTGCTGCGCCTGGGGAGGCCCTGGACACACCCCTGCGGGGGGTGGGGAGGCTCTTGTTCCCGCCTCCTGCTCCAGCCACGCCCTGGGGGAAGCCCCAGGAGGGGTGGTGTCTTTAGAGGAAACGGCCCCTGGTGGATCCAGGCAGGCTGCCGCGCACTGGCGCCTGACCCTGGGGAGACTGGCAGCCCCCGGGGCGGGCCTCTCCCGGGATGTGGGAGACCCGATGGCTGGAAGGTAAACGTCCTGCAGAACTGCCAGGGTTGGGGAGGGACTGGGCAGAGACCACTCTGTGTCTCTTGGGCCTCACTGGCTGATCTAGGGCATTGGAGCTTAACAAGTGACCTGCCCAGACTCTGTCCCTGTACAGAAGAGGAGCCTGAGGATAGGGTCTCAGGCTGCCATGAGCCTCTCTGCTGAATCAGGGGCTTCTTGGGAGCCCTGCTGAGCCTCAGCTTTCTCATCTGTAAGATGGCTATAACCTGGTGCCCACTTCCTTCACTGCCATGTGGGCAGAGAGCAGCTGGTAGCCTTGACAAATTTCTCCTGCAGTTTGACAAAGGTCCCTCCAGACGGGTCTGCTGGCTTCCAGTTGCCCAGGAAACTAGCTGAGCGGCATTCCAGACTCCCTGGCACAGGGGAAAAGGTCTCTGAGGAGGGCAGTGGGGCTGAACCTGACTTCCAGCCCCGTCATCTCAAGGAAGAAGGTGAGGAGATTGAAGGGAATGCCAGCGGCCCAGGGGCTGTCTCATCTGGTCCTTATCCTCCCACCGTGGTCTCTGGCACCCCCATTTCACGGAGGAAAAGAACCAAGGCTCAGGGAGTCACTGCCCAGGCTCACCTCTGGGGCACCTCTTGGCCTCTAGCTCCTGCCATGCCTGGGGGGCTCCCTGAGGGAGAGGGAGGGGAGGGACAGGCAGCGGGTGGGCAGGGGGGCCCTTCCCAGAGGGAGTGCTGTCCCTCTTCTCACAGGTGGGCCAGCCGGCGCCCCCCATGGAGAAGGTGTCTGACACCCAGCCGTCCTGCGCTCCCGCCGCCCCCCACCACGCCCTGGCCGATGCCATCCCTGGCCTTGGAGACTCGGACCTGGTGCCTTCCCTGACCCTGGCTGCAGCCCTGGTCCTGTTGTTCCTCCTGCTCTCAGCCTGGCTGCTCTGGGACAGGCCCCTCCAAAGCTCCTGCCGACGTGGGTTCCCGAGCGGGGGTGGGGGTATCGCTGGGTTGGGGGGGCACGGGGGCAGGAGTGGCACCGCCCCCCAGCCAAACCCTGTGGCCAGCTGCTCAGCCCTTGCCCCTGGCAGCCCCAGGGGGACCCCAGGAGGCCCCCAAGTGCCCCCCACTGGAGGGCAGGAGCCCTGAGGCGCCCTGGGCTCTGCTGCAGGATGCCGCCGCTGGGGCCTCACCCCTGGGAACGCTGCCAGGTGGGCTCAGTGGCCGGGCAGCGGAGAGTGCTCAGGCAGGTCGCGTCCAAAACCATCCCCTCCTGGTGGGCTGCAGGGCGTGGCCGGGTCCCTGTCCTTGTACCACCATCCTGAGTGCTGCAGATAAAGCCAGGTGACCGCTGGGTATTTGTGGAATGAGTCAGAACGAGTCGGGAGACGAGAGCTCCAGCCAGGCTCTGCCCACGCTGGGCCGTGCGAGGGTGCACAAGGCCCATCTCCTTCTAAAGCTCGGTTTCCCAGTCATCAAACGAGGACGGCAGTCCCTACTCCTGGGCATTGCTGGGAGGGCCCACCAGCAGGTAGGCATCCTGTGGTCACCTCCGCAGCAGACAGTCTCCCCTTGTGCCCGCCCCTCTCCCTCCCGGTGGGACCCAGAAAACCCTTGGAGGAAGCCCCTCGCCCTCCCCAGGGATGGCCGGTCAGGGGCCGGATGCACCGGTCTTGGCCGCCACCTGGTGGCTAAAGTCAGAATTACACGATCTGCTGTGCGATCCCTTTGGGGTCCCATCAGGGCAGAGCAGGTGAAGGTCTTTTATTTTTAACGTTGAGATTGTGCCTAAGCACGAATCTCGTGACCCAGGGAAAACGTCTTTTATCACTTGCCATTTATCTTCCTTCCCTCTCTGTCCGTGTCTATAACCTCCTTACCGAAAAGTCGTCAGGAAGAAGGCAGCGGGGGGTGGGGAACTGTGTGAAAGGCGGCAGGGGCGGGGAGTGGGGGGTCTGCCCAGGGTCACCGGTGCCTTTCGGCCCCACAGCGGCCCCTTCTTGGACCTTGACAAAGGAAGATGAACATTTCTGGGGGCGGGAGGGGTGTAGAGACCTTCAGGTCCTTCAGGTGGGGCCCCCGGAGCCTCCTGTCTCTCACTGAGCAAATACGTACCAAGACCCCTCCGGAGCGGGCATCCTCTGTCCTCCAGGGGGCAGGGGAGGGAGTAGAAGGCCCTCTGGACCTTGCCCGAGGCCTCAGCCTTGCCCACGGCCCGACATGGGGGGAGGGCAGGCCGTGTGTGACCCCCAGTTTGCATCTCAGTCCAGCGCCCAAGAAGATGCCGTGTGGCTTCCGACGCGGTTCCGGGGGCCGCCTCCCTGTGTCCAGCCCCGCCCGCCCCTGTGGTTCCCCCAGACCGCCCGCCCCTCTGCCTTGCCCAAGGCCAGCACGGGCATCTGTAAAGAGCTGGTCCAGGAAGGAACTGCACCCGCGAGGGAAGTATCGTTCTGTGTAACTCAGTGGACTGTTTTATAAACACTGTGGTTCCATTTGGGGTTTTTCCTGCCCCACCTCCCCCCTCTGCCCGGGGTGCCGGGGCAGCCAGATGCCTGAGGTTAGGAAAGTCCGGGCTCTTGGTGGGCTGGATGTCGCCAAGGGTGACAGGATGGGCCGGGCCTGGGGTGGGAGAGCGTCCTGGCGCGGGGCTGGCAGCCCGCTCCTTGAGCCCGTCTGCAGGGAGTCCCCGGGAGCCGGCAGCTGGTGTGTGTACGTGTGGGTGTGCATGTGTACATGCGTGTCTGCACGCACACAGGTTTGCCCATGTGCTGCAAACACACGCACTGCGTGTGTACATGCACACGTGTGGGCATGTCTCTGCTGTGTGTGTGTGCCCGCGTGTGCATGTGAGTGTATTTGCATGCGTGCATGTGAGTGTGTGTACCTGCAGATGTGTGAGCAGGCGCATGTGTGCACGTGTGTTTAATCCATGTGGCCTCCCTACAGGAGCCAGGGGAGGGAGTGGAACTGGCCTCTTTCCACCAGCCTGGGCATGGGCTTGTGGGCACTTGCCAGGCAGGGTGCAAGTGGCCCCAGGGGACAGGGGCTTCTTCTTGGGGGAAGAGGTTTCCCTTGTTTCTCTCTCTCTGGCGCTCTCCAGCTGCCTGGCCTTGGGAGAGTCCTGCAGCCCGAGTCTCCTTGCCTCACCAGTCTGCGGGGTGGTGGGGCCACACTGCTACCTCTACCCCCCCGCCTCCTTCCTAAAAGGGCCCCGATTGTGTTTGGGGTGGCAGCGTGCCTACCTAAACACACAGGTCCTCCAGCTGCCCTGCAGTTGGGTGCCCATGTGAGTCTGTTCTGGCCAGGGGTGTAGACAGGAGGGTCCAGGGAGGGCCACCTTCCTGATTAGTGAGGTTTTGGGTCCTACCCCCTTCTTCCTGCCTGGGATTCAGTCGTGTTGCCTGGCAATGCAGCAGCCCTCTTGCAACCAGGAGGTGGGAGCCCAGGATGGTGGGCAGGGGCAAAGCGGGGCTGGCTCTCTGGCGATGCGGAGCCTGGACGCGTTGTTGTGTGAGCTGGTTTTCTGTGAGTCGCAGCCCCAGGCACTCCTAACTGGAGCAGACCATCAACCCCTCCTTCCTGGGGAGTAAGGGACCTAGAGCCTGAAGGGGCTGGCTGGTGGGTGTACCCCAGGCTGGGCACCCTCCTCCTTCTGCACCGAGAGGGGCACCAGGAAGAGTCCTCGGAGGCATTCAGGTGCCTCTCGGGAGGAGAAGGACGAGGCGATAAGGACCGCCCAGCCTGGCTTCCCAATGGGAGGCGGGCACCTCCAGGGCCCTCGTCTGAAACCAAGCGCAGCTTTGGAGCCACGGGGCCTGCTTTCACCCCGTGCCCTCCGCAAGGCGAACATTAGAGACGGGAATGAGGTGACAGATGAAAACCCCCTGCCCTGCCCAAGGAGACGGGACTGAGGGGCTGGCACAGATGGGCGGTGGACAGGTGGGCAGAGGGCATAGCCAGCCTTCTTCGTGACGTGGGGCAGCCAGTCCCGAGAGCCCGGCCCTGGCTGGACCCCTCTGGTCTTCTCACCAAAGACCTGGCCACACACCCCCAGCAGACACGTCTGGGGACCTTCTTGGGGTTTCAGCCGTGCACACCACAGGTACAGGCGTGTCCTGCTTGGGGCACAAAGAGGCAGCAGAAAAGGCCAGGGTGAGGCTGACCGGTCCCCAGGCTGGCCGTCAGCCCCTCCCTGGGTCCCGTGATGCGGACTTGGGTCTCATCTGGTGGGGTGAAGTGAGTTCCTCTCCGCTCTCGCCTCTGTGCTGGGAAGGGGCAGACCCAGGTCCCCCCGCCCCGGCGGGATGCGCAGTGACCCTGAGGATCCCACCCTCCCCTGCAGCCCGGACTGGCCGGGCCTGGGGAGGGCGGGGCTGCGGCGAACGCCGGCCCGCCTGGTGTTTCTGCCTTTTAACAGCCTCCGCCGACACCCTCTCCCGGATCTCAGCCAACTATTTGTGGGCCGCTAAGCAGCACAGCAGCTGCTTTCTCGCTCAAGTATGACTTTACATTTTTTCGGATGGCTGGACACTTCCCGGTGCACAGCGTGTAAGCGACAGCCTCGCTCTGTCCTGGCCGCTCCCCTGCATCCCTCCAGCCTCCCCCCTCCCCTCTGCCCACCGCCCCCACTGTCCAGGGGCTGCGGTGGCAAGGTCAGGCCGGGACCACTCCGCCCCGTGCTCAGACAGAGCCCACACAGAGGCCCCAGGCTGCAGGTGGCCCGGGAAACCTCTCCTCCGTTATTTTTGGCCCCTGTGCCGGCCCGTGGACTCCCCGCCAGAAGCAATTACTGAATTTTTGTCTTGTTTTGCTGACGGCTTAGACTATGTCAAACATGTTCCACTGGGAGACCCGAGGGCACCTCGGGGTGGGGGTGGGGAGCGGGGGCTTGGGAGCCCAGCGGCGACGGGGGCCCCCAGCACCAGACCTTCGGGGTTCCTGGGGAGTCGGGAGGACGGGGCCCAGTGTGTGCTGTCACCTGTCGCGGCTTCTGAAGCACCAGCCTGTGTGCAGACACTGAGTCACCCCCGCGCCCGTAAGGCAAGGGGATCACTCTCTGATTCTCTGACTTGCCAAGGTCCTCGTCGGGGAGGTGGCTGAGGGGGCGTGGTGCCCAGGCTCTGCTCCCTGTTTATGGGCAGTGGGCTCACCCCATCCTGCGGCGGGCAGGGCTGGGGGCTGGGAGCTGGGGCGGCAAGAGGAACAGGCAGGGTCTGCCCCCAGGGGTCTCCCCGCTTTGCCCCGGGGTGTGCTCAGAGCCGCTGACAACAGCCCAGGAGGACAGACCTGGCCTGGCCATCTCCTTGGAAGTGTCTCCGTTGCGTGCCCTGGGATGTGCACCCTGGGCCTCCGACTCCAGCGTCTTTGCCACGAACACCACGCCGTCCCGGGGAGGACCTTGGGGTCGCCCGAGGGGGCAGGCTGGGTTCTGCCTGGTGGGCTCCGTCCGGGGCCAGGCCAGCCTCCGCTCCCTCCCCTGCCCTCGGGAACGTCCACCGGCCGCAGGCAGAGAGCAGCTGGAAGACGGTCCGGACCGCAGCCCCAGCCGCAGAGCCCGGCAGCCCTGCCCCCGGGGGACTCCTGATCCAGATCTGGGAGGAGACGGGGGTGGGGGTCACTGCCTGGGGGGCGGGGGGAGCTCCGGACCCCAACCTCTCCGCCGGCCTCAACGTCCACCACAGCGGTTTCCAGAAGGGAGTGTGGAGATGGGAGTCTCTGGGGAGAGGAGTTTGGGCTGGGAGTTGAGCCGTGTCTGGAGGGGGAGCACCCCAGCATCTCGGGACCTGGGTACTTTGGACAGCACCCCTTGGGGGGGCAGGGGCTCCCTGTCCTGCGTGGAGCTAGTGTCCGACCCGTCTTCCCACCAGCTCTTCTTTTCGGGGTGCAGAACGCTGGCTGCCCCAGGAGGGAGGCAGGGAGGCCGCACCCACGCCGCGTGCACAGGTGGGCAGACACGTGTGCACATGTCTGTGCTCCCTGCGTGTGCGTGCGCGTGCTCTGACAGAGAACCCCCGCTTCCTGTTGGACAGGCTGGCTGGTGCCCGGAGCTTTGTTACAGCATCCACGCCGTCCTCAAGTGCCGGCTGGCGCCCGGCTCACAGCCGGGCGGGGGGGGGGGGGGGGGGGGGGGAGGATCGGACCGGCCCTGCCCCGAGGGGGCTCCGGGTCTGGTGGGGGAGACAGAAGCTCGGCAGGAGGGCGCACGGGAGAGGCTTCCAGACCCAGCCTGGAGTGGGGGCCACGCACACCTCCTGGCGGGGACGGAGGGCACCTGAGCTCGGTGTAAACGCAGGTGTGGGGCCGGCCAGCTCGGGGGGGCTGTGGGGAGGGGCGAGGGGGGTCCCGAGGCCCCAGGGTGGGAAGCGGGCAGCTTGGTGCTGGGCGGGTGGGGCTGCACCCAGCAGGTGGGTCTGGAGCCTGAGGCTGAGCCCTCAGGCTGCAGGGAGAGGCCGGCCTGGGTGTGGGGTGGCGCTCGTAGATGTCGCGTGTGTGCCACGCGTGCCGCTGTGTCCCCGCCTCTCCCCAGCCAGGGCCTGGCTCGCAGCTGGCCTGTCGTCCCGGACGGCCCCACGTGTTTGAAATCGCAGCTGCAGTTTCAGGGGAGAAAGCAGATGGGTGCCTGCCCGCAGGTGTCCCTGACCTTGGAACATGCAGAATGCCTGCCTTGGGAGCACGGCCCGCAGCACTCTGTGACCCAGGAGGCCCAAACCGGCCAGGCTCTCGGGGGTGTCTGTCGTGGAAGAACGGAGGTCTCGGAGCTCACAGATTAGCCCCCCAGGGAAAGGGCTCTTCCGAGAAGCCAGGCTCCTTCTCACGGGTAAGGAGCAGGATATGCTTCCTCAGGCCGGAGGATGGAGACCAGGACCCCGCAGTCCTTAAAGGGACTGGCTGGCAGGCGTGGGTACAAGGGCAGGTTTGGACATTCTGGGAGCAGTGTAGGGGAAGGGGCCGCTGGTCGTTGGGGTCAGACCACCCTCTCTCTGGAACGTTCTGCAGGAGCAGGCCTGGCTTGGGCGGGGCTGGGAGTGGGCTGGACGGCCCGGGATCCTGGCCCAACCTGGGCCTCCCCAGGCCTCCCCTGTGTCCAGCAGGCAGGCGGCCTGCATGCACGGCTGACTGGCCTTTCTCCGAGTCAGCTGACGGGGCCCATGGCCACCGTCTTCTGGGGCCCTGTGAGTGGAGGCCCACGGGAACGCACCATCTAGGAAATGTGCTCCCTGCATGAATGTAGCTGGCCGGGTCCCAGACGTCCCAGCCCTGCCCCTCCTGGGTGGAGGTCTTGCCCTGCCCACCAAGGCTGGAGACTCGGGTTGGAGGCGTCACGGTTCCCTGGTGGTCCGGGCGCATCTTCTGTCTGTGGCCCCGTGGGCCCCTGACTGCCTGTGGACGTGATGCCCATCAGGGTCCAGAGCACCCTCAGTTTAGGGGCGCCGCCCTGGCCTTCTGAGCACACAGGGCCCCCTTCATCTGGACTCTGCTGGGGCAACATCTCCTGACGCTTGACGCTTGTACTGTCTGCTGTACTTGTACTTGTTCTGTCTGATCGTACTGTCTGCTGGACGGGGCTTGTCAAGTGAGAAGTTCCCCAGTGCAGGGGCTGTTGGACATGTGCGTTCCTCCCAGGAGCCCAGTGGCTGGGAACCCGGAGCCTGGGCCCCCGAGGCTGCCGGGCTCCACGCTCCACGTGGGTGAGGCTGGAGCCCCCGCAGGCCCATCAAGCTCCTGCCCGCGTCCACGGAGCCCCGGGCTGCACCGTGGGGACTCCAGGCTGGGAAGGGCGCCCTAGGCTGCCTGGGCTTGCCTATTCTGCAGACGGGCATTTGTCAGAATGAAAGCCGGGTGCCCATCGGGCCCGCAGTCATTGCTCAAAAAAGGGTCCCGCCCTGGGCTGCCTCCTCCAGCCTCGGCCGTTTTCCCTCCTTCTTTCCCAAAGTCCAGACACAGCGCATCTGAGCCAGGAACTCCAAGCACGGGGTCTGGGCCCTGGAAGGTGGGGCGGCGGCCCTCAGGGCTGACCCACCCCTGGATGCACTTGGCACGAGGCCTCCTGTGAAGGACCACCCCAGCTCTGGGTGGAGCCAGCCCCACGCCTTTCTCTGGGAAGCTCCCAGGTCACGGCCGGGGACCTCTCGATGGCGGGAGGGCACCCTGTCCTTGACAGCCCTGCGGAAGTGAGGGAGGCTGTCCACACCTGAGAAGGCCGGGACCCGGAGCTTTCTGCCGTCTGTGCTGTGGGCTTCGGGCCTCTGCTCACCTACGCCCCTCTTAGGGAGGGCAGAGCAGGTTTCTCATGACTGGAGCCCCCGTACCCTCCCCCGCAGGTCTTGGCATGAGGTCGGGGCAGGACCCTCACCACGCAGCACCCCCGCCGCTGCCCCGAAGCTGGCCGGCCTGGACGGCAGCCTCGACGACCTGGAACCGGCCCTTGGCCTCCGGGAGGCTGCGCTGCAGCAGACTTGACCTCCCCTCTGTCGGGCGCTGAGATCCTTGCTGCGGCCAGCGGGCTGGGGGCAGGGCTGCCGGCCTGGCCTCCGGGAAGGGTTCCTGGGGCCGCGCTGTCCCCGCAGGGCCCCCTCCCGAGCTCCGTCCACCCTGCAACCTGGCAGATTTGAGAGAGGACCCGATACCGAAGGTGTTTGAGAGATGGGGGGGAGGTGCTCCCACGGGCTCCGAGCCCCCTGCTGGGCCCAGGTCTGCCCTTCGCTTTGGTGCCCTTGACCTCACCCTTGCACCCCCTCTGCCGTGATGCAGGATGAGAGGGACCCCCTCCCGGGCCGTGTAGGGACTCAGCGAGCTCGCACCAGAGCGGACTTGGCCCCGCGGCAAGCCCCCGCCCCGCCCCCACACACCCCACCCCCGAGGCTGCAGAGAAAAACGCTTGCGATCTCAGGCGCTTTGAGCTGTTGTTTTGTTCACCTGCACGTTTGAATTTTTCTACAACGTGGATGAATGACTGGGGTCATGTTTTAAAAGAGTTCAAGGGTTTCTTTGAACAAACCTAGAACGGCTGTCGACCTGTGCGTTGCTTGCGTGGTAAGAAAGCAAAATAAAAACGCGGACGAACACCAGAACCCTCCTCATCTATCACAGGCTGGTGCGGGGCAGCTCCTCGCGGGGCTCGGGGCTGGAGGGGAGGCCGAGGCGGTGAAGCGGGGCCTCGGGGGCGCGGCTGGGGGAGACACACGTGGGCGCGAGACGTCCCTCAGTTATGAGTGGCCAGTGGAGGGAGGGGACTGTGCAAGGGGCAGTCTGGCGGGGCTGCGGTGGGGTAGGGCGTGAGCCTGGTCCTGGAGGACAAGAGAGATGTTCGCAGGCGGGGAGCGGAGACGGAGGTGTCCGGGTGCGGGGATGCGCCTGAGCGCCCCGCCCCCTCCACGCCCACGTCCACCCGCCCCCTCCCCGCCCCCCGCCCGGGGCCCCCACACGCGCCCACTCACCCCTGCCTCCACCCACTCGTGCCCCGCCCCCCACCCCCCCCCCCCCGCCTCCACGCCAGGCCGCTCGCCCCGACACCCGCACCCACTCACCACCCACCCCCAGGGGAGGTATAAACATGCAGGCGGGTGGGGGTGGGGGCTTGTGAAGAGAGACGGGGCCAGCGAGCTGGTGCGGCCGGCCCGCGGGGAGGCGGCAGGCTTGACGGAAGGGCCGCAGGGCCGCGGAAGGTTTCGAAGGGCGGATTCGAGCTGGGGGTGGATGGTGACTTGGTCCCCGCCTCTTGCTGCGCAGGGGCTAGGAGACCAGTGCTTCCCAAGCGAGGGAGGTCTTAGCTCACAGGGGCCCGCGTGCAGGGTGCAGGGCCAGGCTCCCCCAAGGCCTCAGGTCCCGGGGGTGCCTCTTGAGCAGGTGAGTGGGACCCTCAGCACGGGTTCCGGAGGCCCGGGGCCCCCGCAGCTGTTCCCTGGTCACTCTGGGGCCGGCGCGCCACCCTCACCCACAGATGGCGCCCAGCTCGGGGCGGGGGCCCCGGAGGGGAAGCGTGCACGTCCCTCCAGTGCGGGGCTCCGTCCTCCCACGGCTGCTTCGTCAGGCTGGGACGGGGGCCAGCCAGCCCCCAGGACACGCCGTCCCTTGGCCCGGCCTTCTGGAGCGGGGCCCGCGCTGGGGATGTGTGGCGTCTGACCCTGCGTTCCGGGCGCGGCTGGAGCCGTGTCCTCAGGACGCAGCTGTGCCCAGCTGTTCCCCGCGTGACATCGCCCACCCCCTCCCCAGCAGCTCAGCTGACCGAGGCACACAGGTGTCACGGCCCTTCTGGGGACCCAAGACCCTGGGAGGTAACCTGACCGGGGCCAAGGTCTGCTTGGCTGGCAGAGTGGTGGACAAGTGCTGACGCCCTGAGTTCTCCCAGGGACGTCGGGGCCGAGAGGGCTTGTCTACAGGCCAGTCCACGGGGTGCCCTTCGCTTCCAGGCAGAGGCGCTCAGGCTTGTGAATTAGGGGTGGCCCCGGCCTCCGATGGGACAGCTCGTAACTCCAGCGCTGTGATCACCGGAGTCAGCCGCAGAGGGAGGCCAGTCTGCCACTGTGACCTCTGCCCTCCCTGGACCCAGAGGTACTTGGCCCAGAAGCTCCCACCTGAGTCCTCGTTGGAACGTTTACCTTCACTGGCACGGGGGGATTCTACGGGCTTGTGTTCAAGGCCAGCTGGGCCACAAACCTGGGGAAAACACGGAGCTTGCCCAGGCCTCGGGGTTCCCCTGGGTCAGTGGTGTCACCTCTGCAGCCGCCTCCCAGAGGCACGGGCACTTAGAGGAGGGGTCCCAGCCGCGAGACCCGGCCTGAATGGCCAGCGTGGGCCGAGGTCTCCTGGGAGATGCAGAGCCTCTGACCACGGAGGT
Organism: Hippopotamus amphibius kiboko; assembly: GCF_030028045.1. NCBI lineage: Eukaryota > Metazoa > Chordata > Mammalia > Artiodactyla > Hippopotamidae > Hippopotamus > Hippopotamus amphibius. The sequence continues at coordinate 2,329,019 of NC_080187.1, forward strand.
TCTGCAGAGCCCCCGCTCGCCCCCGGGCCCGCCCCCACTGGAGGGCAGCGATGTCATCGTCTCATTTCCGACTGTGGCTTTAGGAGTCGGAGGGTGCCCGCAAACAGAGGAAGCTCGATGGATATTTGATGAGCGGATGAGTGAACGCACTCACCAATTACTGACTTGTTTGTTGAGAACGGCGGAGGTTAAGTGCGTAGACCCTGGAGGCTGGCTGTCCGGGTTCAAGCTTAGAGTGATTTACTATTGCGCCACCTTTAGTGAGTTTCAAGCATTCCCGCGCCTGTTTCCCCATTTGTAAAATAAAGGTAAAAGATTTCTGTTCCTACGTCCAGTTAAGAACCTGTACAAAGCCTCCCACTGAAAGTAGCTACACATTCTGAGTAGAATAAATGATGTCCATCTTGAATGCTGTCTTTTCTTTCTTTTTTTTCTGGCTGCGCCGTGAGGCTTGTAGAAATCTTAGTTCCCCAACCAGGGATCGAACCCGCTCCCTTGGCAGTGAAAGCGCCAAGTCCTAACCGCTGGACCGCCAGGGACTTCCCCTTGAATGTTGTCTTGAGCTGGCTAGGAGGTGTGGAATCCTCAGGCCAGGATGGGAGAAGTGGGGGCCCAGAGAGAACCATCACACACTGAAGCTGACTTTGCTTTGAGGTGTGAAGGCACTGCACCCTATCTGAGGCCAAAAAAGCTGAATGGTACCATTTACTAAGCCGGGGCGAGCCACACCTGTGAGGCCAGACACCCCATGTTGCAGCTACCTGCGGGCCGGGCACGGAGTTTCAGTGAAGTGTGGCGTCAGGCCCGGAGGACTCTCAGAGGGGACTGGGCGGTCCTCAGCGAGGGGTGAGACCACCGCCGACTGGCTGGTTGGGTTTGCAGCCGGTTCTGTCGTGTACGGGTGTGATGGCCAGAGAGCAGTCTGCCATTTCTTTGAATCTGGAGAATTGAATTGAGGCCTTTCGATCCTCATGGGTAAACCAGAGCCACGTTGGCGTTTTTGTTTTGTTCTGTTTTGTTCGCCTTCCTGTGGTCCGAGGGACAGAAGCCGAAGCAGAGAAGGAGCATGTTGGGGGCCCAGTGGAAGACCACCACCGTGCATCCAGGGTTCCCAAGGGCTCAGCCTCAGCCTCCAGTAAAGCAGAAAACCCACCTGCCCTCCTGGTGGTGCATCAGCCCTGCTGCCTCAAGCCTTGGTGCCGAGGAGAGGAGGAACAGGTCTCCAAGGATTCATAACCACGAGCTGGGCCCCAGGTGCACGTGCAGCCTGAATCCATCATCCCTCAATTATCCCCAAACCTCAAACAAAGGATTTTAGTTCACAGGCTTCTCAGACGGCGAGCACTTTCTGAAGGAACCTACCTTCGTCTCAAGCTTCAGAAACTTTTCAGAGAGTCCCAGGGCCGAGGAGCAGCTCCGAGTGAAGGTTCCCCGCATACACAGGAAAAGAAGGCACCGTGAACGAACATGGACAGAAAAAACAGTCAGTAGAGTTGGATGGGCCCAAAAAATCCGGCTGTTAGAACTATCAGACCCAGAAAACAAAGTGAATATGTTTTATAGAATAAATAACAAGGACTTGAATATATTAGTAAAGAGCAAGCCTACTCCTAGAAGCGAAAAACACGTAACACTTGAAACTAAAAACCAAAGGATGGTTCAACAACAGCTTAGACACAGCTACAGAGGAATCAGTAACCTGAAGGAGGAGGTCAAAGAAATTAGGAAAATTTCACCTGAGAAAAATGGAAAAACATGGCAGAAGGAGTGAGAGGGTAAACATACTGCTAATTGGAGCTCCAGAAAATGGAGACAGAGCACAGGCCCAGAGGCAGCCTCTGAAGAGGATTAAGGCTGACACTTTCCCGATCTAATGAGAGACAGACCCCGCCACAAACAGAAGAAGCCCGAGGAATCTTGAGCAAGGTGAGAACAAGGGATCCACACCTCATCACTTCAGAGTGAAAATGCAGAACACCAAAGGCCGAAAGAAGACCTGAAGGGACTTCCCTGGTGGCACAGTGGTTAAGAGTCCGCCTGCCAATGCAGGGGACACGGGTTTGAGCCCTGGTCCGGGAAGATCCCACATGCTGTGGAGCAACGAAGCCCGTGTGCCGCAACTACTGAGCCTGTGTGCTGAAACTGCTGAAGCTCCTGTGCCTAGAGCCCGTGCTCCGCAACAAGAGAAGCCACCGCAATGAGGAGCCTGCGCACCACAATGAAGAGTAGACCCTGCTCGCCACAACTAGACAAAGCCCGTGCACAGCAATGAAGACCCAACGCAGCCAATAAATAAAGAAATAAAGAAATAATACATCATATTGCCTGATGATATGTTTATAAAAAGAAAATAAACTCTCTCATTTAAAGAAAAGGAGACACATATCTACAACATAAAGCTACAAAAAGATAGAAAGGAAGCGTTTATGCAAATACTAAGCCAGAGAACATTGGAAAGACTATCTTCCCATCAGAAAAATACACTTGCAGTCAAAAAGAACTACTAGAAATAACAGTTCATTCATTGCTTAATAATAAATAAAAATCGATTTATTGGGATGATATAACTGTTCTTCCTTCACATGTACATAATAACAAAACCTCCAGTTATGTTATAAAGCAAAATTTGGCAGAACCACAAGGAGAAGTAACAAATCCACCATTGGAGTGGGAGAGTTTTTTGAAAAACAGGTTCAGACGTGTAATTTACACACCATAAATCCACCTGTATTAAATTCAATGAGTTTTTGTAAATATACATTGTTATGTAACCCTCACTGCAATCTAGATTGTTTTTTTAAAGGAATGGTTCTTCCTTCCTTCCTTCCTTTTTATTTTTTTGGCTGCGTTGGGTCTTTGTTGCTGTGCGCAGGCTTCTCAGTGCAGTGGCTTCTCTTGCTGTGGTTCACAGGCTCTAGAGTGCAGGCTCAGTAGTGATGGCGCACGGGCTTAGTTGCTCCGTGGCATGTGGGATCTTCCCGGGCCAGGGCTCAAACCCACGTGCCCTGCATTGGCAGGCGGATTCGTAACCACTGCGCCACCAGGGAAGTCCACTACCATCCAGTGTTAAGATGCTTCCCCAGATTCTCCTGTGTGCATTTGTAGCCAAGTCCTGCTTCCCCACTCCGGTCCTAGGCGTCCTCCCATCTGTTTCGGTTTTTCTAGTTTTACCTCTTCTAGAAATCGGATGATTTTATCTACACAGTGATTACGGCCCCCCTAGCGGGTATGAAATGGTCTCTCGTTCCCCCGATGACTAGTGATGTTGAGCATCTTTTCATGTGCTTATCGGCCATGCGCAAATCTTGGGCCAAGTGTCTGTGGAAATCTTTTGCCTGTTTTTTCTGGAGCTGTCTATCTTCTCATCACTGAGGTTTAAAAGTTTACTTATATGTTCTGGACACAAGTCCTTTATCGTGTATATGTTCTGCAGATACTCCTTCCCAGTCTCTTGCTTGTCTTTTTAATTTTCTTAATGATGTCTTGTGAAGCGTGAAAGTTTTAAATTTTGATGAAATCTAATTTATTGATTTTTTTTCTTGGAAGGATCACACGTGTGGTGCAATATCTTAGGAATCTCTGCCTCACTCAAGGTCACAAAGATTTTCTTATATGTTTTCTGCTAGACGCTTTCTGGTTTTTTGTGTTAATTCTCAGGATAGGGCGTGAGGTAAGGGTTGAGGTTCCCTTTCTTGCTGTGGGCATCCATTGGTCCCAGCATCCTTTGTTTTAAAGGCTCTCCTTTCCCGAGTGTGAGGTTTATTACCCCCTCTCAATAATTGACAGCAGCTTCTTAGTAAGGATGTAGGAGGTTTAAGCAAAACAACCAGCAAGCTGAATCTGATGGACTCCTCCAGGATGTGGCCAGCAAACATGCCTGGCAGGCTCCCACAGGGCAGCGAGGACAACTGACCACACGTCATGTCCCAAAGTCACCGTAGCCCATTCTGAAGCATTGGCCGAACTCAGGACCAGTCAGAAATCCGTAATAATAACGACAGTAAAATAGCTTGAGAATCCCCGTATCTGCAAATTAAGCAAGAACACATCATGCTGGAAATCAAAATGAGGGTGATCACGGAGCTTGTCTCGGAGGACTGAGACGCCTGAGAGTCAGTATACACAAAGCAGCTCGTGCGAGTGTTGGGAAGGTGCGGTGAGAGCCAGCGCCTGGCCTTTTGTTCCCTCTGCCTCCTCTACCTTGTGCTCCTTCTCTCTCCTTCTCTGATTCGTGCACGGGTGTGTTTGCCGGGTGCCGCCTGCGTGATCAGTCGTGCACCGGGCTTGGGGAGGGGTGGGGTGCCGCCCGGAACCCCTGGCAGTGGGGGGGCCACCATTGCACAGTTGGGGCCATGAACCCAACAGCCACATTCCCTGAGCCAGCACGGCAGGATGCAGCGCCCAGCGGCTCGGCTGGTCCACAGCAATGTTCTCATGCTGTTGGGAAGCCGGACAAGGCGGGCTGTGAGGTGCAGTGGACGGCAGGCAGGAATAGGAAACCCCACGCCAGAGGGGTCATGTTTCAAATCTATCGGTGTGCGCTCTCAGACACCCACACTCATCCATCCTCTGTCTCCCAACCCGTGCAGGGCAATGGCCAAGATGCGTTAGGACCAGGGGGTGCTCACGGGTGTGCAAGCCCCTTCCAGGCGGTGGAGCCCGACACGGGGGTGATGACCAGTGCCCATGGGACACAGGCATCCCGGGGCCCAGTGGAGAAGAGCGGGCATTTGTTGGCAGGACGAGCCAGTCCTCGGCCACCTCTGAGGTCACCTTTTGGGCCCTGCGGTGATGTGATGTCCGGAACTGGCTCGAGGCCTGAGGCCAGAGAGCGCCCCTGTGCCCTCTGCCCCTCCTGGCCCACCCCTGGAAGTCGGACCTGTCCGTCCGGAGCCCCAGCCGGCGGCGGTGGGCGCTTATCAGCTGCAGCTTTGAGGCTGGCGGCTGCTATGCGGGGGGCCAGGGCTCTGCCAAACCTCTTCCAGATGTGGCCACGGCTACCCGCTAGCCTGGCTCCGGCTGGGGCTCTCGGCCAGCAGGCTCCTGTTAGCCGAGCTGTTAGAAAAACAAAACCCGGTGAAGGCACGAGGGGCCCGGATTCCCTGAAGGCAGAGAAGCGGGCAGTTAGGCTGCATGTGTAATTCCAGAGACACGCCGTCCTCTTCCTTCTCTGCAGCCTGCCCAGCGCGGCCCTGAACCGGGGGTGGTCACAGCCATCTGCTGGCTGGGCCCCGCAGTCTCCCTGGCTAGAGGGGCTCCCTTGAGGGCCGGATGGAGCTGCCGTCCTCTGCGCCTCCGCAGTGCATGTGGGTCGGTGGTGCTCCACAGACTGGCTCCTGCTTCCTGGTGGGGTGGAGGGTCCCGCACGCCTCTGGGGGCCTTCCTGAGCCAGCATGGCTTGTCTGCAGTGGGGGGCCATGGGTGAGGTGCCGTTTCCTCCACCATCCCATTGGACGGCCCTGGAAGGATAAGCAGGGGTCCCTGTATCTAGAGGTGTTGGGAGCTGAAGGTCACCCAAGGTCACCCAAGGTCACGTGGCCCCTGGGAAGCGGGCACTCCATAGCCAGCCCCTTCCCCAGCCCATGGGCTCCACCATCCTGCTCTTGGGGGACGGGTCAGCAAGGGGTGAAGGCTAACGCCTCTGAGGTCACAGGCTAGCCATTTATCAAGTGTGGGCTCTTCCGGGAGCTGTGAGCCTGCCTCTGCCAGGACAGATACGGGAAACCACGCACGTATCGCTGTGACCCGTGTCTGTTAGGTGAGCACGGGGAGCCGGGCGCTGATTGGGACACTGCAGCCAGCGCTCAGCTCCCAGGCTTCAGAGGGTCTCATGCCTCCTGGCCCTTCTGGGCGTGACGTCAGCGTGTGTGGTACCCGCTGCCCTCTGGGCCAGCCTGGCCTCACTGCTCCGTCCCCCACCTCACAAAGGACACCAGAGTGCAGGGACCGAGGACACTGGGGGTGACCTCTGCTCCACGCTACCTTATAAAGCCAGTCAGCACTTCAGACACTTTTGTTCTTTTTTTTAATAAATTTATTTATATTTTTATTTATTGGCTGTGTTGGGTCCTCGTTGCTGCACAAGGGCTTTCTCTAGTTGTGGAGAGCGGGGGCTACTCTTCGTTGCAGTGTGCAGGCTTCTCATTGCAGTGGCTTCTCTTGTAGCGGAGCACGGGCTCTAGGTGCGCGGGCTTCCGTAGTTGCAGCATGCGGGCTTCATAGCTGTGGCTCGCCAGCTCTAGAGCGCAGGCTCAGTAGTTGTGGGGCACGGGCTTAGCTGCTCCGTGGCATGTGGGATCTTCCCGGACCAGGGCTTGAACCCGTGTCCCCTGCATTGGCAGGCGGATTCTTAAGCACTGCACCACCAGGGAAGCCCAGTTCAGACACTTTGCACGATGTACCCTGGTGCCCCTCCCGGATGAGGGCAGGCCCCCCCATACCCACCCCCTGGAGCGGGCAGACACACCTCCCGGAGCCTGAGAGCAGCCAGGGGCGCGGGCCAGGGTCTGCCGGCCGGAGGATGCCACCACCTGCCCTCTTTCAGGGCCACCCTCTCCCCATGCCCCCTTCCTCCACCCTCGCCAGGCCCACTGCTGCTTCTTGTTGGGCAGCAGCCTCTGGTCTCTTTCGCAAACGTTGCCCACCTTCTCACAGCAGTGGGACCTGACTGTGAGCAGCCCTGCAGACCCTCCCACAGCAGTGACAGCCTTTCGAACAGTCGGGACCCAGCCCACCCGCTCTCCGCCGCCTCCTACCCACGGCCGTCCACGGCCACTCGGCCCCTGCAGTTCCCAGACGGACCCTTGTTTGATCTTTCACCCCCTCCCTGGACGACCACCCCCTCCTCCAGGTCAGTGAACAGAGCGCTCTCTGGAGAGACTCTCCGGACCCCCATTCCTCACTCCTCAGCCTGTCTCCCTGCTGGACTGTGGGAATTGGGAGGTCTGGCTGGTTCTGGGTGAATCCCAGGGGTTGGGAAAGCTGCTTGGTGACCACCCAAGAAGGAGGTGACCTTTAACCTGGGCCCAGGGCAGCCGGCTTCTTCCTCCACCTTTGGACCTTGAATGCGCCGGGCCAAATCGTCTCTCTTGTCCTGGTGATAGGGACAGAGTAAAGGGACAAAGTGGGTGATTAAATAGTTAATCCCACCAGGGGACTGAATGTAAAGAAAAACAGTCCAGGAGGCCCCTGTAGGTTAACGGTCACTCCAGAGAGCAGCTTTGCTTACCCACAAAGCCAAGAAGCCTTGCTTAGTAAAGAAACCATGCAGCAGCAGCACGAGACATGCCCCCAAACAATGAAACACTGGTGGCCTGAGACCCACATCCTGTCCAGGGAGCTCAGGAAGTTAAGGGTTCCTAGGTCACACTCGCCTCCGCTCATGCTAAAAACAGAAATATAAGGAAAGGGTGACACGATGCTAAAACCTGGGATAATTTACCATCTTTAGCATATGGTACCGCCTTTTCGCTCATTTCCATGGCACCACGACAGTCCTGGCTTGACCATGTAGGGACAAGAAAACTCCCCCACCTGACGTGGAGGAGGAACTGATGACCGAAGCCTGGCGTCTACTCAAGAACGAGGAGGAGGGCAGTCTTCTCCCCCTCCCCACTTTTCCTTGGTTATAAACTGTAGCCCGCCACGTTCTCAGGGCGAGGCAAGCCTGCCGGCTCGTAAGCCTCACAAGTGTCCTACTCTCATAGATCACTTCTTATCTCTCACTTTGCCTCTCGCTGAATTCTTTCTGAGCTGAGACACAAAGAACCGGAGCTCCTCAGAGTCCCCCGAGACGCACTGCAGCAGTTTCAGCAGCGCACGTGCCAGCGATGGACGCAGGGACAGCCCAGCCGTTGGTACCCATTTCTCCGTCGGGTCTGCAGGGGTTGTCTTGTTGCAGTTGGGAAGGGTGCAGGGGCTCGGGGAGACCGTCAGACTCAGAGCGGGAGGCCCGAGAGCCAGGTGTGGGCAGGCTCACCTGGCTCCGCCCACGTGGCTTTTCTAGTTTCAATCCCAAACCTGCCTCTTCCAGGCAGCCCGCCTTGCTTAATTCCCTCATCTGTAATAAACACGTGGCTTGAAGCACCTTGTTTCCTTGCCAGATGGGGGTCTGTGGGGATGAACGTCCCCTGCGGGCAAGGGCCCCTCTGCTACACGCCAGAGGCTCGCTTGCTTGCCCGTCACCACAGATGATGAAAGTCACGACGATGCCATTTGAAAAATCCTCTGCGAGTGCTCTGCGTCCCACGCTCTCATTTAATCTTGGCAAAACCCTGTGAAGTGGGTGCTATTACAGACAGGCAAATCGAGGCAGAGATGACCAGAACGCAGCGAACTTGCCTGGGGCCGTCGTGGGAAAAGTACAGCCCAGACCCTGACCACCCCCCACCCTCCCAGCCCCCACGTCCTGCCTCCTGTTTCTGCCCTTCTCACCTTCCCACTTTCCCAAGACCTTTCCAGTCCAGCCAGCCTCTGACCCGATTCATCCCAACGGGCCTGAGTGCCTGGCAGGGAGAAGCTGCCACTCCCGGTCAAAGGCGGGGAATCGGGTGGGTGCGGGAGCTGGGAAGAGCCAGGCCCCAGGGCGCAGAGCCGCGGGGGGCGGGGGGGGCTGGGGGGGGTGGCCAGGACGGCAGCCAGGCCCCCAGGCGGCACGTGCCCTGTGTCCCTGCTGGATGACGTCGCTCAGCGAGCTCTGCTCACCGGCTACTACGCAGCAAGCCGAGTTTTACACCCCCGGGGCTTCCTGCCGACTCTGCAGAATCGGTCCTGCACATACCTGGCCCTCCTCCCTGCCGCTCCAACCGCCAAGACCCTGCGGCTGAGACCAGGGCGCATTCCTGCCGCATCGCCCAGCACCCAGCCTGCCTCCCCTAACTAACTGCAGTCACAGCTCCGAGAGCAGAGCAGGCCCGGGGACCACGCAGATGGGGAGATGTAAAGCCTTTTTTAAAGGGGCAATAAAAGTTTTAGGTTTCAGATGGTCTTACTGGGGAAGAGAATAACAGACAGGAAATTTCAGTAGCAGACACGACAAAGGCCACAGCACGCAGACGGCCCTCAGACGAAAACACCTCCGCTTGTGCAAACAGAGGACGTCCTGGCGGGGGCCCAAGCGCTCCCCGTGCCATGCCAGCCTCACCCCGCTCCGGGGGGAGGCGGAGGGGCCGCTACAATAGACTGTTTTGTCTACGTTGTTGTAAATGTTTATAATACTTCTCCGCTGGGGCCGCCGGAGGTGTGTGGCGCGCCCCCTCCCCTCACGGGGCGCCGAGTGTGGGCGCGCGGGGAGGGGGCGCGTGCCTGGGTCTGGGGCGCGTGTGTGCTCGGGCCAGGGCACGAGCTGCTTCTGACGTGCAGGGCCTGGAAGCCAGACTCAGGTCCAGGGAGGCTGTTTCGGGGCCGGCGCCCGCCCACCCCCCGTCCCACCCGGCCCGTGTCACTTGGTTTAGCAGGGGATGCCCAAAGCCACACGTCCGCGGAGCTGCGCCTTCCTTCGGTGCCCTGTGCGTGCGCTGCCCCTGTGGGCAGCTGCTAGCCTCAGGGGCTAGATGCCCCGTAAGATACAGGACGCTGAGTTACGTTTAAGTTTCAGAGGAACGGTGAGTCATGTTTTCGTATGTCTCCTACAAGTGCGTCCCAAATTGAAGACGTACTGAGGCAAAATAATTCTCTATTGTGTGTCTGAAATTCAAATATAACCAGACATCCTGTAACATGTCCGCAACCCTACACGTGTGGCTATTTACATTTCAATTAATGAAACTCAACAGACATGTAAAGACTCAGCTCTGCCAGCCACGTTTCCAGCGTTCACGAGCCGGGGTGTCATGCGGCTGCCGCCACACAGGACGGGCGAGCCTCTCCGCTACGAAAGCGAGCTCTGTTGCGCCGTGCTGCTTTAGGCTCCGGTAACATCTAGGACTACGTTTTCAGGCACTCGCTCTCGGAAACCGCAGGACTCAGGGACCCCGCGTCCTCCCCCCATCAGGGCAGGGTGCGAAGGGCCGTCCTGTCTGGAGCCCAAGGTGGCCTGCGATGGCCTCAGAGGTGCTTCCTGGCACGAGGTGCCTGATTCTCAGAGTCCGAGGACAGGAAGACCCCAAGGCTTGACGGCACTGGGATTCGGAGGTGTTTGCATCTGAAGACCGTGACCCTTGGTCCTTGTTAGTCTCGGGGTGTCGGGTGGCTGCCTCCCTTTCTGTTCCCCTCCCTGAACACTCAGCTCTTGGCCCTTGGGTACAGCCCCCAAGATGCCAAAGGAGGCCTTCGAGGCAGAGGAAGATGCCTCTGGGATGACTGGCAAGACTCCGGGCACAGCCACCAACTCAGTGGCCAGTGTCCAAGGGACGAGGGCCAGCTGTCCGCATCCCTGGCCTTCAGGGTCCTCATCTGCAAAGTGGGCTCAGGACCCGCACCCGGGATGCTCCAAGGGGTCTCTGTGGGGGCCAACCCTGCTCAGAGGGGCGCAGTCGGGCCTGGAGCCCGAGAGGCAGACGGGCCTGAGGGCTGGAGCGCGCCTCCTAATTGTCCATGACTTACAGACTTGGCTGGGCTCCCAGGCAGCCTCATGAATCAGCGCGGCCACAGCGCGCGGCCTATGAGTGTAGCCTGGACGCGCTTGGCAGGCCCCGTGCCTCCTCCCTGCTTGGGAGCATCCCGCTGCCTCCAACTTTCCATGTGCTGCCGCAGAGCGGGGGCTGGGGCGTGCTCGCTGGGGAGGATGGGGGGGGATGGGGGAGGGGGATGGGAGGGAGGGGGATGGAGTGGAGGGAGATGGGTGGGGGGAGGGAAGGGATGGGGTGAGGTGGAGGGGGATGGGAGAGGGATGGGAGGGAGGGGGATGGGTGGGGGAGGGAAGGGATGGGCAGAGGGGGATGGGCGGGGGGAGGGATGGAGTGGAGGGGGACGGGCGGGGGAGGGAGGGGATGGGGTGGAGGGGGATGGGAGAGGGATGGGAGGGGGATGGGCGGAGTCCGGCCACCTTGCAGATGCCTGTTTCTGGACCGATGGCCCCTGGCTTCCCCTCGCAAGGCTCCCAGAATCTGCCCCTGGCCTTGCCTCCTGGTGCTGAGACAGGAGTCTCCCCTGTGGGAACGGGAGACGGGACCAGAGGGGAAGACCCTGGTTCCAGGATGCCCATCTCTTCACGTGGACACGTGCGTGGCATGTACGTGTGTGTCTGTGTGCGCACGCGTGTGCTCACACCCCCACAACCAGACGAGGAGCCGGTTGAGGCAGCACCTGCCCTCCCCTGCGTCGGGGCGCAGAGCCCGCTGGTGGAGGCCCCTCTGCACCCTGTGTCCTCCCGGGGGCCACGGCTGGGTGATGGCCCTGAGGCTGTGACGTCCCGGCTCCCTCCCGGCCCCCCACCGCTTGGCGAGGACCCTGAGTGCAGGTGGGCTGCTCTGTTGTTAACGGGCTGTGGGGACAGAGAGGGGCTGAGCCGGGGCGAGGCTGTGGGTGTCCAGGCCCCCAAGGTGTGGGGCCGCTGGGCAGGCAAGGGGACTGTAGACGGGTGCCTGGCCAAGGGGGCCGCCGTGTCCCCAGCCCCTGGTGCTGCAGCCAGCGCTCTCCCGGCGCTCGAGGCGTGGATGAGGTGACTTTAGGACAAATCACTGGCCGCCCCACGCGGTGGCCGCGGACGTGGGTAACTGCACCGTCTGGAAACACAAACAGGCCCCAGACAGGTGTAGGTAACTTCCTGCCTGACAGATGTGCCCAGATCATTCGGGAAGTGGGAGGCTTGGGTCTGTGAGGTGATGTCTGGGAGGCCCGCTTCCGCCCCCACCCCCGCACGGCGCAGACAGGCCGTGGACCGGAGCAGGCTGACCTCTGTGCACGGCGGTGAGCCCTGCCCCGGGAGGCCAGCCCGGGGCCCGCCGGCCTCTGCGCAAGGTCCCGGCACCCAGGTCCACCTTCCCCCGCCGGGCGGGAGCTCAAAGACTCTGAGGGCGCTCCTGCCTCGCACTCGGGAGGCTGCAGAGCCCAGTGGTCGGCGTGCGGCCGGGACCGGCGACAGCGGCCAGGGCCCAGCTCTGCGCTCCCAGCTCTGGGCCTCGAATAGGCCGTCAACCCTGACTTGTTTTGAGAATTAGATGCAATGATGAGTGGGAAGAGCTCGGGCAGGCAGTACATGGAAACAGCTTGATTCAGGGATGCGGCCGGAGGGACAGCCAAGGGGTCGGCAGGCCTGGGTCGGGGACAGAGCGCCCGGCTGGCCCTGGCACGCCGAGCCTGAGGGCATAGGTCTGGAGTGGGCATACCAGTTTCCAAGAGAAAAGAGATGGCGTGGGGCACACACGGGACCTGGGTGGCGGGCAGAGCTCCTTTGTGTCTGGGACTGGGCGGAGAGGGAACGGGGGTGGGGGGACAGATGCTGGTTCCGGGGTTCTGCAGACACACCCACCCGTCAGGACCTTGGCCTAGGAGAAGGCAGAAAGTTCTTTTCTTTCCAGGCGTGGTGCTTAGCACCCAGTAGAAACCTAATAAGTGGATTCTCCACTCAGGGGGGTGCTTCTTAAAGGCCTGGAGGCCTCTCAGGCTCTGAGAAGCGAAGCTTCTCCGGGTCGGGAAGGATGGGGGAGGGCGCGCTTGCCGGGCCTGGGCTGGGCGGGGAGCTGAGGATGCACCGTCAGACACAGGCACAGCAGAGGGTGGAGCAGTCCAGCTTGGCGGGAGGCCCCGCGCTTCCAGCCTTCTTGTTGACCTTGGGCAGCAGCAGGACAAAGGCCATGGCCAGGGCACAGTGGTAGAAGCTGTGGACGTAGGTGTAGTCCCAGTCCTGTGGGGGAGGAGGACGGTCTGCGGCCTCTCTGAAGCCCGTCTCCCTCCGGCCCCCCCCGCCCCACCCCCCGGACCCACGGCTCTGTGATTTGGCTGTGCTGCGGGCCCGGCGGTGACTCAGCACCTGCCAGTTACGGTGGGCTCCTCCCCGACCCCCGGCTTGTCCTCAGGAGTCTGGCCAGGTTCCCTCCTCCAGGAAGCCTCCCCTCACTGTCCAGCCCACCGTGCTCTTTCCTTCCACCAAACCCCTGGATCACTGAAGGTCTCTGCCAACTCACTGGACTTTTTATGATGAGGCTGGGGCTTCTCCCTCCCTCCCTGCCTCCCCCCACCTCCCATCTCCCCAGGCCCCGTCTGGGCTGTGCGCCTCACCCCCCCCCCCCGCCCCCACCACCACCACGCGATGCTGGTGGTGCCGGGGAAGGACCAGGGAGGCTGTGGTGTCAGCAGGAGCGGATGCTGCTGGAGCCTCCCCGAGGGGCGCAGCCCAGTGCAGCCTGGTGCTGACCGGGGCTCTTGTGGGTGGGCTGCTTCCCCGCCCCCCGCCAGGGTACCTCGAAGAAGAAGCGCAGCATGAGGGCCAGCGCCCCAAAGCAGAGGCCGGGGCCGATCTGCTGGGTGTACACACTCTTGTCGGGATACAGGCGGCGCGTCTCCTTCATCTGCTGCAGCTGCGGGGACAGGGGCCAGAGGAACACTCTCAGGTCGCAGCCTCGGGCACGCGCGCCCCGGGCATCCTCAGGTGGGAGATCCTCAGCGAGAGGCTTGGACGCATCTGGCCCGCCGGCTGCAGGACCCGAGGGAGACCCTGTCTGGGTGAGCGGGCTGCAGATGCTCTGGGCCTTTTGAACCCACAAGGGCCCCCTGCCCCGTCTGCCTCTTGGGGTGGAACAAGGCCACCTTTGTACGTTTCCAGCCAGAGGAGAGCCCGAGGGGATCAGACACGTGGTCCTCTACAGCAAAAGGGTATTGGCGGTGTGGGACCTGCCTGCCAGTGTGGCCACGGGGGCGGGAGATGCCTGCGGCCATCCCTACGAGAACTCCAGTCATTTTCAGAGTCGACAGACTCATCATAGCATTTATTAGACACACCGGACCGGCATGTGAAACCTGCCATTCCTTAGATGCTGATGCCAGAGTAAGGCTGAAGTAGGAATTTAAATACGGAGGTTCACATACACTAAAAAGATGAAATAAATGCGGGCCCACGTCCTGAGAACCTGAACCTTTGGGGCCAAGGTGTTTCCGCGCGTGGGATGTTTTGTATTTCGGCAAGATAAACGGCTGCACACACCGCGGATGGTGGATGCCCCTGGCCGGTGGGGCTGCGCCTGTTCATACGCCCACTGCCAGCGGATCACAGAGACCGCAAGTAGCTTTGCGCTGGGTCAGGGCAGGTTTTGCTACCAAATGAATTTTGAAACGATGTCCGGGTTTCGGTTTTCTGCAATTTTCCTGGTAAGGAGCTAGGACTTGCAGTGTCGCGGGTGCCGTGTGGGTACAGCCAGAGAGTGTGACTCTGGGCGCAGGGGGGCGAGGCCCGGAAGCGCTCCTCCAGCCAATCCTGCACCTTCGGACACGAGGCCCCTGCCCCAGGGGGTGCCCTGGCCCGCCGCGCCCCGCAGCCCCGGCACCCATCTCTCTCCACTTCCCCTCCCTGGGAGCTGCTCAAGAAGGGACGAGCCTCCGGGAGAAAAATCCACCCTCATTCCAGGAAACAACTGCCCTTGGAAAGCCAAAATAAACTCCACATGTAATGGTCTAGAAAACACAATTTGAGCCCCAAATGTAGGGAGCCAGGCAGCCCTCTCGGTTCCCGTGGTGCTTCGTGGGGACACTGGCGAGTGACCACTCTTCTGGCTCATTAGAATCCAGCCCAGATTCAGACCCGGCCAGGATCTGCAGGAGGAGCAGCCCTGGGGCAGAACAAGGAGCCTTTATCCCACTTCCTGCCAGAGAGGGAGCGAGTTATCAGCGCGGAGAGCCTCTGTGTTTACGCATTCCAGAATGTTAATTAGCGTGCTTCTTCCTCAGGTCCAGACAAGGCAGACCCCCGCACACGTCCTCCCCTCTCCCCTCTCTGAGGGGCCTCCTGGGTCAGCGCGGGGCCAGCGTGGCTTCCCCAAGATGCGGTGAGAAAGAAGCTTCTTCCCTTCTGCTCGAGGAGGCAGGGCCTGGCTTCGTGCTCGTCCTGCCCTGACTTCTTGTTAAGTTGTTGATCTCTAAGCCTTGGTTTCCTCACTAAGCAACTGGCAAACTAAATACTCCGCTCCCTGGGTGTACAGAGGAGGCAGGCACTTTGGGAAAGCTCACCACCAGACCTGTCTCTTCCCTGCCCACGCTGTGCAGAAGCTTGGTGGGCACCTTCTGCACCAGCTGCCCAGCCCGACCTCTTTCCCCTGAGAACCGCCCTCCTGCTTCCCAGGTACTTTCTGGCCCCCGCGAGGCTCAGTTCCCTCCCTTCCCTGAGGGCCCAGGGAGCATCCCTGGGTCCACTCTGCTGAACATCCCTCATTCTTGGGCTAGTTTGAGTGGGTTTTGGTCCTTGCAGCCAGGTGGCCCTTGGTACAACAGAGGGGGCCGGGGAGGCCCCGGGGACCACGTGTAGACGTCCTCGTGGGTGCCAGGCCCCTGAGCGCCCAGCAAAGGACCGTCAGTGTTAGAAACCCTGGCTCAGGCTGCTTCCACACTCACGGGCACGTCCATCTTCCTGTCGATCTCACGCCACATCTTCCCTCTTCATTTGAACCAAGTTCAAGGCTCATCCCCTCCAGGAAGTCTTCCTAGATTAATCCAGGCCACTTCCAACTGATATTGCATCTCTAAACCAGCCATTCTCTTCAATAATAATAATAATAAGTAAAATAAAACAGCTCTTGTTTGTCGAGCACATTAGAAGCCAGGTTCTGTGCCTGTCCTTAAGATGCAGCATCTCAATTAACCTTAGAACCAACCCTATGAGCTAGGTACTGGACTGTAACACCCACTTTACAGATATGTAAACTGAGGCAGAGAGGTTAAGTGACTTGGGTCAGATCCAGAGCTAGTAAGTACAGACATAGGACAACCCGGGTCTGCATGGCTGGGGCACCCGACGGTCACTTTCTACGTGTTAGCTGAGGCCCCGTGTCCAGCCTGCCAACCTACAAGGCAGGAGGTAGGTAGAGACCCCAAGGGGGAGGAGTCACCGTCAGGGGAGGGTACCGCGGACCACCGAGGCTCGCACAGTACGCACCCACTTGGCCGCGATGATGAGGACGGCGGTGCCGATGGGGCCTGAGTACACCCCGTAGCCCCAGCGGTCGTGGTAGATCCGCACGGCGATGGTCAAGACGCCAAACATCACGAAAGTCGACCTCTTGGGCTCGTCGAAGTCAGCCAGTGCTGCCGGGGAGAGAGCGGGGTGGAGTGAGGGGGCCTCCTGTGCCCCTCCCGCCCGCTGCTCCCCCAGGACCCCTCCCTCAGGGGTCCAGGTGTGGTGTCCCCTCAGATCCTGTGGCCCAGCCCAGGCCCCCGAGCTCTGAACTGCAGCTGGTTTTGAAGGACAGGCGAGCTGCTGCCTTCCCGGAGACGGAGCAGCCCGGGTTAGGCTGGCAGGAAGCAGCTGTCACGCACAGATCACTGTGCGGGCGACCGGAATGAGTCGCCCCCGTGGGACCACGAAGATGGAGACACAAAGACCACAGCTAAGACACGAGAAAGACCTGGGTCCTTCACAGGCCTGCGCCAGTAGCAGGGGGGTCCCCGTCTAACGGGGACCGTGTGTCCCGACATCGCCACAAATCCACGGCAAGTGGAAAAAAGTTGCAGAACCACGTGGTTTGAAATGATCCCACCTTCATAAAAACCTGAGCTGAACATTGTGTGTGAGCCCAGGAAGAAGAGTCCTGGGGGTGGAGGGGCAAACTCTGAACTGCGAGCAGTGGTTCTCCAGGGGGGCAAGGGAGGGGACGGGGCGCTTCGCCTCCGCTCACCTGTCAAAACAAGCCTTTACTAAACGTGCAATTTTCAGATGGGAATCAAGGCACGGAAGCACTGCGCGCACGTCTTCACAGACAGCATCGCTCTGCTCCTCGGGTGAGGGGGGGTTTCTCAGAGGCGAGGGGTGGCGAGCCGTCCACGGGCTCGGTGGAGTGGACGGTGGGCAGCGGGGGGTCCGGATCCCGTGTGCAGGGCTGGGCGACGGGGGCGGCCACTCACCCATCAGCGAGACCCACATGCTCAGGGCCGTCCCATAGACGCTGAAGTATTCCAGGAGGTCATGGCGCAAGAAGCAGAGCACTGCCAGGCCGGGCCCGTTGCAGGCGTGGTGGAGCTGCCGGGAAACCCACAGATGGTTGGTCAGAGGGGAGAGGGGAGCGCTGGAGCCCCGAGCCAGAGCCTCGTGAGCCGGGACCTTGGGAACGTCACTGAGCAGCCCCATCGCTCTGTTTCCCCATCTGAAACATGGGGGATCTGCGGACGACTCGCCCATAGGGTCTTATGGACAAACCCGCCGAGGTGGGGACCTTCCCAAGTGATCTACACGTTCCCTCAACTTCTGGGCCTGCTGAGGCTAGAGCGTTTTCCCTCAGGTACCAGTCTGCCCTGCACGGGCCGGGGGGGCCTCCTCTCCCACAACGTACCCCTCTGACCACCGGGCATCTGAAGCCCTGGGGGAATTGTGAAGACTCAGGTGCTAAGCCTGCCCTGCAAGTTGCCCCCTCAATGGGCTGGGGCTGGGGTCAGAGATCTGCTTTTTTAAGAGGCTCTCGGGCTGATCTCGGGATGCCGCTGGAGGGGAACCCGCTTTGAGAACCAACTGGCCTGCAACCCTCAGTCTCTCTTTCTCGAAAGTGAGGGAAGATCGCAGAGACCCCCATGCAGGCGCTGAACACGGCATCCTCCTTTCCCCCCTCCCTCCCCCACAGTCCTACGGTGGTCTCCCAAGACCTAATTTAATAGCAATTTTAAAGCAAAATGCCTGCATTTTCAAAGCTGTCAACTTATTTCTGGACAACTCTCTCCTTTCACTTACACATTTCATCATTTTAAGTAATATTTAATGACATGATGTAATTATTTGGACGCGCTCAAGGGCATAAACCAGCTTGGGGACCAGGACAATCGACTCTTGGTTAGCCCGGCTCAGCAGGGTGGAGAGGCGTGCAGGAGAGCAGCCTGCATCTGGAGGTGCCAGCGATGCTCTGGGGAGGGGGAGCGGGAGCCCTGGGTCACCTCGGGTGTCAAGCAAGTTGAGGTCGATTTAGAGCTTCCACTGGTTTGCAACTTTAGGTGACCTAAAGCTAAGGTGCACCTAGGAGGCATCAACAGAGATACAGCGTCCAGAATAAGGGAGGAGACGGTATTGCTCCTCTCTGTCTGCTCAGACCCACCTAGCGAACTGTGTTGAGCTTTGGGTGCTGCACCCCTTGAAGTGACATTGGTAAAGAAGAGGTTGGAGGAGAGGAAGCAGGTGGTGGATGTGACTGTTTAGGTCAGGAAAGAGAAGCTTCAGGTGGGGACTGATCAAGGTGCTCAAGACTCCGGCATAGAGGAAGGAGGAGAACACTTGCTCCCCATGTCTCTGGTAGGCAGAGCCAGGCCCTAGGAGGGATGTGGGCTCTCTCCTCCTGCCCTCCTGCTCCTTCCAGAACGACTCCCCTGCCCCCACCAGAGCCCTGTCATCTGCTGTCTCAGGGCCCGGTGCCTCTCTTATGTAGCACAGATCACGGTGTATGACTAAGGACTTAATCACTGTGAGATTCTGGACACAGTCTGTGCCCTGCTTCCCATCTGCCTCGTCCCAGCCGTGACCCCAGCTCCCAGCGTAGAGCCGGCTTGCTGTCAGCCAAGTGTTTGCCAGTGAACGCAGGGTCAAGGAGGCGGGGTTTGGAGTGGTTTGAAGGAGAGCTGGCCCAAGAGGGACCTCTCCCACCAGGCCCTTGGTTCACCCCTGCTGGATGGGTGGGGCAGCTGAGATTCAGAGGGGGACCACCTGCCAAGGAGCAGGGCGACGCATTAGCAGCAGCGAGCACTCAGCCTCTATGCCTGCGAGGCCTCCCTCCCTCTTCCGACCGAACGGACTTGGCCCTGCGCGGTGCTGGCGGGGGTGGCGGGTGGCAGGTGGCTGGGGGCCTGGCAGGAGAGAGCACGGCCTCTGGAGGCCGACTGAGCGGGTCCTGGCCGTGAGCTTGGACAAGCGGCTGACGGCCCCTGGGGCTGGGGCGGGGGGCTTCTGTCAAACAGGGACGAGAGCCCCTGCTCCGTGGGGTGGGCCGGGGGACTCCACGTGACAAGGCACGTGGCACGGTGTCCAGCAGTTGTCACAGGACGGTCCTGGGAGGAACCCAGAAGATGCCACATAGGAGGCAGAAGTGGCGCTGGTGTCGCTGGGGGCTCTGGGAGAAAGGGCCGAGTCTGTCCTGGAGGCCAGAGGACATTTGTCACCAGAGGCAGCTGCCCCTGCCGCTCTGGCTGCGCGGGGCAGGGCTGGGTGGGCCTCTGAGGCCAGCCGCGGAGGCAGCTGTGGCGCTGCCTGGAAGGGAGGGGTGGCCTGGCAGTGACTGTGGTTTTCTGGGCTGGGTCTAACAGGGGCTTGGAGGACAAGACCCCGGCTCCTCTCCCCAGCCCTAGGCCCTCGTACCCACAGGGAAGCCCCCGTCTGCCTGGCCCCAGCTTCTCATCTGCCGGGCAGACCTCTTGGCCCTCATCTAAGCTGGGGTCCCGCAAGGAGCAAATGAAGTGGCTTTCAACAAGGGGCCTTGAATGAGCCGGGAGGCCCTGCTGCCCGGGGAGGGGGCTGCCTGGGGTGGGGGCCACACTGTCTCCCGCACGGCCGGCGCTGCCACGTGGGGTCTGGGATCGTTCACCTCCCTGAGTGTGCTTCACTAGGGGGCTGCGTTTAAATCAAAGCTGGGTCTGATGGAAGATGGTGGAGAAAAAGAGAGTGGGGCCCCTCTGGGGGTCCAGCAGTGAGGGTGGGTGGAAGGAGCCTCACAGGGATACAGGCAGGGAGGAAGGAAGGCACTAAGACATACAGACATGATGGATGGATGGATGGATGGATGGATGGAGGGTTGATCAGGCAGGTAGAGCGATGATTGATTAGATATATGTATACGTAGATGATTGATTAGAGAGATAGTACAGAGATTGGTAGACAGTGAGACAGACAGACGCTAGAGGGATGGACAGACAGAGCCAGAGCGACACATGAAGGGACCAAAGCTAGGGAGGGAAAGACCAAGAGATTTAGAAAGAGTAAATTCCATGGGGATATAGCTCCAGAAATCAAGAGAGAACCAGACACAGACTGAGAAAAAGAAAAAAACAGACACAGAGCCAATAAGAGAAACACAGAGGGAAAGAGACCCACAGGGAGGTGGGGGGTGGGCAGGCAGAGAGCAAGCTGAGAGACAGACAGCCAGACATATAAATAGAAAGAGAAAGAAGGACCCAGAGAGAGAGACGTAGGCCCCAGAAAGGAGAGACAAGCCGACGTGAGCAGGCCCTCCTGAACTGAGGCCAGCTGCACGATCCTGGAGCCAGACTCCCCTGGCCCTCCACGGTCCCTGGGCCCTGCTAGTCCCCTCCCGGGCCTGGAGTACCAGGGAGAGTGGGGGGAGGGGGAGCTGGAGCCAGGAGCGGCCTTGGGTGGTTGGCGAGAAAAGGGGAACCTCGGAGGGGCTTGTCCCGGACCAACTGTGCCTGGCCCACTGTGGGCTTGGTCTCACGCACATCAGTTCCCGAGTGACTTCCCAGCACAGGTGGGGAAACTCAGGTCCAGGGAGGCAAAGGGGTCCCCCCACCCTCTCTCCTGGTCTCTGGGTTCTTTCTTTCACCTCCCCATCCCTCTTCTTCATCATCCAATATAGGAAAGTGGTGGAAAGACAGCCCCTGTCCTCTGTCTCTGGGAGGGTGCCCGGGGAGGGTCCTCTCCCCAGGCCTTGGACTCACCGCCACGAAGAACATGGTGAAGAGGTAGACCATGGCCTCCATGTGGAACCGCCTTTTGGCAGCGATGCTGACGGTGGGGAGGAGGGCCAGGCTGCTGAGGGTGGGCAGGAGCAGTTTGGCCACGAGCGTCCCCATGGGCTGGGGAGGAGAGGTGGGTGCGGGTCTCCCGGGTCCCCAGGGCAGGGAGAAGAATGGGAGAAGGCCTGCTCCTTGCGCTGGGGGCTCTGGTGGCAGCTGTGGTTGAAATGCCCTGAAGGAGGCTGGGGTGTGAGCACACATGTCGGGAGGCACACCGAGAGGGTCCGACAGCTGAGGGACCACGTGACCAGCTCTTGTCTCTGATTTTTTTTTTCTGGATACGTCAGAGTTGTTGATTCGGGGAGACAGTACTTCTTTTCTCCGAGGCAGCAACTTCGGGGAAGAGTTCCCGTGTGCAGCCACTTTTCCATCCTGGCCCCTGGTCCCTCCCCAAGGTGCCCAAGAGCCCAGAGTAAGTTAAAAGAGCAGATGCTGAAGCTTGAGTCAGGTGTCCACAGGGGGCAAGAGGTGAGAGAACCCAAGGTTTAGCTAAAAGGACCTTGTAGATAAGTTTCACAATCTACCAGCCCACATGCAAGTCTCACTAGCCTGCTCTTGCCCCAAACAGGTTACCTTGGTAACTAAACAAATGAAACTAACATTCTTTTCTATTTGGTTACATAGTTTCGAACCTGAAGTACACAGACCCAGATCATCTCTATCAGTGTCCCCAGTGCAAGGCTGCAGCTAGCCCTCTCAGCCTTCCTTGGCCTTCAGGAAATACCCTTCCCTTGTTGAAGAGGCCTGGGGGGAAATGCCTGGCAGCGTGCCCCCCGTTATCCTCTGGCCAAGGATCGATGGGCACGCGTGAGCCTCCCAGGCCGATGCTCTCTCCCTGGAGGGGTTGCTTGATTAATCGCTTGATGGGTGAATTCATCTGTTTGTCGTCAGCAAAAGAACAGCTTTTGTTCCGTTCTATTTTTCATCATGAAATAATGATGTTGCCTACGACAAAATGCACAGGTTTATAATGTACGGTTTGATGAGAGTTGACAAGTGCTGTGTGACCACCCCAGCAACCCGCCACTCCAGGACGTCCCCCGAGTCCCCGCAGAGGCAGCCACGGTTCTGGTTTCGGCCCCACGCCCGACGTTGCCGACACGAACAGACCCACGCCGTGTGCATCCTCTCGGTCTGGCTTCTTTCCCTGCCCCGGAACGTGACTGAGAGTCGCCCACGTTGTGTCAAGTGGCTTGTTCCTGTGGTCGCTGGGTGGCTACACTGGATTTTGTTCCCCTGGGAACGGGAATCTTGAGTATGGGAATAGCGGGCGCGAGGTCGAGGGGGCCCGTGCATGTCAGCGCCTCGAGGAGAGGCTGCCGGCTTGTCCCCTGCCTTCTGGGCCCGCTCGACCCACCCTTCCTTCCATCTGGGAGCCCCCTCACACCTTTCCAGAACTCTCTTCTTTGTCATACGTTGGCTGGAGCCCGTTCCTGCTGTTTGCAATGCAAGGTGCCACTTGGCACCTCAGGTCACGTCCTTCGTCTGCTTCAGTGCCTTCCAAGGCTCCTGCAGCCCTCAGTGTGAAGTCCAAACTCTCCAGGAGAACACGGGGCCACCCCTGCCCAGCCCTGTCCCCCAGAGCACAGCCCAGCCTCCACTGTATGCTCGGACCCCAGCCCTCCTCCCGGCCTCCCTGCCTCCCCTGCAAGAACACACTTCCTCCCCCTTCTGTGGGGAAGGGTCCTCACCTCAGGCACGCCTGGTGCTTTGCGCCGGGCCACACACACCACTCATTTCTGTCCAGCATCTACCCCTGTGTGCTGTGCCGTTGGTGCGGGGCTGCTTGGGCTGGTGCCCGCTGCTCAGCTGGCCGGCTCACTGCCCAAGCCCGGGGCCGAGCCTGGCACGTGGTGGGTGGTCAGCAGACACTGGAGGAATGAATGACTTTGTGAAAAGAATGAATGAAAGTCCAGGGAGGTGGGGCCACCGCGCATTTCAGTCTGGCACTCAGGAGCCCGGTTCCCTCTCCAAATGGGAAAACCAGAGCTGCCGTGTGTGCGGCTCTGGGTAAGAGGCAGACGACCCCCTGCGAGCCGGTCATGGGCGCCCGACATCCCTGCCCACCTCTCCGCTCCCGGCTTCTGCCCAGCCCCAGCCCCTGGCCCCCAGCTTCCAGGAGGAGCAGGAACTGTGTGGTAAGGAAACGGCTGAGATGTCAGGTGCGGGGAGAATTCTCTGGAGCTGTAAACCCTGCTCAGAAGCAGGAAAACATTCCGCAGTTGGTTTTGTGCATGAGTGGGTGTGTGTGTTTTTTCGTAGCTGTGAACTCCAGGGCCAGGGCTGCAAGCTTGGGGAAGGGAAAAAGAGAAGGGGGGAGGCGATGGGGGAGACAGGAGGGGAGGCGCACATGTGCTGTAGCCATTGTGGAGGGAGGGGCTGAGGAGGGGCTGCCCCAGAGCAGGGAGACAGGTGGCCAGGCCCGAGGCCGGGCGGGGGCGGCCTGGGGACCCCCCTGCAGAAAGGGACTCGAGCAGCCCTCCAAGGAGGGGGCTGGAGCACAGAATGGAGGTTGGGGTGCAGCCTGCCTGTGGCTCCCGTCCGAGACCTGGCCGCCTGGAGACCGACCAGCTGGCTGGGGGGAAGGCGTCCAGCTCTGAACAGGACTGAAATGACCCTCGGCTCTCGCCGGAGCCGGAGAAGCGATTGGCCTGGGGAGCTGGGGGTGGGGTGGAGTGGAAGAAACAGGCCAGTTGCTTTGGGGGTGTCGCTGCCCCGGGTGGCACGGGGCAGGGGAGCGGGAGCGGGCCGGGCTGGAAGCCAACTCAACCTGGGGGGTTTCTGAGCCAGCAGAGGCGTGTGCTGGCACCCCGCCCTCCGCGCTCCCGTGGCCCCCCCGCCAGCTGCCTCCGATACCCCACCCCCACCCCACCCTCACCGGCTGGTGCTTGGGCCAAAGCAGACCCCACAGGCGGCGCGCCCCCTTCTGCCAGGATGCCCTCGTCGGGCTTGGCTCTGCGTTCCTTCTGCAGCCCTCGGCCCTTCCCGACCCCCGGTGGGGCGTGGCCTCTCCACTCGGACCCCCACCGCACTGTGTGTGTCTTGAAAACCATTTACACACAGACATTCATTCAGCGCCGACATGTGCCAGGCTCTCTTCCCACTTTGTCCCTTTGGGCCGTGTCAGCAGCTGGAGGTGGGGGGGGGGCAGATGTCTCTTTCTCCCCATTTTACAGAGGAGGAGACTGAGGCCCAGAGAGGCGGGGAGACTGGCCCCTGGCTGGGCAGCAGGCAATGGGAGCCGATCCCCCGCCCTCCCCCTCCCCGGGCCCTCAGCGTGGAGCAGGCTGGTTTTATAGAGGTGCTGAAATGCCCGGAATGCCACCCGGCTCCCGCCTCCCGGACAGCTGTCTGTCTGCCCGCCACCGCCCAGCAGAGCAGGGCCAGCTGCTGCATGTGCGTCTTCCTCCTTGTGAACAGGTCGCGCGGGGCACAGCAGCCCTCGGCCCCTGCACCTGGGGGGAGGGCTCTGGGTAGCGATGCCCGACTCCTCCCTCGGGGCCCCCATGCTGGCGCACCATCTGGTGGTGACAGCCATGGCGTTGTCCTCAGCTAAGGGCTGCCCCCAGCTGCTGAGCGCCTTGCTGGCCTGGGGCCCTGGTGTGCCCTCTGCCCCGTGAGCCCCGGTCTCCCCATCTGCAGGATGGAGTGCCTCGTCTCTGTATCACAGGGTCACGGGGAGCGCGGGCGAGGGTGCCACGCTCTGAGCGCCGCTGGCCCAGGAGGTGTTAAGCGTCTGTGAAGAGAAGCCGTGAGGGGCAAACGTGGGGCATCGCCGGGGACTATGCCCTGAAGGGTGGGCCCCGCCGGTCATTCGCGGGGGAGCGGCCGCCTGAGGGAGCCGGGCGCGGGGAGCAGGGCTGCGCCCGGAGCCCAGGCTTGCCCGCATCGCGCGGCCGTGCGTCCCCTGCTCGCGCCCCCATCGCGGCCACGGGTGCTGCCCTTCACCGGATCTGCCTCCGAATCCACGGAGGGGAGAGTGAGGCCGAGGTGGGACGGAGCTCCGGGGCACCCGGCCTTCCTCGGGGGCACGCGCTGAGGCAGCAGAGGGCTGCTGGGAGGCACCAGCCTCTGCCGTCCCGGCGGGAGAGGACCCCTGTACGGCCGGGCTGGGCCTGCGCACCGGGCAGGCTGCGGAGTCCAGGAGCCCAAGCGCACAGCTCCTGCCGGCCCCACTGCCCCGTGCCCTGCGGCGGTCTCTCCCTGGAGCTCCAGCAGCAAACTCACTTTCAGCCACGCCAGGGCCTCCCAGGGCCCCATCCTTGCTCCCGATCTGGGGACAAAGGAGCCTCTTTGTTGTGGATTTTCTATTTATTTTTTATTTTGTTTTTTTACCTTTTGGCCACGCTGCACAGCACGTGGCATCTTAGTTCTCTGATGAGGGACCGAACCCGCGGCCCCTGCATTGGCAGCCCAGAGTCTTAAACACTGGACCGCCAGGGAAATCCCTTTCTTGTGGATTTTGAGAGCAAGGAGGTCCCCGAGTCCCCCCAACTTGAACTTCAAGACTTGGCCTAAGAGGAAATGCCAGTGCTGGGAAAGAGGGTGGCGGGGAGAACTCTGTGCTGTGGGCTGGCCTCCAGCCTGCTAACCCCAGTGGTCTGTGCGGGAGGGTCCTCCCGAAAGGCCAGCCTGGGCCCAGAGCAGGGAAAGCTGGCATCTGCCCAGGGCTGAGCCGGGAGCTAACGGGGAGGGATCAGCAGATTGGCCTCCCTCCCCAGTCCTCCTCCAGGGCTGGCCAACCACCTCCAGCCTGGCCCAGTGG
Organism: Hippopotamus amphibius kiboko; assembly: GCF_030028045.1. Classification (NCBI taxonomy): domain Eukaryota; kingdom Metazoa; phylum Chordata; class Mammalia; order Artiodactyla; family Hippopotamidae; genus Hippopotamus; species Hippopotamus amphibius. The sequence goes on from NC_080187.1 coordinate 2,354,586, forward strand.
TCCCTCGGCGGCCCAGTCCTTGTTGGGGACAAGAGCTCTGCTGTCAGCAGGTGCCTAGGAAGCCCTAGACTCTGGGTAAGCAGGAGGACATCGGGGGAAAGTGTAGAGGTCGCCGCCCTCTAGGCCGTGCTGGCGGGCCTGTGGGTGCCAGGGTTGAGCACCCGCCTTGCAGGGGCTCTGGCTCTGGTCCCCATCCTTCTGAGCTCTGTTTTGGACACTTGGCTCTATAGGACAGGGCCCGGCTCCCAGTGTGACCGTCCAACCACCGGGGCCCCCCCCACCGGTCATCCCATGGCCCACTGCGCGCCTCCCCGCCCCGTCCCTTCCCTTCCCCAAGTGGGCTCTTCCACTTCCGCCTTGTTTTCCCATGTCTCACCTCGCCTTCCCAAAGAAACGTGCCTGTTTTCCTGTTTCCAACCTCTTCAGACATCCATAAAGCTCTGGGGGAAAGACAATCTCCATCTAAAAAAAGCAAGTGTCCACAGCACCTCTGGCCAGGGCCACACGAGAGTGGTGGGGACCCCTCACCCTCGCCCCAAGGGACAAGGAGCTGTCAGACAAACACCCCTTCTGTGCATCGAGCACCTTGAGCATGTTCTACGCGCTGGGCCCTGGCAGGTGCCGAGGATGCAGTGAACCAGGAGCCGCTCCTCCTCTGTGGGGTCGCCGCCAAAGGCCGGGGAAGAGCCTGCTCAGGACGAGAAGCCAGGTCAAAGTGCTGGGCCATCTGGTGGGCTTCCTGGAGGAGGTGTCCTCAGAAGATCATCCGGAAGGCCAGGCACACCCAGATGGGTGTGGAAGAAGGGCTCCACAGAGGGGAGAGCAGGAACCAAGATGGGGGCTCCGAGCCATTTCTTCCAGGGACTCTCCAGGGAGCCTTGGGCATCGTCAGGGAGCCTTGGGCATCGTCAGGGAGCCTTGGGCTTCGTCAGGGCTGGGAAGCAGCAATTCCAAGGGCCCCTGGGGGACCTGTGGGGCTCAGTGCAAACTGGGAAGCCCCTTGTTCACCAAGCAGGACAAAGCTGTCTTCCTCCAGAGCCTCTCCCAAACAATAGGAGTGTTTTTATTTGCTGTTAAGGTCGTGCTCCTTTGGGCATGGGGAGGTCGTGGGGTGAGTGCCTGGGACCCCACCCGAGACTCTGTCTGATCCTGGCTCCCCAGGGGGCAGAGAGCAGTCCTGAGAGATGCAGGGGGTGGGCGGTCCCCCAGCAGAAGCTCCAAGCCCCAGCACGTGCTCCATCACCCCACCCCACGTCGCTCCCTGGCACATGAATTCTAAGATGATGCAGTTAAACCTTCAATACGGGGACGGACGTGCGTGGACCCCAGGTGTGGCCTCTTCTGAGCCTGGGCTGCTGTTCTGGTCCCCGGTGTGCAGCCGGTGGGGGGCTTCTTAGGCACTTGGGTTCTGCGTCCAGGCCCGGCTGCGACCCCGTGAGGGTCCCGAGGGCCCCTGAGGTGCCACCAGGAGGCCCGCCCTGACCAGGTCTCCAGAACCGACAGTGGCTCCGTGCTTGGCACATGACAGCGAGCCCTTCAGGGGTGCCTCCTGCCTGTGCTTGATTTTTTGGTCACCCCCCCCCCAATTCCTAGGGTCTTCAGGGGCCCCAGGGTCTTCCCTGACTCCTGGTGTCTCCCTCCGAAACCCCCAAGCCACCAGTGGACCAAGCAGTGGCCACAGCTCCTGATGGGTCTGGAGCGTGGGGGCTCCTGGCGGGAGAGCGTGGGGTGGGGGTGGATGTGTGCCCAGGTCACACACCTGCTGGAGGTCCCAGAGCTGGGGAGGCAGCCTGCGTCCCAGGCACTGTCCTGTCAAGCTAAGAGAACGCGCTGGGGTGTTTGTGTCGGCTGGAGGTAGGGTCCCTCCCAAGGGAAACCGTTAGTCACACTGGTGCTGGCTGGACGTGGAGCCATGATGCCGGGAGAGCTCGGATGGTGCCTGGGGAGGCCGAGCCCTGGCGCTTGGCGGGAGGAGCGGGGGCGGTGGCAGAGGCCCCAGAGTGCGGGCCATCAGCAGTGTGCCTGTGAGGGGCTGGCGAGAGTGTGCGCCTGTGTGTGCCCGGGCGGACGTGTGCGCGCTTGCACCGGTGCCGCATGACAGCTTCCGTCGTGCCTGCGCTTCAGCACGCCGACCCCAGGGGGCAGCGTGGACCCGGGTTCCTGTCTTGGTTCCACGGAACATCCCAGGGACCCCGGGGGGGGGGGGGGGGGGAATGAGATGGATAAGCCCTGCCTCCTGGAGGGGGTGAGGGGAATGAACGTGACACAGGGACCTGCTAGATGGAGGGGGCGTGCTCGCTCAGGGCGCTGGGGTCCCTGACGTGCCACTCCGCAGACGTGCAACCCTGGGCATCACTCGGCAGTCTCGGAGCCTTAGTTCCTCCATCTGTAAAATGGGGAGAGTGGAGATGCTGACCTCTTAGCTCTGGGCACAGGCAGCGGGGTCCTTGGTTTCAGGATCACCTCTGATTGCTCTCCTCCCTGACCTTTCCAGTTGGGGGCAGAATTTTCCCAGGGGTGGAATGATTCTCAGCTGCCCGAGGAGGCCCCTGGAGGAGCTCGCCACAGCTCCTTCCGGCAGGGAGGGTGCAGGGAGGGGGAGGGCTTTGCAGGCTCCACCACCGCGAGCCATCTGCAGTGCAGAGGCAGGAGGATGGATGAAATGGCTCAGGGTTGCCCCCCCCACACACACACCGTGAGGAGGTGCCTCTGCTTCAGGAGGGTGGGCTCCGGGGAGCCTGGTGTGTGGGCCGGTGCCTGGCCTTGCTGCCAGGGCAACTTGCTACGTCTGGGACCCCCGGTGCCCAGGGGCTGGAGCGCGTGCTGCTGGCTCCGTGCTCTGCTCCACGCTCTGACTCAGCAGGAACACAGGCTGGAGCCCCACGCCGGCCTGCCAGGGGCTGCCCAGCTGGCCCGCGCCCAGCCAGGCCGCTGCGCCCTGCCAAGCTGGTGCTGAACATCTGCAGGGTTCCGCGTGCCTCCCCCCGCTGGCTCCGGCCGTCCTGGCTGTCTGGTCCGCAGGCCGCGGGCACTTCTGTCCCGTCTCCGGAACGCCTGGCTGGGCCTCGCTGCGTCTCGGGCAGCCCGTCCGCCTGCTCAGGCCTCCGCTTCTCGGGAGAATCGCTCCAAGGCCGGCTGGGCGACCACAGAGCATGGTGTCACTGCTCGACCTCAGTCTTCCCGTCGGTAAAACGGAGCCGTCAGATCGGATGTCTCGTGCACCCCGGGCTCCATCCTGGGGAGCGGCGGGAATAGGATGGACCGAGCCCGGGGCTGGGCTTTGCCACCACCAGCCTCCCCTGTGACCCCGGACCGGCGGCCTCTGTGTCCGGACACGCGGACACGCAGTCCCGCGCTCTGGACCCGGGAGGGCGGCCTCCCTGCTCGCAGCCGCGGCCGCAGTCAGCAGGCAGCTGGGCCGGCCTGGCCGGGCTCCAGAGGCGCGGAGCGGGTTAAAGTGTGCGCCAGGCCGGCCGGCGGGGCGGCGGGCGGGGGAGCAGCCTGGTGGGAAGTGTGAGTTCCTCCCTGTCTGCCTGACAGCTATAAAGGCCGCCGCGCCGCCGAGCCGCCACTGGGCTGCGCGCCTCCCTGGGAACCCCCTCTCGTGGGTGCTCTTTGAAGTGGAGGAGGCGGCGGCGACCGACGGGAGGAGGAGGAAGGGAGAGAGGCCCAGCCTGCAGCCCTCCGCGCGCTCCGAGCCGCCCCCTGCACCGCGCACCTGGCACCGCCTGCCCGCAGCCGCGGCTCCTTTCTCCGTGAGGACGACCTGCTGACCCCGGGCCAGGTAGGCTGGCCCACACCCCGCCGGCTCGCTTCCCCCCGCAGCCCCCCCAGGCGCGAGCTGCAGCCCCGAGTGCACGCAGGGCATCCCCCGGCCCCTGGGGCAGCTGTTACGTAACAGGAGCAGGGCTCGTGGGGAGGGGTCCAGACCCTCTGAGCGTGGCGAGGGGGGCCCCTCCGCTCCCAGCCTACCGCGCCTGGAGCCCTCGTTTGCGCGGCAAGCCTCTCCCTCTGGCCGGTGGCTGCTTTTGGACCCCAGGGAGGGATGGATCCCGTGTGAGCCGGGCCTGGCCTGCCGCCAGCGGTGTCTGGGAGCCTTAATGGAAACCAGGCGTGCGGCCGGCTCAGCACCTGTCTTCAGCCTGCAGGCAGGAGCCGGGGCACAGACGAGGCAATGGGACCGCCAAGGGGGCTCTGTGCCTGCAGGAGGCTGGTGGGGGTGCAGATGCGGGCCTGCGGGGGAGGGGCAGCAGGCGGGTGGGGCAGTGCAGGCAGGCGGCTGGGGGCGGTGGGGAGCTCAAGGTCGCCGGCTCTGAGCTCCAGGGAGTACTGCTGCCTCGTCTGGGGCAGAGACATCCGTGGGGTGTGAGGGTGTCATTGGTGTGGCTCCTGAAAATGTGCAGGTGCTTGAGCTACGAGGAAATGAGGGTTTGATGGAAGAGAGAAGGGGGCAGATGTGGAGTTGGTCTCAGGGCTGGCAGGCTCGGGGGAGGGGGGACTTTCACACCTTCTTTCCCTGGAATTAGTCCCTGAGTTTGCTCTGGGGTTTGGGGGCTCGTTGGCCACCTGGCTGTGTGGCTTTGGGCAAGTTGGTGCCCCTCTCTGGTTCCAGGCTCTAGGGGGATAGGCTTGGGGGCTTCTGAAACTCCTTCTCCAACCCACTGGCAAGTGACACGCAGGAACTGAGACAAACCCTGGACAGAGGCCACTTCAGGCCCTGGTCCTCCCTCCTCAGGGACAGATAGAGGAGGCTGAGGGCCCAGGAGGCTGCGGGATTCCCTTGATTTGACCCCTGGCAGGGAGGTCCAGTAGTGTTTTGGGCTGAGGGTGCTGACTTCTTGGGAAGGAGACAGCCCCGTGGTCCTGGGCCCCCCTCACTCCAATACTCCGCAGGTACGAGCTGTGCATCTTCTCTTGGGAGGGAGGGGGCACAGAGGCCTGGGCTCTGCCCAGCCTGGGGTCCCTCGGGGGCAGGGGGAAGCTGTGTCCAGGCAGTGAAAGGGCCTGGCAGAGTCTGTGACGTCCATGGGCCCCTCCAGCAGCTCCGTGTAGCCAGTGGGAAGGGCCATTCTCCCCTGTGCCCAGCGGGTGCTGAGCAGATAAGAATCCCAAGGTGCCCTTGCTTGGACCAGGTCTGCTGGCCAAGGTAATGGATTAATCCTCAGCTCCTTCATCGAATGGATGCAACCCGGGCCGAGAGGTGTCCTTGGCTATCTCTGCAGGCTCAGTCATTCAGAAGCAAAGCATGCCCCTGTCCCCAGATGCCCTCAGATCAGGTGGTACAGGCCTAGCATGCACACCACCACCCTTGTGTCTCAGGCCTGCGCGGGCAACCCTAATCACCCATCCAGCCCTCCCAACAGGGCTGCCAGGCAGCCACGACTAACTGATCCCAGATAACCTCAGGCCTCCGCACTGGGTGGGCTCCGGGGGCTTTTCCCCAAAGCCGACTCTAGCCATCTGGAGGAGGAGCGGGTCTGGCCTGGCAGTGACTGTGGCCTTGCTTCCTAGGATGGATGGCAGGTGGCGGCCTTCACGCTGGGCCTGGTCCCTGCTGGCCCTGGCACTTGTGGCTGGGGGTGCGTCGTCCACGGGTACCACGGTGAGTGGGGGGCACCGTCCCTCGCCCAAAGGGGCTGATGCCGAGGGCTGTGTGGCAGACGTCGGGCAGGGGTCCGGGGGTCTGGGAGTGCCTTCCCAGACCCGCTTCGGCTCCCAGGAACATACGTGCCTTACAAGCCAGTCGGACCAGCCCCTGAGTGGGGGGCCACGGCCACTCCAGAGTCCTTGCCGATTCGGCAGGATGGGGGCTGTGCGGGCTCAGCGCTCTCCTTCTGAGCGAAGGCCTGGAGTGTGGTGTGTAGATGGGCGGGTTTGGGTCCTGCAGAACCTGGGCCAGGCCCCAGGCTGCTCAGGGGAAAGAAAGGACGGTTAGGTTCAGCCTCAGGACCCCGCCGAACTCCCAGGGTATTCTGCATCTCCAGATCAGGCAGGACCTGAGGCCCACAGCTCCCTGGGAGACCCCTCAGAGACCACCCTGGAGGTCTGAGTCCAGGCTTCGAGCAACCCACCCAGGGGGCTGTGTCTTCCTGTCCAGGACACGGGGATGGCAGGGCTGTCTGGCCAGGTGCTCCGGCCTCCTTCTAACTATCGTGCGGCCTCTCACCCAGGACAACAGCCCCGCGTCCAACAGCCTGGAGGTGGGCACCGAAGCCAGCGCCTACTGGTGGGGAGAGTGGACCAAGTGGACGGCGTGTTCCCGCAGCTGTGGGGCTGGGGTGACGTCCCAGGAGCGGCACTGCCTGCAGCAGAGGTGCGGGGTTGAGCACGCGGCCCCGCGGGGCTGGCGGGAGGGGGGGGCCGCCGGGACAGGAGGGGGGGGCCGCCGGGACAGGAGAGGGAGGCCTGGGAGGAGGACAGCGGCTGATGGGTAGAGGGCCTTGGGCTGGGAGGGGTCTTCATTTTGAGACGGCACAGGCCAGGTGAGCAAGTCAGTCTTTTCATTGGCCTCCGCTAGGGATGCGGCTTCTGTTGGGTCCCAGGCAATGGTGTCCTGGGGTTCATCCTGCTCTTTCAACGAAGGCTCAGGCCTACGCTGGCCTTCCCTTCTGAAGACCTGAGTTGAATAAACATGGGGACAGCATGAGGTGCGGCGGTTACTGCTGGCCAGACCTGGGTTCAAATCTTGGCTCGGCCATTTCCCAGCTGTGTGACCTTGGGCAAGTCACTTAACCTCTCTGAGCATCAGTTTCCTCATCTGTGGAGTGGAGATTATGCTAGAACCCACCCGCCATTTCTGAGACTATAGGAGACAATGTGTGTGTCTGCCCTGCCGCACAGGGCCCGTGCGTGGTACATGTTGTTATATCATTACTAATTCTGTGTCCTAAGACCCTGTGCTATGTCCTGGGGATGGAGAGGTGAATTGGATTGTGCCCCTCCCCCAGAGAAGGGGCTAAGAAACACCCTCAGACTACCTGAATACCTGAGACATGAGAGGACTCCGGTGGAGCAGTGGGGTTGGGAGTCGGGGGAGGAAGGAGGCCTTGGTCAGAGGGAGCAGAGCAGGCTCGGGGACAGGGTGGTGGGCCGCCCAGAGGCCACCCGGGAGCAGAAGCAGGGTCAGCGCCACAGCCTGTGTCCTCCCGCCAGGAGGACATCTGTCACGGGCGCCGGGAACCGGACCTGCACGGGCACATCCAAGAGGTACCAGCTGTGCAGAGTGCAGGTGAGGCCCCGCCAGCTGCGACCCCTCCCCCGCCCCCCTTCTCTGGCAGGTCTCACGGCAGCTTCCTGGTGGCCCCGGAGCCCTCTGGACGCTCTGTCCTGGGCCTGCCGCTCACACCCTGTTGAAGAGGAGAGTGGTGAGGGCCCTCAGGCTCAGAGCCCTGCCTTCTACATCAAGTCGAATCTGCGGTGCCCACGGTGGGCTGCGGGCACCCAAGGGAGAAGGGCCCGCGTCTGCTGGCGGAGCTCGAATGCGGCCTCAAGGGTTGGGGTCTCTGGCCGCACCCTGCGCCCGGTGCTCCCGGGGAGACTGAAGCCCCCAGCTGCAGCCCCTGTGCCCGCCTCCTCACTCTGCGCCCTGAGTCCCAAACCGCCTCTGTCAGGCGCGAGCTGCACCGAGGTGGCCGGGCAGGCAGGAGGTGCCGACTCTGGCTTGGCCTCCAGGCACCTCTTGGTGGGGTCAAACCCGACCCCCGGGACGGGGAGTGGGGCAGAGAGAGGATGGTGTGTGTCCCCATGTCCCTGCGTCTGCGTGTCTGCGTGTCTGTGCGTGCACGTGGCGGGGGATTGGGGCTGGAGGCTGGGGAGCGGCCACGGCCTCTGCGTTGGCCTCACTGGTCAGCGGCTCTCCTGACGTGAGCTCGGGAGGGAGCCCAGGCCCAGTTCCGCTTCTGGCCGTGGCCTGACCAGCCGGGCCCCCGCGCAGGCCCCGCCTCTCTGCCCTGTGGCCTCCTCTCGTACGAAGTCAAGCCCACTCAGTCAAAGCCTGCGTCCCAGGCACTGCGGCTGCGGCTGTGGCCCTGCAGACGGGCCCCCTCGAGGACCAGGGCCAGTGGGGACCCAGCTTCCTGCCGCTCCAGGGGCTCAGGGGTGGCGGCGGTGAAAGGATCCAGCCCAGAGCACGGGGAGGGCCTGCACCCGTGGGCGCTGGAGGCCTGGTCCTCCCTCCCTCCTTCCGGAGAGCCCGGGAGCTTTAGAGCGAGGAGGAGAGGCCACCCAGTGGGCCGCGGCCCTGGCACGGCCGTCCGGGCTGCAGCACTTCCTGCTCAGCCTGGACAGAACTGCCTCTGTCGGGCCGAGTTCCTCCCGGAGCCTCCCTCCGTGTCTTCCCTCTTCCCAGGAGTGTCCGCCGGACGGGAGGAGCTTCCGCGAGGAGCAGTGCATCTCCTTCAACTCCCGCGTGTACAACGGGAGGACGCACCAGTGGAAGCCGCTCTACCCCGGTACCGCGGCCTGGGCCACCCAACAGGGAATGCTCTGGAAGGATCCATGCCTGATGGTCACCTCCTGGGGATGATGGGAGGGAATGTCCTCGTGCAGTGGGTAGGCGGGTGGGGAAGCAGGCCCAGAGGGAGGGGTCTCGTCCAAGGTCACACGCAGTTCAGGCAACAGTGTGAATGACTCGGCCTCTCCCGCTCCCGGGGTAAGTGCAGGGGCCCCAGACCCGCAGCCCCGGGTCGTCGAGACCTCCTCGGAGGGGACACCCCCCCCAACTCACAGGGGCGGAGGCTGGACTCCTAGAGCCTGGGCCAGGCCAGGCCACCTGCATCTTGGTCCGTTTCTGCCACTGAGACAACTTATCTGGGCAAGTTCTTTCCATCCTCCAGGCCTCGGTTTCCCCATCTCCACCACGAAGGAGCGCTGTCTCAGTGGGGGGAGGGGAGGTCCCCGACTCTGGCCCCGGCCGCCCTGAGAGCCCGCTCCCCGCAGATGACTACGTGCACATCTCCAGCAAGCCGTGCGACCTGCACTGCACCACCGTGGACGGCCAGCGGCAGCTGATGGTCCCTGCCCGCGACGGCACGTCCTGCAAGCTCGCCGACCTGCGAGGGGTCTGCGTGTCTGGAAAATGTGAGGTTGTTCAACATTGTAGCAGAAGTACCGCCGGTCTCCTTGCGCCGGCCGCCCGCCTGTCCGCCCAGGCAGTGGCGGCCCCGGGGCCCGGGCCTCGGCGCCCTCCCAGCAGCCTCTCCGCCTCCCTTCCTGCAGCCCATCGGCTGTGACGGGGTGCTGTTCTCCACGCACATGCTGGACAAGTGCGGCGTCTGCCAGGGCGATGGAAGCAGCTGCACCCATGTGACGGGCAACTACCGCAAGGGGAATGCCCACCTGGGTAAGAGCCCCCAGCTTCTCGGGGTCCAGGGCCCGTGGGAGGCTGCTGCCGGCCGCTGAGTGACTGTGCAGGGTCCTTCCCCTCCTGGGCCCCCCGATTCTCCTCCCAGGCCCAGCAGGGCTGGCCAGCGGCTCTGTGAGGCCCCCTTTGGCTGTAGGAAGAGGAACATCTCTGTGTTGAGCACCTGCTGGATACCAGGTGCCACAGTGTGCACGGGGCTTGGGGACCACATTTGACCTTAGCGCAGCCTTCAGGGAGATGTTAATACCACTCTTAAAAGGGGGAAACTGAGGCACATGTTCCATCCTCACCGATGATACGAGATTGGGGTCTGGGCACACGGATTCCGGTGCCTAAGCTCTTGAACTTGAGTTTCAGGGGCTGAAAGGGTGCCCAGGCTCCTGCCAGCTCCAGGCCAATTGTAGCTCAGGTCCAGCCCCTCTCTTCCCCGGGCAGCGGCTGGTCCATTTTCATGGCTGTGCCCGTCTGGCTTCATGTTTGCATCCAGCTCTGGCCCAGCCCTCCTGGGGGCTGGGGGAGGGGCGGGCAGGGGGTCTGGGCATGTGATAGGACTTTCACTTTTGGAAGGACGTGGCTTACAATACTCAGTGTCAAACTGAGTACATTCCTGGGGCTCAGTTAATGCTTGCGGGATTAAATTGGGTTATCACAGCCTCCAGACGGGGAAAGGTATTGCAACTTGAAACCCATTTAGCAGATGGGGAAACTGAGGCCCAGGGTGGGAATTGTCTGCTCAAGGTCCCCCAGTGGGCAGAGACGCTTCTGGACTAGAAACAACCCCTTGAGAGCCCCCCAGGACCTGGCTGTCGTGATCCCCGCGTATCCTGGAGGTGGAGGGGACGGATAATTTCGGAGTTCGTGTTAGGGCTTGGCCGACGGACCCAGGGATGCACATGCCGACTGAGGAGGGGAGGGTAAGCCAAGGAGGGGTGTCTTCAGCGGAGGCCCAGCCCGGCAGGGGTTGGGGTTAGGGTTAGGGTTGCGGAGCACAGTAGGCAGAGGCCGCTGTCTTCTGAGGCCTCGCTGTGGGAGAGGCGTGGCCCGAGACATAGCGTATTTCCTCCCTTCCGTTCACAAACCTGCTTGCGGAACCTTCTGCCAGATAGCGGGGCATGGAGACGCCTGAGGCAGCGTTCGGGGGTGCGTCTCTTTCTGAGCACCTTCTGGGTGCCCGGAGCTGCAGGCCACAGTAAGGTCCACACCTGCACAGAGCTGGCAGCCTGGGGGCTGGAGGCTGACACTTAGCCAATCCCTCTTTTAATTCCACCAGGTGCTTTCTGCGCACGGAGTCAAGTGCAGCACGGTGAACTTGCTCCCAACTCACGATATCCCCTCTGGGCAGGGACTACCACTGTGTCATTTTACAGATGTGGAAACAGAGAGGTGAAGCAACTAGGTTAAGGTCACACAGAAGAGGCAGAGCTGGGTCTGAACCCAGACAGCCTGCTCCCAGGTCTATGGCCCTAATCACTGACCCACACAGTCCCCTGGTAGATGTGTGCGTGGTAACCATGGTGAAGACGCTCGTAGCTGGTTGCTAATTTAAAAGTTCACACATATAAAGCTTCATTGAAATAAATGATATCTAGGCAAAGTCACCATTTCCTAAACGTTTTAGCTCCATAACTGTTGTGCCTGTCAGCCGGAAATACTAGGGCAGCAGGTAAACGACTGTGTCCCTTTCCCCAACGCTGCGCCTGTCGGCACTGGCTGGCAGCTTGGAATCGGCCACGGTGGGAGAAAGCGTTTACAGCCTGGACATCGGCTGAGACTGCAGATCACAGCTCCGGCTGCCCTCCCACCAAGAGAGCCAGGGAATACGCATTTAGGGGCGCCCTGCTGGCTGAAGGGACATGCTCAGGGTCTTCAGGGAGCTGGAAGCGGGGCAGCAGAGAGGCCGCGTGGGTGCCGGCCTGCAGGAGCGGCTCACCCGGCAGGCGAGCGCACGTGCTCCTCGGGCGCCTTGAGCATTGCTCCAGCAAACCTGATTCTAGAACCCTCTCGCCATCTTCTCCCAGAAGGCTTTTCATTCATAGGGCTTTAAAAAAATCTCCCCTCCTTCTCCCCAGCAAACCCTCTAACACCTGCTGGCAGCACGGTCCCTTCCTCAGACCCGCATCCCCCAGGACCCTCGTTCCCTTTGTGGGGGGCTCCGCGGGCGTCTCCGCGGCTGCCTCCCCACCTGACTGTGGCCCTCGGTGACAGACCCTGAGCTGCGGCCTCGTACGTGCTCATCTACATCGTTGAACGTAGCAAGCCTTTAAAATCCACGTGATGTTATGACAACATGGGTTTTAAAAACGATAATAGTGACAATGCCATCAGGGCCAGGCTCTGTGCTATCCGGAATCTCTTGCATCACCTAGCATGGGGGCCCTCAACCCTGTGTATAGATGAGAACACGGAGGCCCAAGGGGCCCAGCAGCTTGCTCAGGGTCACCTTGGCGATCGCGGCAGAGCAGGACACACGTGCGCTGGACTCCGGCAGGCTTACGGTGGCTGTGGCCCGTGGTGTCCCTCGGGAGGGACAGGGCGGGTACCGGGAGCATGACCCACGGCCTTGGTAGGAAAGGGCCTCAGAACCCGGCGATGCCTGGGCGGCGCGGGGGCGGTGGGTCAGCCCTCCAACGGCACGGGTGGTTCTGGCGGGGCCTTGGACTTGCCTCCTGGGCCCGGGTGCACAGCTCTTGCGGAGGGGAGGGGCTTCCCTGAGGCCCTGTACCTTACGCACCAGGAGTGCAGGAGGACGCTCCCTGCCATCCGGAGTTGCCTTTCCACTGGAAGCGGTGGCTGCCGCTGACCTCTGCTCACCGGGTTGCCCCATCTCCCCCAGGTTACTCTCTGGTGACCCACATCCCGGCCGGTGCCCGAGACATCCAGATTGTGGAGCGCAAGAAGTCGGCCGACGTCCTGGGTGCGTACGTGGGGCCTGGGGGGCCTCACGGTGGCTTAGGGTCTTGCATGGGGTGAAATGTGTCGGTTACGGTGGACAGGGGGCCCTTGACCTCGGGTCCCTTCTCGCAAGAGAGGGATGGCCCCAGAAGCCAGAACGCTACCTGGGTGCGTGTGTGTCGCCCTGGGGGGCCGTCGTAGGGAAGCCGACCTCACCCCCGTGTGTGCAAAGGTCTTGCCCTCAGAGCGGCTTGATAACGGAAGGGTCACGACTCAGGTAGTGAGTTCCCCGTCCCTGGAGGGCCAGGCACAGGCAAAAGCTGGAGGTGCTCGAGGCGGCATCTCTGCCCCCCAGCCCCACCCTGGGGTCCGGGGAGTGAAACTCTGGGGGTGAGAAGGTTAGGCAGAGCGAGAGGAAGTAGGTGGCCTGTCCGAGGCCAAGGCTGACGAGAAGCCAGGGTGGGATTCAGACTCACATCTGGGGCCCTCGAGTTGCTGTTGTGGCCACGGGACGGTCTCTGGTGGGAAGCTGGGTTCAGGAGGGGTCCTTGACGCGAGGGTTCTGGAGCTGCTTGCATGGTGGCCAAGGTGGTGAGGCCGCATGTTGGTGACAGTTTCTGGAAGGGCTCCCCGTGTAGTTGGAGGCGGGCGGGGCAGTGCACCTTGCCTGCACCCTGGGGGAGCCCCTTCTGGCCAAGGAGGGCAGGTACTGGCCCCTGTGAGCCGACCTGTGCGGGGCCGGCCGGGGACCCGGGCAGGAAAGCTCTTCCCGATGCCTGGCTCACTCCCTGCCTCTCAGGGCAGCTTCTCGGGGGCCAGGGCTGTTGGGGTGCAGCCACCCTTCTAAGGGGACACTGGGATGGGGGTGGGTCTTTGCCAAATGTCCCCAAGGTGGAACCCAGCACGGGCTCTCGGCCCTTCAGGCCCCGGGGCCCCAGCGCCTGGGCGCCTGAGCTCCAGCCCGCCACCCAGTGGGTCTGCCCTCACCAGGCCCCGGCCCCTGCGGCCCAGGCGCGGGAGCCTGGCCTCTGCCAGGCCGGTGGCTCTGTGACCCATTGGGAGGGCGGAGAGGCCAGGAAACACCGTGTTCCCGGAGCTGGCTGCAAAGCCATCGTTCTTGAAACAGACGCGTGGAAATACCAAGGGCGGCCTCAGAGCACTGGGGAAGCCGCAGGAAGGAAGGTCATTACTGTCAGGAAACAGGTTTTGGACCCAGGCCGGGGATTTAACCCTGTGCACAGACCCGGCCGCACGTGTCCCCCTCGCCCGGCTCCCGCCTCATCCCCGTTGTTTTTTGACGCTGCTGCACGGAGGGGATTTTTCCAGCAGACGTGTCCTACCCGCTGCGTCTGCCTGATAATAAATTAACCGCCCAGCTCCTCTGCTCGAGTTGCATCAGGAGCTTTGGAAGCTGAGCTCTTCCCCGCCTCTGGGTCAGTTCCTGGAACGGGCTCTAAGGACACCCTCTGGAAGACACATGGTCCCCAAGGTGGAGCCCGCCCCGGTCCTGAGGCCTCCAGGGAGGGCCAGCCGCCCCGACAACCACACCGGCTCTGGGCATCTGCTCCAGCCCGTTGCCGAGGCCTGCACGCACGTTCCCGCTGTCTGGGCGTCGTCGGGCTCCAGTTCTGGGAGCGGATGTCTTTCTGAGGTCCTCGGTTCCAAGTGTCCGCCCTCACCCTGCCCCGGAGAGAGGCTGACCGGGAGCCACGCCTGGGAGAATGGTCAGCCAGGGCCCCCAGCCTGGGCCGCAGAATCTCACGCTCCCAGCGAGAGCACGGCACTGGGCAGCTTGGGGTGATCTGGTAGGGCCTGCTGGGGCCGCTGGGATGGGGCTGCCTTGTCAACCGCTGCGGGCCCTGGAGGGGCGCCGTGGTCTCCCCGCACACTGGGGCAGCAAGCTGGGGGTGGCAACTCAGCCCGGCTCGCACGGGGAGTCCGCGGCAGGGCCCGGCTGCGTGGCCTGGCCCCAGCCTCGCTGACCCCTGTTGTCCAGCGACGGTCTAGACCTGGCCGCTCCTCGCGGCCCCGGCCCCTTCCGAGGCCACCAGAAGGGCAGGACCAAGTGGGCACCGGGCCAGCCACCTTCGAGCAGTCCAGACAAGCCCTGGTTTATTTTAGGCTGGAGGAAGGAGGACGCCCACCTCCCTGGCCAGGCCACGTGCCGTGTGCAGACAGAGCGTCCCACTCCCACACGACGGGGAGTTTCCTGTCTTTGGGTGTTTGGGGGGGGTCACGGGCTGGCCAGAGCCCCTGAGCGCGTGGCCCCACTCCTCCCTGCCCCTCCGTCTGCCCTCCGGCCGCACCGGTGCCCGTGACCGGCATCTGCGGCCTTTCAGCTCTTGCAGACGAAGCCGGCTACTACTTCTTCAATGGCAACTTCAAGGTGGACAGCCCCAAGAACTTCAACATCGCTGGCACCGTGGTCAAGTACCGGCGGCCCATGGACGTGTACGAGACGGGCATCGAGTACATCGTGGCCCAGGGGCCCACCAACCAGGGCCTGAACGTCATGGTGCGTGCGCCTGCGGCTCCGGCCGCAGGCGGGGCTTGCGGGCCAGCGACTCCGCACAGCCTGGGGTGGGCCGCATCCCTTCACCCCCTCCTTCCCTTGCTGAGTCTCTCCCTCATCCCAGCCGCACTCGGATTTGCCTTCCTTCACTCGTCTCCCGTTTACGCTTTAATTCATTTACCCGTTCACGGTCTCATCCAAGCACCTGCTGGCTCACCCTCTCCCTGCTGAGATCCGTCCTTCCTCCCACCCCTCCCCTGCCTCGCTCCTTCCTCCCCTCCCCTCCCCTCCTTCCTTCCTTCCTTCCCCCTTTCCCGCTGGTGGCACCCCTGGAGCATGTTCACAGCAGGAGGTTCCATGCAGCCATCAGGAACTGTGTGGGGAGATGAGGACAGGGGGCGGACGGGGTACAGGGATGCGGGACCCACTCCCCATGCCACAGCTGGGGGTTCGCGCCCCCCGTGGCATTCCGCAGCCGCAGCCCCATGGACACTGCGGTGTCCCTGCCAGGCCCTCAGTGCTGCGGGCCCGTGGTGGTGCTTGGCACAGCCTCCCGGGATGCTCACAGCTTCTGGGGGGAGGGCGTGGGGCACGAGCAGAGGGCAGGAGGGTCTGGCATGTTATGTGCGGCTTGCGGGACTCTCCCGTGGCCACTGTCTAGAGAGGAAGGTCATTGCCGCTTTGGTGCCCCAGCTCCGAAAATGTAGAGGAGGCGTTGTCTCTGGAATCAGGGGATGTCAAGAGGTGGTTCTGAGGCTCTTGGGGGCTGAGGGATAAGGTGGGGACAGAGCCCACGCACCTGACCAATGCCAGAGGCGGGCCTGCGGCAGGTGCAAAGCCATCCTGTCTCTCGTCGGGTGGTTTCGTGCCCCTCCACAGCGTGCATTCCCAGATGCGCCGGGGGCTTCACCTGTGACGCATCCTCCACTGATCCACCCACACGTGTCTTCTCCAGACCTCCTCATCCCTGATCGTAACGTCTTTTCCATCCAGGCTTCTGACACACCAGCCAAGCCAAAGGCGCTGCCCACGCGTCAGTATTTATTCTCACCGAGGGCCACTCTGCCTTCCATGCAAATCGGGTGACCCTCTTACGGGCACTCCTTGAAGCCCACCAGGAGGGTTTTACTTCACCGCAACTTTTCAGGGCTGCCCTGAGGCAGATCCCTTTTTCAGCTTGCACCCCTGGACCAAGCTGACCCAGCTCAGAGTCAAGTTTGGCCATTTTCTTCCTCTCTGACCTCATCCTAAGGGTACCCCGTGCAGCTGTAGCTGTGAGCTAAGAGAGGGATGCTGGTTCAGAGTCTTGGATGCTGAGAGTTTGGGTCGCCTGCTGATGAGCTTTCTGTCCCTGTAGCCCTGGGCTCTCCCAACCCCGTAACTTAACGGAGTTGAGAGGCTTCTTGTTCTAACATTCAGCTCTGGCTGCATGGGTTGCTTGATGCCCTTTGGTCAAAGGGTCATCTCTAGTAGGGCCTGGTAGCGTACTGGAACTTTTTCAAATAATGTCTATTTATTTTAGGTGATATGGCCTTCCTCTAGACCCTCTAGGGGTCTACATTATTTTCTTAGCAAAGTTGGCCAGAAACGCCATAGTCCATCCTTCCCCACCACAGACACCTTTATTACTGCAGGGGCTGCGGGGTATTACAGTGTGGGTGGTGGGCTGCTTGCACCACAGTCTGGACCTCCTGCAGAACCCTGTCTCCTCAGGACCACCCCCACCCCCGCCCAGTATATGGATTGGACCGATATTCCCAGATGTGTCCAAAATTATTCATGAGGGGGGATATGAGATGTGATAAGTTTCCTTTTATTTTCAAGGAGATGTCTTGTCCTACCCTAGACTACTGGACCCTGAGATTTTCACTGACGTGGGGCCAGTCTTCACAGGGGTTAGTCTCCAATCCTCCGGAATACGTATGTCTTACCAAGGCCTCCGGTGCCCCTTCCCCCTCGTTGGGTCTGATAAACAGGACGTCCATGTAGAGGACCAACGTCGTGTTCTGTAGGATGGTCCAGAGCCCTTTGTACTGTGTTGTGACACGAGTGAGGGCGTCACCATAGCCCTGGGTCAGAACTGTGCACGTGTGAACCAGAGCTGCTGCTTCTCCTCCTTCCTGATGGGGGTAGAAAAGAATTTGCCAGATGGATGGCCACATACGCTCAACTTGAGGGCGTGTTAATCTGCTCTAGAAAAGATGCCCCATCGGTCCCAAAGCTGCCGCTGGGGCTCCTGCTCGGCTGAGTTTGCAGTAGTTCACTGTCACGCTCCTGGCCCCTTGCTCTCGCAGGGGCCAGACTGTTGAATTCAATGGGGGCCTTGATGGGACTGGTGCCCCTGCATCCTTCAGGTCTTTGAGCGGCCCTCATCTCTGTGTTTTCCTCCCTGATGCAACATGGGTTCTGCTTTACTCCCTTTGATGAGGCTGGGGCTGAGGGTCACAGGCTTCCCAGCTGTGTAGCTCTCCGCCTCCCCACCCCCCGGGTCGAGGCGCCAATGTGAGCCTCCCGCCAACCCCCAATTATGTATTCGGGGTTGGGTGAGCCTTGGATCCGGTGGATAGACTGTCAGCCAGACCTGGGCCGTGTTTGGGCCGTTACTCGTCACCCACGTGCTGTCACAGTCACGGGGGCAGAAATGACGCTTTGGGTCCTTGGTTAACCATGACGGCTTGAACCCTGGTTTCTCCACTGAGCAGCTCACCAAGTGAACAGCTGGGGGCTCTTTGGGGCAAGAACCGGGGTAATCATTACCATATAAACTCGTTGGGGATCCTTCTTCCTGGGGTCCTGGCTCTTCCATCCTGCAGCGGATGCTGGGTCTCAAAAGTGGTCCAGGAACAGGGAGGGGCTGTGACTTGTACGCGGCAGCTGCTCTCTGCTTTGTGATCATCCACCCTCGATTTCTTCCACGCGTATGTTCCGAGAAGGACCTTTTCTGGGCCCACGCGTTTGTCCCCTGCGCGTCCTTTGTTCTATCAGCTGCGTCCAACGTTGGCTCCGGCTCCCTGGCTCCCAAGCCCACCTCATGGTTTAGTTACAGTCCATGAGCCCCTTGTTCGGATTACCCGGCTGGTACAGCTCTGTCCTAGCATCTCCCGCCCCAGCCCTGGCCTGCGAGGACACCAACCCCGCCCTCTACGTGTCCCTCTAGCCGACGCTAGGACCTCTTCACCATCACGCTTCCTTTCAGTGTGGTGGGCGGGATGTCCTCCAGGCGGCCCTGCAGGAAACAGTCACCTGGCGGCTTTTCCAGCCTTTCCTCGCCCCTCCGTCCTGTCGTGGTGGGGCCAGCACGGCTCCTCCCCTTAGTGCTGGCCTCACCTTCTCCAGGGTCCCTCCTCCATCCTGAGAGAGGGCTCCCCTGGCAGAGAGTCCCCTTCATCCGGCTCAGCTTCTGCTGCCTCCCGTGGCTGGTCCTGCAGGGCTACTGCAGATGGTCCCTTCTCCCCAGAGCAGCCCCAGGGCTCACCTGAGTAGGTGAAGAGGGGACTTAGCGCCAGCCATCAGCCAGGTGGCCCGGGAGGAGGTGGGCAGGGTCCTGAGGGAGGCAGAGGTCTCCCTAGCATCTTCAGGGGAGGGCCAGGCACTGGCCTTAACAGGGAGGAATGGCCACTTTTCAGGCCCAAAGATTCAGGGGAATCTGAGATTTCATAATTTTCAAGCAGATGGACTCAGACCCCCAAGCCCCAAGTCCCAAGCCTCCTCCCCGTCGGGCTCTTGACAAGGCGGAGAAGCCAACCTGCCTTGGCTCTCTGGCCCTCTTCTACCTTTTCTGGTTCTGCTGGAGGACACACAAGTCTCTGTGTAACACCAAGGAGGTCCTCTGGCTTGGCCTTCGATTGGAGGTTAGGTGGTGATGTCCCCCTAGCCTTTCACTGTCTTTCTCCAAAACCTCATTCCGTAAACCTTTATCCTTTCTCAAGGTTCACCCCAACCCCAGCCAACTCCCAACCCTTGAAACATGGCAACCAAAGCGCATTTTCTTCTGCTGGAATCCCATCCCAGCCCTCCACCTGGGGGGATCTCAGGGGTCCGTATACCACCGGGGAGGGCTTGTGTCACTCCTGTTGGGGGGAGGCCCCGCTCAAACTCCCATTTGAGAGCTGCTTTCTGGGGCCTCCGACACCAGCTGACTTAGGCTGGCGTCCCTGGAAAGACCCTGCGAGCACTCAGGGGTGGGGGAGCAGGACGGGCCGGGGGGAGAAGCGGCAGTCTCGACAGACGTCTCAGCCCACCCCCGGCCGGCTCAGGTGCCGGGATGGCCCTCGAGGGCCTGAGCTGGCCCTTCTGCTCGGCCGGCCGTGGGGGGGCGGGGGGACGGTGGTGGGGACGGTTCATTCTTATTACTTAGGATTGCTGGCAGGTGGTGATAGCAAAATGCAGGTCGGGTTTTCATTGGTTTTATTACTTTTAAAACATTCTCTGCACCCCGAGAACCCTTCACTCCCTGTGCCTGGGGTGGACCGCTCCCGCTGCCCCCTCTTCACCCGCCTTTGGACACGGGCTGCTCCTGGGGCCAGGCGTAGCCTTGGGCGGGTGAGGCAGCGTGCTTCGGTCAAGGGTGAGTCCCTGGGAAGGACTCAGCTGCGGGCCGTGGCAGGAAACACTCCTGCATCCCGGCGGCAAGAGTCTTCTGTCCTCAAGGGGCTTGTGGGCGGCGGGCCTCAGCAGCCCCTCCAGGCTGGTGGGGAAGGGGCGGGGGTGAGGAAGGCCGGGGTCCTGCTTCTTCTCTTCCTGCAGGTGTGGAACCAGAACGGCAAAAGCCCCTCCATCACCTTTGAGTACACGCTGCTGCAGCCACCGCACGCGCACCGCATCCAGCCGGTCTACTACAGCTTCTCTGAGCCCGCCTCGGACAGCGCCGAGAGCCAGGAGCTGGACAGGGCCGGGCTGCTGGGCTTCCTTCGGCACAACGGCTCCCTCTACGGCCAGGCCTCCTCGGAGCGGCTGGGCCTGGACAACGGACTATTCGGCCACCGGGGCCTGGGGACGGAGCTGGGTCCGAGCAAAGGCCAGGAGACCAACGAGGTGTGCGCGCAGGCCAGCGGCAGGGCCTGCGAGGGGCCCCCCAGGGGCAAGGGCTTCCGAGGTAACCAGGAGGGGGGGGCAGGGCGGGGCTTCCTAGGGAGAGGGGCCTCTGGGGAAGGGCCTTCAGCGCCCAGCAGCCTGCAGAAGAGGGTGCCGGAGGTGCCGGTTACGTGCAGGCTGATGGGGCAGGCCCTGTGCCAGCCCTTGGCTGACGTGCTCTTCACATGCCTTCTTCCAGGTGGGTGTGGTTATCCCCATCTGACAGATGGGGAGACTGAGGCTTAGGGATAGGTCTCGGCCAAGTCACACAGTCCACCCGGAGGAGCTGGGGGTAAATCCTGATGGTCTGACCCCATAGCCCGTGACCTCGCGCATTTGGCAAAGACTGACAGACAGACAGACAGCAGAGTGAGCTGTGGCAAGAGCTCCGGGAGGGAATGACGGCAGCTGAGGGGCCCAGGGAGGACCTCGAGTTCTCGGAGAGGGTGACCCCTGAGCTGAGGGTTAGCCAGGCGTGTGCATGGGGAAGGGGTGGGGGTGAGGCCCGGCGAGGGCCAGCCTGGCGGGGCTGCAGGGGAAGCAGCAGGAGGTGCAGCTGAAGGCGCGGGGGGGCTGGGTCCCCATGCCCCGTGCTGGCCGTTTGGCTGTGCTCCTGAGGGCCTTGGAGTGACTCGGCAGGGTGGGTCTGGCCATTGCTCTTGCTGAGGGGTGGAGGGTAGGCCAGACTGGAGAAGAATCCCCTCACTAACTTGGGGGCAAGTGTCCAGGACCCTGAGTCAAGCAGAAAACACTGTAGAGGCGGTATTTGTTCCTGGGGCTGCTGTAGCAAACTACCACAAACTGGGGGCTTGAAACCACGGAAATGTATCCTCTCCCGTTTCTGGAGGCCAGACCTCCAAAATCCAGGCGTCGCAGGGCCGCGCGCCCTCTGGAGGCTCCGGGGAGGGTCCTTCCTGCCCCTCCAGCTCCCGGGGGCCCAGGCGTCCCTTGGCTTGCGGTCACATCGCTGTAGACTCTGCTCTGTCTCCACGCGGCTTCTGTGCGTCTGTGTGTCTCTGCGTGTTCTCTTCTTAGAAGGACAGCAGGCATTGCAGTTAGGGTCCACTCTAAATCCGTGACGATCTCATCTGGAGATCTGTACGTCTGTGAAGATATTATTTCCACATAAGCTCACGTTCTGAGGTTCGGGGCAGACATGAATTTTGGGGAGACCCTATTCAACCCACTGCGGAGGTCAAGCAGATTCCCCAACAAGAGGTTGTCCAGGCCGGCTTGCGAGCCTCCACTGGACGCTTGCGTCCTCTCAGCAGGCGGAAACCTGCTTCTGGGCGCTTCCCGGTTCAGGTCTTTGCTGCAGCTCCCCTGGCCCGCCCCCGCCCAGGGCAGCCCTTGCCCCTCAACGAGGGGGCACCGGAGGTTGAGCCACCCGTCTCCCCCATAGACGGCAACGCCACCGGGACGGCTCTCACGGGAGACCAGGATGACCAAGAGGCCAACACCCATTTTACCTCCCAGGAGCTCCTCTCGGCCAACGCCATCTCCGACCAGCTCCTGGGCACAGGCTCTGACTCCAAGGAGCTCCCCCTCAATGAGACCGTCAACAGCATCTTTGCACAGGGTGCCCCGAGGGGCTCCCCGGCCGAGACCCTCTACGTGGACTACGAGGAGAACGAGGGAGCCGGTCCTTACCTGCTCAACGGGTCCTACCTGGAGCTGAGCGACGACAGAGTGGCCAACACCTCCTCCGAGGCCCCGTTCCCCAACGCCAGCGCCAGCCTCCCCACCTTGGCTGGGAACAGGACGCAGAAGGCCAGGTAGGAGGCGCCTTCCTGCCCTGTTCGGGGGGCTGCTGGGTGGGGCCGGGACAGAGGTCAGCGGGAGAGAGCCGCCCCTGCCTTGCCCGCGGGTCTGAGCAGGGGTCAGAGGCTGGTGGTCTAGCATCCTTCCCACGAGTTGGGCCCATGGATTAAAGCTGGTGCTGATGTGACGCCGGGAACTGGGGGGCGGAGCGGGGGGAGGCGAGCCGTTCTGAGCACGAGGGGGCTAAGCGTTCCGTGTGCACAGAGGTGTGGCCTCACCCCAAACAGCCTTAGCTTCAGGGGCGGGTATTGGGCTCAGAGAGGTAGGCAAGCGACGTCCTCAGGGCTCAGAGCCTGGAGGCTTGAGGTCCTTAGGTTCTCGGTCTGGATGGTCATTGCACACGTGGCTGTTGGGCATTAGGTGGACGTTCCCTGAATTTGGGGACAACCTGCCCTGCTGGCTAGGGAGGCGTCTGGGGGAGGGCCCAGTGGGGTCCCCAGCCGGGGCCCAGACCCCGCCGGAGTCAAGCACTAGCTCCAGGAGCTGGAGCCGCCTCTGGGATGGGCCGTGCGAGAGAGTTCAGAGCCAAGGACACACTGGGGGTGCCTGGACAGTCTCAGCGGGCGACCCCTGGGTCATGGCTGGCCCTGGCGACGTCTGAGGCCAGGAGCCTCCCTGGCTGGGGACAGCGGGGAGCATGGTGGCTCCAGGCCTCCCCTCTCCCTACTAGAGGGCAATCCTGGTGACAACCCCCTGGGCTGGCGATGACTCCCCTGTTCTCAGAGGCTCACAGGGCAGCGAGGCTGGTTTAAACAGACCGAGCCAGGTCCAGCCCCGCTGGTGGCGGGAACTGGAGGCAAGAGCAAGGCCTCCAGGTTTTGTGTTGTCTTGTTTTCTGAGGACCCACACAACCCCCTTGGCTTTAGACACCAAGCCAATGGACCCCTAGCCAGTGCTATGGATGCAGAGGTGTCCTTGGGGAACTGAGGTTGATGGAAGGTTTGGGGTTCGCTCTCGAGGTGACGTGGTTGGAGGCAACTCTCTCACCCTTCCCCAGGGGACGAGAGCAGGGCAGCTGGGTCCCCTGAGCCCACAGGAGGTACCCCCTATTTCTCAAGACATTTTCTGAGGTCCCATGAGATACCCAGGGCAGATCCGGGGCACTTCTGAGGTGGAATTCTTTGCAAATGTGGACACAGTGGGAGGTCCGGAGCCTCCCATGGCTGCCATTCTTCCCACAGGACCCATCGAGGCCATCTGCTTGCCCGGGGTGGGCCTCGGGGGCGTGTGGGATCCAGTGGCCGGAAAGGTGGGGCAGGTTCTGAGTCTGAGAGGGGGGTTCAGAACGGGCCAGCGTCTGCATGTGTGACGGGGGCCAGTTCTCACCCCCAGGCCGTCCAGAGGATTGAGTTCTATCCGCTGCCCAAGCTCTGGGGACACCTAGGGAGGACCCCGTAAACAGGAGGGACTGTGGATACCCTGTGCCTTGGGGTGGGGGAGGGGCCCATCCTGGATCGTGACCCCGTGACCCAGTGTGAAGGCGGCCAGCGTCCCTCTCTGAATGGGTTTATCAAGGCGGCACACAGGCTGCTGTTAATTTGGCTTAAGGCACGGAGCGTGCCGCTGGAGATCTGGGCTGCCACCCCAACGCTGCGCCCCACCCCCGGTCCCCATGGGACCTGGACATACCGGTGACCCTCTCTGGACCTCAGTTCTCCGTCCCTGAATGAGGGGCTTGTCAGAGGACACCTCAGGGCCCGCCAGCTCAGGCATTCAAGCATTCCTAGGCCAGATCACAGCACACGCTTTCGGGTCCTTAAGTCACGTTTTAAAGAGTCTCTCCCGGCCCATCCAAGTTGACCCTGACCCCAGCCCCGGGCCCTAAGGGGAGCGATTGGGTTTCCAGGGCCGTCTGGGATGCAGGAATCATT
Source organism: Hippopotamus amphibius kiboko (assembly GCF_030028045.1). NCBI lineage: Eukaryota > Metazoa > Chordata > Mammalia > Artiodactyla > Hippopotamidae > Hippopotamus > Hippopotamus amphibius. Next base: position 2,378,116 of record NC_080187.1, read on the forward strand.
AGGACGTGGTGAGATGGGCGGCTCCCCCACCAGCGGCTTCAAAGGACACCGCGGACCAGAGGCCAAAGATGGTCTTCGCAGATAAAGGGCTGAGGGGGAAACCGCCAAGCCAAAATAGCCGCGGCGTGGCGCGTTGTCCAAACACAGGAAGTCGAGTCTGCTCAGCAAGGGTGAAATCAAAGGGGCAGCCCAGAAAGGAAAGGTTATTTTCACCTTCTCAGAACAGCCCCGAACAATCAAGGGAGGCCCCGGCACCAGACGCCGGCGCTGGGAACTAGCATCTGAGACACAGAGACGCAGGGTCCCTCTCCCAGCCCGGACTGGGGGTGGGGGGTGGGAAGAAAGCACTTTCCGAGAGTCTTTTATAAACAAGCGTGGCCGTCCCGGGGAAGGGTCCAGACGTGGGATCCGGAGCGTCCCAGCGCTGTGGCCCTCCGAGCCTTGCGGATCAGAGGGTGCCATCTTCCCTCCAGAGGGAGGGTTGGCGGTTCAGCGATGTCCTGGGTGTTTTTCTCCCCAGGGCGCTACTCCGGAGAACAGAGTCTTTTAGGTGGTGCATAGCTGTGCAAATACATGTTCCGAGAGGCGCCTATGCTGTGCTGGTGCGAAGGCGCTGTGTGGGCAGCCCCGCCAGAAATACCTTTGGTGCTTAAAACCCAAAGGGTTATTTTGAACCGTTTGCTGTCTCTCCCGAGTGAGTCAGCTGCCTGCTGGCCCAGGAGTGTGTAATTAGATAAAGATGCGCGGCTTCTCCATGGGTGGGGTGGCGGGACAGGGGCTGGATCTTCGCATCCCTTTTTGTTTGTGGGGAGAATTTAAAGCTGTTGAAAGGAGGGTGGGGACCCCATCAGCACATCTCAGTGTGTCCGGAATCATGCTCTTCCTCCCCAAGCAGGTTCTGCGGGTCCTTTGTTCTGAGATGCTCGGGTCTTGGGTGAATGGGGCGCCCCCTCTTAAAGATCTGTTTGCTTTTAAGGAGGAGAGAGGGAGGAACTTCCTCCTCCCCCTGCACATGGGGGAGGGCTGGGCTGGGCTCCTGGTGGTGCAGCCACCAGGTGAGGGGTCCCAGCCGCTGGGAACCAGCTGCCAGCTTGTGGCCGCCCCCGGCTTTCCCCCCTCTCCCCCCACCCCCAGGTTTGTGTAGCCACATCAGTAAATTCATCACTTAAGGTCCATGGGTAGATGATTTCCTGGTTCTCAGAGTGTGATGGGCCTTCAGGGCAGCACCCACTTGCGAAATTCCAGAAGTTGGAAGACAAAGGGTAAACTCCCAGTCGAATCCAAACCAACGTCTCTATCACAGAATCCACTGGAAAGCCTTTTAGATGTTTGCCCTGCACTCCTCACCTAAGCCTGACTTGCGGGCTGACAGGAGGCCCCAAGGAGAGGACCAAGGTGGTCTCCAGTCAGCCCCTCTGGGCCGGAGGGGAGGTGGAGCTGCGCGGTGGGGCCTGAATGGCGTGCTGTCCTCTGGGCCACGGCACCACGTCTCCTTTGCTGGCTCTGCGGGTGGCGGGATTCCGTGGGCTGCGTTCAAGCTGGGCCGGCTGCATCTCAGAGCAGATGTCCAGGCCCTGGGAGCTGCTGCCACCTCCCTCTGCCCCTGCCGAGTCCAGGACGAGCCTGCACATTGGATGCGGAGGTTGGGCCCAGCACACCGACTGGTTCAAAGAAGCAAACAGTCCTAACAATAGTTGGCTGGGCCGCCTGAGTTCCGGCCAAGAATCCTAGCCCGTCGCTGGCGGGGACCCAGCCGGCGTTCCCTTGCACAGCAGCCTCGCAGACCTGGGCAGAGGCGTCTGGAGGGGATGCGGCCACTCCCCTGTCTGCAGCTGAGCTTTTCTATTTTGATCATTGGAGGCCCAGTGGCTAGTGTTCCCCGTTCAGTGAGGGTCCCGGCTGAGGGAGGCCACGGGAGGAATCCTGGCACCTTCTCAGGTGCCTTCTGAGGTCCCTCCCCGGGGAGGGGGAGAAGGAATCTGGTGCCCCTGCTAGAAGGTGACAGCGAGAAGCCTGTGTGTGTGGAAGGAGCAGCTGTGATGGTAGGGAGCCCCAAATTCTTCATCCGCAGCCCCCCGAAAGTGCCCTGACAGCCACAGGGCAGTGAGCTCAGACAGTCACGAGGGTGGAAAATGCCAACGTCCGTTCCATCCTGCAACCCGCCACCCCATAGGTGCCCCTTCCCGTCTCTCTGTTCTAGACGGCGGGCACTGGGACCCTAACAGGTGGGGCTTCTCCCTGGGGCTCAGGACACGTACACGACCGGCCTCCATGGATGAGAACACAGCCTGCCATGAAACTCACCCCCTTCTCTGCTTCACCTGCTTTCAGGACCAGGCCCAAGACACGCAAGCAAGGCGTGAGTCCCGCGGACATGTACCGGTGGAAGCTCTCATCCCACGAGCCCTGCAGCTCCACCTGCACCACAGGTATCTGGGACAAATGCCGATGGGCGGCACCTGCCGAGTGCCCCTCCGCGGTGGGTGCGCGTCGGGGCTTCGGGGTCCATCCACTTGCTTGTAGCCTCAAACGGCCCACAGGGAGCTTGCTCAGGGGTTTCCTGACCCGTGAGGCAGTGTGATGCGGCGGGAGTTCGGGTGTCCTTGTGCTTACGATGTGCTGGACCACGGTTAAGGTCCAGCCTCTTGGGGTTGTGCAGCCGTGCGAACGCTTCCTCGTCTGGCATTCTTCACAGCACACCTTATTAGAGCAAACATCCTTTGGGTTAAAAAGTAAGAACTCTCGGGGGTGAAGATTTTACTTTTGCTTACAGCAGACGTAGGCGAGGGAAATAGACCCACGTGGCCAATGACAGAGGAAACTGTTCGGACTCTAGGACCTCACCCGGGGAGGAAGCAGGAAGGGAACACAGAACCCTGGGGTTGCCTGAGCAGATAAACAGACGCACGGGGTTAGTAAGTGTCACGCTGGGGTTTGAACCTGTGTCTGTCTGTGCACGCGGCCAGCCAACCCCTCCGCCCGCCCCGAGACGCTGACTTGCAGCCCAGGGCCTGGGGCTCCAGCTGCTGCCAGCTCTGGTCCCCTCCCCTGCGGGCTGCTGCGAGGTCAGATGTCAGACCCAGGTCCAGGACCCGTTGCAAATGTAGGGAGACCCCGGCTGCCACCTTATCTATATCTGGGCCTCTGCATCTGTGTTTGCACAAGACTGGGAGTGCTGCCACTCAAAGTGTATGATGCCCCGCCCCTGCCCCTGCACTCCCACCCCAGCTGGCCAGAGCTTTGGATGCCCCCTGCGTGCTCTGGCCAGTGTGGAGGACGAAGCCAGGCCCTGACGGGACCCTGGGCAGCTGGTGGTCTGGGTGTGGTCATACCTCCTGCAGCCCTGGTTGGCATCTCAGGAGATGGGCCCGAGGGAGGAGCTGAGGGGGTGGGTGGCCCTGCAGGGCTCTGAAGGGACCACAGGCTATCCATGTCAGGCTGGAAACTGGGGCGCCTCCTGTTACACAGCCCCCTGCTCCCCCAGCAGGTCACGGCACAGGCTGCGTTTGGCCCCCGACATTCTGGAGGGTGCGAGGAGGGCTTTGTGGGGTGTGTGGTGAGCGTGTGGGATGGGCTATGTGATCAACCATGCCCCATGCCCTTGGCAAATTGCTTCATCTCTCCACGCCTCAACTTTCTACCTGTAAAATGGGACGCGTACCTATTCAAACGCGGTTACAGGGGTAGACACGAAACGAGGAATAAGAGGTCACGGCCAAAGCTCAGCAAGCGGGCGCTGTCACCAGGACACTGCTGCTGTGTGCAGCCCAGCCAGCGGCCTCAGGCGTGAAGCGGGGCCTCAGCGCCGGCGTGGGTGCTGGAGGAGCCTGCTCTGAGTGCCTGTTCCCAAAGGGCAGGGTCCCGCTCTGAATCAGGAGGGCTGCTGTCATCCCTGGGACGGCACGCGTGCCGGCACTGTCATGGGACACGTGACACGTCGCTGCCTGGGGAGGTGACGTCGCTTCAGATCCCTCCAGGACGAAGCAGCGTCAGTGTCGGGGCCCCTGAGCCTGGCCCTGGGTGGAAGATGGTCCCCAGGAGGTCACTGCACCGTTTCTCCACACCCACAGCGTGGCCAGGCAGGGGATGGGCTGGCCTGCCCTGGGTGGCCCGAGGTGCAAAGTAGGACAGAAGAAGAAAAGAAGTAAGGATGACGGATTTTGGCTCTCCTTTAGACATGCCTGTCCCAGACTGGAACGAGAGGCACCGAGACAGTGAGCTCCCCATCCCCGCAGAGGCACCAAGCCGGGCCCAAGTGGCACTTGGCAGAAGTGGTGGAGACAGGTCCCTGCTGAACGACTCACCTCCGCACACTCTGTGGCCGGCTCCTCTCAGAATCCCCCAGTACGGGGCGCTGAGGCCAGGCTGGCGTTGGGGGCGCAGGTGGTTTACAAGCCTTCCGTGGCCAGTGGCGTCTGTGCAAACGTCCGCAATATCACTGGCACACGGCAGGGCCCCCGTGTCCTGAGCTCCAGCCAGAGCAGCAAGCACTCTTTCTTTTCCTGCAAGATGCCCTTGAGAGCAGGAGAAATGCAGGTTAATTGGCTTGGACTCTTAGCTTGGGTCTTGAGTGACAATTTCCAACTGTTCTCAGCATCTCCCGCGCACAGGGTGAGGGGAGTGGAGCGGGCGGGCCCCCAGCTCAGCCGCCTGCAGGCAGAGCAGGCCCACCTAGTTCAATGTCAGGGCTTCCCGCTCCTTTTATTTAGAGGAAGGGCTCGGTTTGAAAGGGCTCGGTAGGAAGGTCTGAAAAGCACCACGTTCAGGACGGATGTAGTAGAGGGGGTGACCAGAAGACTGGTGCTCTGACTCCTCGGCATCCGTGGGGGGTTCCCACTGCCGGATGGGCAGCAAGCTGAAGCCTGGAGAGTCTGACAGTACTCACATCCCCCCACCGGCGAGCGACTGGGCTGGGACCGAATTCCTGTCTCTCTTGATCAGGACCTGCTGTGTTTCCATTCGATGACGAGGGGAGAATGAATAATTAGGCACTTGCTGAGGGTCTGCAAGTCCCCAAACTTGGACCTCCTGGGCCCCAGAGCTGGTGTCTCTGAGGCCTGGAACATTCTGAGCAGACCTGGCCAGGAAGCCAGCCTCCCCCTCAGCGACGGCTAAAGACGACACAGCCCAGCGCTGGCAGAGAGGAACCAGTGATTGCAACCTGGCTCGCCCCTGACGGAAAAAAGAAAAAATCCCCGTGTGGGCTGCTTCCCAGTCTGTTTCGTTCCATCCAGGGTTGGGGCCTGGAGAGGCAGGAGCCGCCGGCTCTCAGACACGCGCCGCTGGGAAGGGAGCACGAGGTGGCCGGAGCTCTTGGTTTATGGGGAAATCGATTTCCTCCTCCTGGGGGAAGGGCAACCCCAGGGAGGGGGGTCCCATCCTCTCCATCATTCAGGAGGGCTGAGTGCCGGCCCTCCCCCCACAACCAGTAATAACAACCACTGCACCCTGACCCCACCGGGGGACTTCACCAATGTGAGCACTGTCCCGGTCATCCTGGCTCCTTGGCAGGGACCCACCCACTGTGTAGTGAGTTCGGTGCCAGCTCAGGGCACAGGCTGCAGGGGAGGAAGACCAGAGAAGCAGCAGGTGGAGGTGGGGGTCAAGGAATTAATAATTTCAGTTGAGGGCTGGCCCTTTACATACTGTCCCCCAATGGGGTTTATAGAGTACAGGGTATTTAATTGCAACAATGATTAAAGAAAGTTTAAAAGGGAGTTCGATAAGCCATGGGAGGGCAGGGAGAATCTGAGGATCTAATAGAACATCTGGGGCGTCTGGAAAGGGCTAGAATGGTTAGGTTATCCATCCATCCACCCCCCCACCCCACCGACTTACCCATCCATCCATCCACTCATCCATCCATCCATCCATCCACTCATCCATGCATCCATCCATCCATCCATCCACCCACCCATCCACCCATCCATCCACCCATCCATCCACCCATCCATCCATCCATCCATCCATGCACCCATCCACCCACCCACCCACCCACTCATCCATCCACCCACCCATCCACCCATCCACCCATCATCCACCTATCCACCCATCCATCCACCCACCCATCCATCAATCCACTTATCCATCCATCCACCCATCCATCCACCCACCCATCCATCAATCCACTTATCCATCCATCCATCCATCCATCCATCCATCCATCCATCCATCTACCCAACCACCCATCCACCCATCCATCCACTCATCCATCCACCCATCCATCCACTCATCCATCCATCCATCCATCCATGCACCCATCCATCCACCCACCCATCCACCCATCCACCCATCATCCACCCATCCACCCATCCATCCACCCACCCACCCATCCATCCATCCATCCATCCACCCACCCATCCACCCATCCACCCACCCATCCACCCATCCACCCATCCACCCACCCATCCATCCATCCACCCTCCCATCCACCTATCCATCCATCCACACATCCATCCAACCACTCACCCATCCATCCACACATCCGTCCGCCCACAGATGGGTAGCTGTTGAATGAATGAAAAGAGTGACACCAGGCTGTTTGCCTCTGTGCCTCTGTCTATTCAGGGCCAATCTGAGTTTATTCAAAGCCCAGGGTTTGTGATACATAAACTGGGTGCCCAGCCTGGGCTGGATGGGGTGGGGGTGCAAAGAGAAGAGGTCAGGCCCTGGGACTTGGCAGGGAGAGAGTTCAGAGCTACAAAGCCTTCTTCACTGGCTCCGCCTACATTCCTATCAGCTGCTAGGTCACTATAGGTCACTATACCTGCTGTAACCCAGGAAGCGCGGAGAGGTCGGGTGACTCGCCCACAGTCACACGGCCTGTCTGCTGGTCTCCAAGGTGCTCACAATTGGCTTACCGGGCCCTTCCCTTCTCCTGAACCCAGGGGTCATGTCGACCTACGCCATGTGCGTCCGCTATGACGGCATCGAGGTGGACGACAGCTACTGCGACGCCCTGACCCGGCCGGAACCCGTTCAGGAGTTCTGCGCAGGGAGGGAGTGCCAGCCCAGGTACCTGCCACCCAGACCCTGGGCAGGGTGCGGGGGGGGCACTGGAGCTCTGCTTTGTCCCTGCCCCGGGGACTGGCAGGAACCTGCACCCTGCTCCGTCACCCAGGCGGGCCGCAGGGCCTGCGAGGGAGGCTGCACTGGCCTCCTGTCCATCCTTGTGCCATTTCCCACGTTTTGCGGTAAAATCTGTCGCTGTGCCTCGCACACAGTGGGTGCTCAATCAGAGTCTCTCGTCACGGGTGGGGATCCACCTGAACGTGACTCTTTGCCCCTGCCGCCCCCAGGCCTACTCGGTGCATCTAGAATTTTAAGAAGCCCAAAGAGATTATTCCCAAAATTCCAAGCGGATCGTGTCTGGGCTGTGCAGGGACGCCCCATCGTCCTCTCCCCCAGGCCAACTGTCCTGCCTCACAGGTGGTCAGGGGCTGAGTCTCAAGTGTGTCCCCTTTCTGGTCACGACCGTGGTGGTCCCAGGATGAGCCCGATGGTGCCCAGCCCTGGAGGCCTAGTGGGTCCTGCCTCCTGATGCAGCTGCACACCCTCTTTCCTTCTGGCCTGCGCCGTCCTGGGGCCTCTGCGCCGTCCTGGGGCCTCTGCTCCCTGTGCGTTTGCTCCTTTGCGAGAAGCTGGGTGTGCCGCCACGGGGTCTGCTCTTCCCTCAGAGAGAGCCCCACGGTGGGGCTCGGGGCTCCAGGACACAGGCAGGAACCCCAGCTGGAGGCAGGAGGAGGGCAGCAGGAGGGGAAGGCACCCTGGGAGGAGGGAGGGAACGGCGTCAGCAAAGCACCAAGGCCAGGACCTGGCTCCCTGAAGGGGCTGGGAGGCCGGGCGGGCGGCCTGGAGGTGAGAGCAGGTGGAGGCCCCGCGGGTTCCTGGGCAGCGCGGCCGCCCACCCACCGCCCTACGGGGTGTTTCCCAGAGCGGGGGAGGGGTCGTCATGGCAACGGCTCCCCTGTGGGGCCTGGCCAGCCTCTTGTCTGACAGCCCGTGGTGGATCCGGACCCCACGGGGGAAGGAGGAGCTGGGGCGTGGGGTCCCGGCCGCCAGGAGGGAGGGTGGGGGTTGCTGAAGGCCGCGCCCGTCCCGAGGCAGGTGGGAGACGAGCAGCTGGAGCGAGTGCTCGCGCACCTGCGGCGAGGGCTACCAGTTCCGCATCGTGCGCTGCTGGAAGATGCTCTCGCCGGGCTTCGACAGCTCCGTGTACAGCGACCTGTGCGAGGCGGCCGAGGCCGTGCGGCCGGAGGAGCGCAAGACGTGCCGGAACCCGGCCTGCGGGCCGCAGTGGGAGATGTCCGAGTGGTCGGAGGTGCGCCTGCGCAGAGCGAGCCGGGTGGGGGCCCGGGGCGCAGGGTCCGTGCTGCGGGGCCAGCCGCGACCCCGCCCTCACCCCCGCTTCCCCCGCAGTGCACGGCCAAGTGTGGGGAGCGCAGCGTGGTGACCAGGGACATCCGCTGCTCGGAGGATGAGAAGCTGTGCGACCCCAACACCAGGCCTGTCGGGGAGAAGGACTGCACGGGCCCCCCCTGCGACCGCCAGTGGACAGTCTCCGACTGGGGGCCGGTGAGGGCGGGCCCCGGGGGGTGCTCCGAGGGGTGTCCCACGTGGTTATGAGGAATCAAAACCTTTACCCAAAAACAAGTGGTCACCTCCCCGTGCCCTTTTACAAGCTCCCTGCCTGTCCGTGTGTCTGTCTGTCTTGTCTCTCGCCTGGATGAGACATGCACACGCTCACTGGGTCCCCCCGGGTGCTGGGTGCACAGATGACCTTTTCAGGTGTTTTAGGGGTGCTTTTCTCTGTGTGTTTTTCATTGAGCATGCAATCTTTCTGTCATTAGAACAGAAAATGTTATTTAAAACGTGGTTACCATGGCAGCTCCTCCCCCTCTCCCAGCTGTTCTTTTCTCTTGGGAATGATGTCTGGGGGGCCCTGGCGGGGCCTCCGCCTCTGACCCCGGGTGTCCCCCTGCAGTGCAGTGGAAGCTGCGGGCAGGGCCGCATGATCAGACACGTGTACTGCAAGACCAGCGACGGCCGGGTGGTGCCCGAATCTCAGTGCCAGATGGAGACCAAGCCTCTGGCCATCCACCCCTGCGGGGACAAGAACTGCCCCGCCCACTGGCTGGCCCAGGACTGGGAGCGGGTGAGTGCCCTGAGCCCGGGGGCAGGGCCCCCTCCGTCTGGGAGAGCGTTTGGCTGAGAGCCAAGTGGCCAGAATGACAGACTGGTCACATGAGGAGTTAATTGGAAATTACGATGGCACAATTCACCTAGCGTTAATTTGAAATAGAAAAAACCAAAGAGGTAAGAAAACCACTTAAAACGTCCCAAATCTAAATAGCAAATGTTCAATGAGGCAGGCACGGCTGGTGTGGTTCCCACGACCCCGTGTTCCTGAAAGATGGAAACCCAGGGTCGGGGGCTCTTCGGCTGTGCGTGCCCGTGGCCCGTGGGCCCTGGGCGTCCCTTTGTTCTCACAACCCCCAGACCTGCCAGGTCACCAACTTGCCGTCTCAGACACGTCGTTCTCAACCACACTGCCTTCCACCGCTGGTTTCAGTTGCTATGAGCTAAATCCCCTCGAATCAAATTGTCATTAACCATTTTGTTTCACAACAGATGGTTTTCTGCTAAACTGCTTTTGATCACATCTGTTAGGGGCCATGTGCTCATGGACCAGAGAGCTCTCAGCCAATCTGTCGCTGATCTAAGTGTTTTCACCCACTTGCTATCAGCCGAGCCATCATCCCTGGCGTGGCTGTGGGCTTGGTGTCCCTGTCCTCCTGACCTCTGGCCCCTGACCCGGACCCGTCTGTCTGCCTGCCTCAGTGCAACACCACCTGCGGCCGAGGTGTGAAGAAGAGGCTGGTCCTGTGCATGGAGCTGGCCAATGGGAAGCCGCAGACACGCAGCGGCCCTGAGTGTGGCCTGGCCAAGAAGCCCCCCGAGGAGAGCACGTGCTTCGAGAGGCCCTGCTTCAAGTGGTACACCAGCCCCTGGTCTGAGGTAAGCACCTCGCTGCCCCTAACTCGCTGCCCCCCCCCCCCCACCCACCCCGAGGCTGCCCAAGGCCAGGCTTGAGTTCTGGTCCTGCTGAACCTGCCAAAGTACCTCCTGTCCCGCCCCAACTGTCCCTCACGTTCCCCCTCTCGGCCTCTGTGAGGGCTTTCCACCCCTGGAAAGATTGTCAGTGCTATGTTACCAAGTCAGCTGGTGCGAGAGCCACCTCCTCCAGGAAGCCCTCCCTGATCTCACCTCTGGGATCCCTGCTGTGCTCGCCCTGGGCCTCCTGTGGCCCAGGTCACTTCCAGCCTTGCCATTCAGTCGTGCATTTGACAGCACACTGTGCCTGATACCCACCACGGGCCAGACACATCCCAGGTGGGTACTGGGAGTGTGTGGGGCTGACTCAGATATGGCCTAGGCCCCGGGAGCCAGAGTCAAGGCAGGATGCAGGGTTACAGAGGCAGAGGGGATAGCAGGACACATGCCCTGTGGGCAGAGGGAGGCCAAAGGAAGGTCGCCACTGCCCTGACACAGGCCTGAGGGCTTCCCTGTCTCAGGCTGGTGGGAGGCTTGGCACCGAGATCTCTCCTCTGTCTACAGCCGGGAGCAGAACCCTCACCTCCCGGGCCCCGAGGCCCCTGCGGGCAGGCTGGGCCCAGCACTTTGCCAGGCGGGCTCCTTTCCTCCTCCCAACAGCACCATGGGAGGGGCTCCCCTTCCCATCCCACGGGGTCAAAAACCCAGGTTCAGAGAGAGAGCTGACCCCCGCGCCTGGGGGAGGTAGTGGACACTGGACGCTACTCCGGGTGGGCTGAGGGTCTGCAGAGTGAAGGGAGGGCCGAGCCAGCCCCTCCCAACGAGAGCAGGGCAGGGCGGGCAGCTTCCTCCTGCCAGCTGCTGAGAGGGAGGAGCCCTGGTCCACGGACCCCGCCCCAGTTCTCTGGCTAAGCAGAGGGGGTTCGTTTCATTTCTTTTTCTCTTCCGGCCCCTTCCCTGTGGAGGCCTCCTGGTGGGATCCCAGGGCCCCCGGGGGCGTGTTAGCATCCTTCGAGCCGTCCTTGCAGCACAGGGGAGGTCTTGTCTAGACCTTGGTTTGTACTCATTCACACTGTCTCCCCGGTATCTCCTTAGCAGCATCCCCAGTCCTGTGGCCCGAGGCCCCTCTCCGCTTAGCGATGCCGTAGCTTCCAAGGGGGAGCAAGTGGGGGGTGGGGGCCAGAGTGGTCTTTGCACAGGAGCCTGGGAACATTGGGGGAGGGGTGTCTCCCGCGTTGCCCTGATGGTGTTGGGTGGGTGAGGGGTGACCAGACCGTGGGTGTGTGGACCTCTGTCATTTTGCCCCTGTGGCTGCCCCTTCATGGGATGGGGGCTTTGTAAGAGAGCATCTTCCCAACTGTTCCATCTACCCAGGGGCAGAGGAGTGGGCACCAGGGCTGGCCAGATGTGCATTCTCTCTGGGGACGGGGGATGGCCAGAGGCTCCCTGGGGCACCCCCCCACCCAAGGCTGACTGTCATCTGTGCTCGGTGCCTGCAGACTGGGCTGTCCATCCCCCAAGCTGGGAGTGGGCATCAGGCAGGCAGCAAGTAGAACCGGAGGGTGGGCCCAGGGCTGAGGCCTCCCCCCCACCCCCACCCCCCTCAGAAAACCGAGGGCTCGGGTCCCAGACGCGCTTGGGTGACGTGGGGTCACCCCAGGGGAAGCCAGAGGGAGCACCCGCCTGGAGGAGCTTGGCAGGAGAACGGCGGGGCAACTGGGGTCAGCAGATGGCCCTGGCGTTCTGGGTCGCTCAGCGGGGTTTTCCAAGGGGAACATCTGGACAGAGAGCCGAGGGTGGGGGGGGTGGCTTTGGAAGATACATTTGATTGGCCCGCAGCAAACACAGCTTCTTACTGGAGTGGGAAAGCAGAGCTCTCCCTGGGCCGTGGCCCCGTGTGTCCTGAGCGTTCTGTAGCAGAGGACCCAGGAAAGCTGGAACCAAAGGACCCACCAGGGGGGTGGGGATAGTCGAGAGAGGAGGGGCCACACCCTCACCGTGCAGATGGGGAAACGGAGCAGCATTGCGGTGGGCGGGGCGGGGCGGGGGCGGGGACGGTCATCAGCATCTCCTGGCTGCCAGCCAGTGCCCTTCCTCCCCTCATCACCCCAAGCTTCCGTGTGTCCTGTGTCGCTTGAGACCCAGCAGTCTGGCGAGAGGGGTGGGGGTCCCCGTCCTCCGGCCAGAGCTTCTGCCCCACCCATGGGGGCTTTGGCCATGCCGTCTCTCCCCCATCAGTGCACCAAGACCTGCGGAGTGGGTGTCCGGATGCGAGACGTGAAGTGCTACCAGGGGACCGACATCGTCCGAGGCTGTGACCCACTGGTGAAACCCGTGGGCAGACAGGCCTGTGACCTGCAGCCTTGCCCCACGGAGCCCCCAGGTGAGGAGGGAGAGGCTGAGGGCGGGGTAGGGGCTTTCCCAGGAGAGCAGAGGCTGCGGCTGAGCCAGGGCCTGAGGGATGAGCAGGTATCAGCCAGGGAGACCAGGGGGGTCTCGTGGCTACAGAGACCAAGGCATGTCGGGGAGTGAAGTTCCCCTCCTGGAACGGCTGAGCCCGACTGGGAGGTGAGGGTCGGAAGGGCGGCAAGTGAGATCTGACTGGGGTTCGGGGTGCCCAGGAGCCATGCCCAGACCTGCACTTTGGAAAGAGCACCTGGTTTCAGAAGATGGGAGGGCAACTGTGGGGAAGGGGACCAGCGATCCAGGACGACTCAGCCAGAGCGTCTTTGAACAGGGCACGCGGGGCAGGGAGGCGAGGGGCTGAGGCAGGGTCTGTGCCTCGGGCACCTGGAGGATGCGTGAGGGTACCAGGCTCTGAGAGGGCACCAGGGCCAGGCGATGGCCTACCAGGTGGTGAGCTCTGCTTTGGACCCAGTGAACGGAGGGGGCACATGTAGGCTTCCTGGGGATGCTCAGGCCACTGGAAATGAGATCAGTGGCTCCCCCAAATCCTGGCCCCTGGGCACCACCCTTCCCTGTGCACAGTACCAATCACTTGGTGGGGTCTGTGACATCCCTGGAGAGGACGGAGGCAGGAAAGGAGTGGCAGAGAGGTAGAGCTTGAGGAGAAGAGGAGGGGAGGGGAGGGGTGGGGTGGGACAGACAGGGGTCCTGTCACGTCATCACCCCGACCACCTCCTGATGCCCTGCGTCACCCGCCGTGTCCCTCCTTCCCCAGATGACAGCTGCCAGGATCAGCCGGGCACCAACTGCGCCCTGGCCATCAAGGTGAACCTCTGCGGGCACTGGTACTACAGCAAGGCGTGCTGCCGCTCCTGCCGGCCCCCCCACTCCTAGGCCCGGCAGCCGCCCCTGGAGACCGAGCACCCCATCCCTGGGGCCGCAGCAGCCCCTCCACGGACACCCTTCCTGCAGGGCGCCCCGGCTGTGAAGACGTGACACTGAGCCCCTGCTCTCCCCGGGCAGGAGAGCCCCCCCGCCCCAACCCCGAGCGCGCCCATCAGCCCTCCCAGGACAGAGCCGCGAGGATGGCATGTTTGTGGTCCTCCCCAGCCCCCTGGCACCCAGCCCCATCCAGGGGCCTGGGAACGTCCTCTCTCCCTCCAGGGCTGTGGGGGGGGTGGGGGCGAGGAGGGGGGTGGGGCAGCCAGAGAGAGCGGGGCCACGTCGGATCCTGATCCTGTTTAGGTGACTCCTTCTGGAGGAATTTTAGTCTCACAACATAGCGTCGCTCGCCTCCCTGACACGAAGCTCTTGGCACGGAGGGACCCACCGCACTTTACGCCCAGGAGGAGGCACCTTTCTCGCGGCCCCGAGGCTGTGTCTGCTCTCTGTCTGTTAATAAAGTGGTCCTATTTATGGTGGCATTGCGGGCTCCCCGGGGCTCTGCCAGGGTGGCCGTCAGCTCACCCATTCGGGAGGATCTGCTGGGGCCCAGGACCAGCATCCCTGGGGAAATGGCAGTGGGGGGAGAACAGACAGAAGGTGACAAAAAGAGTGAGCAGGCTGCGGGCAGGGGACCCAGGGGCATCAGGACTCGGGTGCTGGGGTCAGAACTGAGCCGATCTCGCACCCCCCAGCTGCCGTGCGGCCTGGGGGGTGGCGGAGCCCGAGGGAACCCATTCACCCGGACCTTGGGAGGAAATCTCCCACCTTGGAAGAGGTGAGGCAGGCAGGGTGGGAGGCATGGCGCGGGCCCACATGGAGTGAACAGGAAATAGCATCATTACTGTTTCTGGGCCTCTTAGAAGGGCTACTTAATCTGGACTTGCGGGTGCTGGGACACAGGAGGACTTCCTGGAGGAGGTGATGTTTAGGCTGGTCCAGCCGCAGGAGTGGTTCTTCTAGATGAAGGGGGTGGGGGGTGTAGAAAAGGACAACCTCCAGGGAGAGAGGGGTTGTCGAGGATGCTGAAAGCACCTTGGTTTGGCTGCAGTGGGGGGAGGGAGGACGTGGGTATCCGCCTGCCAAGGGACAGCGACCTGACTCAGGGCCGAGGATGCCATGGGGAGGGTCTCCTGTAGGGACAGGGAGCAGGGAGGTGAGGGGCTGCCCGGTTACTTCCCCGGGATGCAGGGCCAGCCTGTCCCCAAACTGGGACCAGAGCAAGGTCCACCACAGTGTTTAGGATGGCATCCAGGGGGCTGCAGTTGGGTGAGTGGCACTGCAGTTGGTTGAGGCCCATGGGGTGGGCTCCCTCAAGGTCAGCGGCTCAGTCCCAGTAGAGGTGGGTCACCACAAGGCAGGGGTCTGGGGCCTCCTGACACATCCCACCATTGTGCCCTGTCACCCCTCCCCCCGCCATCTCCTTCTCTCCTTGTGACCTCCCTCACCCATCCTCCTTTCCACCAGCGCTCGTGCACATCCTGTGTGCCAGGGTCTGTGCCCAGGGCGTCACCAGCGCTGCCTCTTGAATCCTCCTAAGAGCCCTGTGGAGTTGGTGTCACGGTCACCCATTGTGTTGATGCTAAGACCGAGGCCCAGAGAGTCTTAACATTGCCCCAGGTGGCTCATCCCATCACCCGCCACCACCGTCCAGGAGCTCCGGATTTAGGCCAGGGGTTCCCAATCTTGGAAGAGCCACACAGCCACCCCAGGAGAACCAAAGCCAGACGTGGCTGCGGCCGGCCCCGCTGGGCAGAGCCTGGGCACCTGTGGCTGGGCCAGAGAGGAAAGGCCGACTGCCTGCTGCTGGACTGGACACGGCCCCCTCCTGGGCAGTTCCGGAGAGGGGTCTGGGCTGGCCTGGAATCCCAGGTGGACCGAAGACGGCGCGTGGTGTCGGAGAGGAGCTTTATTGGCTCGCGGTTTTGTCGGGGAGCAGGCAGCTCGGGTGGAGCTGAGGGAGCTGGGATGGATGGGGGGGTGCGTGTGGATGCCAGATGGATCTAGGAAGCTACACAGCGGTCAGAGACCAGGAAAGGGGAAACCGAACAGAACAGCCACAGGAAGTGCCACCTCCTGACCCTCCCCCCCCGCCCCCCCTCCCCCCCAAGCTAACGCATCAGAGACACACTCGTGAGGTTTGACCAAGGAAGGGGAGCTTGGGGATGAATGCCATTCGCGAGTCCAACCTGAGGCAGGAGGAGAAAGGAAGCAGAGGGGGAGGAAAATCGAGGGCGCCCCGGATGGTAAGCCTTCCTGGCTCTGCTCACGTCCGGAGTCACAGCTCAGCGGCGCTTCCGGGAAAGAGCAAGAAGTGTGGTGCCCAGGCTGCCCACCGCGCGGGGACTACCACTTGCCCCAAAGGTTTGTCTTTCAGGAAGGCGGCTTAGCCGGGGAGCTTGGTCAGCCTTCCTGGGCAGACGGGGGCTGCCCTGCCGGGCTGGGGGGCTCCATGGCTGGGCCCGGAGGCAGAGAGAGCCCTGCGGGGTGGGAGGGGCTTTGGAGGCCATGCTGTGCAGAGGGGAAACAGTGCCTCTGGGTTTGGGGGCTGTGTTCCCCATGGCAGGTGCCCCCGGTGTGGGGCATTTCTCTGGCTGGATGAGGGGAGCCCCTAGCCCTGCTGGGAGTTTGCTGGAGGGTGGGCTCCGTCGAGGTCTTCATACAGGGCCGGAGCAGGGAAGGGGCCGTCTGAGGCCTTCCCAGGTCCTCCTGAGAAAACGGGCAGGTGGGAGATCCCGGGTCTGTGCCCCTGGGGACCAGAGCAGAAGGGCTCCCGGGGGCTGAGGCCGAGGGGTGGGAGGGCCCGTCCAAGGTCTCACAGGGAGTTAGAGGGTCTTCTAGCCCCTGATCCACGGCTCTTTCCACCCTACCGCATCAGGGCTGAGGACCGGGCTGTGTATTTTAGTGTGGACGCTCCGGAAGCAGGGGGCAGCATGTGGCCTCCTCCCCACTCCATTTTCACCAAAGAGCCTGTCAGGGCTGCACATCCCAAGGAAACTCCCCCTTGTAGCAATCTCTGGGGAGGCCAGCTCAACCAGGGTCTCAGCCGCCTGGCACTTGAAGCCAGGGTGTGTGGCGGGGATGGGGAGGCCACGTTCTGGGACAGGATACCTGGTCCCCAGTCGCCAGGCAAGGCGTGTGCTGCGGGGCTCCTAGCATCACAGCTGCCACCCCTTCCTTGAACAGCTAGGTAGGCTGAGGCCCATGGATGGGGGACACGGCCAGGCCGTGCAGCCAGAGGTGGCCGAGTGACTGGGGGCCGAGACGGAGGCCACTCTCCGCCGCCCTCTCCCTAGTGGCCGGGTTGGTGTCAGGAGCCTGGCGTCTGTGCTCCAGAGCCCTACCTTGCCCCGGAGCCTGCCACCCGGATGCTACCGCTCACCTGTGCCCACGTCGTGGCCGCCTCTCTTCCAGACCCAGGCCCTGGTGACCGCTACCCCGGGGCAGCCACACGGGCGTTCAGTGGGCCCGACCGCTGCAGTGGGCCCCGGAGCTACCCGACGGGCCCCCGTGATGACAGGGATGTGAGGGAAGCTGGGCCGGGCCCCGGTGCGGGCCCGGGGCCGGGCCGGGCCGCCGTGGGGACCCCACCATGGTCCCAGGACCCGTCGGCGGCCGGGGGCGCCGTCAGACGTCAGTGCTGATGCTGCGGCTGCGGGAGAAGGCCTCCCGCATGGCCGACAGGCGGTTGGGATTGAGCACCTGCAGGGCCCCGACGCTCCCGGGCGGCAGCTCCACGTCCTCCTGGCTGATGCTCGTGTAGGCGACGCGCTCCCCGCCGTTGCGCACGCCCTCG
Source organism: Hippopotamus amphibius kiboko (assembly GCF_030028045.1). NCBI lineage: Eukaryota > Metazoa > Chordata > Mammalia > Artiodactyla > Hippopotamidae > Hippopotamus > Hippopotamus amphibius. The sequence continues at coordinate 2,395,313 of NC_080187.1, forward strand.
TCCTCGGGCTCCTGCAGGAAGAAGGTGGGCGGCTCGTAGTGGGAGCAGCTGCGGCAGAGGGCGCGGGCCTGCGGGGACTTCTGGCTGAAGGAGGTGGAGGCGGCCGGGTAGAGCGCGGGCCCGTTGGTCAGCACAAGGTTGCGGTTGGAGTGCAGGGGGGGCAGGTGCGCGTGCACGGCGAAGTCGGGCTCCTCCTCGTCCTCCTCCGACTCGTCCTTCTTGCAGCAGTAGTACTGCGGGGAGAGGGCCACGGTGACCCCCGGCTCCCCACCCACCCTCGCACGGCACCGAGAGGCGGCCGGGATGCGACCGGCTCAGACACCCCGGTCCCTGTCACCACCACCACCACCTGGAGCTCGTACTCCAGGCACCCGGATTCCCGGGGTCCCTAAAGGGCGGAGTCGCTCACTTCCTCCCACACAGCAACCGGGGGCAGGCGCAGCGACCTGCTCCATTTCGCAGGTGGGCAAACCGAGGCAGCCTGAAAGCGGCAGAGCTGGGGTTTGAGCCCAGCCAGTCTGGCCCCACTCTAGGCCAAGGGTGCTGGGCTGTGCTGCCTTGCTCTGCACAAGGGGCTTCCTCCCCTCTCTCAGGAAGACGCAGGGGCCAGGGACAGCCCTAGAGTGTGGGTAAAGCAGGGAGCGCACAGGTGGTGGAGTGGCTCCCCCCTGCCCCCGCTCCCCGCTTGGCAGCTGTGTGACATCAGCTAAGGCCCTCGCGCTTTCTGAGCCTCAGTGGAATCACCTGGCAGGCAGTCTGGGCAGCTGTCGTCACTGAGCCCTCACCGGTGGCGTCCAGGCAGGGCTCTCTGCCTTGCACCTTCTTGGAGACCTGACTCTTTCCTCCCCCTGGGTCCTGGCCCTCGTGGGGGCTCCCTCCCTCTGCAAGCCCCTGCCCCCCCCCCCCCAGCTCCCGGAGTACCTGGCGCCCCCGAAGTACCTGGAGCCGGCAGTAGCACAGGACCGCGATGATACAGAGCAGAATCACAGTCGCCAAGATCCCCCCGGTGATAACCACTGTCCCGGCTGTCATCCGCCCCCTTCTCCATCAACAGCCTGCAACACACACCACCAGCTTCACCGCATCGTCAACTCATCGCAGAAGAAACCCGTTCTCCGTTAAGAGACTCCAGAAGGGAAAACAAAAAAACCCCAGGGCCTGCGTGCAGGAGGTGGGGTCCGGGCTGGGGGGTTGGGCGGGACATTCCCCTCTGCCTCTGCCAGCCGTTGTTTCCACATCTGTAGGAAGTGATGTTAACCGCACACCCCCTGGCTCTCGAGGTTCTGCGAAGGTTTTGGGAGTATGTACGTGAGCGCTCAGCCTAGCACACTTTCAGCCTGGGTGACAAGTTCACGCATTTAAAAATTTACCCAAATGCAGTCAGGCGGAACGTCTGGTTTCATAACCTGCTTTGTCACCTAACCAGCTCATCCTTATTTTTCCTCATTATTAAATTTTCTCCTGCAACATAATTTCAAACCATATTCCATTTTATAACATAACCGGTCTCTTTAAAATTTTAAACGACTGGTAAAATACACATCACTTAAAATTTAGCATCTCCACCATTTTTGAGTGTACGACTCAGTAGTGTTAAATATATTCACATTGTTTGCAACCGATTTCCAGAACTTTTTCATCTTTTGAAACTGAAAACCAACTCCTTTTTGATGTTTAGGCTGTTGAGATTAAAAAAAATCTTAAGCCAACGTTTTAATAAATGTTTGTGTAGCTAAAAACTGGAGCCATTTGAATTGCAGGACTTATTTCAATTACTTGTCCGGGATACATTCTTAGAAGTGGGATTTCTAGGCCTAAGGAGGTGCCCTCTCTAAACTCTTTATTGTGGAAAATGTCAAACACACACAAAATAGAGAGACAGGACAACAGTGTCACCCGCAGTGCTCTTGTGAGCCTGTCTGGCCGGATGCTGATAGACTAGTTCTTAGAGTAAAAGCACCCTGACCTGTAGCATTTGCTGATGTTTGCGGTGTAAATGTTCTCACTGGGGCCCATTTCAAGTTACCAAGGTTTAACAAGAGGCTTGCCGTATCCCTGGACGGTTGACAATCATCTTTCACACACCTGCCTCAATTTCCCACCCCCTCTTTCTTTTTTTGTTTGTTTGTTTGCAGGGGACTAGCATGGCAGGGACGCTTGAGTTCAGTAAAAGAAACCCCAGAGCATATCAGCTTAGTCACAAACACTTCAGTGCAGAATCTGACAGGTGAGGACCTTTAAAAAACCTCCAATGATCTCCGAAATGGTTCAAATCAGGATGCAGTTGTGTCTGGCTCTTCGGACGACAGACTAGCTCCCCTTCACTCTCCCCGCTCCCCGCCCCCTGTTGTTTACAGAAGAAACTGGGCCATTCACCTTACAGAAGTTCCCAGGTACTGGTAGGGGCTGCATCTCTTCCAGTGGCATTTCATACGTGACTCCATCACGGTTTTGCCCTCTAAACCGGCTTCCTATCACATCACTTCCGGGGCCCCAAGACCGCTGTCCCTCTTGTCGTGATGCTGAGATTAGCTAGTGGGTTCAGCCCCATCAGCCCAATCCTCCTACCGTGAAATTCCCCATCAGCCTTCCACCCCGTCCTTCCAGAAGCCCTGGGAGTCACTGCCTACATCCATGATTTTATTAGGAGTTGCAAAGAGCGACTCTTCAAATGCTACCATTTCTTCTGCGTGTATCAGCTCTGGTTCTTCCTAAAGACCTTTCTCTATTACCTATATGATCACATGCAAAGACAGTCTGCAGAGGAAAGGCATCGAAGCTCAGTTTGTAACTTTTTCAATTTTCAAAATAAGTTGGCGCCCCGTGAGGTTTGTGGCTGTTTTACAGTATCACCGCGGTCTCACTGATTTATATGTATCTGATGGGCTTTAATCCATGGCACTCATTATTCTTTCTGATGTGCAAATGATCCCACTGGGACTGTGGGTTTGGAGGCGCAAGTTGACTCAGGCGTCATATCGATGGGACCCCACTAATCCCTGACGGCATGTGGCTTTTAGACATAAAATATCCCAGCTCGTCTTGCCAGAGTCCTGGGCCACCCTGGTTCTCTTGCTGGAAGCGGTTCTGGAGAGCACGTTCTGGGTAAGAGGGGTGCTAGCTGTTCCTGGGTTTCCATTGGTTCTGGCTTTTCGGGGCCAGAGCTGGGAAAGACTTTTTTTAAAGGAAGATAAAAATGAACATGAGTTTCTACTGATATTTCTACTTAAAATTAGAGATGAAAGGGTTTTTACATGTTAAAATGTGATGCGTATGTGACGTTTATGGTGCAAATTTTATTTCCCGACAATATATACCTCATGACTTATTTGCTTTTTCCCATTATACATAATAATTTGAAAGTAGTGTAACCAATTTTTTAAAAAATAAATTTACTTCTTTATTTATTTATTGGTTGCATTGGGTCTTTGTTGCTGCACACAGGCTTTCCTTAGTTGCAGAGAGGCGGGGGCTACTCTTCATTGCGGTGCGTGGGCTTCTCATTGCGGTGGCTTCTCTTATTGCAGAGCACAGGCTCTAGGTGTGCAGGTTTCGTTGGATGCAGCACATGGGCTCAGTAGTTGTGGCTCACAGGCTCTAGAGCGCAGGCTCAGTAGTTGTGGGGCACGGGCTTAGTTGCTCCGCAGCATGTGGGATCTTCCCAGCCCAGGGCTCGAACCCGTGTCCCTTGCATTGGCAGGCGGATTCTCAACCACTGTGCCACCAGGGAAGTCTGTAACCAATGTTTTTACTAACAAGTCTATGGAATGGAATTTGATTGATTTTTTATGCGTTTTTGTTCTTGTCCCCTTAGGGATGTGTCGTAAAAAGACTATTTCAAAGTCACTTGAAATAATTCTTAGTATGTGTTTTCCCCACCACCTCGATCCTCAGATGCATTTATTCCAGTCAGTTTTTTACGTTCTTAAAAAAGAACACTGATTTAGCTTTGCTTTTTAATTGTAGAAAACATTTGGTTCCAAAGTCAAAAGCATAAAACCAGGTGCATTCAGAGAGGTCTCACTTCCTCCCTGCCCCTCGCCTGCTCTGCCCAGAGGCAACAATTTCACTTAGTTTGGGGTTTATCCTTCCATTGGGTCTTTCTAAAAATATAAGCACATATATACTTCCTTCTCCTTCTAAGCAAAGTGGCATTCTATCTACACCCTCCACACCTTCCCTTTTCACCGAGTAGTCTCTCCCCAGATACACAGGTTTCCCTAGAGGCGGGGTTATCACTGGGGACCCCGAGAGCTCTCCCTGCTCCTTTTCAGGACCGCAGCGCACCCTGCCGCGTGGAGGGGACTGGTTCACTCCGCCAGGCCCCGTGGGCTGGGATGTGCATGGCTTCCCACATTTTGCAATTATAGGAACGTGCAGCGAAGAGCTTTGGGGTGTGCACGTTTCTAAAGTTGTTGATAAAGCCTGCCAAAGACTGGCCGGAATTTGGGGCATTTTTTCCTCTTCCAGGAATGTGTGAGAAGAACTGACAGACAGGGTTTTCGTTGGGAGACTCAGGGGGTCTGGGTGATTGGTGGGTGAGTGGGGGGGGGGCTGAGTGCCCCGTGGTGAGGGTGGAGGCTCAGCGGTCCCCTGCAGGCTTGTCTGCGGGGTCAAGTGGCCTGAGAGGGAGCGGCCGAGCAGGGACACCAGGGAGTCCAGCCTATAGGTGGAGGAGGACCTGCGCGCGTGCTGACAGCGGGGGTCCTGCCCAGGCAGTGCTCTGCGTCAGAGGCACAGCTGCGATGGGAACCCGGACCCCAAGCAGACAGACAGATGAACTGAAAGGTAGATCCAGACAGGCCCCAACTGTCGAGACAACGAGACCCAGACTCAGAGAGAGCTCCAAATGCAGACAGACAGAGGTGTGGACAGGCAGAGCTGGACAGCCGGACCAGCAGGGCCCCTGGGTCAGGGAGACACAGGGCAGGCCACACGGACAGAGAAGGAGCCCCAGGGACCCCGCATTCCTGGGCGCCCTGCCGGGCAGCTCCAGCCTTCCTCGGCCCCCAGGGTGGCTGAAGCCAGCTGGCCCACCAGCCCTGCCAAGGGTGCAGGCCGACTGGGGCCGGATCCAGGGAGCTGGTGTGCAGAGGAGGCGGCTGGGGGGATGCTGGGCAGGGGCCAGGCCTGCTGTCCAGATGCGTTTCACGCTCTTCACGGAGGTGAGGCAAGCAAAGCAGGCAGCTGTTGGTGGAGCGCTGGGCCCCACGTCCCTGTACCATTCCCTCCTGGGGGCTCACAGGGACACCGGCGCTTGTCTCAGCCTGACCCTGGAGTGGCCAGAAAGCGGGCAGTGGAATGGACCCCTGGCAGCCCTCCCTGGTCTTCGTGGAGGGCAGAGCAGGCCCCAGGACCCTGAATTTACCGATGAAGAGACGGAGGTTCAGAGAAGGCCAGGGTCACTTCCGGGATCCAGCCACAGCCCAGCCCCCCATCAGGGCCACTGATCCATGTGTGTCATTCCAGCCAATGGGCCCATCGCAGCCAAGAGCCACGTGTGCCCCACTGCCTGCCACGGGGCCTCCAGGGCCTCCCGGGCCCAGAGGGCTTCAGCAGGCTCTGTACCCCCGCTGCTGCCCCTCTGGCCACAGCTGGCTGGGGTTGGGGTGGAAAGGCCCTTCCAGCTGGGCCAGCCCTCTTCTCTCTCTCAGGAAGTAGAACTGGGACCTGAAGACTGGCCAGTCCCTGCTGGTCCCTTGACTTTGGGTAGAGACATGGGCGCTCAGGTGGCAGCCAGGGCGGCACGTGTGTGGAGCCAGAGAAGCCGGTCCGGGGGGCGGGGAGAGAGGAAGGACACAGGTGCAGGGAGAGAGCCAGGCTGTGGTCCCAATTCATGGGATTCCAGTCCCTCCCTGAGATCCCTGCTGTGACTACATCAGCTTGAGTGTGTTTCTGCTGTTTGCACCCCAAAGAGATCATTATGGCCCTACTTCGTCAATGAGGGACCTCCCTGCCGGGGGGAGGATCTGGGAGGCAGAGCAGGAGCTCAACACCCCCCCACCCCCCAGCCGGACGGAGCCCTGAGAGGCAGTCTGGCTTCTGCCTCCAGAACGGGGCTTCAAATGCCTCCATTTCTCTGTGCCTCAGTTTCCTCCTCTACGACATGGGAGAACACGGTGGATTCCACCAGGCGGCAGGTGCTCTGCGCTCGGTCTGCAGTGGTTCATGTGTCCCTCCCCGAGTTTAAATCCCCCATCCAGCCCTCCCCCGTGGGTCTGAGACACAGACGGCCCCGCGCTCCCTGCCGGGCTCTGGGCGGGGGCCCTCCCGCGGCAGGCAGCCTGGCGGCTGAGGGGAAGGCAGGGCGCCGGCACAGGCGGGGCGCCCAGGGCTGTCAGCAGCCGCAGCTCCGACACCCTCGCCCCGTCCAGCTGGAGCGCCTCAGTCTCGCTGCAGAGACACGCACGCTGAGGGGCAGCAACGCCCGAGCCGGGCGCCGCTCCGGGGACCAGGCCCGGGCAGCAGACGCGCACGCGCACCGCTGGCAGCTGCGCTGACAGGGGTCCACGGTCAGCTCCGAACGGCCCCTGAGAGTGGCACGGCCTCCGCACCCCCGCCCTCCAGCCACCCCTCTGCCCTCGCTGTGCCCCAGGCCAGGGATGCTCTTCCCTCTGCCTCTCCAGGCCTCACCCTGCCGGCATGCTCAGGACATGCCTTCTCCTCCAAGAAGCCTTCCTGGACTTTAATGTAACTCACAGATCCCTGAAGCGCCAGTGCTGGGAGGGCCTACATCCCACTCCTGCGTTTAATGGGTGGGGTGGGGGGAAGCCAAGGCCAGTGCAGGGGTGGTGACGGCGGGTGGGGGACATTTGTGGCCTCACACAGCAGGTTAGTGGAAGAACAGCAGCCCCTTTCCCCAAGGCCCACACCATTCAGACCTCCTTCCTGTGCCTGGGGACTCTGCACAGCTGGACGCTGAGGTGACCAGCCTGAGGGGCCCTCGTCCTGCCCACAAGGGCCGGCAGGGTGGGGAGGTGTCCTGCCACACACTCGCTGGTAACCCTGGGTCTCAGGCCACTCCCTGGGCCTCAGTTTCCTTCTCTGTAACATGGGTGTGGAAGGATTTAGAAAACCAACTCCTGCCAGCTCTGGACTTGAGGGGTCTAGGTTTGTATCTCTAACCAGCCCTGCCTGTGAGGGGTCCGGATAACTGAGATGCAAGACAAAGTTTCAGAATCACGAATGTAAAAAGAATGCCAACTGCTGGTCCAAGTGGTAAATCAGGCTGCCAGCCCCCAGGTGGGCAGAGACACAGGCATCTCATACGCTTGCCCGGGAGCTTAGAGGGAAACGGGGCTGACCCAGGGTCCCCTGGACACGTGCGTCCTGCGAATGGCTACGTCTAGCGCCCTAGACACCAATGGAGGACTTTGCGGCTCAAGGGGCGGTACCGTGTCAGGGGAACCACGCGGGGCTTCCTGGAGGAGAAGGCTTCTGAGGCTCCTGAAAGGATGGCCATCTGACCGGCTGGGAGAGGGCTGTGCAGAGAGGGACAGCGAGGTGCTGGCAGGTCCAGCGACAGCCTGGTGGAGGCCGCCGCCACCGTCCTCCTCCGGCTGACACCCCCTTCCCCCCGCCGCCCAGTCTCCTTGCACCGGCCAAGAGGATTTGGCGAGGACTGTGCTGAATTGTTAATCTGCCCCCTGGGACCATAAACGGTTTTAAAGCTTTATAAACGGCTTTGCTTCCCTGTCCCTATCCCCGATTTTTACACGATCAGGCTGTGAGATGGGCCTCCCCCAGCCCCAGAGTCTGTGGAGGGGGGCTGGGCAGGCCACGGCCCCCTTCCCAGAGCCCGCCTCCGGGGGGGCCGCCGCTTTACGACGCGCTCCCGTTGTCTCCTGTGGCGTGAAGACCGAGTGGGGTGGGGAGCAGGAAACACCTGGCAGCAGAGCCAGACGCCGGCCCACCTGCCTCCCCCCCCCCCACGGAGCCCCTCCCCTGGCAGAAGACCCCCGCGTGGCTGCCATCCAGACCACACGTCCCGCACTTAGTGTCAGACTCCCCTACTTTCCTCTGTTCCTCCTGCTACATCCCCCCACGCCCGGCCCCTGCCGTGAAGACTGAGGACGGAGTCTCCCCCGTCCATCCTGTGCCCCCTCCCCCGCTCGGTGCAGGGCGCACAGCGAAACGTCCACCTCGTTCATCTGAGACGCCTGGCGCCCCTTTTAGGGGCCAAGGAGAAGTCCAGCCCAGCGCCCTCTGCACTGGCCGGGCTAGTCCAGCACCTTCTACATGCCCCCCGCCCCCGGGACCAGAACGTGGGACACGTGCCGATGCCCAGGCCTCACTGGGTCTGAGTGGGGCCCTGGAATCTGCCTGCTTCACAAGCAGCCCCTTTGCTCATTTGCAGACAGAGGAAGTGAGGCTGGGGCAGCAGAGGGCAGCGCTGGGCGGGGCCCAGGTTGCTGCCTCCCCGCCGGGCCTTTCCCCATCCTGGAGTCTCGGTGAGGCTTCCGGAGAGCCAGCCCGCGTTTCCTCCACAAACATCTGTCTGGGTACCAGAGCGCTCCTGCTACCTGGGAGCCCAAGGGCCCCATCGTCCTCAAGTGGGAGCGGCCTGGAGTTCCTGTCTAGACCTCCTTCACATTTGGTCCTAATTTCACGCTCCGCGGGCTCCCAGATTCCTGCGTTTGGTCATAAATAGACAGAGAAGTGCTCAGCCTCGGTGCGGCTGGTCTCAGAGATGTTATACCGAGACCACCTGGGGGTGGGGCGGTGGGAGTGGGGGCCTGGGGCCCGGAGAGGCAGTTCCCAACAGCACCTGGTGCATCCCCCCCGCCAAGCTCCATCCTCAGCCCAGACCAGCTCAGCCCCGAGAGCACGCGGGCCGGCCAGGTGTGGGGGACCCAGTGAGCCGGCCCGTGCCCACTTCGAGCTCCAGGGCCAGAGGGGATGCTGGCCGCAGGGGGCTCAGTGCCGTCAGCTGGCATTCAGGAAATGCTGTGGACACCTCGGGCTGGCCGGTGTTGTGGTCTGGGCTCCTCAGGGGACCCCAGAAAGAGCAAAGGGGCTGTGCCATTTTGCCCGCTGTTTCTGGAGGTCACAGGCTTCCCGAAGCCCTCTCCAGAGCCCTGCTGAAGAGCCCCCCGGGGTCAGCGGTGTGAGAGCAGGGCCCCGCCCGTGGTCCACTGCTCTGTTCCTGCAGCCCAGAGCAGGGCACACAGTAGGGACTCAGCACGGACTGCAAGCATGAATGACCTTGAGCTCTTGAAAGATGACCCGGAATTTCCTAGCTGCACCCGCACAGAGCTCTGGGGTGGGGGGGCAAGGAGGGAGGCTGGGGGTGTGATGGGGAGCAGTAGGTCCCCCCTTTCTCCGGGCCTCAGCAGCATCAGGGCTAACGAGAACAGCGGCGACCGCAGCATCCGTGCGTTGATCTCCTTTCACCCCAGGGTGGAGCGTGGACACACCCACCCTCCCAGGCCACGTGGGAAGCAGGGCTCAGACGCATCTCTTCCCCACCCACATTTTCTAGGGGTACACTGAGGCTGGAGCAGTGAGTCAACCCACCGAATAAGCAGAAAACCCGATGGGATGGACACCCCATCTTTGTGGCCCTGCCCGGCCCACCGTGGCTATGGCTGGAGCTGAGGATAGGGGCTCGCAGCTCTGCGGTCCAGGAGGAGAGGGCCCAGGGCAGACCCTGGGGCCTCGTGGCTGGGCTGTGGCCAGGAACCTGGAGGGACCAGGGGTCTGCCCCACCCGGGGGGTGGGCCGGAGGGAAAGAGGGCACCCCCAGCTGGGTGGCCTTCCTGCCCCCTGTGGCATGGTCCCCAGGCAGGCACTGACCCCAGGGAGTAGCAGGGGGCGCCCCTCCTGGCCTCCGTCAAGGAGCGGTGCTGAAGCTGCCCGGGGTCTCCCTGGTCCTCTTGGGCAGCGGGAGGCGCCTGGGAGGGCTCCGGTCACCCTGGCGGGAGGGTCCTCTGCGACGCAGACCCTCGGAGCCTGCTCCAAAATGAAAGCTGTGGCCACTGCTGTCCAGCCCAGAGCCCCTGCCTCTGCTCAGCGTCCTGCTTGCCCAGAGGAGCAGAGACTCAGGGTGCGCTGGGGCGTGCGGCCACACGAGGCTGCATCGCCCGACTCTGCGGGGGCCAGGCCGGGGGTGAGGAAGGCTGCGAGCATGCCACTCCCCCCTTGCTGTGCAGACGGGCGGCTGTGCCCAGAGAGGGAGACTTGCCCAGCGTCACGCCAACGTCTGCTATAGAGTGAGGGCTGGGCACAGGCCAGCACCCCCAAACCACCTCCCTGGGCCCCCAGGTGATGGTGCGAGGAGGGCGAGGCCCCCAGCTGCTGGACGTCGAGCTCAGCAGCCCCTAGGCCTCTCCTGTTGGCCCTTCTTTTGGTCTGAAATCGTATCCACGGCTGCAGAGAAGCTTACGGTTCATGCCCATCTCCCCGGCAGGCCCTCCAGCGACTGACATGGCAGGGAGTCCCAGGACCTGGGGTCCCTGCCCTGCCCTCCTGCCCCTGCTGCCCCACTGGGGTTCCTGAACCTAAGGCTGGATGGGTCACTGCCTCCCTCTGACCCTTGGGGGCTCCCCAGTGCTTCACTACAGCAAATAAGTGCATTGTCCTGTCCTGAGCACCTCCTCTGGGCCAGGCAGGGCACAACCCCCTCCACCAGCATCTTTCATCCCGAGGAGAGCCTGAGCCGGTCACCGCGACCCCGTTTGACGGACAAAGTAACCGAGCCAGGGAGCTGCACTCGGCTCCCACGATGAGGGGTGGGGAGCAGGGGGTGACAGGTGCACCACCCCACGTCTGTGTGTCTTTCCCTCCTCCTCCCGCCCTGCCCCCGCTTGCCTGGGGGTGGCAGGGGCGGGGGTGCACGTGCCTTTCGCCCCGTCCGACAGGAAGCCCCGTGAAGGCAGGAGCCTGGCCAGCCTCGGCTCTGTAGCCCTCCTGCCACCGGGGGGCAGTAGCGCAGTGGCTCCAAAACGCGGGTGGATTTGAATTGAGTCGGGGTCCCTTCGGCAAGCCCGCGGGGAACAGCCCTGAACTGGGAAGGGGAGGCCCGGGGTCTCACGCCTGAGGCCCCCACCTCCTGCACTGCCTGCCGCCAGTTTCCTGGACAGGTGGGGAGCCCGGCAGGCCCGGCCAGCCCCGCTGGCGGGCTGGGGTCCCCACTGGGGGGCAAGGCAGCCGGGATGCACCGTTCAGGAACGTTCTGGGCGGTGGTGGGACTTTACGGGAGGGCGGGCTTGAGACCTCGAGGGAGCCCAGCCCAGCTGCAGAGGCCGCGGGCTTTTCCTCTCCCCCACATAACCACGTGGAGCAGCTGGGTTTGCAAAACCCGTTTTCTTTTTCTCTCTTTTCTTTTTTACTTCCTCTTCCTAGACCTGGGCACAGGCCCTGGCACCGGCTCAGAGCCGGGCAGGCGCGGGAGGGGCTCCGGGCCAGGGTCTCCTGGGACCACCGGAGCTCCGTTCGTGAAGCACATGCTGGGCCCGGGCGCTGAGCAAGGGCTCTGCCTGGCACGTTTCCCCTCGCCCTCGCAGGCTCTCGGCACAGGTGAGGGAACAGGCGTGGAGGGGGAGGGCGTCCAGCTCTGGCGGGGCAGGGGTAGGAGGCGCAGCAGGACCGGACTCGGCCTCTGCCCGTCGCCGCGGCCCAGCCCCGACGGAGATCCGTGGGACCCTAACGGCCGAGGTGAAACCCTCGTGACTCAGCCAGTCCCAGAGGGGCAAACAGAGGCTCAGGGACCCAGCAGGGACCCACCTGTCCCAGGTGATTCAAGGACCGCCCGCCCGTGCAGGCTGAGCTCCCGACCCCTCGGCCACGCGCCTGCCCCGAGCACAGGAGAGCAGGCTTTGGGGGCCAGGCATGACTGTGGGCCCAAGGTGGCTGGGCCTGTCTGCTGGCGGCCACTGCCCAGGCCTGAGCGGACGGCAGTAACGTCCCCCCCGCCGCGACCACCAAGGCATCCACGTGAATCAGCCACGCCCACTCACACGGTGGCTTCCCACCCGCGCCCACTGCCCGTCCGCTCCTCTGACACGGCTGTTGTCTATTACGTGCCTGTGCTGACCGCAGCGTTCGAGAACACCTCTCTGTGAGAGGCTCCTGGGTGCTGAAGGGCCAACGGAGCAGTACCGTTCTGCTTTGGGGAGACCCCCAGGCCTGACCTCGGGGCGCCGTCCACCTGGGCGTGCCGGGGGCCGTAACTGCGGCGGAGACAACAGCGCGGCCTCAGCGCTTCCTCCTGCCCGGTTCCCACCAGCTCCCCAGTCAGCGCCAGCCCCCTTGGGCGGCCCGTCACGTCAGAGAGTCTCACCCGGGCTGCACCGGCTTCCCCTGGGGGTTGCCCGGCAGTGTCTGCTCAGAGTCCAGGTGGGCTGAGAATGCCCCTCCTGAAAGTCCCCGGGGATGCTGTTGCTGCTGGCCAGGGACCACGCCTGGAGAACTCCCGTCCTAAAGGATGGGCCCCCCAAGCAAGTCGGGACCAGCAGGGGCTCCCAGCTGGCCCTGAATAAAGCCCATCCCCCAGGACCAGCCCAGAGGCCCCACCCCTGCTTCAGGGTGGAGGCACACGCTGGCCCCAGGGTCCCTTGGCTTGGGATGCCCCCCGGGACCAGTGCCCACTTCCCCCCAGGCAGCCGACACCTTCTGATCCTTGTGGCCAAGCCCAGGCCTTCCTTCTACAGGAAGCCTGCTCCGTCCTCTGCACACCCTGTGGTTTCATCCTGAGCCGCCTTCCCGCTAGTCCCCGCAACGCACTGGGAGCCACACGAGGGCTACACCATCACCCTCACCTTGATGCACAGGCCCTGGTAAACAGCAGGAGCTCTATATATGCCTGTGGATTGAGTCACTGGCCAAAGCAGAGCCCTTGGGAGCTAAGCCCTGGGGGAGGGGGAGGGACCTTTGGAGCCATCGATTCATTTACAGAAAGAAGATCAAGCCGGGCTGAAGGGCTCGTGCAAGAAGGGGGCGGGGAGGAGGGACATTGAGCCTGTGAGCCCAGCAGACCCTGACCAAATGTGCTCCTGCTCCCTGCCTGCTGTGTGACCCCCGGAACGTCCCTCTGCCCCCGGGAGCCTCGGTTTACCGTCTGTGAACGCAGGATGGGGACAGTGCCTGCATTGGCGGGGCTCTGCGGAGAACACGCGCATCACTCCCTTTAAGCCTCGCCGTCATCCTTGGAGTCAGAATTATTAACCCTATTTTACAGATGAGGAAACTGAGGCTCAAGGAGATACTGTCACTTGCCCAAGGTCAGTGACAGGCAGAACTTGGGGCCGGGCTAGGGGTCGGGGGGCTTTTTCAGAAATGCCGGCTACCTCTGGCATCTCACAGGAATTGGACGAGCACCCGATCACCAGCAGCCAGTCGCTGTGCTGGGTCCCACTCCAGGATCTCGACGGGCTTGGGGAGACTTGGCGGCGGCAACCCCGTGCCCTGTGGAACAGACGCGCGTGGTGGTGAGTGGAGGCAGTTCAGGGCAGAGGTCATGGTCAGCGCAGGCTTTGGGGAGGCGGCAGGGCTTCAGCGGTAGAGAGCAGTTAGCAGTGCCGGGTGTGGGGGGCGTAGCTTCTCTATTAGCGCACAAACTCCTCCCTCTCCAGCCTGCCTCTGCCCACTCTCGGCCTCTCCACCCTGCAGCCTTGCCCACAACCACTGGCCTGCGCTGCTCCAGACCTGTAACCTCTTCGCTCAGAGCATCCCCAGTGACACCTGGGGACGTGGGGAAACGCAGAGTTTGGGGTCCTGCCCAGACCACCGAGTCAGAAACTCTGCTATTGGCCCAGCGAGCTGTGCTTCAGCCTCAGGCTGCCCATCAGGATCCCCACCCCCCACCCCCCCAAGCCACACACCGCAGCCCACCCCAAGCCAAGGACGTGAGAATCTGGAGGGTCCGGGTGTCTCCAGTGTGCAGCCCAGGCTGAGGACCCTGAGTCGGGGCTTGAGGCCAGGGCTTCCTGGGACCACGTACAGAGGCAGTGCCGGTGGGCAGAGCAGAGCCACCCTGCGAGTCCTCACAGGGGCTGAGGCCGCTGACTCAGGCTTCACCCCGAAGGGCTCACGAGTCCTCGGAGCCCCGTGAGGTGGTCCCCTGTGTGCTGCGGGAAGCACCTTGCCGCAGCGCAGCTGGCCGGGGCAGATGCCCCCATCTCCAGCTCACCCCCTCCGCGGTCCAGGCAGGGTGCTGTGGCCAAGCTCCAGCCAGTCTTGCCGGGGAGTTCCCTGATGAGCTCTGGAGCCCAGCGTCGGCCGCTTCAGTCAGGCCCTCTGCCATCCCCTGGCTCAGGCCACCCTCAACCATCCCACCTGAGCAACCGTGGTTTGCCATACATGTTCTCTCGCGGAAGCTTCACCGCGGCCCCTGAGGGACTCCTGCCACCCAGAGGCTTGGCTCCAACACCTCCTCCTCCAGGCAGCCTGGGCTCACGCCCGCCATTGCCGGCTCTCTCTCCCAGCCCCGGTCTGTCCGTGAGTCAGAAAGACGTGGGTGTGAATCCCGGCTCTCCTCCCTAGCGCCAGGGTGACCGTGGACATCAGTGTCCTCGTCTTCAGAGCAGGACGTTAATGCCAGCCTCCCCGCTCCTCCCTCTTTTCCACGAGCATCTATAGGGTGTGGGCAGTGTGCCAGGCCTGTGCCGTGTGGAGGTCACAGGGATGAATGGGGCCAGGGTCCCCGCCTCCTCCTGGTCCTCCGGGAGCAGGACTGCTGGGTGGCACGGATGCACGCCCTGGCCCAGGGCCTGGTCTGGAGGTGCTGGTAGCCTCAACGGAGCCCTCGCTGACCTCCTCTCCTTTGTATTTTGATTTTTTTCTAAAAACGAAATGAGTCCATTCCACGTAGACTGTGCTGAGGTGTGTCTTCCTTGCATGTCAGCACACTCGGGCCATGGCTCTCCCCGCAGGCACCAGCGGTGGGTCCAGCATCCCTCTGGAACAAAGCTCCGAGCGTGACTCTCCTGGTCCAGGCCCCGAACATCTCGTGTTCCGGGCCCTCGGCACCGGCCCCTGATTTACCCTTCCAGCCCTGGTTTGCTATCCCTGCAACAACGCTCCTTACATGGGTCTGGCTAAGGCGTGTGTTCCCGGGGCCTCATGACCACAAACTTCGCACCGTCCTGCCTCTGCGTCTTTGCTCCATGGACCTTGAACCCCCTTGCAGCTCCGCTTATTGAAATGCTCAGCCAGCGGTCGGCACACTCCTTGAACAAGCCTCTCCTGACTCCCAGACCCTGGATACGACTCCCTCTTTGGGATTTAATAGCACTCACTGTCCCCACCATGTACCTGGCATTTATAATTTATCAACAGTTTGACAGCAACTCTTTACGGAGCTCCTGCTGCATCCCGGACGCGGCCCTTGTGGAGTTTTCAGTCTTGTTGGGGAACATAGATGGGGCGTACAGAGGGAGCAGGCCGGGTGCTCACTGGAGGGGGTGGCAGCCAGGAGAGGCGGCCCCGAGAGAGTGACCCAGGTGCTGGGACCTGAAGGATGAGACAGCGATGACAGGAAAGAGCATCCACGGGGGAAACGGCAGGTGCAGAGCCCCGGGGGCGGGCAGAGCAAAGTGGGCTCAGGGGCCAGAGCGCGGGAGCAGGGGGGAGCACGAGGAGGGGCGCAGGGTCAGGTCAGCAGAGACCTGGCCATGCGGCAGGCTCCATCCAGCCTTCGTGGAGCCCGGGTCCTTGCGTGCCCGCCTGCTGCAGCGGGGGGCCCCTTCCTCCCTGGAACGCCTCCTACACCGGCCGTCCTCATGTTTGGATATGCATCCAGGTGCCTGGGGAGGCGGCTCTGACCAGTGGTGCGGGGTTGCTGAGATGGGTTGTGGGGTGGTGTTGGTGCTGCCAGTCCGTGGGGCACACTAGGGGACCGAGCGCCGGAGCCCTTAGCTGCTGCTGCTGCTGGACCGCTCCTGCCTTCCCGGCTTCCTTTGCGGCCTCCTCCCTGTCTCCCAGTCTCTAAATGTCCAGGGCCCAGCAGTCCAGGCCTCACACTCCCTCACTGATACACACCGCCTCCCACGGTGACCTTCCCCAGCTCTCCACATCTCCTGACAACAGCCAGCCTGGAGGCTCCGGCCCAGACCTCTCTCTGCCCACCGGCCTCAGCCCCTGCACGTCCACTGGGCATCCTAACATTGGCATGCAGGGAACTCAGCTCCTGACACCCCTCCTGCAGTGCTCTTATCCCAGGGAATGGCATTTCCACCCTTCCAGCTGCTCAGACCCCAAACCCCCAGTCCCCCATGTCCCCTCCCTTGTTCTCATTTCCCACCCGATCTGTCAGCTGGGGGCCCCTCAGTTAGAGATCCTCAAACTCTACCCAGAGTCTGACCACTTCCCATGCCTCCTCCTCATCTAGGCACCCCCCCCACGCCCTCCCCCACCCCCGGCCACCTGCTCTCTACAGACACCAAAGAGATGCCCCACATGGAGGCTAGGGCCCTCCATCCTTTTCTCCAAACATCCCCGTGGTCCTGTGTCGCTCAAAATAAAACATGACACCACTCCTGCACCCACCCCTGAGCAGCTGAGCAGGGTTGAGAGGCAGGGAATGCAGTCCAAGAGGGCCCCACCAGCCCCACCCAGCCCCTCTTGGACCGCATCCCCTGCCTCTCAACCCTGCTCAGCTGCTCCAGCCACCTGGGCCTTGCTGTGTCTCACTCCAGGCCCACGGCGGCCTCAGGGCCTTTGCACTGTCTTTTCCCTCTGCCTCGGATGCACTTCTCTCATGGGCTGTGTGGCTGTTGCCCTTGTTCCATGCGGGTCTCTGCTCAAATCTCTTCCCCTCTGAGACCTCCTCTGACCATCGATCCAAAATAATGCCCCTCCCCACCATAACCTACCGGTGGGGCTCAGCCTTCCAGCCCTGATCCCCTTACACGTTATACACATATTTATTGTCTGTGTCTCCTCCCCCAGAATTTGAGCCGCTGCAGACAGGGGCTGCATCTGTTTGCCCCTTGCTGCATCCTAGTGCTCAGCGCAGTGGCTCAGAGCTGGCCACTCTCAGCTGAATGATGAATGACTAAACGCATCCAGTGGGAGGCGTGGAAGGGTGCGGACAAGGACAGTGACTGGGTCCATGCTGCTTTTTTAAAAACACCTCTGGGGCTGCGGGGGTGGGTGGGTGGGCGTGCAGGCAGGGTGGGAGGGGCCGTCCAGAGGCTGTTGTAGGTATCAGGGGACAGGAGAGGGTGGGGCTGGAGAGAAGGGAGGGGAGGGGGTGACTGGGAGGGAGCATTGGCAGGACTGTGGAGGCAGGATGGGGAGGTGGGGGCGGGGAGCAGCCCTGCGGATGCCGAGGCCTCCGGCCTGGGCAGCTGTGTGACAGGGAGCCATGAGACTGCGACGCGCTCGTCTGTGAAGGCAGCACAGTGTAACACGAGACCTTCCTCCAGGCTCTGCATCACACTGGGTAAGTCGCTTAACTCCTCTGTGTCTCAGTTTGCTCACCAACAAAATGGGGGTGACCCCGGGACTCCCCTCATAATTGGAAGCACTAACCTACACCATGAGGAGCAGCATTAGCTAATCAGAGTCCCAGTCAAGACAGAGGAGCAGGGCCCAGATTTACCCTATGGCCTGAAAGAACTAAGCATCTAGGACAAAACCTATGAAACAATGGCTTGCAAGGCACTGATACCAGATGACAAAGGACAGTCCTCAAGAGACAGGCAAGGAATGAGGAGAGCCCAGGACTGTCCAGGCTCCCTGTCTGGTGAGAGTCTCCAGGCTGCAGGGCAGGAGAATCCAGGCAGGGCCTGCTGGTCCCCCTGGGTTAAGGAGACAGAACTGAGAGTCCAAGGATGCTGAGTGGCCAGAGTGCTCAGGGCAGGGTCCCAGACAGGAGGAGCTGCACAGAGAGAAGTACGAATCTCTGCAGAGGGTCCCCTTGAGCAGTTGGCTGAGTGCTGATCAGCACACGTGTGTGAGTGAGACTTTCTGAGGTCAGAGAAAGAAGCTTTTTTTTTTCTTTTTTAAATTTCAGAGAAAGAACCATTTGAAGGGGTCCTAGGGAACAATACTGGAAGCTCACACAGGAGGTCCAGGAATAGTTCCTGCTCCTATCAGAGAGGAAACCTTCATAATTCCTGGAGCATTGGGTAGAGAACTCAGAAGGGCTTTGACTAAATGTGCTGTGGTCTTGTCTCCCAAAGCATCACATCTAGGCCTGCAATAAACTGTTTCCAAGTAACAACCATACCCCAGAACAAAGCTCACAAATATGCATAGGGATCTAGCATGCAACAAGGTAAAATTCACAATGTCTGGCAGCCGGTAAAAAAATTACTTGGCATGCAAAGATGCAAACAAATACAATCTACAATGAAGAGAAAAATCAATTGAAACTCACCCAGAAATGGCACAGATGATAGAATTAGGAGACAAGAACATAAAAATAGTTATTATAACTGTCGCCCACATGTTGAAACACTAGAGAAAAAATTGGACACATTAAGTAGAAACATAGATGTTAAAAAGAACAAAACTGAATTACTAGAGATAAAAAAGCTACAATGTCTAAGATGAAAAATACTTTGGATGGGGTTAACATCAAATTAGATATTGCAGAAGAAAACACAGATGAACTAAAAGACAGCAATAGAAACTATCCAAAATGCACAGAGAGAGAGAAAGGACAAACCAGAAATAAGTAAACAGAGCTTCAGTGAGATGTGGGAAACTTCAAGTGGCCTCATATATATGTAATTGGAGCTCCCAAAGGAAGGGGGATGCATTAAAATGATTAGAAGTACTGGATGAAAAATTTCCAAATTGGGAGAAAAACCTATGGACCTACAGATCTAAATACTCAATGAAACACAAACACAAGAAACATGAAGAAAAAAACACCAAGGAACATTATAATCAAATTCCTTAAAACCAGCAAAATCTCTAATGCACGTGCCACATAGAGGAACGCAGATAAGAAGGACAGCTGACTTCCCACTGGAAATGATGGAAGCCAGGAGACAGTGGGCAGCATCTTTAAAGCACTGAAAGAAGGCACACCAACCTAGAATATTCTGTCCAGCAAAAAACCTTTCTGAAATTAAGGTGAAATACAGAACAGTATTAGTACTGTCTCCTCTTGACTATAAAGCCCTGGAGGGCGGGGCCCACAGTTCAACTCCTTGCCAGGGAACATATGCTGTTTGGACCTATTGCTGGAGGAGTCTTATTTTTGGGTCCCCAGTGGCCCAACTTGAGCAGAGGATTGGGAAGCCATGTGGGAAGTTCTCTGTTCATGGGAGACTGGGTGGGGTCTGGCTTGTCTTGGGGGGGGCCCAGGTAGAGGGGGCAGTGGCCTTTCCAGGTCTCTCCCCACTGGGAACCCCAACTTCTTGGACCCAGGCCTTGCCAAGTGGGCACAGGGGAGGCGGTGGGAGGCATATTCTTCACAACCTTGGGCTCTGCATTCCCCTAACTTATCCCCACAGGAGTGTGAAAGCACAAAAGAAATCTGTATAATGTTTTGAAAAACAACCAACAAAAAATATATAAATTTTAGCTGTTCACAAGGTTACAGGCAGTTTCCATGGCTACCACTGCAAGCTGCGTGCACCGAGGTGAAGAGGTGGGGCTCCCCTTAACCCAGCAGATTAGGGCACTTGCATACCCTCTGCCCAGGAACCAGGCGCCTGGCTGCCAGACTGGACCAGAGGGAGGAGGGAGGGAGGGAGGAGGGAGCGAGAACGTTGCTGCCTCTCCCGACCCTGCCAGGCACTGATTTCAGTGGCTAATTAGAGTAACACCTGTGTCTTCACAGCTCTCTACAGCATAAGCTGAGTTTTTAGGTACCTCACCCGTGTGTAAGCATCCCTGTGGCTTAGGAGGCCAGGGTCATCACCCTTACACACAGGTGGGCACTGAGGACCAGGGGCCAGGTCACCCAGGAAACTACAGTCGGTCACATGAAGGCCTGGGATTCCCGCCCCAGCTGGACAGCCCAGAGCAGATGGAGGTGCCAGGGCCAGCCCTTCCTGCTGGGTCCAGGCAGTGCCGCCTCCCCCGGGAGCTGTGTGTGCGGGGGTGGGGGGGGGCAGGTGTGTGTGTGTGTGCACGTGTATGTGTCTGCATGTGGCTCTGTGTACGTGTGTACCTGTGCATGTGTGTTCATGCATGTGCGTGTGTGCGTGTGAGTGCACAGTGCTGATAGGGAATGCAGAGCAGATGAGGAGCAGGGGCAAAGGTGAATCAAGCCACCTGGTTGTTCCAAAGACACTGGCTGGACCGCCCAGCGCTGGTGGGGGTGGGGTGTGCCACCCCCGCCCTATCTGGACACACCCTTTAAGTTCCAGGGACCCGGCACCTCCAGGGAAACCCCCCTGTCCCCTGCCCTTGTGTGGGACCAGCGCAGCTCATTTAAATCAGGCCCAGCTTCTGCCCTGTGGCTTTAGGGGGGGTTTACAGGGGGGCGGGGATGGGGGAAGGTGGGGGGCGGGGGGTGAAAGGGTGGGCCGGCAGCCAGGGAACCCGTGGAGTGGGCGGGAGAGGTTGGCCTAAGGTGGTGGAATCAGGAACTCTCGGAATCTGAGCACCCACGTCTTGGAGTCTTAGAAAATCAGAACATCCGAGCAACGGATGCTGAGAATCTGAATACCTCAGATTTAGAAGGGACTTTGTACATTACCTGGTCTAACCACCTACTCAGTGAACAACAAGGGAACTGTTTTCTTCTTCTTTTTTTTTTTTTTTCTGTTTTCTTCTTAAAATCATAATTCAACCAAGATGGTCAACCCCAGCTCGGATCTCCAGCTGTCCCTGGGGAGCGGAGGAGGGCGGGACCGCCTCTGACTCTCAGCCAAATTCAAAGCTTTTGGCTCCTCCCTGGAGTCACCCCAAGTTCTCTCCCAAGTACAAGCCGGAAGGACCCCTGAAGAAGGCCCCACCTGCCTGTGCACGGCCATCCTGGGGGCAGAGGCCACAAAGGGCAGCCGTCAGACCCCGGGCTACTCCTCACCCTCACCCGCTCCGTCATCTGCGTGATGGCTTACAGAGCTCGACGGCCCACAGGCCTGCAGGCTCGGACGCTGCACACTTGTTAGGAGCCCTCTTCCCATGCCTCCACCCCCTCGGCCATCACAGCTGACCCGGAGACGCCCTTGTGAACTTCTGGGGGCAAACTGGCTGCCCTGGGCGGCGGTGGCCCAGGCGCCAGCCAAGACCCTGCCCGAAGCAATCTGTTTACATCCATCTTCTTTTCAAAAAAATTAGGCTCAGCCATTTTTAAGTGAGTGTAGGCGGGTTGTCGAAAAGACCCGTCTTGCAGATTAAAGGATTTTTTTCCTGGAAACCGGGAGTCCCTGTCAATGAAGAGTGGCAGGGCTTTAACCCCCGAGGCCTGGCCAGGAGCCGAGGCCTGACCAAGAGAGGCCGCCAGGTCCGGCACCGCCAGCATCACGTCACCTGATGACGATGTTCCCGATGCTGGAGGGCTGTGGGCGCTGCGGGGAACAGGCCCTGCTGATGCCGGGCCCCCCGGCACTGGCCGCGCTGCTGCCACGCTGGCTGACTTCCTGTCGCTGGGATGCTCTGAGTCCCTCCTTCCCTGAACAGGTTGGATTGTTTGGAAGGGAGGCCCAGATGGGAAAACAGACGCCGTTTCTGACTTGAAACATGGGGTGTCTCAATCCAGGGAGAGCCGGGCAGAGGCCACCGCACCCCCCAGCAGACGAGGTTGGCCCTGAAAACGGCAAGAAAATATCCAGCCATCCGACAAAAATCTACAGGTGCCCCCACCCTGTGCCGGCGCCGAGCCAGCTCTGCGCTCGTGATGAGCAGGACCGACAGGTACCGTCTCGATGGGCTCCCAGGCCGAGCGCGGAGGGAGGCCGGTGGGGATGAACCACACAGCTGGGGGTGGACAGGCCAAGAGCCTGTCCTGGGCCTGATCTCCTCAGGAGGGGTGTGAGGCCGGGGGCGCTTCCCTGAAGGCAGACCTGTACCAGCTGGCAGGGATCTTTCAGGGCAGGAGGCGAGGAGGCGGGAGGACCCCCAGGGATGAAGGGTCTAGTGTGGAAATTAAGCATGGCCAAGGAAACAGGCACATGATGCGGCTGGGGGTGGGGGCCAGCGGTCTGGGATCTAGCCTCAGAGGAGATGCCTTTTTTTTTTTTTTGGCTGCACCATGTGACATTCGGGATCCTAGTTCAATCCACCAGGGATGGAACCCATGCCCCCCTGCAGTGGGAGCTTGGAGTCTTAACCACTGGCCTGCCAGGGAAGTCCCGAGATGGCTTTTAAGCAGGGACCCCAGCCGCACACAACAACAGAAAACCTGAGTTCCAGCACGAGGGCCATTCCACAACCTCCCACCCACCATGCCCAGAGACCCCAGAATCCAGCACCAGGTTGTGTGTGTCACGCTCCTCTGGGTGTGTGGGATCTCAGGTGGGTGAAGATGACCCCTCACAAGGAGGAGGTACGGCCATCCCTGCTTGCGTGGACCAGCAGACCGGGGCACCGAGAGGTGCCATCACACGCCTAGGGTCACCATCTGAGAGAAGCCCGTGCCGGGGGCTGGGCTGAGCTGCCGGGTCCTGACCCTGTGCCCGTTTCGAGCAGCCCACTGAGTCTGCAGCCCTGCTGGCCCCCTCTTCACCTCCCCTTAGGCGCTACTCCTTGCCCTCCCTCCCCTCATCCTCAGGTCTCACTGCAGACAGCAAAACACAAGACGCAGCCCAGTGGTGATGAAAGCACCGCAGAAGCGATTATTCAAGACACCGTGTCGTAAAACAAAGCATTTTTTGGAAATCGAAATCTGTCTAGCAATGAGAGGCAGCTCTCGTGTGGGAAGTTCCACGAAGGTACAGCGAAAGTTGACTATGTTTTTAATTTTGTAAATGGGTTTGCACTGAGCCAGGAGCCTTGTGCATAATGAGTGTTTTAGCCAGACAAACCCGAAACACAGGTAAATACCAGAAGCTCACAAGGCGACAAAAGAGCGGCTGCTATTTTTCTGGCGAGATGTAAGACTTTGTCACTGTCCTCCGTCAAACCAGAATTAGATCATCGCATCTCGGGATCGGCCCTCTCAAAGCCGTGGCTGATTTTGCAACGTTTCCAGGGGAGACCCTGGCAGGAAAAGACACATGGCTTCTGGCTCTAAATGCGGGTCCTTCTCTAGGCCAGGGGCTCTGCTGTCCTCTGGGGAGCGGTGGCTGGTGGGGCGGGAGGGCCCCCTGCAGAGAAAGGGTGTCTGGATGGGGTGCTTGCCTTTGAACGGGAAAAAGGAGCATTTTCACTCTGTCCTAGGAGGGTCCCCGAATGCACGGCGTTCCATTTGCCAACGCCAAGTGCAGGAATTTGGAAAACAGGATGTACACATGACCTTCCAAACTGCAAGGTGAGGCCCTCGACAGCGTTCCGGAAAAACTAATGATGCTTCCCAGGCTGCCGCCCTCCTCCGCTGGGTCAAACGCATTCCCCGTGGTCCCCGCGGCAGCCCCAGGCTCTCCTGCCTCCTATCACGCTTGGCAAAATCACACTCGCTGGCACTAGGGGATGCGTTGGCAGCCACTGCAAACCTGTCTGGCGCGGCTGGGCCCCGGGGCGGGGGTTCTACAGCGGGTCCTTCATTTGACTGCAGGAAAATCCCCTCAGCACAGGGCTGGTGGGTGAGCCTTCTTAAGCCTGGCAGAGAGACCAGAGGCTGAGAGAAGGGGCCGCCTGTGAGGAAACCGACTTCACTCACAGCACAGGTCTGAGAGCTCAGAGCCAAAGAGACCACCAGCAAGTAGCCCAGCTGGTTCTCAGGGAGAGTAGAGAGGTAGGGAAAGTCAGGGCATCTTCAGTGGGCTATGGATTACCAGCCAAAGCCCACAGATGGTGCCCCTGCATCCCCATGACAGCAGAAACCCCCCATCTCTCCACCACGCCTACTCCTCCCCACTCCATATGCATTCCTCAGGGCTCAGCTCAAATTCCACCTCCAGGAAGCCTTCCCTGACTGCTCCGGCCCACCGGGTACCTTCCTCTGAATCTGGGACACCTGCTGCCTCACATTCAGGTTACAATCCACCGAGAACTGCCCTTGCCTTGCCATGCATGTCCCCCCTCATCCCCCCATCCCCCCACCCCGGCTGTGAGATGCTTCCTGGAAGGGATCACAGCACTGAACAAATCTGTAAAAGCTATACAACACAGAAAACCCGAACGACCTACATACCTGTCCAGGTAAATAAATGAGAGAATGGGGTGCTGGCATGAAAAGGTGCTCCTTCCCTCAAGGATGAGAGGGGAAGACAGGCTGAAGAGCCCTCGGTGACACCCAGTGTGGTCATAGCGAACGACTGACAGCTAACACAGGGGTGCGGGCCGTAGCCGGAAACTGGGGCTTTTACTTTGCGACAAATGAACAAACAAACAAAGCTGGGTGGCTTGATTTTTCTTTTACAACAAGCATGCATTTATTCTATTTAAAAAACCCTTTAACGCAGATTAAAATGAATATACGTTAATTAAAATGTGAGTAGCATACAGGAGACAGCCCCCTACGAGAGCTTTCCGCAGGTAGAGCCCTTTTTCTGTTTTGGTGTAGGGTATGTTTTCTAGAACAGTGTGTCTCAAACCTCATTGAGCAGGAGAATTACCCAGGGAGCTTTTAAGGCAGCTCTGGAGGGGGCCTGAGAATCTGTATCCCCAGCAAGCTCCCAGGGAAGCGGAAGCTGCTGGTCTGTGGAGGACCACTGCTCCCAGTTTATGCTCCCAGTACGTGCAACTAAACACAGAAAATAATGATAATAATAATAGAGAGAAGACTATTTTCCTGACCACAGGCCCAGCTGCCAGACAGGACCAGCCTGGGAGCGTCCTGAGAGGCCACCTTTGCCTCTGCCGCTGCATGCAGAAACCGTGGACCTGGTTGGGAAGAACCAAGGTGCAGGTGTCAGTCAGGGAGCCGGTGTGGTCCCAGCGTGGGGCCTGCCTGCTTGTCAGGGGCAGCCCCCAGGCCAGCCTGTGGTCCGGCCAGAAAGTGAGCACCAGTGGGGGCTCCCCCGGGGCAGACCTGACGCAGAAGGGAGGTTTCTGCCAGGGCTCAGCTCTGCAGCGACTCCCCTCCCCGGTTAGCTGGAGCATCCTATGAGGTAGAGGTTATTATTGTCATTTTATGAATGAACAACCTGGGGTCCAGAGAGACTAAGGAACTCCACTAGGGACACACAGCTTAGACACAAGCACAGCTGCAGTCATCCCGAAGGCTGTGCTCGTATCCACTCGGCTGCACTGCTAACCCGTCCTCAGCAGTCAGGCAACGTGGCAGGCCAGGCTGCAGCTCCGGGAGCCTGACTTGATCTGGGGCCACTGCCCAGGCCCCCGATCAGCCTCCACCTGGGCCTCCCAGCTGGTCCAGCCCTCTCCACCTCTGCAACCTGAGAAAGGCAAGCCTGGCTCCACTGTTTCCCTTCCAGCTGCATGCAGCGGTCTCATACCAAGCCTGCCTGCCTCTAGCCTCACCCTCTCCAAGGCATCCTCCACATTGCACCCTGAGAACTTCCTCTAAAGGCGAGATCGGGCCAAGGTCCTCCCAGGCGCTCACTGCCTGTGGTTCCTGGGGACCTCGGAGAAAGCCCACCTGCAGAGCTGGGCTTACGAGCCTTGCCTGATCTGACCCCATCTGCTCCCCACCTCCAAGGTGCCAGGGCTCTCACCAGGGTTGTTTATTTAATCCTCTGAGGTCCCCAGGGAAGCAGGGGCCACAGTCCCCACTTCACAGCCCAGGAGCCGAAGGCCCAGCGTCCCGCAGCCAGGAAGCAGCCACACCGGGCTTGGAACCCCAGCCTCAGCCTGAGTTCAGGGCTCTTGCTCATCCTCCACCCCGGACAAGCTGGCCCGTCCACCCGGGGTTCCCCATGCAGTGCCCGCCATCCGTGGGTGGCCCCAGCAAGGGGGCGGGGCCGAGGCCTGGGGGAGGGTTCACCAGCCTGAGCCTATTTAGGGAGGGGACCTATTCCAAAGGGAACAAAGAGATTTTCAAAGAGAAACAAGCGCAAGCCGTACCCAGGAGCCTCTCTGCTCGACAGTGGAAGGATAGGAGCTGGCAAACGCCAAAGAGGCTGGGCTTGTCAAATCCCCTCTGGAGCAAATCCAAAGGGACCAACACACCACAAGGAAAGCCGGTGCCGAGAAGAGCGGCAGAGCCAGGCTGAGAAGCCCAGCCACTGTGGCCGCGGTGGAGCAGACCCCAGAACAGACTCCGGGTGCCAGTGCCACCGGCCCGGACTCTCAGTTATCCCCCTTATGCCAGTGGGACAGGCAGAAGCACCCCCTTTCTGGCACACGAAGAGGCTGAGTGATTTGCCTCGGGTAGCCTGGAATCCACTCTCTCTTGCCTTTTTACTGCTGCACAGATGTGGACTTGCTACTTTGGAGAGAGTGGCGGGCCGGGAGCTACGCGGAGGACAGGACAAGGGCCGGCGGCCCCTCCGCTCTGCCTCCCGCCCGCGAGCCTGCAGTCAGATGCCATTTACTGAGCTCTGATAAATCTCTCCCGCAGCTCCGCCTGTCCCCTCGCCCCTCCGGAGTGCTGCAATTGCTCCTCGTGGATCCCGCTGCCATCCCTCCGTAGAGCAGGCCCACGTGGCGGGAGCCCGGAGGCCTCTCTGCGGGAGTGGGTCCCGGTGCCGTGTAGCCTCCAGACGGGCAGGGCTGTGTGGCCCGCCCTGAACCAGCACCGGGAGTCAGAGATTTAGAACCAGCCCCCAAACATTCAAGACTGGGGTCCTCCCTGGAGTGGGACGTGGGGTCGATGGGACTGGGGGCTTGGGCTCACTTCAGCCCTGACATTTCGAAACCCCTCCGACCTCCCCACAATACCGCGGCTCCTCCCAGCCTTACTCACTCCATTTGGGGCTTAGACGAGCAGAGCTGCCGTGGCCCATGGGGGACATTACGTGATTCACCCCATCGTGTCACAGATGGAAACTGAGGTCTTGTCCAAGGTCACCCAGAAAGGTGGACAGAACTGGGCAGATGAGTCTTGGCTCCTCCAGCCGTGCCCACCTTTTCCCTGAGCGCCCTTATCCGTGGTCAACCATCGTGCTGGCACAAGCAACGTGTGTCTGGAGCACAAAGCCTTGGAGGCTGGGGGGGGGTCCCTGGGGTGGGTGCTCTCCCCTCCCCACGCTGGAGGGGCAACGACGGAGCAGCTGCAACCCCTCCGTGTGCCAGAGCCCGGAGCAGAGCATCCACTCGCTCCAGAAAAGCCAGCAAGGCGCCCCAGAGATCCCCACCCCTGTTCCCTTGCATCCCCGGGGGCACCGAGCCTGGCAGAGCCTGTGGGTCCTTTTCAGATGCCCAAATTCTTTGGGAGGCCATTTCCAAGCTTTGCAAGTGACTCCGGAGCAGTGAGCCCCACTGGAAATGCAGTCAATGGGAAGACCAGAACCCAGCAGGGTCCAGGGCACGAAGGTCACCCTGTCTTTTCATCCTGTCCTGCAGATGCTTAACAAGCCACTACCCAACAAAAGAATGAATGAAGAAAACCCCACATTGCCTGAGCCCCGCCGGCGTCAGGAGGGAGACGGATTTTTCACAAGTTCCCAGCACGCAAGCTCTTTAGAAAGCTTGTGGTCAGTGCACATAGGGTTAAACCACCTCTTCCCAGCCCAGGAGGTGCTCAGGTAAGAAGGGCCCCATCACCTACACTCCACCCTCGATGCCACCAGAAGAGGGGGAGGTGGGAAGGTGGGCATGTGTGCTTTCCTAGTAAGCCCGAACGTTTGGAGCTTGGACCTTCTGACTGTTCCTGGAAGCCCCCCAAAAGCCTGGCCTGGCCTGGTCTGGGCAGAGGGGATTGCTGGAGGAAGGCTGGCAGGGTGTCCCTTCTGGCTCTCCTAAGCCAGCTTGCTGGGGAACGCGCTGGGGCTGTGGCCTCCGGGACGCACCCTTATCCTCGAGAAGGGTCAAGATCCTAGTCTCAGAGCTGCGCGGGGCTGCACGCTGGCAGGATTATGCTGGCCTTGGGAGTACCGGACCCGGAGGGGGTGAAATGGCAGGGCCGGGAGGGTGGACAGGAAACCTCTCCTGGATTTTTGGTGTTTGGAGAGTCTTTCCATCTCTGACTGGAAAAACCCAAATGCCGCTCTGGTGCTCCCCCTCCCCAACCTAGGCTGAGATTTCAAACAAAGGTGGGTGTGAGGCGGGTGGCAGTGGCAGAGGCTGGTGTGTCCGAGGCCAGCTCTACCACTCACTGGCTGTGTGACCTTGGGCAAGTGACTAAACTTCCCTGAGCCTCCGTCTCCTCATCTGTCAAGTAGGGCCAATGCTGCCTTTCTCATAATGTGCACTGAACGGACCACAGGGCAGGCCCAGCACCCAGCACCGTGTCTCGCAGAAGGCACATGTCAGGAAAGACAGGTCTTAGCCCCTGGCAGCAGAGAGAATGGGGACCAGGCTCCTTTTGGAAACTTTCCCTCCCCGGCATCCCTCATCCCCTGGCCGGAGAGAGACGAGGCATCCCTTGGCACAGTGGGTGCCCCTGCCTCTCCCTCAGGCCCTCACTGCCCAGCTGGGTCTCTGCCCATAGCCTCCTCGGGGCGTACTTGGAGGGCGGCGGGAGATGGGACGGGTGGCCCCGGTCCCGGCAGCCGCCTGGGACAGGGACCTGGCGCAAGGCGGCCCTGGCAGGCTGCGGTGGGCGCCCCAGAGTACGTGGGCACCGAGCCGGGGCTTCCCGCCGCCGTCCGCTGCCCCCAGGCCCGTGACCCGCGCGCCCGCTCGGCCCTTACCTTGAAGCATGGGAACGGCGCTGCCCCGGCCGGCGAGGACTTGGGCGCACGTGACGGGGCCGCCCGGCGTCCGTCCCAGGCCGGCGCGGCGAGTAGCGGCCGCGCACGCCCGGGCCACGGCTGCGGCGCCTGCGGGGGCCCGGCGGGGGAGGCTGGCGCCGGAGGGGTCCCGGAGGCCCGCGGGAGGCGGCTGCGTGCCCCGGCGGGAGCCCCCTGCCAGGCCGGCTGCGCCGCGGCTCCGCACGCCCAGGCTGGCTCCCGGCGAGCGGCACGCGCGCGGCTCCAGCCCGGTCCCGGGCGCGGGGCGCGCGCAGGCGGGGAGGGCGCGCGCCCGAGCCGGGCGGGAAGCGCGCCGCCGACCCCGCGCGCGCCGTCTCCGGGGGCTGCGGGGAGCGGCGCGGGAGCTGTCCCCGGTGCTGACGGCTCGTCCGCTCTGGGCCGAGGCTCGCGACCTCCCGCCGGCCCCGGGGGCGAGCCCACCCCCGCCCCCCGCCCCACGGGGCCCCCGCTGCTCTCTGCCTGCTTTCCAGGCGCTCCCCGTGTCCACACGTTGGGATGTGGAGTCAGGCCAAAGCTGCTGTTTACCAACAGTACAATCTTGGGACAAGCTCTTGTCTCGGCGAGTCTCTGGTTCCCATCTGCAAAATGGGCCTAAGAGCAGTGCCTGTAAGGTTGGCCTGAGAATGAAATTCAGCGACGTCTAGGGGCCTGGCACACAATGAGGGCTCAGGAAATGCTTGCCTTTATCTTGATTTTTTCCCCCATTCTCTTGATTAGCAGCCGCGGAGCAAGTGAGACAAGGGGGCAGTGCTGGTGCTGGTCTGGGCTGG
This sequence comes from Hippopotamus amphibius kiboko, assembly GCF_030028045.1. Lineage (NCBI taxonomy): Eukaryota > Metazoa > Chordata > Mammalia > Artiodactyla > Hippopotamidae > Hippopotamus > Hippopotamus amphibius. The sequence continues at coordinate 2,424,843 of NC_080187.1, forward strand.
CCAGTGTTACGGGCTTGGGAGCTGCCTTTGGACCTCTTAGGACATCCACAGGGGAAGGGAGTAGACTTCTTCCTCGGGACCTCAAAGCACAGACTTAGGACCAACGGCCAGAGTTAAAGTGAGGCAGATTTGGGCTCAGTGCCAGGGAGAACTTTCTGATGGAAGGTCTTTGGTCTGAAATGAATGCTCTGCGACCTCTGTCTCCACAGACACTCAAGAGGAGGCTGCAGCCACAAGGGCCCTGAACAGAGAAAGTTCTGGGATTGAAAAGGCTTTGAGTTAGAAAATATTAAGCACTGAAAACGATGCCAGGCACACTGAAAGCACTGTTTGAACGTGTGCTTTACTGACCCTTAAGTTCTCTATAAGAAGCTATACCCTGGTTGGAAGAATGCGTAACTTCACCCCCGTTCTAGAGGTGAGAATACTGAAAACAGACGGGGGTAAGGTGACCTCCTGGGACTCCATTCCCACTTTACAGATGGGCTGAGGACAGAAGGGTAAACACCTTGCTCAGAGCCACACTGCAGGGCCACGAGGAGAGTGCTTATAAACCAAACAGACAGACCCCAAATGTCCAGCCTGCTGCCTGCCCCGCCGAGTCCCTTGGCGAGGGTCACAGTCTAATTTTCCAGAGCTATTCGAGCTATTTTGAGTCTGGAGAGTTTCCTTGTAATAAACCAGGCAAGTACCTCATTCGTATTAACTGATGGGAAGGGCTGGTGCCTGCCCCTCTATCTCTCTCCCTTCCAAGCAGGATAATTAAACGTCACCTGCCTCATTTCCCAGGGGACCAGTGGCTGTGCTTGATCCATTAATTAACTGTGAGCTATACCTTCTTCCACCAGGCACATATCTCATGATAAACATCACTCATTATGTGCTTAATATGTTCTAGACACGAGGCTAAACACTTGTCCTGCACTGTTTCATTTAGTCCCCTCAACAATCCGATGAGATAGATGCTGTTGGTACCTGGAGTTTGCTGCTGAAGTCTTTAGGCTTAAGAGAAGCAGACTGGAGTTGGGTTGGACCAATTCTCAAGCATGTGCTCCTAACACTCTCCTTCCTGATTTTCCACATTGTCCCCAGACTGGGAAAAAAGATGGAAACATTAATAGAAATTCCATATAAGGAGTTGGGGGAGGGGTGGGGGGGGGGGGCGGAGAGAGATGCAAACCAGGCAGCCAATCAATGCCCTAGGAGTCAGCATAGGAATCCTTTAAATCAACATTTCCAGTCAAAATCCCCATGATGACAACTGAGCAACTTTTTTTTCCCCCGAGATTTCTTGGATCCTAGCAAATGTGTGCCAGGAATTTTAAAAGGAACATCACTGCCAAACCCTCTTTACCAACCAGCTCCCAGGCCTTTCCACTTCTTCCCATGCCTACTTTTCATTCACACTCTGTAGAATTTCACAGCCGTGGGTCTGGGCAGCTGCAGACCTCGGAAGCCAGCTCAGTCTCTGGAGCTCTTGACCTTGTGAGGCACTGGTTTCTTTCCTGTGCTGAGCAGAGAGGTGGGCTCCTGGTGCTTGTGGTGATGCAATCTTAGCCCATTTTATTGAAACCAGACTGAATATTCTCCCCAGTATGTAAGGTAGATGCCTTTCTTGCCCTCACTTTATAGATAGTAACAGAGGGGTGAAATGGATTACCCACAGTCACATGACCAGCCAGGAGGTGGCTGCCCTGCATGGATTTTATTTGGATAACAATGTCCCATGGTCACCACCACACTTGTTCTTTGTGTGACAAAAGCATGGCTTGGTTTTAAGCAAAAACCCCATTTCCAAAAATAAAAATGGGGGGGTGAGGATGAGGAGTCATTGGTCTGACTTTATAGGAACAATTCACCATCAGGTTTCCTTACATAGCAATTTCTCCTGTGCATGAAAAGAAAGATTCGAGCTACTCACAGTTCTTGCAGGTTGACCAAAAACAGGCCTGGGGGCGGGAGGAACGGCATGGTGCCACCCCACTGGCATTGCTTCCACTACAACCTGCTTTTTGGTTGCATGGCAACTTCAATCTACGGCAGCTACTATGTCCCCAGCACCAGCATCTTCCCACAACGCAGAGCTTCATGGATATAACTCAAATCTAACAGATGGCCAAGTTGGTTGAAAAAATCCCAACACGTTGGATCATGTGTGGCAATTTACAATGGTTCGTTTTCCACTGAGAGCAAATGGGGCTTTTGTAAGTTGAGCCCAACACAATAAAGACAGGAGCTTATGGCCACGTGTTGCCTGGGGGCAAGTGTGGGTAGCTTGTAGGGGAGGGACCATGGCTTGACCAAGGGAACTCAGCCTTCTAATCACAGCCACATACCACACACAGTCACGTATAATGAATTAAGTTCTTGGGAGCAAAGGGTATTTACCCAGCTGCTATTTCTGACCCGATTCTGGTCCTGCAGAGAAGCAGAGAGCAGAGTGCTCCGGGAGTGAAGTGTCTGCCAGGTTGTGAGAAAAATGGCCAAGAGCCTTTCCAACTCTTTTTCCGGGAACCTTTAGGAGGGGGTGAGTTCGGCACCTTCAGATGTGTCCAAGCAGCAACTGGCCACCACTTACAGCAGGGACAAGCTGGCCAACCTGGCCCCGGGGGACCCTTCCAGCCTTGGAAGTCTGTGAGATTTCAGAAGGGTGGCCGACGGACACTCAGAGGGGGCGCCCACTTTCCCCAGCCTCTGTTTCAGCTGCCCGGTGGATCTCAAGGCACCAAAAAGGGGCCCATGTTGAGTCTTCTAAGTTTACAGCCTCTGGGCCAAGTGACAGAGTGGCTGCTGTTTCCACCAGTGTGTACTTACGGAAATTGCCCGTACCTTTGGGCAATTGCTAAATTAACCTTTGTTTGGCCATTGAATGTTTTGTTTTCCCCATCCGCACTCCTGAGGGGTTCTGCCTGATTGAATGGGCTGGTGGTAGATCCACTGATGTCACTAAATCTATGTCTCCAGGTCAAGCCCATTTAGAGAACAGATGAATTAAAAAAAATATTGTGAGATGGACAACACCATGACACTGTGATTACTTTGTGATGTTGGCTAGCAGAGTGTGCTCACATCCTCGATCAAGGACTTTGGATTGGGTGTCATTTGGATGTGACCAGGAGAATAACAAGGCATCAGAGTGTGTGAGAGCGAGAGGGTCACACAACCAGGCATGCAAGGGGCTGGGAGTGAGCTGGTGTGGGGGCAGGTGTTCAGGCACATGGGGGGTGATTCCAATTGCCCTGGTTGGAACAGACAGCCTCCTCTGTTTGAACTGAAATCACTGGTGGTTTTAAATTACTGCAACATTTTGAAACACTGTGACAGCAAGTTGGATACTTTCATTCTTTAGGAATTTTCAAGGTTGCTGAATGAGGAAGCCACGGTGCTGAAAGAGGTGCTTGGGACAGTCAAGGGTCTCTCAGGGTTCCTTATGTGAATCTCAAGACAAGTCTTGCAGAGGGTGGGGGAGTGAGGCGTGGCCCTGGGGGATTCTCGTTTCTTCCATTTCAGAGATTTGCTACTTCTTGAGAAGATTTAACAAGAACTTGTTGGGGTCTGATCTTCAGTTTCCCAGCCAAACATTCCCGCAGGAAGAGCAAACCCAGGCAGCACCTTCATTCATCCATTCATCCTTCCATTCACGTGCCGCACCTGCGGGGTGCAGAGACAAGGGCAAAAGCCCCATTATCTGGGAGCTCAGAGGTGGGTGAGGTTTCCAATGAGACAAGGTTTCCTGCGCTGGGTGGACTGGACCCAGGTCTGTACTGTGATTACCTAATACTGAGGCCTCCTGACAGTGCTGAGAGACAAGAACCCCTCTTTTATTTGACACATTTGACAGCAAGAGCCTGAGACTTGGAGAAGGGAATGCCTTCCCCAGGCCACACCGTGGCCAGGACCCTGCTGGCTCTGAAGTCCACACTGAGCGTGGCCCACGCCGCCGCATGACACCCAGTATATCCTGCTAAAAAACAGGAGATAAAACTAAGAGATCGCCTGTTTGGACTACGTGAACCTAAAAGGAAAGTGAGCTCCGTCACCTGCCTGCTTCTAGCAGCACAGGCTGTAGAGACTGCTGGAAACTGTTCATTTTAAAAAGAGGTGAAGATGGAGCCCCTCTGTGACTGACACGTACAAATGTCATGACATGACAGTGAGGTCTGTGTGAGGTTGGAGGCCTTTCATCCCCGCAGCGAGGGAGCCGTTCCTTCCCTCAGGACAGTCTCCAGGGTGCCACGTGAGCTCTGCCACCCAAGTCCCACAGCAGACAGCCTTCTCTGGGCCACGAAGACTGAAAACACCGGCTTGGCCATTTCTCTCCTGTCAGAATCCATCAAGAATCCATGCAAGCCGCCAGTGGCAGATTTGCATGGGGATGAGGAGGAGGGAGGGTGTGGGAGGGGAGGGGGAAACAGCGGGGTTAAATGTGGGAAAGCAGAGCCGAGCACGTGTTCTGGGATCACCGGGTGCAGGGCTGAGAGGTGGGAGGGGCCAAGCCAAGGCTCCCTCCTGCCCTGGCTTGGCCACTGCCTCCCATCCATCTGGGTGGCCCGGGGTGACCTAAAGAGCATCAGCTAGGTTCTGTGCTCAAGCAAACTGCTTCCTGAGTCAGTCTCCACAGGGTAAAGTGGGGAGATATGCACGGAGTTTTGAATTCCACTAAAGAAGACTGGAGGACAAATTTCATCCTCAGCCTCCCCCACCGGATCTCTCTCTATCCAGCATCTGCCCCCTTTCTTCGTGGCCCTGATGCTCGGGCACTGTCTCATCTGTGGTTCCTGCATCCTCTGCTTCTCTGTCCTGGGAAGGAAGGTCCATCTCCATTCCCAGCACCAGCCACAGCAACTGTTTGTTGAATGAATGAAAGACCTTTGCATAAGAAAGCTTTTGTTTGAGGCTCTGTGCTGGTCCTAGATGCTCAGCCCTCCAGACTAGGTGTGGCCAGAAGCAGAGCCTCCCTCTGCTCCTGACGCCCCACTGAGAACACTGGCCATGGTGATCCTTCCTGTTGGACTGTTGAGGAAACCGAGACAGTGAGGGGCAAGTGACTGGCCAGATACGGAGTGGATGCACAGCTCAGGGGTGTTCCCAGAGCCCCCACCACCCCCGCCCCGACACCCCAGAGAGAAAAGGCAGAGCCTGTCCCAGCCCATCTGCCCTGGGGACACTTGGACCAATGCAAGACTCCTAAGGGGAGCCTACGCCCCGGCCTCCATCCCACACACACCCGGAGCCCCTCCCCAGCGGGAACTGCCTGGCTGTGCCTCTTCACTTCCTGGATGGAGTGCAACCTCAGGCTGGTCCCACCACCCTCCCCAGACCTCCAGCTCAGCAGCATCCCCATTACTGGCTGTTTCCAGATGCCCTGCTTCATGTTCATGACTCACCGCCATTGCCCAGGCCAGTGCCTCTGCCAGAGATGCCCTTTCTATCCGTCACCATCAGATGAACTCCTATGCATCCTGTAAGACCCAACTTGAATGTTGCAGCCTCTGGGGTGCCAGGAGGGTTACATAACACTTTGATCAAAATTCTAATGTCACCTTTTCTGCAATTATTGAACTCTCTTTGAACATGAGCACCTATGCCAAGTCAGACTGACTCCTTTATTGAGTACCTACTGTATGCAGGCGTGGGGATGGGTGCTGGGATGCAGGGGTAAACAGGACAGGTCCAGTCTTGTCCTCTCAGAATCTACCCCTGGGTCAGGCTCGTGGTCTGGGCTGGTCCAAAATTTGGACCTGGACGTGTAGATCTGGCCACACTGCCCTGGGGCAGCACAGGGGGAGGACAAAGGCTTGCAGGTGGACAGAGCAGGGCTCTACCCTGGCCTCCTGCTTCCTAAGTGGGTGAACTCGGGCCCTTAGCTCAAGCTCGCCAAGCCTCAGTTTCTCCATATGTGGCTCTGAGCCACATGGGTCTGCTTACCTCCCAGGTGAGGGTGAGGTGATCCTCCCGGCATGCATGCTCTGTGACCAGGAGCTGGAGGAAAAGGCTGTTGCTGTCCCAGCAGCAAGGGCTGTGCTGGGCACAAAATCCCACCCCTTCCTCCTGGTGGTCCCTCCTGGGGCCTGGGTGCTGGTCTCTGGAGCCCTAGTCCTGCCAGCTTGACCCATCATGGTGGGGGGTGGGGCTTGGCCAGACAGCTTCCTTGCTTCTGATGGAGCCTGGAGGGGACTGGCATTGCACCCTTGGCCCCCGCCCAGGGCACCGCCCCTCGGCTGCCCCGTGGACAGGGATGCTCCCCTCCGCAGGCACGCCCACAGGCCTTCCCTCCTCTGCCAGGCTATGGAAGGCCTTTGCATGCTCAGTCTGTCCCTTGGCAACAATGGTGCCAGGAGGCTGGGGGAGGGGACCAGCGGGTGCCAGGCTGTGGGAGAACATCTGGGCACATTAGCATGCAGTGCTGACAACCAGGCCTTGCCGCTAAACCAGGGCCAATGGATGCGCTGGTGGCAGGAGATGCGGGAGGCAGGGAAGGGCCCGCCTCAGGGCCTGTCCTCCACGTGCATCGACCACCAACCTTGGTCTCCTCACCGACCCATCGTCACCCCAAAATGGGGTCAGCCTGGGGGCTTGAGTTCTCTCTGTGTTCCTGCCCCCACTGCACCCTCCATGCCCCCTTCTCAAAGCCTGGGGTGCAGTGTGGCTCCCGCGTGAGGAGGGACCCCAGGGCCACTGTTCTTATTATGAGACTAGACTCTCCCACGAGGGCACTGCTGCCCTTCCCAACGCCTGCTGGCCTCTCCTGCTGCACCATTTTCACTTACTTTGCAGTTTTCATTCTGATGAGAAGTTTGGGGTTAGTCGGGCGACCTTGTGCACTCTGAGACCCTGCCACGTTTGTGAGACATGTCGCTTGTCCCCTTGGAGGAGCTGGGGACACACACACTGCCACTGAGCCTGCCCCTCCCTTAGGGGCTCTCGCCTCGAGCTTTGCGGGCTTGGGCCAGAGCGGGCCTTGCTTGGCCTGAATATCAGTTCCCTCCCTTTTATGAGGGGTGGCGTGTGACTCACGAGAGTGGTGAGAAAGCCGTGTGTGAGACGTGAACACGGCTGCTGCCCATGTGGATGCCGGCGACAGGCACCTGGCAGTCTCCCCCAGGTGTGGCGGAGGTGAGGGGCGCAGCTGGTGAGTGAAGGCCAAAGGGGAGACGGGTGGGGGCTTTACATCCCAGGCCCCGTCTCTGTAGGGTTGCCTCTCTCCATGTCCTGTCCCAGCTCCTGGGACCCCTCTCTCCTTCTGGGGCCTCATCCCTTTATCCCATGAGTGGAAACAGCAGCTCATCCCTGCCCTTCACCTGGGGCCCCTTGCCAGGCCCACTTATTTATAAAACCCCCATTAATAAACCCTCCTTGAGCACCCTCCTCTGAGTGACCTGTTATTTTCCCTCCAGGACCCTGCCTGATGCGTACTTCTCCCAGCCACACAGGGACCCATACTGGGTGTGATTAAGCTGCACGATTTCTCGGTGTTAAACTACATCTCACTGGTTGACTGTGTCTTTGCCTGCCCACTGGTGAGGCTGAGAATCCTTTCTTACATCTGCTCATTTTGTTGGCCTGTTTTTTCCATTCCTGAGCCTTTGTGTCTTCATATTGATCTGTGGATGCTCTTTACATATGCAGGATCTGAATCTGTTTCATGGGCGGCAAATATTTCCTCCCAGGCTGGTGTCTGTCTTCACCTCTCTTTAGGGTCCATTGTCATGCTGGGACTGACAGCTTTCAAGGGTAGATCTGTCAGGCTTTTTCTTTAGGGCTTCTGGGAAGCTGATAAAAGTAGACAATATTTTCCCTATTATTGGTGCAATTTTGATTTTTATGTTTCGTTTGTAGCCCATTTAGGATTTTTGCAAATGTGAGCTGGAGGTTTGCTTATTTTATTTCTGTTTTATTTTGACACACGAATAGCCAGGCTTCACCCATTTCCTATGGAAGTGAAAGTTGCATCCGTTATAAATCTCATTCCACACATGCAAGAGTCTGTTTCTGGCCCCTTTTCTGTCCTGCTTGCCCCTCCCTCCCCCAGCATGTGACAGAGACCACTTTTACAGCTCCGTGGAACCGTTGTTGTCAAGAAGGGCGAAATACCTGTCAATGTTCCTTTATCTTGCTGTCAAAATTTTCTTAAGTTTTTTCTCTTCAGAATGATGTGTATTATCAGCTTGTGAGGTTGGGAATCCTTTGGGAGCTTTAATGAAGATAGAATTGAATTACAGATTAATTTGAAGAAGCTCGACATCTGGAGAATAGTGCAGTGTTAGAACCCTAGGATCAGACAGCCTGGGTTCAAAGCCCAGTTCTGTCACTCCCCAGCTGTGTGCCCTTGGATAAGTTGCTTGACTTTTCTGTGCCTCAGCTTCTTCATGTGTAAAATGGGGTAATAATCACACCAATATTGCTGGAACTGTTAGTGTGAAAAATAAAGGAGCTAAGATATGCAAAGCACATATGAAATCAGACATCACGTTTTAAGATAAATCATTGTTGAATTTATTGCTAGGAACGAAAAAGCTGATATATATATCACAGCTTAATTGTAAAGTATATCTCAGTTTCAGAGATGTTCAAATGTGGAGAATGTACTTATCAGAACCAATACAGGAGAATAGTGTCTTTACAATGTTATAATCTTCCCATCAAGGACCCCGATTCTTAACCTTAAATATTTACTGAGGTTTTCTTTTTCATTCCTTTAGTAAAATTTTATAGCATTCTGCACATGAGCTCTTTAGGGTCTTCAATAATTTTTAGAAGGGTAAAGGGGTCCGGAAGCCCAAAAGCCTGAGAACCACAGCTCTGCAGTAACAGGGAGGCAGGGAGAACTTGGGGTCATCTTAACAGATGTGGACAATGCAGCTAATCACAGTCAGCACCCACTGCTGTTTGAAAAGAAATGGAGAGAAACTTGCTCGCCTGCAAAAGGGTATTTGACCGCAATCTATAGCAGACATCCTGCACGCAAGGAAACACAGAAAGTGCTCGCGGAAACAAGCTGAGCTGTGCACCCTCGCGCTCCAGTGTCCCCGCAGCCAGGCAGGGATGCCTGGTGTGTCCGTATGACAGAAACGGAAATAAAAGACACGAGAAGACGCTGAACTGTGACTACTCACTGACCCTGGAAAATTCCACTCGACAAATCCGCGAACCCAATGAAGATTCATTAGGACAATTCCATGTTCAGCAAGTCGGCCAGCTACAACATAAACAATTTTAAAAATCAATGGTTTTGTACCCATTACCATAACCCAAGTAGAGATGTGATGAAAAACTTTTAATTTGAGGAGAGGGACAAAGGGGGCTTAATTGAACCTAGAGATACTTACTTATTTTGTAAAACTAAAGCAAACATGGCATAATAAACACATAGACGATCTGATCTGAGTGACGAGCATGTGAATATATGTAACACCATTGTCTCTTTATTTTTCTTATATTAGAACTATTTCACAATACAAAGATGACAATAGATCCCATTCCTGACAAGAACAAAATTACCCAGGCTTCACCCTATGCTGACTTTTATCTCCCCATCATTTCTTCTGTCACCTGTCCTCCTCTTTCTTAGGTTAAGATTTTTGTTTCATCGGAATACACCCTTGGGTAACTCTTTCTGAAAGGAGGGTGGAGGCAAAATTTACGAGTCCTTGCATGCTTGCATGTTTCAATTTTGCCCCAAAACCAGAATGATGGGTTTGGAATGGTGGACTTAACACCTCTCAGAACTTCGGAGGAGAGATCTGGGTCCCCTATCACTTTGTGTTTCTCTTAGGAAAACTGGCACTGCTCTAGCATGTTCCTCCACGGGTAAGCTTTCACTCCCTCTCCCTCTCTCACTCTTTTTCTCAATTTTGCTCTCAAGCAGAAGAGCTCACTCTCTCTCACTCTCTCTGGGAGCATCTTCACTGTTTCTGATGCTCTTTCTGGCCACCCCGCGTCTGCGGGCCTGTGTTCGTTGGCTCTGAATCTGACCATGGATGCCTCTCCGTGGCCCCGGGGTCATTTCTCCTTCCGTCCTTGCTATTCTCTTTGGGATGTCCCTTAACTGGCTGTGGGGCATCTGGAGCTGCCCCCCAAGTCCCCACTTTTCCCTCCCGTTTTCCATACCTTTGCCCTTTAAGACAAATTCCTCGAATGGCGCCTGGCCTGGTCTTCCAGCTCACCGATCTGCTCCTCAGATGTCTCCTTTCTGCTTTCAGCCCATCTATTTTAAATTTCCAAGATCTCTAATTAGTTCTTTTATATCAAGGCCCATTCTTGCTTCAAGACTATGATAACCCCTCTTATCTCTTTAAAGATAGTAATTATGCTTATTTTAAAGTCTCTCTCCTGACTGAATCAATGCCGCTTCCTTAGTGCTGGAGTTTCTGTTTCTGAGATGAAGGCTCTGTGATGGGATAGCTTTTCCTCACGAGCTTGGTCTGGTGGGCAGTGTGCATAGTTCTGCATTCACTCCCCTGTGCATCTGTCTGCCACTACCGTGTCTGTTTCTGAGCCTCTGACCGAAGATGGGGAAGTACTTGCACCAGGGCGAGGTGGCCAGGGCATTCTCCTTTGGATTGGGGGTCCCTGTATTTCATCGGGGACAGTAGTTCGCTGGTCACTGTCCTGCAGTGGTGACCACTCTCTGCTTTAATCTGGGGACTCAGGGCCTCTGCTGCGAGCCACGTGGGGAGGAGCGGTTGCTCCCGTGGCTGGTCCCTGCGCAGCAGCTCAAGGAACCATGCTGACCATCCTCCCACCCCACCCCGTGCCTGTCTCCAGGGCTCTGGATCTGGGCTCTAGCTGTCCTCTCAGAGCACCTGTTGAGGTGTGGTTTCCTCTCACTTTGTTTCTTTACATCTTTCTGTGATTCCTGCAGAATTCTGATCCCCTGAAGAGACTCCATTTTTAAAATCCAATTCTGTTATGTCTTTTTTTTTCTTTTAGAAACATCTTTCTGACACTTGGGGCTCGTGTGCATCACTTCCCATTTGACTGAAGGCTTGGGATGTTTATTAAACACACCTGAGAGCACGTTTGCCCCCATCCAGGGTGGGTGAGGCATCAACCGGTCCTGGGTACCAAGTACCAGCCATCAGGATGCAGCAGCATCCCTTCATTTTGGACGATGCTTGTGGATTGAGACTAAAGTTTGGGTCTGCTGGACATTGTGAGGCCCTACCACAGAAAATAATCAAATTGCTGAAACCACAGAAGTGATTGATAACTTCTGAGGCCCTTCTCTGAACGGGGGATGGTGACATCTCCTTCCCTAAGGAGACACCAGCTTACCTGGAGTTCCCCTTTTTCCCTCAAAGTGCTGTCCCAAAGCTTCTGTTTGTCCAGCTGTAAGGAAGGTGATTGATGTTTTGGTTTTTAAAGACACCCCTCTGTGCTGAGATGGTGTCAGTGGCAACAGAGGCGCTCAGGTGTGGGGGGGTCAAAATCAACCAGACCAGACAAGGAGATTCCATGAGACGGGCTCCTTGACAGGCCCCTGGAATGGCCCTGAGACCCTCAGCAGTGACCACACGGTGACCTCGGTGCCCCCACCATGCAGGAGACTGTCGAATGCAGACCTGTTGTCCAGGGGTGGTGACACCCAGCACAGCACCTGTCCTACTGAGACATCCTGTCACTCTAGATATTGACCAAGTGTCACCCGGAAAGATGTCGCTCACGCCCCCTCCTCACCTACGTGCAGCATCGTCTCTGTCCGGACGTTTCACTCCCCTCGTCCCCCGCCTGTTATTAGGCAAGTCTCTCCATAACCAGATCAGCGGAGGCACAATTGGATCAGGGCGTGCAGATCGCTGCCCCCCTCTTACCGTGTGAATGTCAGAGGCCCCGGGGCTCCGAGACCTGCTCTTTCCAAAGTCTCATCTTTGAAAAGCAGATGGCGAGCCCCAAGCTTTATTGAATTTGCGTTTATGTATGTGATGCGTTTGACTGTAGCCGGAGGGTGGCTGCCTGGCTCAGTAGCGAATTTGGCCCGTCAACAAGGCTGAAACCTACTTACCCGCAAGAAACTGATTGTTCCAGGGAGAGGTTTTGTCTTCGGCGGGTGGTGCACGGCCAGTGGCTGGCAGTCCTCCTTAATGAAGGCCTTTGGGACCTTGGGAGTGACTTCCATGAGGAAGCCCGGCTGCCTTTGGCCCGTCGGTTTCAGTTGTGGGGGCTGATCCTAGAGAATCACAAGCACAGGACTTCCCTGGTGGCACAGTGGTCAGGAATCCACCTGTCAATGCAGAGGACACATGTTCGAGCCCTGGTCCGGGAAGATCCCACATGCCGCGGAACAACTGAGCCCGTGCGCCACAACTACTGAGTCTGTGCTCTTGTGAGCCACAACTACTGAACCCACAAGCTGCAACTTCTGAAGACTGTGCACCTAGAGCCAGCGCACTGCAATGAAGAGTAGCCCCCGCTCGCCACAACTAGAGAAAAGCCCGTGTGCAGCAACGAAGCCCCCCAAAAGCCAATAAATAAATAAATGCATAAATAATAAAATAAATAAATATTAAAAAAAAAAAGGAATCACCAGCACACGTGCGCGAGGGTGGATGGGATGCGCATGATGGTTGAGGCACCGTGGCCACCGCAGGTTCGGATGAAAAAGCAAACAGCCCAACTATGTATGGACAGGGATTGGCTTCAATAGGTGAGCACATGGCCACACAAGGGGATACTGAGAGCTGTTGAAAGAGAGAGGCCGTGCGCCCAGCACTCGCGGACGCAGACGTGGTGTCCTGTGTCATCTCTGCCCCAGGCGGGACCCTCAGAGGTTGCCCAGCACTCAGGCCAGGAGGGACCCCCACTGAGCCATCCAGGCATCTCCTGCAGCATCTCTCAGATCTGACCTGCAAATCCGCTCAGCCTCAAAGCAGATGAGGGGGGCGGGGGGGGGGGCTGGAGCCCTCTACCTTTGGGCCCGAGTCCCCTTTACTTGGCTTGTGGCTTAAGGAGTAGGGACAAGTCCGAGGGTCCTGGACTGGGCGGCACCAGCTGATCCACGGGGCTGGGCAGCAGCTGGCAGGGGCTGTCGGTGTCACGGGGTGTGGAGTCCTGAGCTTCAGGGCCACGGGACAGTGCGGGCGTTGAGCTCTGAGTGGGGGTAGAGGGGCAGATTATCCGAGGAGCGGCTTGGCCGGGCGGCTGAGTTGACCGCTGCCTGCCGGCTCGCCTATCAAGGCCATCGTGTGGGTAGGCAGCTGCCCGGAGGCTCAGGAAGGCCCGTCCTCTCCTCCAGGCTCTGTGGACGCCTTCAGCCTGACCGCCACTGCCTGTGGCCTTGTTTGTGTCTGCCTGTCTCTAGTCTGGGGTCCTCACGTGTGATGTGGTGGTGGTCAGGGCTCTGAATGCTTGAGAAAGCCCAGCACACGCAGGCTCACATCAGGGCCAGACGGGCTGGGCCGGAGCACGGAGCATCCCGGAGCATCAGGACCGGGACTCCCGCAGCGTGACGCCTGTCACCTACCTGGATTGGCTGACACGGGGACAACTGTGAGGGGCCTGACTTCCGGGGGACGCGGTGGCTGTCCTCGAAGGTGCCTGGGCTTGTGGACGGGAACGAGAGGTGGGCATGGGCCGATGGAGGCAAGAGGGGCAGCCTCGGGGAGAGGTGGAAACAGCACTGCCCCCCCGCCCCCGGCAAGGTCACGGCTAAGTGTCAGCAGCCCAGTCCCTGGGCACCCACCCCACTGGGCACTGCTCCCGTCCTCCAGGTGAGGAAAGTGAGGTTCAGAACACGCAGCTCCGTCCTGGTCACACAGCGGCGGGGCTCGGGGCTCAGGTTCCTCTGGGTTGAGCTCTGGGTTGAGGGTGGTCTGGGTGCCGCCTGAGGACCGGCCACCTTTCTGGCAGTGGCCCCTTTGGAAAAGCTAAAGACACAAAGACCGGGTACTTTCACCTGCCCCCAGGGTCCCCAAACTCAAGAAAGAGGACCATGTCCTCATCCTTATGGAGGACGCAGAGAGGAGAACCTGAGGGTGTGCTCCTGGTAAGATTCCTCAGGGCCCTGCAGGCGTCCCCCCACGGGTGTGTGGTCACCGCTAGACCCACTGGTTAGAGGGGGGTGTGTGTGTGTGTGTGTGAGCACGTGGCTGGGATGCAGGCCTTGGATCCACAGATGGGCAGACGGAGGCCCTGAGAGGAGTCTGAAGACCTCACTGTTCTGGCCCAGGGAGCTCGGGGGCCAGTGGGGGCTCTGGCCCAGCAGCCAGGGAGGGAGCGGGTGGATGGAGGAGCTGAGATGTCCAGCATGTCCTGGGCGCCTGCACGCCCCTGGCCCTCATGCTGGGGCTGCCCCACTTGATGCCCGGAGCCCCAGGCATCTCACGCCTTGGGTGTGCAGTGCTAACCTCAGGGCCACCGGCTTTAACAGACAGATGGGGAGAAGGCACTGTGGCAGTGGGAGTGGATTAGTGGAGAGGGCTTGTTTCCTACACTCACACATCCAACCGTGCTCAGGATAAGGGTCAGAGACTTGCCCCCTGGGGGTGGGGGTCTCGGTCTCCGGCCGCCCCCCATCAGCCCTTGTCAGCCCGGTTTCTGCACTGCCATCCGCTAGATTGCTGGGTTTTTCGGGGGGTGGACATGGCCTGCAGCCGCCCCGGGGTCGCTGGGGAGCAGCCTGGCCTGGCCTGTCTGGGTCAGGTCCCCAGCTGGCAGTGGCGGCCCCGCTTGCTCCTGTCTGGTTGTCGGGGAGCCGGCCGGAGCCGGCCGCACGTGACACAGCCGATGGTGGCTTACAGCGCGAAGGATGACAGTGTCAGAGATGCGGGAAGCAAAGGGCTTATTAAAACGCTGAAATTGGTTCCAAATGAGGTCAGCCGTCGAAGCGCCTTGGAGAAGAGCCAGGCACTGAGCCGTGAACAACAGCGTTTATTTCCTGACAGGGTAGCGGTGACGCCCTGGGTGCCACCCCACCCCACCCCCGCTTCTGGAGGGCACGTTGCGCCCGAACCCGGAGCAGAGCCAGGCGGGGGGCGGAAGCAGGGGGCAGCGTGCCCGCCCCCACCCTGAAAGCACATGGGGTGGCGGCAGTCGGCGCAGCACAGAGGGTGTCCAGAGGGCGCCGGGGGCGGGCAAGTCTCACGGGCACGGCTGGGGCAGGACCGCTGAGTGCTGCTTCCGTGTTCCGGGTCAGATTGCTTGTTTTTTTTTTAAATCCATTAATGCGAGGAACGGCACATCGTGGCAGAGGCCACCTGATTGGACCAGGTCCCTCCCACCCCCGGCCAAGCCCGGAGCCTCCACAGCTTTTCTCCCTGCTTGCATTTCTCCTCCAAGCACATCCCTTCCTCCTGACTCCAGCAGAATTTCCCTGACCTTGGTTCAGCCCCCCCAGCTAAGAGTGAGCTTTGGGGTCCTTGATGTGGGCACCAGGCCGGCCCTGTCCCCGACGGCACGATGCTTGCCCTCTCTGAACTTCACCTCGTGTCTGGGGACCGTCACAGACCCGGCACCCAAGGCCGGTAGGGCTGATGTGACACAAGCAGGTGAAGGAATGGCCGTGGACACCATTTCTACCACCTGTTAATGACCAGCACTAAGTCATGTTCATTTCTGAAGTCAGCTGAACCCGTTTTGTCTAAAGCAGGAGGAAGGCCAGTGTTCCGGCCCATTTCTGAGCGGGAGAAGGAGAATGTCTTTCGGATCCCGTTAGAAATAAACATGAGTTCTTAGCACTCTGCTGTTTACTAAGAGGCACGCAGACCTTACCCCCTCTGCTCTCGGAGCGGCTGTTGGTCTCACCCGCGTCCAGAGAGGGGCGGGGCCTGGGGTGCACCCCGGGGCTGCCACACCCCAATGCTGGGCCCTGGCTCCCAAGCCCACACGGCTCAGCCCCCAGGCAGAGGGATGCACTGCAGGCGTCGTCCAGCTCCTTTGTGTCCAGACAGGCTGGGGATCTGGCGGGAAAGTGCTTCTGGGGGAGGCCCCGCCGGGACTCGGCCGGGGCGCAGCGGGCTTCAGACCCAGAGCTGCTGTCCTTGGTGGTGCAGGATGGGTCCCTGGGGGAGCCGGGGGAGCGCTGGTGCTCATTCTGTCTGGAGCCACGTGGACGGCCAGGAGGCTCCCCTAGAGCCAGGGCTGCCTGCTGGCTCGGCACCTGCTGCTTTGTAACCGTGCCCGCCTGGAACACGGTGCCCGCCCGAGCAGCCCGTCTCACCCCTCGCCGCGGCTGCTCCCTGATCCTGGGGTGGGGGGTGAAGGTCCAGAATGTGTCGTGATCTCAAATGCTGCACGTCTGCCTCTGTGCCGCGAATGAGGAGGTTTGGGCAAAACTGTAGAGAATGAAGTGGTGCCCTGTGGGGTGAGGCCTTCGGAGCCTGGTCTGGGGTCTCCCCTGGCCCGGGCCCACCTGTCTTCCATGCAAGGCCTGTGGGACTGAGCCTGCAGCCTGACACCCCTGGTGGCACCCCCAATCACGGAACATCGTCCTTCCAGGCTCTACCCGAGGCTCTGCCCGGGCTCTAAGAAGTGCGCCTGCCACCCCAGGCCACAGGACCTCCCTGGGCTCTGTTGTCCCTTGTGCCGAGGGTCTGTGGCTTCCACAGCCCCAGCAGGCCTGCTCTGGCCCGTTTTCCTTCCACACCTTTCCCCAGGCCTAGTACGGTGGGCATTTGTTCATGTATTTGTTTGCTCCTCTGCTGAGTCACTCACTCAGCCCTATATCTCTCTCCAGCTCTGTGCCGCCCTGGGGGACGGGCGGGCAGGCAGCCCCTGCCCCGTGGAGAAGAGCCGTTGTGGTGTCAGCTCCATGAGTGACACAGCCTGTAACACCCCCACCCTGTGTGCAGCCAAGGGGGTGCGGCCCGAGGCCTCTCGTAGCATCTCTCCTTCTTCTGCCCTGTTTGTATCCACCAGGGCCGGGGCAGGGGTGGGGTGGGGGGGGGGGGCGGGAACTTGCTCCACATTTCATCTTCACACAGAGACAATCATTCCTTCCTAAGGAGCAGAGTTCAGAGCAAAACCAGAGCCTAACTTTGCAAGCTCTAGGGCAGCCTCTGTCGCTATTGAGGATTTGTGGATATTCGAAGACAATATCGTGGACATTGGTCAGGTTCTTGGTTTCTCCAGAGGAAGAATGGAGGAGGTGGGAAGAAGGAAGGGAGTCAGATTCCTGGAAGGAGGGGGCCAAGGTCAGAGCAGAAGGCAATCAGGGAGAACTTCCTGGAGGTGACAGCACAAGTCAAGCCCACTCTGCGCAGAGGACAGGATTGAGCTGGGATGCAGAGAGACTGACACATGAGGCTCGCAGGGCTGTGAGTCCCGATGAGTCTGTGCAAAGGCCCTGTGGTGTGTGGGGGAGAAACTGTGCAATTGGCTAACTGTCCTGGGAGTGTTCAAATTCAGACAGGGTCCACTCCAAGCTAAAAGAGCTTTGGGTTTTGGAGCTTTGGAGACAAGGAAGCAGGCCTGTCACTCATACCCCTTTCTGCAAAGTCTGTTTCCCCCAAGCAGTGTGCCCTGCAAACTACCCCTCAGCAAGGCATCAGTCAAGAAGTCTGCTCCCCAGAAACGTCCTCCCTGCTGTCTGGGCCCCCCAGAAATCCACCTGCGGTCTGCCCCCGCCCCCCAGCAGTGCACCCACTCCTTCTGGAGCAGCTGTGGCACCAGCTGGAGCCTGTGGGAAATGGAGAGGAGACAAAAGTGGGAACAGCAGGCCACAGAGAGAGTGTCTAAACACAGGGACTATTTGGGGATCGTCTTTATTTTTAGTTTGAAATTGTTCCACCCTCTAGTATTATAGAAGCAGCTCCCTGCACCCCCAGCCGTGAGGTCTCATTGCTCACTGGTCACCTTGGAAATAACCCCGTCAGAGCCTCAGTGTGTCCATCCACGGATGGGGTAGCATGGGCTCAATCCATCAGCTGCACAGGGACAGGCCCAGGCAGGCGGCCTGGTGGTCAGCCTGGCGCCCGGTGCCTGGCTGGAGGGCGTCTGCAGGGAGGAGCCCTTTCCGGACAGCTCTCCGAGGCGACCCAGAGGCCATGAGACCGGCCTGTCTGCTTCATTTCCCGCTGATGATGTCCATGTGTCATTAGTGCCAATTAGGAGAAGCGAGGGCAGCACAGCGTGTGGCCCGGGGCCCGGGCTGGTGGGAGGGTCACCGGGACAATCGAATTCCCCACCAGACAAATGTGATTATCGGTGCAGCCTGGGCCCACCCCTCCGGGGGACCGGGACATAAATGGCCAGGTGGGGCGGCCAAGCTCACCCAGCCATGCAGGTCCCCAGCCCCAGCGTGCGCGAGGTGGCCTCCATGTACGGCACAGCGGTGGCCGTCTTCTTGGTCATCCTGGTGGCCGCACTGCAGGGCTCGGCCCCCCCTGAGAGCCCCTTCCCCTACCGCATCCCCCTGGACCCTGAGGGCACCCTGGAGCTGTCGTGGAACGTCAGCTATGTGCAGGAGACCATCCACTTCCAGCTCCTGGTGCGGGAGCTCAAGGCCGGTGTCCTGTTTGGGATGTCAGACCGCGGCGAACTGGAGAACGCAGACCTGGTCGTGCTCTGGACCGACGGGGACAGTGCCTACTTTGGGGTAAGTCTTTCCTCCACCCCAGCACTCCGGACCTCGCCCTTCGTCTACCTTCACCCTCCTTAACCCGGCAGAGGACATCCCCCTCCCACCTCTCTGGCTGCATTTACCCTGAGCACCCCTTGCATCCCAAGCTCGGGCATCTCGGGGATGCCGACGTGAGGACAAAATGGGAAATAGATGCCTTCTGTGCTCCTTGACCGCACATCCCAAATGACAGAGCCCAGAGCACCCAAGGAGCACAGCCGCACATGAAGGACACACTGGCCCCATAAACGCACGCTCCCCACCACCCCCACCCTTGGGAGAGAGGCCCCCACGTCCCCACCCATACAAACAACACCCAGAGGTCACGTGCGGCCAAGCATGCGGCCCGGCCTGCATGCCCACTGTCTAGCACACGGTGCTTGCACACGTGGGTGACCTGAGCACGTGCAACCCTCCCCCACCTGCCCCCACCCCCGACATGGAACAAACCATCTGCGGAGCGGAGCCGAAATGCTGAGCATGCGAGCTGACCTCCACGCCTCAAATTCCCCCCTCATTCTTGCGGGAAACGGTGGAGGAGGGGGAAGTTCTCTCTTTAAAGGAGAGAGGCTTCGGGGCCCTCAACCAGCTGAAAAGAGGCTCTCGGGGATCGCGGAAGCCCCGCTGTCCCCCCCTGAGCCACTGCCCCACCTTCCTCCATCCCAACCTCCATGGGGACCAAATCCAACGCTTTCACGGAAACAGATTCAGGAGGGTTGAAACAATTTTTAAGTCAGGAGGCCCTCTACCTGTGAGCAGAAGGCCTCTCCCTTCATAAATGTGGGAACCCAGCAGGGGCGCCGAGCCAGGGTCAGGAGAGGCCCGGGGCCTCGACGTCCTCATCTGCAGAGAGGGTTCTATAACATCTCGCCAGCTTCTTGGGAGGTGCGCGTTCACACGTGCTGATCTTTCTGGAACCCGGTGGTGCGCTGTCCAAGCCTCGCCACAACTCTGCAGGCATGGAGGAGCTTTGCCCACTTCCCAGGGGAGGGGGTGGGCTGGGCTAACCCGACCACCAGCAGGACGGGCCGCCTGGTTAAGGCCCCGCGCTGGCCCGAGCTGCCCTGCCCGCCCCCCGCCGCCCCCCACCAGCACGCGCAGCGCCTACAGGCCACAGCCGAGAAAGACCCGGGCAGCTCGGATCTGGGCCGGTCCCAGAGGAGCAGCCGAGCCCCAGAATCGGCTCCCCCGGCTGCCAAGAGAGCTGGGGCGACTTTGTACTCCCGCAGAGGCAGGATTAATTTGCGCAACAAATTCCTATGCAAACAAATGTCAGACTTGTTTTTCCTCCTTTAGCAATATGTTCAACAAATACATTCTCGATTTCCAGCTGAAGGATCACAGGCTAACTTTCTGCTTCTGTTTAAAACGAGTCCTTCTGCAAATCAGCAGTGTGCCCCAGCACGAGCGCCACTGCGGTGCTTTTCTCTAGGGAAAACTTGGCAACATCTTTTGCAGGTTTCTCTTTTGCTCAAGGAAATGAAGAAAACGTGCTTTAGTCCTGAAGGCAGGGTTTAAAACAATCCTAAGGCCAAGGACCGGTGGTCCCGTGTTGTTTCTGAACCAGAACAGAGCCTCCTTGTTGGGGCAGGGCTTCCCTCGCAGCTGCCTTGCCAGGTGGACAGCCTTCCGTGCCCTGGCCTGGAGCCCCGGGGTGGCCGAGAACTTAGATCCGGGTGCCCGGGAAGCAGTTGTGGGGAGGGGAGGGCAGGGTCTGGCCAGAGCCACCGGCCTTGAACATTCTGGGGAAATGCAGCAGGTCTGTTTCCTCCTGGGCCCCAGGGTACCCTCTCCAGGCAAGGCTGAGACCACAGCGAGGTGGGTGAAATGCTGAGGGTACAGTGTTTGAGGCAGGCTCTGTCTCTGGGGGTGTGCAAGTGCAGAGTGGGCCCCCAAAACCCAGCCCCTGCTTCTCTCTCGCAGCCTCTCCAAGGCTCCTCCTCGCTCCAAGGCTCCGTGTGTTGTCAGGGCCCCGTCCTCCACAGACCTTTGTCTTTGTCTAAGACCCCACATTCCCAACTGTAGCACCTCTTAGCCATACGGGTTCCTGGGTCCCACCCAGAGGTCTGGCAACCTGCAAGGCTAACCAGCCTCCGTGAGTCCTGGCCAGCATGTGAGGCCGTGTGTCAAGGCTCAGAGGAAGAGAGTGGTGTTGGAGGTCAACGCCACTGTCTCAGGCAGACACCGAGTGTGGCTGTGACCCCCACCCCGGGCAGCACCCCAGGAGCCCCAGGGTGGGGCGTGTCCAGGGGCCGCGCTGCAGGCAGTGAACCCCAAGCTCTGCCCCGCGGCTCAGCACCTCGTGCTCCGAGCCCGACCTTGTCTCTGCAGGATGCCTGGAGTGACCAGGAGGGGCGGATCCACCTGGACACCCAGCAGGATTACCAGCTGCTGCGGGCACAGAGGACCCGGGAAGGCCTGTCTCTGCTCTTCAAGAGGCCCTTTAGCACCTGTGACCCCGAGGATTACTTCATTGAGGTGGGTCCAGGAGGCTGTGGGCTGCCTGGAGCCCTCTAGCATCCTGGGGCAGCCTCCGCGGGCACGGAGACCGGGGACTCCAGAGGCGGCTGGGCGGGGACGGGGCTGTTTGGGAGAAACCAGCTCTGCCGTCGGCCTCTGATCCCGCAAATCAGCAGCTCTTGGCTGATGCATCACTGACGTGTTTCCAGATGTGGGTCTCTCCCTAAAGCCTTCAAGTGGGGACCCGAGCGATCTTGCTCCTGACAAGGTCTCTCCTCCTGGTCCAGCATCTTCAGTGCCATTCTGCAAAGAGCCCAGGAAACTTTGTTTCCCAAGCTGGCCCCGTGGCCAACGGGCTGTGAGGCTCAGGGCAGGTCCTCTCCTCCCCTGGGCCTCAGTTTACCTGTCTGTAAAAGGAGAAAAGGGAACTAGATGATCGATAAGGCTCTACCCACTCTGTCTAGGAATTCATGGCAGCAACAAATCCAAAAATCCTTAGGCTTTTCATGCTGCTCCAAGACCTTTAGGGAAAAACAACCCGGTTTTCTCTTGAGGACAAAATCCTTTCCACTTTCCAATGCACTCTGACACCATCATCTTCTGTTATCTTTATGGTATGGCAGTGACACGGGCTGGCCGTGTGCCGCACGAGGAAACTGAGGCCAAACAGGGGAGGACTTGCCCAGGGACATGTGGCACAGAGGGGACAGGGCTGGAGCCAGCATAAGTGTCCTTCCAGAAGGCGTCCTGAGTCCTCACCCTCCTGGCTCACCTTCCCCAGGGACCAAGGCAAGGGCAGGCCGAGGACCCTCTCCTGGAACTTTGCGGGGCATCTGGTGCCCACGTGTGCTCAGCTCAAAGCCTCCAGGCTGGGTGTGGGGGAGCCTCCTGCCTGGAGCTCTGAGACACCTGTGCAGAGAGGAGCCCTGTTCCCAGTGACCCTGGGAGTGGGGGGAAACAAATGTCTCAGGTGAGCCAGCCAGCCTGCTTCAGTGACCCAGCGAGGGTTAGTTGAATGGATGCCAAACAACTGTAGGTAGAAAGCATTTAGGAAGTCAACACGCATGAATGCCTGGTGTAAACCGTGGGCTCTGGGGGGGGCTGGCCTTGGATTTAATTCCAGCCCGGTCCACACAGG
Source organism: Hippopotamus amphibius kiboko (assembly GCF_030028045.1). Classification (NCBI taxonomy): domain Eukaryota; kingdom Metazoa; phylum Chordata; class Mammalia; order Artiodactyla; family Hippopotamidae; genus Hippopotamus; species Hippopotamus amphibius. The sequence continues at coordinate 2,446,997 of NC_080187.1, forward strand.
GCCTCAAAGCTCCCCTCCTTTGCAGAGATGAGAACCAGGAACGTCACCTGCCAGGCGAGGGTAGGGTGGGTCAGGACCCCGTGCCTCCTGGGTTATCAGGAGCCCAGCTCCGGGGGTGTGGGTAGGCGCGTGATGGGGCCCTGCCCTGCCCGCAGGACGGCACCGTCCACTTGGTGTATGGGATCCTGGAGGAGCCGTTCCAGTCCCTGGAGGCCATCAACACCTCAGGCCTGCAGACGGGGCTGCAGAGGGTGCAGCTGCTGAAGCCCAACATCTCCATCCCCGCCCTGCCCGCGGACATGCGCACCATGGAAGTCCGTGCCCCGGACGTCCTGATCCCCGGCCAGGAGACCACGTACTGGTGCTACATCACTGAGCTCCCGGAAGGCTTCCCCCGGCACCACATCGTCATGGTACGTGAGTCCAGTCCCTGCCCCAGCTCTGCCTCCCACCTGAGGCCTCAGAGGTGCCCTGTCCTGGAGAGCTGTCCATGGTCCTGCTTCAGCCAGGGACCTCTGTGACCAGCGACCTCTGTGGCGCCGACCCCAGGCAGGGTCTGCCCATCCTGCACCCACTAGTGTGCTCTGACCTCCCATCACCCTGCTCACTCCACACCCTCCCAGGGCTGCTGCGTCCCAGCTTCCCAGCCCGGACCAAAGGCAACTGATGTCTTGAGTTTTGCATCTTCCCCTGGGGCTGGAATGGCTCTCTATCTGTCTGTCAGGCCACTGTCCCCCTTCATGAAATAACCCTCAACTCAGAGCTCAATTGCTCTAAACACCCACCTGGAGGTATAACAGGAATGACAATAGCTGTTGAATGTCCCCTCTTTGCCTGGCCCTTGGAAAGGGGAGGTGGTTTACCACCTCCATCACCACAATACTACACACATAGTGCTAGATATTATCATCCTTATTTCCAGTCAAGGAGGTACAGCCCAGAGAGGTTGTGTGTGTTCCCAAAGCCACACAGCAGGAAGGGATGGACCTGAGTCACAGCCTTACCTGTCCCCAGGCTCAGCCCAGCCTCAGGCAGTGTCCGTGTTTCTGTCTAGCCACTGCCACGTTCACACAAGGACTGCGGCCTTCCTGTCCCCACTCCTTATCTAGAAGCGACTTGCCTGCACCCCTTTCCCCCTCTTCATGAGCTCCTGGCAGATTCCTCCCTCTTCCAGTGTGGTGGCTCCACCCCCAAAACCCTGAGCCCCCAAAGCACCCCTGGAAATGGTCAGGCTCAGCCCTCCCATTTTACAGATGGGCAAGCAGAGGCCCACGGAGGGGAGCTGCTGGGTCAGAGCCCCACCAGTGGGGGTGACAGGTAGGTGGGCGGGTTTTGCCACCCCGGGCTCAGTGGGTGCCCCACCCCCGCAGTATGAACCCATCGTCACTGAGGGCAACGAGGCCCTGGTGCACCACATGGAGGTCTTCCAGTGTGCAGCCGAGTTCGAGAGCTTCCCCCACTTCAGCGGGCCCTGTGACTCCAAGATGAAGCCGGAGAGGCTCAACTACTGCCGCCACGTGCTGGCCGCTTGGGCCCTGGGTGCCAAGGTACGTGCCTCTCCCGGCATCTCCCCAGGGGACCCCTACTTATACACTAGAGCCTCCAAGAAGGGAGCACTGGAGGGAGCTTGTGAGGCCCCCAGCACGGGTCCAGGCCCTGAATAATCCCCTCTTCCCCTTGCCTGTACGTCATTGAAATCCCACAGCTCTTTTGAGCCACGAACGCCTTCTCCAGCCTCGGTTACTTTCCTGTAAAAATGCAAGAGCCCCACAACCTAACATTCCCCGAGGGCATCGACCTCGTTTCCCTGATCAAGGTCCGCTGGACTTGGAGTGGTTTGTGCACAGGGTGGTCCCGGGGCTGGCCTCCCTGGGCTGCGGGCAGGCTCCTCCGGCAGCTTCCTCCACCAGCTCAGAGGAGGGGCTTGGGCGGTGGGCTCGTCTGGGGTCATGAGCTCTCCCCACTCCCTGACCCCGAGTCTAATAGGAACATTGCATGGGCTAATGATGAGCTGCCTGTCAGCGGGAGAACGTCCGAATCCAGCCGCCCCACCAACTCCACTCACTGCACTTGGGGGGTTTGGCCCGAGCCCCTCCTCCCCCGGGACCCCTCTTGTGACCCCCCAGTCTGTGTGCCTGGGCTGATCCCGCCCTCCTTGCTCCCTGCAGGCCTTTTACTACCCAGAGGAAGCTGGCCTTGCTTTCGGGGGCCCCAGGTCCTCCAGATTTCTCCGCCTGGAAGTTCATTACCACAACCCGCTGATGATAAAAGGTAGGGAGCTCCAAGGGTGCATCCTCTGTCCCCCCTCGGAACCCTTGGTCTCGGCCATGTCCGGTCATGAGGCTAGTTAGGCTGGCAGATTTCCACACTGCATCCCTCTCCCCCGAGTCCGGCCTGCTTGTCACGTCACCCACCATGGCCTGCATCCCTCTCGTGTCTCTCCTCACTGTCCATCTCCCGTGACTGCAGTGGGCTCCCAGGGCAGGACCTCGCTGGCTGCCTCATCAGCACCCCCCCACACAGCGGGGCCCAGCACCTCCACCCCTCCCCCTTATAAACACCAGCCGTCATGGCAACAGTGCGGTCTCGGGTACCACCTGGGAAAGGCAGGTAAAGGTTTCTCGTGTTTCCATTTTGCAGAAGAGGAAATTAAGGTCAGCGGTAAAGGGATGTCACCAGAGCCATGAACTGAGTAGGAATTTAGAGCCAGGGGGTCTGGCCTGACCTGTCTCCGTGGCCTCGGTTGTGCAGCCTTGCTATAGCCGAGCCCACACTTGAACCTGGCAAGCTTGGTCTGATTCCAAAGCTATAAGGAATCACTTAGATGTTGGATCCATCTGAGTAAACGCAGCTCCCCCTCCTCCCCACAACCTTCCCTCACTGGCACCAGCCAGAGAAGAAGGCTAGCGTTAGGGTGTGCCAACCAGCGGGATCACAGACGATGGCAGGTCCAGAGAGGTGCAAAGGCTTCTTAGGAGGGAGACACAGGCAAAGTGCAAGGAAGTATGAAAGGAGGAGCCCACGTGGCCTGGGCAGCATCGCGGCAGCATTTGACCTGGGCCTTGGAGGACCAGGAGCATTTATTTTCACAGGGGAAGCTGACAGGTGCTGCATTCCAGATGGAAGGATAGGCTGTGCTGTGCACAGATGCTGAGGTGGGAAGGGGAGACAGGCAGTCCAGCTTGGCTGCAGTGTAGGGGATGGGAAAGTGAGGTGGGCGCAGATAGCAGGGCTGCTGGATCACCCTGTGCCTGAAGGTGGACCAACCAGGGTTGGTCTTTAGGATGGTGATGCCAGTTGATACTGTATCAGAAACTGAAAATATTTTCCTCTCTCTGTTTCACCAGCATCTTCCACCACATATAGCCACATAGCCTTCTTCCTCTCACTCACTCTCTTTTTTTTTAAATGACATTTTTCATTTGTGGAAGTGAGGGGCAGAAAGAGTCTGAGGATAAGAACGTCAGCTCCAGGCCGGGTCCCAGCCCATCTCTCCGTAGCTGCACGACCCTGGGAGGGGGGGGGGTGACCCTTCCCCTGCCCGTGCTTGCTGACCTCTCTCAGTGGTTCTGAGGCTGGGAAAGCTCATGCGTGCAACGCTCCCAACAGGATGCGGGCACTGGGGTGCGCTCAACCAATAGCCGCCAGCGATTTCTTCCTGGCTGCGTAACTAATACTTCCTGCCGCCGCTGGAGTTATCTACAGCACACACAGAGAAGAGCATACGTCAGCGTGGGCCTTAGCATGATAAGGGATTTACTGCTCATTTAAAACCTGAAAGCAAATGGATTTTTGAAAACTTCATAAGCGCCAGGGAAGTCTGTCTCTTCCTGATTATCTGCCCGTGTTTATGGATTTTTTGCCAAATATAAGGATGCTCCTGTCACTTTGCAAATCTGGAGATGGGTCTCTTTTCTATAAATATCAAAATCCCACAATTATTTCATTATTTAATCCCCATCTGAATTTTCACCAATTGCGTGTCCCCTTTTATTATTATCCTCTGATGTAATCAGCCCAGAGATACAGAAGCTGAGCTTGGACGCTGCAGGGGAAGCGTGGTGCAGGGGGAGAGGGAGGCAGAGGCAAGGAGGGAGCAGGGAGACAGCCTGGCCCCCAGAGGCGCCCTGGGCTGGGGTCCCAGCTCGGCCACTTTCCAGCCCCGTGATCTCGAGCAGGGCTTTCAGCGCAGGCTCCCAGCCTCAGTTTCCCCGTCTATAAGTGTGGGACGAGGCTTCTCTGGTTACACGGGCTCCCCTGCCCATCTCCCAGCTCTACTGTGCATGCCAGGGAGTGGGGGCCATGCCCAGTCCCCGCTCCTCCCCCGCGGGAACAGCCCCGAAGGGCTCAGGGCCTTGCCGACCAATCCCAGGCAGGGAAGGGGCTACTAGGGGCTACGTGGTTTTGTGGCTATGCCTGTGGGTGCCAGCATCCCTGGACCTCCGGCTGTCAGCTTCGAATGACCACTGGGTGGCTGCCCAGGGAGCTTTTGGACTCTCCAATTCGCCAACTGCAAGAACTGGCAGGTGCGGCTGGACCATGATGCGCAGAAGCACCAAATTCTTTGGAAGATGCCCTTGACTTCAAGCCCAGAGAGGGGCAGCAACTTGCCTGAGAGCACACAGCACACTGTTGAACTAGAGGGGCCCAGGATGGGGTGTGAGCCAGGGGGCTGCACCCTTAGTGCCAACCGGGCTCCAGGGGCCCACGCTCCCGCTCAGGTTTCTCCTGAGATGTCCCCCCAGGAGAAGCAGCCCCTGCATCAACCCTGCAGGACACGAATCAAAGGAGTAAGGAATCAAAGGAGGAAGGCTACACCTGAAACGCTTCTTGCCGACTTCACTACAGAGACTCGTGTTCACCTGCCCAGCGGGGGCTGAGGCTCCTCTGTGGGAGCGGCCGTGCCCTCCTCTCTGCCTAAACCACACAGGTCGTCCTGCTGGCGGATTCCAGCTCAGAGCTCTTTGAACAAGCAGGAAGCACAGTAAAGCACCCGCCGAGCCCTCTGAGATGTTGGCTTCCCAAACCCACTGCAGCATCTCACCCCACCCGGTTCAACAGCCCGGTTTTGGGTTTTCTTTCATTGCCTTAATCAAGTCTTTCCAAAGCATTCACCTCATTTTCACAGAAACAATGGCTCTTTCTTTGCATGTGGCAATTGCACAGGGTGCGTGAGTTGGTCCTTGTGGTAACCATGGCATCTGCCTGGTGTAAACGGGTGTGGGAACAAAGGCAGGTGGGAGCAGGTGTGGGCGCTGGGGCCTCCTGGATGAGGGCGGGTGGGGGGGCCAGGGCCCGCGCTCACCTCCATCCCTCCCCCTCCCAGGCCGGCGCGACGCCTCGGGCATCCGCCTGTACTACACGGCCACGCTGCGACGCTTCGACGCGGGCATCATGGAGCTGGGCCTGGTGTACACGCCCGTGATGGCTATTCCCCCGCAGGAGACGGCCTTTGTCCTCACCGGCTACTGCACGGACAAGTGCACCCAGCTGGTGAGTGGGCTGGACCTGGGGCCAGGCCTAGCACCGCCCTGCTTCCCCTGCTGAGGCCCGAGGGTGGGGGCCAAGGATGGCGGCTTGTGGCTTTGCTTCCCCCACCCTGCAGCTTCACTAGCACATCCCCACCCCTCCTCTGGGTGCCAAGGAGCCTTCCTGCTGGCGGCGTGGGTCTGCACCTCCCTCTCCAGCAATAACGGGCTCCCACTTAGTCCACACCTGCGCCGGCATTTAAAAATACGTGATCGTCCTATGGGCGAGACAGACACGCATTCACCGTGAAAAACACAGTCAGCGTAGCTAATGACCAACGCCCCCTCGGCCACAGCGGCCTCTCCTCCTCCCCGAGACAGCCAGCTGCTGAATCTTTTGTGTCCTTCCAGGCTTTCCCCCTACATGTTTCTGCAAACCCTTACGTGTGGCGTGTTTAAAAACAAATTGAATAGGGCACGTTTGTCCGTGACTTGCCCTTTAACTGATGCACAGCACAGATTCTGTGGGGACTTCACCAGCACTGGACCAGGTGAGGCCCAGCGAAGTGCCCAGGGCACAGCAAACAAGGGAGCACCGGTCCCCAGGGCCACCAAGCGAGGGCCACTCCACTTACACTCCGGAGCAGATGGAGGGACTGAGCAGATGGAGGAGTGGCAGTAACTCCCCAAATTCTGGGCCCTCTGTGCTCCTTGGCCTCCTCCCAGTCCCGGCCTGTGCTGAACTGTCCCCTCGTCACCAGTATGCAGGCTGCTGTCAACTTTCCACTGATGGGAAGAAACCCACAGGGAAATTCTGTGCACACAAGAAATGTCTATCAGGTGGATTCTAGAGGTGGAATTGCCATGCACAGGGATGTGAGCATTAATTTGAATAACTCTGGCAAAGTGCTCCCAGAACACCCATTCTGGGGCTTCTTCCCCGCCCAGTACCGGAGGGTGCCTGGTGCCCCAGACCATATTATCAATGTTTAAAGTATTTTCTCAGTCACTTGGGAGAAAAACATCACTGTTGCTCAATTTGAATTTCCTTATTTGCAGAAGCTGAGGATCTTTGCACCAGTCTCTTGGGCGTTTGTCCTTCTTTTCTGTGAATATCTGCTCATAAGTTGTCCACGTATTTCTAGTGGGTTGTCTGTCTTACTATTGGTTTCTGGTTCTTTCTATATGGTGGGTGTTACATCACAGTCTGTTGTGAAAGCTGCAAACAGTCTCCCATGTGGTACCTTTGCTTCTCCCCATGACCTGCAAGGTGAGTGTTAGCACCCCCAGTTTGCAGATGAGGGGACCGAGGGTTTCCGGGGCCACAGAGCCTGCAGGCGCCGCGTGGGGCGTCAAACACAGGTCTCTCTGACTTCACGCAGCAGTCTGCGTTGTGACGCAGCTTATAGCGGATTTGTCTTCCTGGTGAGCTGATTCCCTGGGATTTGTTCTTCACAGGGGCTCCCTGAGCCCCTAAGTCTTGAGCAAACACACTGAAGAGACAGAGCCATCAGGCTGCGTGGCCTCGTCTGCTTCCACGGTGGACCAGCTGTATCCGAAACCAGGAGTGAGGAATCGTAACCGCACCAGCATCCGACACTTTCCCGAGTCCCCAGAACATGGTGACATCTTGCTGTGTGACAGGCTCTGTGGCCTTCGCCTGGGGCTGGGGCTGCAGACTCACTGGCGAACAGGGGCCCCAGGCCAAGTCACTGCCCTATGCCAGCGGGACCAGGGCACATTGACCTGCTGACCTTGAGAACGCCTCTCTCCAGCCTGGGAAAGCAGACCTGCCTTCTCTCGCCAGAGTCTCTAAATACTTTACAGCACAAAATAAAAAGAACTCAATTTTCTTGTTCCTCTTCAAAGGGCACATTCTTCGTGAAAACTGCATTTCTGTGGGCACTGATAGAAGGGCTTCCCCCAGCATGGGGTCTCATCTCCGTTCGCAGACCCCCGTGGGATGCAATTTCTGCAGTCGGAAGTCTGGCCTGGTCTTGGTATCCTTGCAGAAGACAAACCAAGAAGAAGCGAAGTGTTTTGGACCATGGGCCCCAGGACGGCAATCCCCCTGCATCTGTCACATACCTGTGACTCTGGCCCAGCGGTCAGCCCCTGGGGACCAGAGGGTAGAAACTCAGGGCCCCACCTGTCAGCAGGGGCTGCCGGGCCTGTCCCCAGTTTTCACAAATGTGGCCATATGCTTTCCCAGTCCTCAAATCATTGCAAGGGGGCCAGAAATTACCCATCATGATGAGGGCAGGGAGGCAGCTGGCGGAGAACAAGACAGAAGCACAAACGTGGAATCGGGTGACCCACAGAAGTGCAGCAGCCTGTGGTCACTCAGTGACGGGGCCTCCCTGAGCAGCCGACGGTGTGGACGAACACGGCGGTGCGTGGTCAGGGAGATGACCGCGTCATGGAGAAAACGCTTGACATGCGTAATCTGCTTTAGGAAACGTTCTGTCTAAACCAAGTGAACATGAAGTCGGGGCAATGTCTGGAAAATTGCCTTCTGCCCTGGTGGTGATGTGAGGGTGGGCCCATCTCCTCCGTGCCGTCTGCCCGCAGCTTCGACGGTCAGCGCCACGGCTGTAGTACAAGGTGATGGTGACAGCGGGGGAACGTCTCCCTGGCTGTCTTGCAGATGAAGGGAGGTCATGCGGAGGCAGCTGTGGACCTGCCGGTGCCGGAGGGCGGCAGGCGCTGGATGGGACGGCCCGGCACCGCTGTCCCTTGCCGTCCACCAGACATGAGCCTGAGAGCAGGGACGCCACTGCGCTCGCCCTGGCGGCCCCTGCCCTAGAGTCTATGGAATGAAGGCTCGTGAACAGGCCAGACTTTGGGGGCTCAAGGCAGCTGGACGAGCCTCGGGGCTCCAGGCCAGTGCTGCTGCTTTGGAAGGCCTGGCCGTTGCAACATCACTCCAGCACGACTGATTTCCTATGAGATTTCTGGCGGCGGGGCTGAGTGGGTGGGGGCTGGGTGATGCACGCAGCCCAGGGATCCACACTCGCCTCTCTGTTCTGTGGCCCCAGTGGTGCTGGCGACCACGTGGCCAGGCCCTGACCCCCGCCCCCGCCCCCGCAGGCCCTGCCTCCCTCGGGGATCCACATCTTCGCCTCGCAGCTCCACACGCACCTGACGGGCAGGAAGGTGGTCACGGTGCTGGCCCGGGACGGCCGCGAGAGGGAGGTTGTGAACAGGGACGACCACTACAGCCCTCACTTCCAGGTAGGGACCCCCACCCCCGCCGGGCCTCGGGCCTGGGGCTGTTTGACCTCCTCCCTCCCGAAGGCCACGGAAACACCCCCTTTCCGGGGCTCGCACTCTGGGGCCAGGCCCGGACACCGGAGGAACACACACAGCCAGCCAGGTCCTCTCGCGGACTTAATCTAGGGGAGGGACTCTGGGGGTGGGTTCTGGCATGTGGCCGACCACAGGATCTGGGGGACCAGGGCAGCTTGATGGTAACATCTGTCGTAGAGGACCACCTTCTTGTCCTAATCCCTTCCTGGCCAGAGGCCAAGCTCAGCCAGTCCGGGCTTCCTGAAGAGGGGTTGGGGGTGGCGGCTGGGTCTGCAGTGCTCTGACGTCTTCCCTCTTCCCTTGCCTCTACTTTGCTGCTCCCCCTCTGTCCCTCCCTCCCTCCCTCCCCCCTTTCTCCCCTCCCCCTCCCCTCCCCGCCTCCCCCTCCACGGCCCTCTGCTCTGCCCACCGCAGGAGATCCGCATGTTGAAGAAGGTGGTGTCTGTCCACCCGGTGAGTGCCCGGTGAGGGCTGGGAGGCCAGGAGGCCCAGGGGTGCCGTCCCCAGTGGGCAGGGGCAGGACGCGACGGGGGAGGCCAGAGGCTGTGGAAGGCCTCCCAGAACCAGGTCCCCGCAGCGCAGGGGCTGGGGTTGCCCCCTGCGAGACTTGCCGGGACGGCACAGAGGGGCCTCAGAGGGGTGGGGACCAGACAGCACTTGGGGTGACAGGCATCCCCCCGGCCCGATCCGCCGACCACAGACCTGAGAGCTGTAGGGAGCGATGAGGGCACGGGGGCCGCCAGCGGGGCTACTGGCCGTGTCGCCGGGGAGTCCCAGGCTAGGTGGGGGCTGCCCGACTGCAGGCTGTGACGACCAACCAGCCCCTCGCAGCCGCTGGCCAGGGGTGGCCCGTGCAGGAAGGGGACAGGGACGCAAGGGATGATCACTCCCTGGGGGCACTCAGAGAGTGACCCTCACGTGTGGGGACCAAGGGGCCACTGCTGGGGTCCTCAGAAGTGGAGTGACTGCCGCGGTCACCTGGGGGACGCGCCCAGCGCACCGGGTTCCCCGGTGGGAAGGTGCTGACGGGTGTCTGTCGGCTTGGCTCTCCAGGGAGACGTGCTCATCACTTCCTGCACATACCACACGGGAGACAGGCAGCTGGCCACCGTGGTAAGTCACCTGACCTCTCGCCACCTGCCACAGAGCGCGTGGACCCGTCTTAACTCCTCTAGAGCGGAGGGCGGGGTGCTCCTCTCTCATCTGCTCCAACCAGCGGCTCTCAGTCGTGTCCCGGGACCAGCGGCATCCACATCCCCAGGACCCTGGCAAAAAAACGCAAACGCATCCGTGGTTCCCCAGACCTATCGAGCTGGAATGTGGGTGGTGACACCCGGCGACCCGCGGTTTAACAAGCTCCCCAGGGTATCCTGATGGCTGCCCTAGCCGGAGAGTCACGGCAACAAATGTGTGTCCACCCCAGAGCGGGGCTGGGGGGAGGCCATGGGCACAAGCTAGCTCCCTGCCCCCCAGGAGACAGGCCTGCACACCTGCACCAGCAACAAGCAGGGATGGGATAAAACTAACGACGCGGTGGAGGCGCCAGGAGCAGGGCCAAGAGAGGCGATTCAGACAGAGACCAAGGAGGCGGGCTCCCCTGGCTGCACTGTGGGCGGCCAGCGGGGAGGACCTGTCCAGGGAGACTGTCCTCAAGGCGAGGTGCGCAGGCAGTGCCCACAGAGAGGTGGTCGACGTGACGGGCCGGGCAGCGGGGGCACCGCAGTTAACGGCTGTGTGGGGTCACCAGGCACAAGCCGAGACCACCCCGGGCACACGGACCGCGGCCGCCAGAGCCTCTGACTGTCTCCTGAGCCGCCGTAGGTCCCGGGAATTACCCCGGGAATCACGGGGTTCCGAGGGGACCAGACCTGGGGTAGCATCCCAGCCTGCACCCCCACCCCCCAGCACCCGGGAACTCCGGTCTCCAGCCGGCACGGCTCTGTCTTTCCACTCAGCTGACGTTTATTGAGCATTTACTCTCTGTCCCATTTAGTTTCCTCTCAAAGCTTTACTGAGGTATAATTCCCATAGCGTACGATTCACCGGCTCAAACATGCCGTTCAGTGACGTTTAGAATCTTCGCTTCGTGCAAACATCACCACAATTTTAGAACATTTTATCTCCCCAAAGGAAACCCTGCCTCCTTAGCCCTGTTCCCTCAGCCCTGAGCGGTCAGTGATCTGCTTTCCGTCTCTGTGGATTTACCAAACCTGCGCTGTCAGATACACGGCATGGTATCATCCGTGCCCTTTCGTGACAGGCTTTTTTCACTCAGCGTCATGTTTTCAAGGTTCATCCGAGCTGCAGCGTGAGTCAGGGCCTCACTCCTCCTTATGGCTGGATAGGACTCCGCCGTGTGGACGGACCACGGTTGCTTACCCCTCACGCGTGGTTGGACACTGGGGTATTTCCGCCTCTTACTTAGGGTTCACAGCAGTCTCCAAGCTAGGAGACACGGTCTCTATTTTCATGGATGAGAAACTGAGGTTCAGACAGGGAAGACACTGACCCCAGGTCACACAGCTGACAACTAGGGCTGGACAGGGATTCAGCCCAGGGCTGTGTGCCTGCAGCGATCCTGCCACGTGACTCCTCCCTCCCTCTGGATGTAGGGTGACAACGGCTCTGGGCCCATGGTCACAAACTCAGGGGGCAGGAGAGCTTTGCAGGCACGCAGCCCTGCCCTGAACCCTAGCACCCCCTTTATGAGACCCCCAAGGAGGGGCTCCGTACGTAACGACAGCTGCTAACGTGGAGCGCCTCCTTCTAACCCTAGCCCTAACCCTTCTCCCTTGTTCTAACGACTCAGCCTGTCCGTGCGTAGGAACCGTTGAAGCTTGGCCATGACCCTCTGAGGCAGCTACCCCAGGAAACAGTGAGACGGAGCAGCCGAGGGCACCCAGCTGGCAGGGGGCAGGGCTGGTCCGGGCGACAGCCCCACATGTGCCGCCTCTCGGTCAGGAGCAGTTTGTACGATGAGCAAGGCCCCAGGCAGGACCGCAGCATCTCCCACTCTGCAGGCGAGGCCACTGGGGCTGAGGGTGGGGGACACCCAGCCAGTGGGCAGTGAAGGGGAGCCCCCCTGCGAGGGCCGTGCTCCCTGCCCCACCCGGCCTCATACAGGAGAAATGGTGTCACATCCAGGGATGTTCCGACCAGGTGAGCACTCCTGATGGCTTCAGGCCACGCCCCACGCCCTCCTTGGGGAGACGGCCACATCACCGGGCGGGATGGCAGAGGAGGGCTGCTGACCTGCCCACACTCTGACAGCCCTGGGCCTGCTGAGCTGAGAGACAGGGGCCTCGAAACGTGATTTCCATCCCAGGGTGGAGACAATGGGAGGACTTCCTGAGCAGAGCCTGCAGAGGGTCCACTCAGAACTCTGTTTTGATGTCTGAGACAAGCAGTAGAAGGCATGGGACTTCGTGGAATTCCAGGAGGGGTGTCATCCCCGTGATCTGAGGCCAGGACAGGATGGGTGACAAATGCCCTGGTTCCCGGGGGCCTTGGGAAATGGGGGATCAGAACCAGGGAAGAATACAGGTGAAAACCCGCCCAGAGGTGCCACTCAGGAGCCGGGCAGCGGCTCCTGGGGAATCTCCTTTTTAAACAGTCATCCTTGAGCAGAGCTGCCCTGGCCCCTTGTCCATACTGCCGGGCTGGAGGAGGAGGGACTGGGGTGAGCCCTCAGCTGGGCTTTTTACAGCCCTTTTGTTCTTCCATAAAGAAGCAAATGCCTTTCTTCCCTCAAACATTCCCACCAGCCAAGCACCTCCCCCGCCACACACTCCACTGTTCACGAAGAGCTGGGGGCCTGGGCAACGCAAGTGTGGTCCCGGGGCCGTGGCCCGAACCCGCCCCTGCCCTGCCGGGTCTGGGCTGCTGCCAAGCGAGCCGGCCCCTCTGCTGCCAGCTTCCTCCTCCTCCTGGGTCTGGGCTCCATGTTCAGTGGCTCTGAGAGCAGGGACCTGGCCAGGGGCTAAAGCTGGTGGCGCTCTGCTCCCTCCCACGACAACAAAGCCACAGGTTTCCCTGGGTGGCTTGCGACGGCCTCCGGTCACCGGCTCCTCTTCTGGGGCCCCTGCTCCTCCCAGAGCTGAGTTCCAGAAAGGACAGGTGGCCGTGCTGGGTCTGCTGCGAGGAGAGGCCTCTGCCGCTATCACCAGTCCCCAGGCTCACACTGGAGGCCGAGGGGACAGCTCCCCAGCCAAGGTTGGGAGCCTGTGTCCATTCAGGCCTTGCCCCTTACCCTCCCTGGGACTCAGTTTCTGCATCCATGAAATGGGTACAACAATACCCCCTCTGCTGCCTCCGTCGTAATTTGATTCCTAACACTTACACCACCCAAGATGTACGTCCCCGCTGACTAGCTCGCTGTCTGTCTCTCCTGCAAAGGCTGGGAACTCCAAGAGGCCAGGGACCTTGCTCACTGAGAACACGGTCCGGCACCATGTGATGTGTGAATGGATGGATGAACGCAGCGAACAAATGGGGGTGCTGAAGGGCCGCGTCCAAGGGTAAAGCGCCGGTGCTGACGGGCTTCCTCTCCGTCCTGCAGGGCGGCTTTGGGATCCTGGAGGAGATGTGCGTCAACTACGTGCACTACTACCCCCAGACGCAGCTGGAGCTCTGCAAGAGCGCCGTGGACCCCGGCTTCCTGCAGAAGTACTTCCACCTTGTGAACAGGTGATGCGCCTTCCACCGCTGGGCATGGCAGAGGAGCCCCAACCCAGAACCCCCTGGGGCCCTGTCAGGCAGCTGGGTGGAAGTGAGGAATCTAGGAGCAGGGTGAGTGCCACTGTGGCAACCGCGCCTCCGCCCCCCTTGTGGTGCCTGTGGCAGGCATCACTAATCGACCCCTGCACCTGTTTCCTATTGAGTCCGGACTTGGCCCGGGAAGCCCCCTCCACCCAGCCGTGGAGTAGCCACTGCCACCCGATCCCAGCTGGCCCAGGAGACGTCGCTCTTCACCACCACCGACCGGGAGGCAGGGCCAAGGCAGTATGCTAGGAGGCTACTCTGGGGACGCCAACCATCTGCAGGGAGGCGTCGTGTGCCCTGCTGGGCTCCCCTCCCCTCCGCCACACCCCACTCTGGGCTGTCCCTTCTCCCCACCAGGTTCAACAGCGAGGATGTCTGCACCTGCCCTCAGGCCTCCGTCCCTGAGCAGTTTGCCGCTGTGCCCTGGAACTCCTTCAACCGCCAGGTGCTCAAGGCGCTGTATGGCTTCGCCCCCATCTCCATGCACTGCAACAAGTCCTCGGCCGTCCGCTTCCAGGTACCCCCGCCGCACGTGTGTGTGTGTGTGTGTGTGTGTGTGTGTGTGTGTCGGGGGCGCGAGCAGCTGGGGCCGGCCGCTCGCCCACCCTCGGCCACGCCGTCGCCCCTTCCCGGGACCCAGCAGTGAGTTCTGTGGCTCCCCAGCCCTCTGTGCCCCAGGCTCCACCCCAAGGAGCTGGCAGGAAGCACTCACACGCGGTGGTGACAGACAGCCCCAGACAGACAGCTGACGGCCTGCGGGGGGGAGCTGACAGCCACCCCCGAAGGGCGCCACCCTCTCTCCGATGCCGTCACGTCACGGGACTAATCTTGGTGGTATGAGCGGGCCGCCGGCAACCTCCCCCAGTCCCTAAAAATAGAGTGCTTGGGGAGGGGCAGGTGAGAAACCAAACAGTCTGGAGCTGCAGGCTGGCTTCCCTCCTTATCTGAGACCCACCGGGACTCAAGGCCTCTCATTTATTCCCGACGAGCCGCCTGGCGGAGGCCAGGGCCGGTGCTGAGTTCGGCACGGAAGGCCCTGCAGCCTGCAGCTCTGGGAGGCAGATTTCCTGGACGCATCTGGGAGCTGGATTAGCTGCTAAATCAAACATTCCCAGCACCCGGGGCGGAGCTCACACTGGCTTGTCTGAGAGCCGTGTGGGGCAGATGCCTGATGTGGCTCAAACGTGGCGTCTGACACAGTCTTGTCCCCGGTGGGGGACTAAAAACTCAGCCTGCGCCCAGGGCTTGATTGCTTCTCTGAATGAGGTCAAGGAGGCAGGTGGGGGGCTAGAATGACTCCCAGGTGAGGACCCCCAAGTAGCAACTGAGGGGGTGTTGGCTTGGCACAAGGTGAGTTTAAGGGCAGGAACCCAGGAGGACTTTGGGAAAAGTGCCTGGGGAGGTGGGCCCTGCGTCACCCCTCCAGCCGCAGGTTACCTCCTGGTCCCTCCCTTGCAGGGCGAGTGGAATCTGCAGCCCCTCCCCAAGATCATCTCCAAGCTGGAAGAGCCCACCCCTCGCTGCCCAGCCGGCCGGGGTCAGAGCCCCGCTGGCCCCACCGTGGTCAGCATGGGCGGGCGCAAAGGCTGAGCGGGGGCTGTCTCCTCACTCTCCGCTCCACGCCGCCCCGTGGGCTCCCGCCAGCTCTGCACACCCCCCTACTCTACGAAGACCCCCACCCCCCCCATGAAACAGCTCTGTGTGCCCAGGATGAGGGGCTGGACCTGAGCCCAGGGTCTATTCCGACATTCTCCCCTGGGGGACCCCTGCGTGGCTGAGAGGCTCCCGTGACAGCTCCCTGTTGACCCACCGAGGACTGGGTGCACCGAAACCCTCACACGCCCTTCGACACCGCATAAGGATAACCCCCCTCAAAGGCCCAGAGTCCCGTGCCCCGAAAGTCCAGCCATCTCGCTGGGAGGGGCTGGCCTCTGGGACACGAGCCATGCCTGGTCGTGTCCCCCGAGCCGGCCCCGCGTCCCCGGCCCCGGCCGATGGCGATCTGTGTTGGCGTGTGACGGGTGCCCTGCTGCTTCAACGTGTCCCCGCAGACGGGCGCGCGCGTCGCCGTGGGCGTCTTCCCTGCCGACGGAGGCAGGACGAGGCGTTTAGCTAGTTAGAGACGTGCCTGGGGAAATTGCTCCATTGCAGGGTAAATAGACATTTTCGCCCACCTAAGGGGAAACCCTAACAGCAACTCTCACCACCACCCAAAGATGAGACGGCAAAGACGCAGGCAAGGATCTGGGCGCCGGCTCCTCGGGAGAGGGAGTTAATAGCCCGGGTCGCTCCCCTCTGCGGCGGGGCAGGTGGCTGACGGAGCGAGTGGGCCCTGAATCAGCCCAGCCCCACCTCCCCGGCCCTCGGTCTTCTCATCTGTTGGGGTTCCTGTGACAATAAAGCTGACACACAGGCTGGCACCCAGCGACAGCTAACTCCGGGTGCAGGAGTGGAACGTGCCTCCCGCCTCCTGGGTCGGTCTCCACCTTCCTCCCCCTCAGCTGCCTCCTGTTTAAGGCCAAGTTCAGCTCGTTGATGGTCTCTGCCGGGAGTGACAGATTCAACTCTGTTCAGCCAGTTCAGCAAAACGCTGCACAGCCTCCAGGGGAGAGAGAGGGTGATGGATGGGCCTCCAAGTCCCCCCCTCCCGCCCCACACCCCCACAGCTGTCCACTAAGCACTGCGTCTCCTCTTGCCAGCCACTTCATTACAGACGGGGCAAACGGGCCCAGGCGCCCTGCACCGCGTCATATAAATCATGGCTTCCCGCGCCGTGAGTCACAGGGCCTGACGGCTGTGAGATGCCAGGCCCAGCAGAGGCTGCAGGCAGCTGGCCCTCCGTCACCTTTAGAGCTTCGGATGACAGCGGGGAGAGAGGTCCCTCCGTGCAGGGCGCAGTCCTCGGGAGGGCGGCCTGGAGCTCGCCCAGCCTCTGGCCTTGGTCTCCTGGCCCAAGAAGCCCCTTTCCCTCTGATCACGTCCACCTGCCAGCCCAGACGGGGGTCCCGATCAGCCCGGAGCTCGGGAGAGGGCTCGAGGTTGACCGCCAGGTCTCACGCCCACCAAGCCCCGCCCGGCTTCCCGCACGTTGTTCCCCAAACACTTGAGAGGCACTTGTGGCGTCCCACCCGCACCGAGGAGGGAGGTGAGGTTCACAGAGGCGAAACACCTTGCCCGGGGGTCCTGGAGGACTCGCGGTGATCAGGAACCACACCCAGTTCCAGAACCTTCCGCCGCCCACCCTGACACCCACGCCTCCCCTTCACTCAAGGCGGCTCTCAGGCAGGTCACGCTCTTCCTCGGGGGCGGCGTGCGGTTCTCCCCCTTGGAGGGCACTGCCGGCCCCAGTGTCGCTGGCAAGAGTTTGCACCCGGGTTCTGCACGAACCCTCCCACGAACCCACGACAGACTATTTCTGGTCCCACTGAGAGATGGGGAAGCTCAGAGGTCTAGAGCTAGGTGCTGAGGTCACCCAGAGTGAGTAGGGGGCCCGGAAGTGACCCCGGGCCTGTGTGACTGAAAATCCTGGGCTCGAGACCTCCGTTTCCTGACCTAGGATGCAGGCACTGCCCCGGCCCCTCCCGGGGAGTCAGTAAGGAGCGCTGGGGGAAGTGTTCACTACCTGAAAACTGCCGGCCAGGGTGAGGCGCTCCCCTGGCCAGGTCCCTCCAAGCGCTGTCCAGGCTCTCCCACCTTCTGAAGGATTGGGGCAGTGGAAAGAGGGCGGTGAGGGTCCAGCAGGCTGGGTTCCCATTCCTCCCTCTGCTGTGTGGCCGTGGCCAGTTTACTTTCCTTCTCTGGGCCTCCATCCCCCTGCCTGCCCATGGGGAATGTTCCCCAGGCTCCTGGGGGCGAGGGCCACCCGGGTGAGGTGCCCCGAGTCCCAGGCTGAGGTATGCCCACGTGGGCTCCGTGTTGAGAGGGCCTGGGGGCGGGGGCAGCGGGCATCCTCAGACTGCAGGCCCCAGCTGGAGCAGGTGTGCCTGCCTGGGCTGCTCCCGGGTGCTCCAGGGCTGTACTGCCCGGTGGCCATTAGGCTCATGTGGCCGTGTAAGCTTAATTTTGAATGAATTAAAATGAAACAAGATAAACATTTGAGCTCTCAGTCACACCGGCCACATTTCAAACACTCAGTAGCCACACGTGGCCGTGGCTACTGTATGCACGGCCTGGATATAGCACATTTCTATCGACGCAGAAAGTTCCACTGGGCCGCGTTGCACCAGGGCTGGGTCCCAGACGGCACCAGCTCAGCTGAGCTGCGTGGGGCGGGAGCCATGTGCTTCCTCACGTCCCAGTCTCCCTCCCAATGGGCCTGGTGGCCTGTCCTATCTCTGCACAGAACAGCTGGACCATCGCAGGGGTGCGGAGATTGTCCACAGAGGCATTTTGGGCAGGACCAGTCTCCCAGGCTACGGATGGTCTGTCCCGCTTCAGAAGGTCCAGCCCCTTGGCCCCAGAGCAAACATCAGCAGTGGCCCCCGTTATGACCCCCAGAAGTGCCCTGACAGGCCTCCAGAAGCCTGGGGGGGAGAGGCTCAGGACGGAGACTCCTTGACTCCCCCAGCCGTCAAAGGCTGTCTTAGTCCCCGGCCCTGCCCACCCATCCTGTGGTGCAGATGGAGAAACTGAGCCCAGGGGTTCCCGGGGGCTCCCTCTGCTCTCAGCTCCATTGCAGCAAAAAACAAAGCTGCTCCTTATTGCAAAGAACCCACGCTGCGTCCCCCTTTGGCCCTTCCGAAATGCACTAAAAATCACAAACGGTCTCCCTGGGACACGCACAGTTCTATTTTCTCCCGTCTTTCTGGTCTCCCCCGCATACACCCAGCTACCCTCACGCATACAGTCCACATTTCCCTGCATTTTCAGGAGGTTCTTGGATGGAAGGCAGCCCATCGTGTGCCATCAATCCCAGGCCAGAAACTTCTGTGTTTGTTCAGGTTCCTAATAGGGACTTGGGGAGCCTCCAGTGGAAGATTCTAGACTAGATCCCAGGAAGCCCTCCCCCTGTGCTGACGTCATGGCCCAAGAGGCGTCTGCCTCTGTGTGGGGACCTGTCCCTCTGTCCCCTCCGCAGGCAGAAACCAAAGCTTTGCCCTGGGCTTCGATCCTTCCTGCTCTGAGAGGTGCTGCTGCTCTGGGGGTGGGGGAGAGGGGAGGGGGGGAGGGGTAGGCGGGAGGAGGCAGTTATTTAGGGCCCATGGAGGCAGTTGCTAGGAGATGCCTGGAGCGCTCACGGGGGAGGGGAGGAGCGCCCTGGCGGAGGCCAGTGGGGGCCGCCGAGGGGCAGTCCCCCCCAGGCCCGGCCTGGCCTCCCAGCCCCAGGGCCAGCGCTTAGGGCCTTAGCATGTTCACAGCAGGGTCCTCGGGCAATGAGCCTTTAAACTAGGGAGACCGAGCATGAAGATGAGAGGGCACAGAGGCAGAAGCGGACCCGGCTCACGCTGGGAGAGTTCCCAGGCCTTCCAGCTCCGCCATGGGCCCCCAGGCCCTGGAGCGGCCCCGGCGCCTCCGCCCGCTCCACGCGGTGCCTGGCGAGGCCCCTCCCGGCCACAGCGGCCGTTCCTCCCCACGGCCCACCGGGTGCCCCCTTGTCTCCCGCTCGTGCAGCGGGCGAGGACCCTGGGAGGAGTGAGGGTCTGGCCGGGGTCCTAGAGATCCGCCCGGTGGGTCCTCTCCAAGCTCACGCTGCGTGAGCCCGAGCCAGGCGGCTCAGCACCCGCCTCGCCGGCAGTGACCCGGGCAGGACGCGCGGCTGCCCTGGGGAGGCGCGTTGCTCCGTCGGGTGGAGATGGGCCCTCCCAGGCCGCACGGCGCTCCTGTGGGGGCAGGAGGGGTCTCGCAGGCAGAAGCGCCACTGGGGTGTCCCCAGGCCGAGGCGGAGGGAGGGAGCGCACAGCGGTGCCCCCACCGCCTTTGCAGATGGGCTGGCTGAAGCCCAGGTCACGTGGCAGGGCAGGCCCACCCCAGGGCCTCCGCACGCGGCGTGGCGGGCTCATCGCCCACGGCCACTCTGATCCATCCCCAGCACCTCTCCTTTGCCAAATGCTTTTGTTGCCACTCTCCCCGCTATTCCAGAGGGAGGTGGGCCCCACGCCAGCTCCGTGCGCGTGAGGCGTCTGGGAATCCAGGGAGCTGGGAGTCGCCTGGGGACTCCACTGCCAGAGCCCTTGGTCCTCACTGGGGAGAGCGGCACGTCCTCCCCGCCAGCCACGTGAGGACCCGAGGCCAGGTACCAGTGGCTCTGATGCATACGTCCTTGCCGGGGCAGGGGCCTGGGACCCCGTGGTCCCTAACAGCCTGTCAGGCTGACGGACAGATGCTGGTGAGAGAGTCGGGTAAGAAGGGGCCTGTCCACTGCCCTTCAGCGGGCACACCGCTGTCCTGGGCCCCTGCAGGAGGCTCAGAGCTGCTGGGACAGCTGGAGCCGTACGCAGGTGGAGTCTGAGGGCGCCGGGGCCCCCTTCTCCTGTGTCTTGATATCCAGCCAAGCTCAGCCCAGCTCTCGCAGAATCCCCACAGGCAGTACTCAGAGCCACAGTGAGGGCCACAGTGCTCATTTTGTCCAGAAAAATCTTCCAAAATAGATGTAACAGGGTGCCTTGGGATGACGGCTAGGAAGGACCGGCCGAGGTCCCTGGCTCCGAGGGGAGGGTGCTGCGGTCCAGCCCTAAGCGACCAGGCAGCCCGCTGGGGGCCGGACCTTCCCGAGCCGCGGGAGAAAGCAGCGAGCTGGGGCCAGGCAGCTCAGGACGACCTGTCTCACCTGGTGACCCAATGCCCTTGCCAGAGGGGCCGGGGTTACTCCCCCCAGCAGAGGAACAGACACAGACGGGGCGGGCCAGAAGGAGGTTTGTTTCTGAGCTCAGCCGCTAAGGAAGGCATCGGGGTGGCACCTGGGCCCGTCCTCTCTTTGTCCCGAGCCCCCCACCAAGGACGGCTATGGAAAGAACACATGCACAGGCCCCGCCCAGGGGTCCGTGGCCAAACCACAGGGCCCGGGGAAGCAGGCCAGGCCATCTGGGAAGCCGGCTCCCCTCCTCTCCTCCTCTGGCCCCACAAGGACCTCTTGGGGTCCCCCAGGCCCACCTGTGAGCGGGGGGCTTCAGGTGGTCCTTGGCCCTGTGGCCTGGCGAGGGGGCCAAACTCTCCCTCCAAATGCCACCCAAAACCCAAACGTCTTCCCACGGCCTTGCCTTTATTAGTCCGATCTGTTCCAGCCATGTCCACAGAGGGGCTGCGTGGTGTGTGCGCCTCTGAAAGAAGCCCGGGCCCGCCAGCGACTGCCCGCACCGCAGTCACTGCACGGCTTCCTGCAGGGTCTGCGGGAGCCCCGCCTCTGCTGTCCCCTGAGCATCTGCCACCCCGATCCCCACGGGGCCAGGCTGGCTGGGGCACAGCCGCGAGGTGCAGCCCCGGGGGGCCGCCTGGGCCCTGGACGGTGCACCTGTCCCAGCAGGGAGGCAGGGCTCCTCCCGATGCACAGAGGACAGTCCCGAAGGCCCTGCAAAGGGGGCAGGGGAGCCCCCCACCCCTGCGCGGTCCATCCCCGGGGGGCTGGCAGCGTGGGAGACAAGGACCAGAGCTGCGTCCTAATCACGCAGCAAACAGAGGCCACCCAGGCAGGACTCGGCCAGGTCCTCACCCTCTCCAGACCTAGAGAGCGAGGGGCTCTCGGGGAAACCGAGGCAGGAGAGGGCGCTCCTGCACAGGTGCGGGAGGGCGTGGATCTGAGACCCCTCCCACCCCTGCTCTGGCACTGGCTTCCGGGCTGGGAACTCTCGGGAGGCTTTCCCACGTGAAGAACTGAGAGGTCAAGGCAAGAAGAGCTTGCTTTCTGGACCAACCCACCCCCCTACCCCCTTCCTGGGATCTGAGAAACAGACCATCCTGCCAACCTTGATCTCAGGGGTGAGACTGGCACGCATGCTCTTCACCTTCCCTGCTGCCCCCGAGGCAGACAGCACTAATCAATCCCCACACTGTCTCCGATTCCAGACACACCTCACAGCTCTCCAAGGCTGCCCTGGGTTAGGGTTAGGGTTAGGGTTAGGGCAGCCTGCCAGCCAGGGATGGGAACACAGGTGACGCTCTCTGCCCCCCTGCTTTGACACGGGCCTCGTCAAGTCTTTCCTACGTACCTTCTCAGAAGCTCTCGAGGGCTACCGCGTGGTTCCTGAGCCCAAGGTGTTATGGGTGGCTTTTTTGGGGTGAGGGTGGATTCGAGACCAGCTTTTGGTCAGTGACCACAGAACGGGCCTTCTGGGTCCTCCTTCCACCCTCTCTGTCTGCATCTATTTGGGGGGCTGGTGAGCAGACCTCGACTGGGGGCAGGGGGAGCCCAGGTTCTGGCCGGGGTCGGGTCCTGGGGCCCAGGGTGGCGCGGGCCCCTGGGAGTGGACGGCGCAGGACGGGGCAGCAGGCTGCTGGCCTCCCGATGGGCTGAGGCCCTGCCCCCGGCCTGTCAGTAGATCCCCTTCACCCTCTTGTTGTCGGGGTCGAAGGGAGACTTGAGGTGAGCCTGGGCCGTGTAGGTCACCCCCATCCTCTCCAGGGCGTACTCCCCGCTCTTCACGAAGTCCAGCGAGACCTGGTAGCAGGAGAGGAGGGGCCGTGGTCACTCATTACTTGTGGGTGCTGGGCTCACACTACCTGCCTCTTGGGACGGGACCAGCCATCTCGGCCTCACTCCCCTCCCTGCGGGCAAACCCATCACTGTGCAGAGGGCCTTCCCTGACCGGAGGAACAGCCCTGAGCTGGTAGATTCCGTGTCTCTGTGCCCAAGTTGGACTTGAGCCCCTGGGGTCCGGCAGAGCCGATGTCTGGCACCCAGTACGGCTTCGCCGCCAGGCCAGCACCCCTCCTCCCAGTAACTGCAGGTCTCTGGGAAACAGCGGGCACCCACAGGGCAGTGGCAGGCAGAGGTGGAGGGGCTGGCCCCGCACAGGCTCCTGCTCTCCTGGTTCAGAGAATACACCCAGGGCTGGGCCAGGGAGGGACGCTGCTCGGATTGTTAAATGACCTCTCCCTCCTTCCCTCTCTCTCAATCTCTCTCTCTGTCTCTCTGTATCTCTCTCTGTCTCTGTCTCTCTTAATCTCTCTGTCTCCCTCTGTCTCTGTCTCTCAGCAACTCAGGCTTGGACAGGAAAATCAAAACAAAACAGACGAGGCTTTTTATGTGATTGCAGTGCTGGAATGAAGCGGCTTCTAGACCAGGCTTCTGAGCTGTGGTGGGCACGTGCCAGGCTTAAAGCTCCTCACTGCCCCCGCTGGGCCGTCCCCACCGGGCCGCCCCCACCAGGCCCAGAGGCAGGTGGCAGAGGCCCCTGGGGCCTTCAGAGGTCTGAAGGACTGGCTCACACAAAACTGGCACGTAGTCTTTACTAGTAAACACCCCAGAGGCCGCCAATCCTGCCTCCACCTCCAGAGCCTTTCCCCTCAAGGGGCAGTTTCCCCATGTTATGAAGGAGGCTTGGTTATCCAGCTGCTGTGCTGGTAAATGTTTAACAACCAGCTCTCAAGGTAGGGGAGGGCGTCGGGGGGTAGGGGAGTCCTGATGGTGGCGTTTGCCCATTTCAGTGGTATAAACACCCTGGACATCCCTGAGGGCGGGGTTGGGAAGAGGCGGACACAGTCCGGTCTCACAAGTCAGCCTGAGCCGGCCCTGGCCCTGCACTGGTCAAACCCAGGTCCCCTGGGCCACCTGTCCAGGTAGTGTGCAAGCGTTCCCTCCTCGCTCACATTAATTATAAACCCACACTGACCGAGCAGAAAAACCAAGAATTACTGCTCTTTGAAAGAAGAGGTGGCTGGGCCTACACCCTCCCCCACCCTTGCACGGGGCGAGTGGACACAGAGCTTCAGCCGGGACCCAGGGCTCCGTATCCGGGGTGTCAGAGAAAGTCCTTTGTCACTGCACGATGTTACCACCAGCCACAGCAACCCCGTCATGACAGCTGGGCAGAGCCCCGACGCTGCTGAGGCCGAGGCTTTGTCCTGAGCCTCCCAGCCCACGCGGCACGCAGCCTCCGTCCCCCTCGGGTCTGCTGTCAGGCCCGGCACGGCCCCCGCACGTCTGCCAGGGCTGGTCTGACTCACTCCTCCTCCGTGCTGCTTCTTCCAAGGGCCCCCCAACCTGGAGCCTCGGTGGGGGGAGGTGGGGAGCTGCAGCCCAGAGACTGGGGGGGAGCGGGAGACCGGAAGGCCCGCTGGACGGACATGCCCGCCCCCACGTCAGAGCCTGTTTCTCCACCGTCACAGGGCTGATGCGGGACTCCAGGGAGGCAAGGAGGGAAAGCGAAGAGGTGCTACAATGACAGGGAGCCACCCCCCAACCCCCGCCACCCCGATTCATGTCACACCAGCCAGCCAGCCCGGCAGGAGCGCCGCATGCCTCCTTGGGCTCAGCCCCCTGGCGGCCTCCTCGGGGCCCTGGCACTGCCCGCACGCTTGCCGGGGGATTATTTGGGTTTATAAATGATTGTTTGGGCAAAATTGTTTAGATTTTCTCCACCCAGAACAGGCTGCCCCTTCAGTCTCATTGCTGTTTCCCAAACGTGCCTGTGCACGTGTGTGTGTGTGTGTGTCCATGTGCGCCAGTACGTATGCACACATGTGGGTATACACGTGTGTACACAGAGGTAGGTGCACACAACTGTTCGCGTGCACACAGGGTCTCCAGACCCAGGGAGCCAAGCGGGTTAGCCCAGCCCAGAGGCTCTTTCTGAACAGGAGAAGCCTGGAGCTTCCAAAATCAGATTCTTTCAGAAAGAAAATATAGAAACAGCTGCCGACTCTGCCCGGGCACAGCCCCATCAGTCAGTCACCTCACTGCGTTCTGGTCCCCCCCAAGCCCAGCCCACTCAAGGTGCGGGGCCGGGAGAGGCACCGGGGATCCCGGAAGCAGGGCTGGGGACTGGGACTCACCGGCCCTCCGCTAGGGTCCCGGATGTAGCCGTAGGCCAGGGTCTTGTCGATGGAGAACCCGAAGCCAGCCCTCCGGACGTGGCCCACCACCTGGCCATTTCTCCAGATGGCCTCCAGGCCAAACATGGGCACTTTCCTGGAAGAAGCAAATGACGGCTGGGACCCAAGAGCCCCCAGAGGGGAAACTCCTGCACTTTGCCTGGTGGAGGAGAAAGGGACCGTGCCCACCAGACCACCGGCTCCACGCCGCAGGGCTGATCTGCCATAAGCCCCCCGTGCCCAGCACCTGGCCCCCGGGGAAATAAATGGACAGAAAACACCAAAACCAGGGTGTGACTTTCATGTCTCTAGAGATAGGCTCCACAGATTTGGAAGAGGCCCATCCTGAGATTTCATTTCCATTTGACTTCCGAACAGTTTAAAACCGTCTCACGACTTGCTTTACTCACTGGCTCTCCTTCCCTAGTGTGACGCGGCACTGATTAAAAGCACTTAAGGTGAGGATGCTTGCTGTAAAACTTTTGAAAATTCAAAATAGGAAACAAAGAGGATTAAACTACAACCTCAGAAACGTCAGCACCGGATCGTTTGGTGCAAATCTTGGCAGACGGGCCCCTCCTGAGCCCCGCACCTGTGCGGACTGTGCTGGGAGCTGGGCTGCGGCGTGACGTCCCCAGGGTCCCCGGGGTGGGTGCTGAGGGCCGTGCCCGGCGGGGAGAGGGGCCTGGCGGGGGTGGTTACGAGCACGGGAACTGGGTGAACCCTACCCCCAGGGAAAGGGTCTGGATGGGGTGTGGGGCGCCTTCCGGTTCAGAGACCAGGAGTAAAAATGTCTGAGCGCCACAAGTCCAGCGGCTGAGGGTGGGAGGGGAGGGTGTGTGTACACATGCTGGTCTCCTCCGGTCTCTCCCAGTCCTACTGGGGTGCCGTGTCCACAGGAGGAAACAGCCTGAGAGAGGCCGCCTGCCTCACCCAGGGCCCCAGAGCAAAGCAGAAGGAGTTCTCTGTGACTCCCCAGCCGGCATCCTGGCCGGGTCTGTCCTCAGGCCTGGGACTGGCCAGGCTGTGACACCGGTGGATTCTGCATCCCAGCAGGGAACCCCTGTGCGGGGTGAGCCCGGCTGTGGCTAGTGTTGTCCAAGGCTGCGGCCCTTCTTGGAGGGCCAGGCGGCAGCAGGGCTCGGCGCACCCCTGCCCCGCTGCACCCCAGACCGGAGCTGAGCGGCTCCCCGGGAGATGGACAGGCAATCAGGCGGCCTGACGGGAGCCCGGGGAGAAGCCGTAGGCCGACGACAAGCCCCAGCTCTGCTCCCTCTCTGCCCCCTCCCCTCGGCACTGGCTGTCAGCTCCAAACCAGTGAGGCCCGGAGTCGCCCGCCGCCCTGGAGACGGTTGCTACCCAGACTCTGTGTCACCCCGTCCACGTGCTCCAGCACCAGCACTCGGGATCCGCGGACTGTGGGCTCAGCTCTGAGCACGTAAGGGTAACACACTCAAAGCCGCCCAGGGGAAGTGGGGGAGAAGGGATCAGGCCCCCACACGGGGCTCTCCTTCCCCCTCTGCCATGTGCCCAGGCGAGAGCCACTCCGTCCCTTGGCCCCTGTGGTTTCCATCTGTAAGGGGGGCCGGTGGCCCCAGCCTGGCCCTTCCTTCCACGCTCCTCGTTCCCGGGCTGTGGGGAGGCTCTGACCAGGACGCAGTGGGAGGTGGTAGCCCTGTGACGGGGCAGCCAGCTCGAGGCCCCAGGCCGGGAGCCTCCACAGAGCTGCCTTGGCTTTGCAGGGCCTTTCCTTTTTAAAGTCCGTGTTTGAGGGACTTGCCTGGCCGTCCAGTGGTTAGGACTCAGCTCTTTCACTTCCAGGGGCACGGTTCAGCCCCTGGTCAGGGAACTAAGATCTGCAAGCTGTGTGGCACAGCCAAAATAAATTAATTAAACATAAAATAAAATAATAAAATAAAATAATAAAATCCGCATTTGATGAGGGCTGCCTTCTTCACTTCCTGCTTACTCGATTTGGACCCAGCTCTGGCCCTCGGGCCCCAGTCTCCTCTGTAACAGGCCGCGGTGTGAGTTCTGGGAGAGGGTGCCTGGCCCGTGGGGAGGGTCACACCAGGCGGCGGCAGAGGAGGAGCCCAGAAGCCTGCTTGTCTGCGGCAGTCACGGCCGGCAGCCCCGGGCCCAGGGGTACTCACGCGTCCACGGTGAAGCCCACCAGGCGCCAGCGGAGGCCCTCGGCCCGCTGCTTCTCCAGGGCCTCGCGCCCCAGGAAGGGGACGGTGGACTTGAGCTTGCAGGTGAAGGCCAAACCCGCCTCCAGGGGGCTGTCGTCGGGCCGCAGGTCAGCATGCCAGTGCCGGTAGCCTGGGGCGGGGAAGACCACGGGGTCAGCGCCCAGCAGAGGCGGGGACATGCCCTTCGAGGCCTGCCCCAGCCCACATCCCCACCCCAGAACAGCCGTGACCTGGGCTTCCCGGGGCTGGGGGCATCCTCGACTGTAGGAGGTCCCCTGGGGGAGCCCCCTGAGCCAGGCCACCCCCGTCAGCATGGCAGCGTCTGTGCCGGCAGGCTGGGGGCCCTGGGGGAGGGGCTGTGAAGGGGCCGGGTAGCATGGAGGGCCCCTTCCGGCGCTGGTGGTCTTCAGCTCTCTCTGGGAAACGCACCGCTGAACCCGAATCCAGCTCTGGCCCACCCCCCAACCTGGGAGAGGGCCCCCACCCCCAAGAGTGCTGGTGTCAGAGGTCCCAGCTCCGTCCAGGGCCTGCGTGGAGGACCCGGCTCGTGGGCAGAAAAGGGGGTTTGCGGAGATGGGCGAGGTGGGGGGAGGGGGAGCATAGCAGGGCAGGAAGGAAGCTCAGGGGCAGACGTGGGGGGTACCAGCCTCCCTGCCTCCAGCGAGCGTGGTTCGGGCAGCCCACCTGCTTTCCAGACCCCGCACACACCTTTCTCGAGGCTCAGGGAGTCGATGGCCCGGTACCCGGCGTTGACAAGGCCGTGCTTGGCCCCCGCTGCCATCACGGCCTGGTACACAGGCAGGCAGGACCGTCTCGGGGTGTGCAGCTCCCAGCCCAGCTCCCCCACGAAGGACAGCCTCATGGCCCGGACCTGAGGGGCGAGTCACAGCTCAGACGGGGGCGGGGTCGGGTGATGGAGGTCGAGGTCCAGCCACCGCTTCCTGGGGGACACTTGATACCATCACCGTTATTAGCCGGCCCTGGGCCCAGGCCACGGGCCACTGGCCCCAAGAAATGGGGTCTCACAAGGAGCGCCCTGGAAATCTTTACAAGAAGGGGTGTGGACGTTGGGAGCGGGAGAAAGTGGACACGGTTCCCAGGCCACAGCTCCTCCCCTGAGCAACTATAGGAGCGTCCTGGGGCCTTGGTAACCAATGACCACAAACCCAGGGGCTGAAAACCACAGAAGTGTGCTCTGTCCCGGTTCTGGAGGTCCCAAGTCCAAATCAAACTGTGGGCAGGGCCACACTCCCTCTGGAGGTTCCAGGGGAGGGTCTCTCCTGCCTCTTCCAGCTGCTGGTGTCCCCAGGCCTCCTGGCTCGTGGCCACGTCCCCCCCGCCTCTGCCCCATCATCTTCTGTGTCTGTGTCTCCTCGTCTCTCATCAGGACACTGCCATTGGGCTGAGCCCCACCCTAACCGAGGATGGTCTCATCGCGAGATCCTTGCCTGAATCACAGCCGCAAAGACCCTGTTTCCAAGGTCCTATTCACAGATCCAGGGGTGAGGACACAGATGTCTCTTTTGGGGGCCTCCATGCCATCACCGCAGTGACCTTGGACAAGCCTCTTGGCCTCCCTTTGGCCTTGATTTCCTTATCTGTAAATGGGGTCGGGGGCCTGGCTTTGTCTGTCTTAGGAAGCTCTGGGGTGGATCGCGAAGAAGGATGGGGAGTCAGCCGCAAGGCTCATGGGTCACGGTGGCTGCACTTGGCAAGTTCAGAGGCATCGAGAGGAGAGCAGCCGGGCGTCAGGTGAGTCTTCTGATCGCCCCCTGGCCTGATGGGCCTCAGTCAAGTGCTGGGATCTGAAAACAGACACAGCCTCTGCCTCCCGGGCCTCGAATCTTAGAAGGACTCAGCCAGAAGACCAAGCCAACTCTATGGCAACCAGGCCCTGGGTGGGCGCATCCCAGGGAAGAAGGACCCTGCCAGGAGGGACGGACCAGGCTGGAAACTTGAGTGGAGTTTGCCGTCGGATAAGCCTTCCAGGCAAGTGGAAGAGCCGGTGCAAAGGCGCAGAGCTGCAGCAGGTGTGTGTGGAGGGGGAACAGGAGAGAAAGGTTGGCAGGTAAGGCTGGAAGGCACTTGTCATTCTGCTGTGGACATGACTGTGAAAGCCACCACCGAGGGCTGGGTCCCACGGGCCAGGAGAGGGACCACGGGCCACCAGGCCCCACGGACATGACAGTGCTGCTCACGGAGTGCCCACGGTGAAGCTCTCCAGGTATGTTGCTGCATCGGACCACTTCTCGCCCCATGTGGCGGAGGGGACCGCGTGAAGAATGCCCAGGGCGTGATGCAGAAGCCTGCGCTCCAGAGACGCGTTGCCTGGCCCGAGAACACACGGCACTGACGTGGGGACAGTGGTCTCTGGGCACGTGTGTCCCTCACCGCTGTGTACCAGGCCGGCAGCCACATGGAGGCCACAGCCACGTTGGGGGGATGCTTGGCCCGGTAGCCTGACTCTTCCTGCACGTCTGGTTTGGTGGCAGGTCACTTACACACCCAGCGTCTGGTGGTTGCTTCCAGCCTTCGGGCAAATCCTTGAACCCGCCGTGTCCCCACATGCAAGCCCTGAGCATGGGAGTGTCCAGCTCACAAAAGGGCCATGGAGGGTGCAGCAAGTCACAGAGCTCACGCAGACAGAGGACCTGACCCCATTACTGCTCTGAGCCGAAAGGGCTGCCCAGTGCAGCGCCCACCGGGATAATATCGGAGCAGGAGAGCGGGGACCACTCTCCCAGCCACAGAACCAGGGCCTTATAAACCCGACGCTTTCATCACGCTGCCGCCGAGGGGCTGGGTTCGGAAAGCCTCTGAAACAGCACAAACTTGCTCCGCCTTGACAGTTGCCCGGGCCTCTCAAAAAACTCAAAATGGACACAGAAAATGTACTGTTGACATTTCCCTGCTCCCTTGGTGCAAGCTGTAGGCCCCTGACAAAGATTGCCTTGTCAACAGGGTTCTAATTTTAGACAGCCCACGGAGGAGCCTAGGGCTCAAAGCCAATCTCATTTTGAACAGGAAAAAATCATTTTTCAAGCTCACCTATTAATGGCCCCAGGATTGCGGGTCTTGTCAGACACCCCCCAGTTAATTCAGGCCCTTCGGTGAATTCGCAGGTGGGATGGAGCTACCCCAGCCCCTTCCCCAGCTCCTAGGAGCCCAGCGAGGCCGGGAGGCTGGCTGGTCTGCTCTCCAGCATACCCTTGTGCACAGGCCTGGCACACAGAAGGGCTGAATACATACTTCCTGAACGAAGAGGGAAAACAGGTGCGGAAGGACAGACCTCTGCCTTCCGGCAAAGTGAGGGGAAGGGTTAGGGGATTTCTAGATGACTTTCTAAATTGCCAGCATCATTGGTTCTTGAGACATGGTGTGTTTTTCTCCACTGAAGCAGCGAAACTGGGGGAGGTCTCATTTCTTCTGCGAGGGGACACATACTGAAGGGAAAGGCTGAGAACAAGGACGTCTGGAACATGGGCTCAGGGTCAGCCAGACCCATAGGCTGGCCTCTTCCAGCCTTGGTGCCCATATTTGATAAATGGGGTGATAAGTTCATGGAAGCTGGTGCCTGCTACACAGTCATCTGCCAGTCAGCATGGGCTTGGATCAACTTTAAAAGAAAGCCCCAAATTGAGGCAAATCCCCTGCAAAACAGCCCCACACAGGTATAGGAACCATGGTGGAAGGTCATCAGGAAGGACCTTAAACCAGGTTTTGTTTAAACCCTTTTCAGACCCCCAAGACTCCCCCTATACTGTTAGAACCAACAGACCATGCCAACAAGGTTGCAGGACACAAAGTCAAGATGCAAACCCCAGCTGCATTTCTACACTCTAACAATTGACAAGCTGAAAAGGAAATTAGAAAAAAGTTTGTTTACAATCACATCAAAAAGAATAAAATACTTAGGAATAAACCTAGCCAAGGAGGTGAAAGACTTGCATGGTGAGAACTACAAAACATTGCCAAAAGAAATGAAAGAAGACACAAAGAAATGGAAAGTCATCTCGTGTTCATGGATTGGAAGACTTAATATCATCAAGATATCAATACTACCCAAAGTGAGCTATAGATTCAATACAACCTCTATCAAAATCCCAGTGACATCTCTTTTGCAGAAATAGAAAAATTCACCCTAACAGTCATATGGGTGACCTCGAATAGCCAAACAATCTTGGAAAAGAACAAGGCTGGGTGACTCACTTCCTGATATCAAAACCTATTACAAAGCTACCATAATCAAAACAGAGTGGTACTGGCATAAAATCAGACAAACAAACCAATGGAGTAGAAAAGAGAGCCCAGATATAAACCCTCATGTAAATGCCCAGTGACCTTTAACAAGGAATCCAAGACTGTTCCGTGGGGAAAGGACAGTCTCTTCAACAAATAGTGATGGAGAAAAATGAATCTTATCTTACACATACCCACACATTAACTCAAAGTGGATTAAAGACCTAAATGTGAGACCTCAGACTGTAAAGCCCCTAGAAGAAAACATAGAGGAAAATTTCATGACATTGGACTTGGCAATGATTTCTCAGATATGACACCAAAGGCACAGGCAACAAAAAGCAAAAATAATTAAGTGGGACTCCAGAAAATGTAACCATTTCTGTGCCTCAAGGGACACAACCAACAGTGAAAAGGCAACCTACAGAATGGGAGAAAACACGTGCAAATTTTGTATCTGATAAGGGGTTAGTATCCAGAATATATAAAGAACTCCCACAGCTCAACAAAAACAAAACAACCCGATTAAGAAATGAATTAAGAGCTTGAACGGACATTTCACCAAAGATGATCTACAAAAGGTCAACAAGCATATGAAAAGATGGTCAATATCATCGAACATTAGAGAAATGTAAATCAACACCACGAGATATGACTGCAAACCCATTAGCCTGGCTGCTACTTAAAAAGAAAACACAGAAAATAATCAGTGTTGGTGAGAATGTGAAGGAATTGGAAACCTTGGGCACCGTTGGGGGGGGGGGGATGTAAAATGGTGCAACTGTTAGGAAAAACAGTAGGGTGATTCCTCGAAACGTTGAAAATAGAACTACCGTGTGTGCAGCGGTCTCAGTTCTGGGTATATACGCAGAAGAACTGAAGGGCGGAGCAGGAGCTGGTCCGGTCACGTGCGTCCCTGGCGGCAAGCATCCTGTTATCAGCGGACAAACTTAGCTCTGCAGATACATGCTGGAGCGGGGCCTTGGGTGAGGCCCTGCTGGGACTAATGCCCTCCTCTGCTTGGCCCAGCTGGGGTGACCACTCAGAACGAACAGGGCTTGGCCAGTGCCCACCTTTGCTGCGGCCAGTGTGGCTCTGGCCGGGTGGCCCACAGAGGAAGGAATGGCTTCTAAAGCCAGCAGGAGCCACCTGCCAGCTGGGCCCCCTGGAGGCTCGGACTCCGGGGCTGTGGAACGGAGACCCTAGAGGACCCCTGCGTGAGACGACATCATGCCGGGGGTGGGGAGGCAGAGCCGCCAAGCCCCCAACACCTGGGTGAACGGCTTTACTTCTATGGGGCTCTTCTCTATTTCGAATTGGCTCAAGGACCCTCTCCTTTTGGAAGGCTCTGGGTTTCAGACCCACCCACCAGGACCTGAGGGGCCCTGGAGGGAGATCTGCGGGCTGCTGAGGGTCTCCAAGGGTGAAAGGATTCTCCCCTCTGCCCGTCACCTGTTTCATTCAGGCCACTAAGTGGCAACTGAGATGGTCCGCGGGGAGAGGTGTGGGAGAGTTCTCCCCGCCCTGAGGCCGAGCAGCGTCCCCATCGGCCTCGGCTGCAGCAGGCTTAAGGCTCACCTGCCCCATGAGGACAAATCTGGAATCTGGAAAACGTCATGGGGTGCCTCTGAGCCCCCGGCCCGGGGCTCTGCACACAGCAGGTGGTCATTAATGTCTGTCATTCCACACGCGGTCACCTGCCCCAGACACAGGTGGCAAACCCGGCAAGATGAAGCTTGTAGCTACCCAACCTGCAAACACCTGTGCTCAAATATCCCACGGAGCCCTGGCACCCCCGATGTATGAAGCAGGCACCACGGTGGCCGAGAGCACGGGCTTGGGTGGTGCATACCTACCAGGTTTAAATCTGAGTCACAAACATCACATGCCTGGTGACTGACACCCCTCTGAGTCTGCTTCTGCAAATCCTGGATGGTAATAGGGCTCATAGGGCCCACGGGAGCAGTCAACAAAGCTGTCGCCGTAGAGCCCCAGGCAGGGGGTGGCCACTCAGTGAGGTGGGTGCTGCTGGCATGCCATTTTACAGATAAGGAAACCGGGGCTCAGGGA